>NW_023601104.1:21814929-22414929 GCF_014898055.3 Talpa occidentalis | reverse complement strand
TAAATCTTTTATTTATTTATTTATTTATTTATGCAAAGTCTTTTATTTATGAGTACAAGAACTGGGTGTAGGCCAGAGGTGTGGGGAGGAGGGATGAGAGGATTCACCAGAGACAGAGTGGGGAGCAGAACAGGCAGACAGAAATACACTGCTGAGGGGAGCAACGGGCGAGACAGGAGAGGTCTGTTCCACCATGTGGATTACCTCCCTGGCCAGCTAGGGCTCTAACTCATACTGTAGAGGCTGTGGATAGCTTCATAGTACTGTGCTTAACCCCTTGCACCACAAAGGAGGCCCCAAATAAAATAAATTTTTTTTAAAAAAAAGAAAATTGTTGGTTCATAAGACCCAACTCAGTTGATTATGGATTAGAAGTTGCCATGATAGCTCTCTCTATGTGTGTCATTGATACCTCCCATGACAGGGAATGGATAGAGCTTGGGGTTCCACTGACCAGGTGAGTGGGGGTGGGGTGGATACAGTTCAAATGCTTCTAATTGTGAACTCCTTTCTTTTCGCTCTTTGACGTCAGCCCACCACATACACATGCCAGCCATAGATTACAGACGACCAGCACCACTCCTCTCATTAGGAGGCAAAGTGAAAAGCAGTTTTTCCTCCCTCAGAAAATACTGGGGACCCCCGAGTGCACTGTCTACAAAACACTTTGCTAGGTGCTATGTAAAGGTGTTGAGGCATGAAACACTATTTGAAGACAGTCATAAAAGATTTATGAATGTACTAAATAAAAGCTTAGCATGGGTGTGCCTAGAAAGAGAGTACTGAAGCCTGCTTAGACCCCTGGAGTGCCTCTAATGAAGCATGAAGGTGTTGGGGCCAATATCTCAACCCACAGAGTTCCTCCCCTACCCCTTTACCACCACTGTTTTCATTTTCTTATCCTCTGAATAGAGCAAGAGTAGGAACATGCTCTTCTTCACTGGGCAGGTCTGCATCAGCATGGGTTGAAAGATGGGATGTTCTAAAGTCCCCAGTTATGGTGTGAACTTTTTCTACTTTGGTTTAAACATTCTTTTCACTTCTTCTTACTGGTCTCAGTTTATACATCTTCACTTTTCTTCTTCATCCTTAAACTTTTTCATTTCTAATTTTCTTTTTTAACCTAAAATTATATTGAGCAGAGCTGGAAATGGAAGACTTATAAGAAGCTCACTGCTGAAGAGGAGGGAGTGATTAGCTTCCAGATGCCAGAAGTTATATTTATGCTGCCCATTGCATGATTTTGTGTACATGTGTATTTTGCTTGTTATTTCTTAAATGAATTGCAGTGGAACCCCTGAAATGAAAGTTCAGTTGATACCAAGTCCTATCTACTCCAGACTTGAACTAGACTATTACAAGATCAAAGATAAATATGGACCCAGTGTGTGGTTAAGGAAACATATGCACATGAAGCAATAAGGAATGGATCAGATAAGTCCAAAATTTGAATTTTACAGTATCACTTAGTGGTTTTATGATCTTGAGAAAGTTTCTCAATCTCTCCAAGCCTGTGACCTCTTCTGGAGAATGGATTAGCTATTGCTGTTGCTGATGGTATGATTTTTTTAGTTTTCAAACATTTACCCTTTTGGTTTTTTGACCCTTGCCTTATAAAATGTAAATTCTAAAATGGATATAATACAGTAGAGACTTAGTATGACCAAGGTGATATTTAATGAGAATAAACCTTCCTTGTCCTGGACAATACACATCTAGGAACACAGCACAGGTTTGCATTAGCACACTTGACAACCACACACACAGTTGTAATCAGTATCTCAGGTTTTTTCTCACAAACTACAGATGCCCAACTCTGAATCCTGTTCATCAAATACAGTTAATCAAAAAATAGTTTATCTCAGTTAAATTCCATGCTATTAGAAAAATAAGGATCTCTTTGTCACATCTACTAAGAGAAAGACCATTCTCAGCAATCAGACTGTTGATGTTCCAGAAAATGTCAATATCTCCCTGAAAGAACGCACTGTTATTGTAAAGGGCCCCAGAGGCTCCCCGCTGAGGGACTTCAATCCCTTCAGTGTCAAACTCAGTCTCCTTAGAAAAAGAGGAGGTTGAACTGGCCACTGTTTGCACCATCTATAGTCACCCACAGGATATGATTAAAAGAGTGCTACACTGGGCTTCCATTACAAGATGAGGTCTGTGTATGCTCACTTCTTCATCAATGTTGTTATTCAGGAGAATGGGTCTCTTGTTGAAATTTGAAATTTCTTGGGTGAAAAATACTTTTTCAGGGTTAGGGTAAGATCTGACATTGTTTTTTCAGTATCACAAGCCCAGAAAGATGAGTTAATTCTTGAAGGAAATTACATTGAATTTATATCAAATTCAACTTCTTTGATTTGGGCAATTAAAAACAAGGACATCAGGAAATTTTGGGATGGTGTCTATGTTTCTGGAAAAGGATTAGTTCAGTAGGCTGATTAATAAGATTTAAGTTGTCCAGCTATAGAAATAGCAAGATACTAGGTGATTCCTCAGAATGATATTTTTAAGATGAAATAAAGATCATTATTGATGAGAGGAACAAAAAGAAAAATAAAGGTATTTCTCACCTATCACACAGCCCAGTTATACCAGTCATCTGTGGTTTACATGGAAAATGGTGACAGTCTCAGACAGACTATGGAGAGTGTATCAGAAAGAACTATCTATCTTTTGTACTTTACACAGGTCACTCAGAGAGAGTTCTAAGAACAAGAACTCTGAGTCAAGTAGACTTGGAGGAGAATTATGCTTTTATAATATATTTGTTGTGTGAACCAGACTAAGCTATTTAACTTCTCTGAATCTCTGCTCATCTGTAAAGTAAGTTTAGTAATGTCTAGTCCTTTAGTAATATCTATCTGGTTGAGAATTGAGTGAGACAAAATTTTGAAAATAGGGGCCTCTTTGAAGGTGCAAGGGGTTAAATCTCAGCACTATGAAGCTATTGGCAGCCACTGCAGCACGAGTTCAATCCCCAGCCAGGGAGCTAACGCACATGGTGCAGCAGACTTCTGTCTCGCCTGCTGCTCCCCTCAACAGTGTATTTAGATAGATCTGCCTGTTCTGCTCCCGACTCTGTCACTGGTGAATCCTCTCACCGCTCCGCACCTCTGGCCTACACCCTAGCTCTTGTATGCATAAATAAATCTTTAAAAAACTTTTTTTTTTAAATACCTGGCACAGGGCACAGAAAAAATCATGTACTAGAGGCAGCCCATCCAAAGGGCAGCCTCAGGGAAATCATGGCTCCCAGGGCAGAGTTCAAGCTCTGTAGCATGGCATGAGGTCTCTTTTGACATGGTCCTGCCTTTTTCCCTTCACCCTCCAAAATGGCCTGTACTCCAGGCATACTGACGTATAGTTTTCTGAATCTACCTTGGCCTTTCATACTTCAATGCTATGTTCATCCTGTTCTTTTTGGAGGGCTAGCTTCAATCCAATCCAGCTAGAAATCTGCTCACTCTCAAGATTCACCACAGACATAAGCTCTACAGTGAACCATGTGTTGGAAGATAGTTCTTCTTGATTCTTTCTCATTATCATATTCCTTGCAAGAGAGGCACTGGCTGCATATTGTTCTGGACTCTCTCTTCAAAGATGTTTGTATAACAAAACACTATGGAGAAGAAAGTGTCTCTCTGGAACAAAGGGCAGGCATGTTCACTGAAGAAATCCAAATTATAAGAAATTTGGGTTTCTTAAGCTTAGGGTTAAGAAACTGAAATATAACCTACTGTGTGTGCAGGTGACATCTGTCCCTCTTTGTGTTGCTCTGTACGTTTTGGCGCTGAGGGGACTTATCCAAATTTTCTAGCACTCTTGCTACTGTTATTGCCTTGAGCAATAACTGTCTTTCATCTCTGACACAGGAATTTCATGTCTTCTACCATCATCCACAAAATGGTGAGAAGCTAACTTGTTAACTTACAGGTCAGATGAAACTTGAGGCCATATGTCTTGGTAGCATGCTCCGTCCCCTTCCCATTTCATCCTACTGTAGGAGTGTAAATTGTTCATTAAATTTTGTTCTCAAATTATTCTGAACATTGCTGTCTTTATCAGAATGCTTTAACTGATAAATGACTTTCAGTTATAATTTTCTTATAACTGTATCTCCAACATCCATCAGTTTCCAGAGCACATTAGATTCTCTGTGCTTTGCTGAATGAGTGAATACGGCCAGCCCTCAGCATTTCCTCTAAGCTTTTTCCATTGCTGGCATATATCCAAAGGGTTGCTCAATCCTCTTGGCCTTAGTTCTAAATACCCTGTGCTCTCTTCTGCTATAAACCTGTGATCACCTCTTCTTTTCTGCCACTGAATGACCCCTTCAATTCTGGTGCCTGATAAGTCACTTCTGGCTCCTATTTCCTGCTTCCCTTCTGATCTTTTGGAAATTGCTATGTTAGTAGCAAGTCCCCACTTGAAGAGTCCGCCAGTATCTCTCTTCTTAGTTTCCAGTTTCCTAGCGAACTACTAAGAGTGGAAAAATTGGTATGCATTGTGTTACATGCAAATTCCTGTGAACATGCCCCCATATTTTAAGTAAGTCAATGATAATAAATGTAGACTAGACAAGAACAGCCCTAAGCATAGGATTTTCACCTCTTTCCCAGAAACTTCTCTCTCAATTACTTTCCGCCTATTTAATTAGTACTTTAGCATAGTATTCCTTAATTCTTCAGTCAACAAACATCTGTTCAGTTCCTCATAATCACAAAACAATGTCTTCACTGTGAGGAACACAATGTTGAATCAGATATGATTTGTGCTCTCAAAATGTTAGTTGTAAAATCAGTTATGTCCCCTAAAAATACTACGCATTTCAGGCAAAATAATATTTGTGCTGTCCCTGAAAATATAGATATTTGGAAGGGTCTCAGTTACCATGTAGGGGTGAAAAGTAAGGAGAACATAGACTTGGGGAAGAGATCATGCAAAAGCCCAGAGTGAGGACAATTCAAGTACTGTTGGGAAATCACTAGATAATTCAGCTTGTTCTGAATGCTGAATACATTGAGGAAAAGAATAATCGAAAAGTTGTAATGGTGGCTGAGTTGAATATTTAAAGATGAAATAGTGCCCTTTGAGAAAATATAGATGGGATTTGAGTTGATTATGTTAAATAAAATAAATTGGAAAGTGAAAGACATTTACTGGATGGTTTTTGCTCTCAGAGTCTGTGAAAACTATGGTGGTTACCAGGGTGGTGAGTGGAGGGTTGTGGGGTGTTAGGGGATAGTGGAGGAGGGGATAGATAAGGAAAAATGATATGTATTGTTCTAGAGCTTTGGTGGAGGGCCAGTGAAGCACGTGCACATATAGAGACGTGAGGTTCTAGTTGCAAACCTATATTTTTGTAAAGGAATGACAAATTAGTAAAAGTTTGAAAAATGCAAAAGTTTAAAAAAAAAAACCCTCTGAAAAGTTGTCACGGTAGATTGTGACACAATTAGGAGATATTAGGATTAAGAACTTGGTTGTTTGAGGAAATGGAAGAATGGATCAGTACTCTTGAAGATACAGAAATAAAAAGAACCAAAAGAGAAAAAGAGAGAGAAGTGCAAAGGAAGAATGAGAACACCCTTAGACAATTATCAGATTCCATAAAGAGAGGAAATATAAGAGGTATAGGCATTCCAGAAGGTGAGGAGAGAGACAAAGGATCTGAGAAGTTATTCAAGGAGATAATTGAAGAAAACTTCCCAAGCATGAAAAAGGAGACGAATATAGACATACAAGAAGTGAGAAGAACACCCAGTTACCACAATGAAAAGAAAACTACAGCAAGACACATAATAGTAAAGCTTGCAAAAGTCCAAGACCAAGAAAAAATAATGAAACTGGCAAGGGTGAAGAAACAGATAACTTATAAAGGAAAATCAATCAGGATAACCTCAGACTTCTCCAAAGAAACACTATGGGCAAGAAGAGAATGGTGTAACATATTCAACAAACTTCAAGACAGCAAATGCCAACCAAGAACACTTTACCCTGCAAAACTCTTCTTCCTCCATGAAGAAAAAATATGGGCCTTCTCAGATAAACAGAAACTCCAGAAATTCATTACAACTAAACCCCCACTCAAAAAAATTCTACAAGAAGTCCTAAAGCCAAAACCAACAGAGAAATGATCAAGAACAGAATAAAGTGAGGAATAAAATCACCAAAAAAGACAAACAAAATGGCAAATAAAAATGCCAACATATCAATATTAACTCTAAATATAAATGGATTAAGCTCATCAATAAAAAGACGCAGAGTAGCATGCTGGATTAAAAAACAAAATCCATCCTTCTGCTGTCTCCAGAAACACATTGAACCACAAAAGATAAACACAGACTGAAAGTAAAAGGTTGGAAAACAATCCTACAAGCAAATGGACCAAAAAAGAAGGCAGGGACAGCTATACTTATATCAGATGAAATAGATTTCAAGTTAAAAAAAATAAAAAGAGACATAGATGGACACTACATTATGATCAAGGGGAGAATACATCAGGAAGATGTAACACTCATCAACATATACTCACCAAATGAAGGCGCACCAAAATATATTAGACAGTTATTATTAGCTCTGAAAATGGATATTAAAGAAAATACATATAGAGTGGGAGATTTCAACACTCCACTCTCACCAATGGACAGATCAACGAGACAAAAAATAAATAAAGACACTAGAGCCCTAAATAAAGACATAGAACTCATGGACTTGACAGACATCTATAGGGCACTGCACCAAAAAAATCCAAGTACACGTTTTTCTCAAGTGTGCATGGATCATTCTCCAGAATTGATCACATACTGGGCCACAAGACAAACATCAACAGATACATGAAGATCAAAATCATACCAACTATCTTCTCTGATCATAAAGTCATCAAACTAGAAATAAATCATGAAAAGAAAGCAAGGAACCCTCCCACTTCATGGATATTGAAATCCACAATACTGGAAGACCACTGGACTAATGAGGAGATCAAAGAAGAAATTAAAAAATACTTTGAGGGCCTCCCCTGGCAGTGCGGTGGTTGAGTGCTGGGCTGTGAAGCTGCCTGCAGCCTCTGCAGTGCCGGTTCGGTTCCTTCCCTGGCCACCTGTGGGGGTCCCACAAGGCATCCCTCTCCTGCTGCACCCCTTGCTCCCCTCAGCAGTGTGTTTCCTCAGTCTACCTGTTCTATTCCCCGCTCTGGCTCTGGTGAATTCTCTCACCCTCCCGCGCTTCTGACTGTGCCCAGTGCTTGTATAGATAAATAAATAAATCTTTAAAAAAAATACTTTGAGTTGAATAACAAGGAGGACACCACTTTCCAGAATGTATGGGATGCAGCAAAAGCAGTAATAAGAGGAAAATATATAGCAATACAGGCGTACATCAAGAAACAAGAAAGAACTCAAAGAAACAACCTAATCTCACATCTCAAAGAGCTAGAAAAAGAACAACAAAAAACCTCTAACACCAGTAGAAGAAAGGAAATAATAAAAATCAAAGCAGAAATAAACAAAATAGGAATTAAAAAAAAAGATCAATTCAAAAGAGCAATGAAACCAAAAGTTGGTTCTTTGAAAAAAATAAACAAAATAGACAAACCTCTAGCCAGGCTCACAAAGAAAAAAATGGGAGAAAAACACATATAAATAGGATTATAAATGAAAGAGGAGAAATCACAACAGACTCAGTAGAAATCAAAAGAATAATGAGAGATTACTCATGAACACTTATATGCAAACAAATTCAACAACCTAGAAGAGACGGACAAATTCCTAGAATGATATAATCATCCAAAACTGGACAAAGAAGAAATAGAACAACTAAACAGACTAATTACAAGCAGCGAAATTGAGGCAGTAATCATAGCACTCCCCAAAAACAAAAGCCCAGGCCCAGACGGCTTCACAAATGAATTCTACGAAATGTTCAGCAGTGAATTAGTGCCTGTCCTATACAAACTCTTTCAAAAAATTGAAAAAGAAGGAACTCTACCAAATACATTCTACAAAGCCAACATTGCACTAATACCAAAACTAAACAAAGACAGCACAAAAAAAGAAAATTATAGGCCAATCTCCCTAATGAACATTGATGCAAAAATCCTCCACAAAATCCTTGCCAACAGAATCCAACAATGCATCAAAGGGATAATACACCATGATCAAATGGGATTCATCCCAGGGGCACAAGGATGGTTCAACATACAAAAAAATCCAACACATCAACAAAAAATCCAACACATTAACAAAAAGAAATATAAAAATCATATGATCATATCAATAGATGCTGAGAAAGCATTCGACAAAGTCCAACATCTATTTATGATGAAGGCCCTTGAAATTCTTGGCATAGAAGGAACATACCTTAACATGATAAAAGCCATATACGACAAACCCACTGCCAATATTATTCTCAATGGTGAAAAGCTGAAGGCCTTTCCTTTAAGATCAGGAACAAGACAAAGATGTCCTCTCTCACTGCTGCTTTTCAGTATAATACTAGAGGTCCTAGTCAGGGCAATAAGACAAGAGAAGGACATACAAGGAATCCAAATAGGGAAAGAAGAATTAAAACTATCACTATATTTGTAGACGATATGATAATATACATAAAGAACCCTAAAAACTCCACAGAAAAACTACTCAAAATAATCAACCAGTTCAGTAAAGTAGCAGGATACAAAATCAACACACAAAAATCAGTAGCCTTTCTATACACAATCAATCAATCTGAAGAAGAAATCAAGAAAACTATCCCTTTTATAATTGAAACAAAAAAAATCAAATACTTGGGAATAAACTTAACAAAAGAGGTGAAAGACCTATACAAAGAAACTTATAAAACACTGTTAAAAGAAATTGAAGAAGACACAAAGAAATGGAAAGACATCCCCTGCTCATGGATTGGAAGAATTAACATTATTAAAATGTCTATCCTTCCAAAAGCAATTTACAGATTCAATGCTATTCCAATAAAAATCTCAATGACATTCTTCAAAGAAATAGAACAAATACTGATGAAATTCATATGGAACCCCAAAAACCCATGAATAGCGAATGCCCTACTGATGAAAGGAGGTATCACACTTCCGAACTTAAAGCTATACTGCAAAGCCATAATAATTAAAACAGTTTGGTATTGGAACAAAAACAAACACACAGACCAATGGAACTGAATAGAGAGTCCAGAAATAAAACCACACTTATATGGAGAACTGATCTTTGACAAAGGAGCAAAGAATATGCAATGAAACACGGACAGTTTGTTCAATAAATGGTGCTGGGAAAACTGGACCACCACATGCAAAAAATGTAACTAGACCACTACCTTTCACCGTGCACAAAAATCATCTCAAAATGGATAAAAGAACTGGACATAAGTCCTGAAATAATAAAATATATAGAAGAAAATATAGGTAAAACACTACAAGACATACATTTCAGGAACATTTTTAAAGACTCATCACCCAAAGCAAAGAAAGTCAAGGATAAGATAAAGACCTGGGATTACATCAAACTGAAAAGCTTCTGCACAGCAAAAGAAACATTAACCAAAGCAGAAAGACACCCCACTGATTAGGAAAAAATCTTTGCAGTCCAGTCAACTAATAAGGGACTGATCACAAAGATATACAAAGAACTCACAAGACTCAACAAAAACAAAATAAACAATCCAGTCAAGAAATGAGCAGAAGAACTTAAAAGACATTTCTCCAAAGAGGAAATGCAAATGGCCAACAGGCATATGAAAAATGTTCAATATCCCTTATCATCTGGGAAATGCAAATTATTTTTTTTAAAGATTTATTTATTTATCTATACAAGCACTGGGCACAGTCAGAAGCGCGGGAGGGTGAGAGAATTCACCAGAGCCAGAGCGGGGAGCAGAGCAGGCAGAAGGAACGAAGTACACTACTGAGGGGATCAGCAGGTGGCAGGAGAGGTCTGCGCCATGTGGGACCCTCGCCCGCGGCTTAGGATCGAACTGGTGCTGCAGAGGCTGCGGGCAGCTTCGCAACCCAGCGCTCAACCTCTGCGCCACCAGGGTGGCCCAGAGAAATGCAAATTAAAACCACACTGAGATACCACCTTACACAAGTAAGAATGGCACATATCAAAAAAACAAGCAACAACAAATGTTGGTGAGGATGTGATGAAAAAGGAACTCTCCTACATTGCTGGTGGGAGTGTAAACTGGTCCAACCACTATGGAAAGCTGTCTGCAGGTTCCACAGCCTACAAAAAATGGAGCTACCATAGGACCCTGCAATTCCACTACTAGGGAATCTACTTAAAGGACACAAAAACACTGATTCAAAAGAACACCTGTACACCTATGATTCTTGCAGCACTATTTACAATAGGTAAAACCTGGAAACAACCCAAATGCCCAAAAATAGATGACTGGATCAAGAAGAAGTGGCATATATACACAATGGAATATCTTTCTGCAATCAAAAAAGATAAACTCATTCACAGCAACGTGGATGGAGCTAGAAGGAATTATGCTCAGTGAAATAAGCCAGAAGGAAGAAGAAAAATATCAGCTGGTTTCACTTATAGCAGGAATATAGGGGAATCCAATAAGACATTCAGTGTAAAAAAAATAGTAAGAGTACAAAACACAACAAAGCAAAAAACAGACAATTATAAATCAGAAACATACTGCGGAGAAGAGGAGGAAGAGGATCAGAGGGAGGGAGGGAGGAGCACAGGGGACTAAGTTGATGGTGCACGGGTGCATTGGTGAAGGAAACTCTATGGGGATTATAGCTGGGGGGGGGCGGGGAGGAGAGCAAACATTGTTTAAAAATGAACAATGATGTAAATTTTTTTAAAGTAATAAAAAAATAAAAAAAAAGAACTTGATTGTTTAGGCAACTCTAGATCAGAGACATTCTGTAGGGAAGGAAGAGAGGGAAGGATCAGGACAGGGAGGGAAGAGCACAAGGGACTATGGTGATGATGCACGGGGGAATTGGTGGTGGGAATTTCATGGGAAATCATACATTGTACAAATATGAAGAATGATGTAATAAAAAATATATAAAAGAACTTGACTGTTTAATGAACACTTTGGCATCTTACAGGTGATAAGGGGCCAGTGAAGGTTTTTTGAGGCCGCCCCCCCAAAAAAGTTGATCACAAGAAAATTAACCTGGCCACCACTATAAAAATGGATTGGAGCAAAGATTGGAAGATTTTGGGGGAGTCTTTGAGAGCCTTTTGTAATGCAGTGGTTCAGCTGAGCAGTACTGAGAGTGGTAACATGAGTAGTTGCAGGAGAAACTGAGTGGAGACTTTTAGGCCACTCTAAAAAGATTTATTTTTTAAAAAGATTTATTTATTTATCCATATAAGAACTGGAGTACAGGCCAGAGATGCAGGGAGTGAGAGGATTCACCAGAGACAGAGTGGGGAACAGAACAGGCAGACTGACTGAAATATACTGCTGAGGGGAGCATTGGGGTAGACAGGAGAGGTCTGCTGTGCCATGTGTGTAAGCCCCCTGGCCTTGAGGGGATCGAACTTCTGAACCTCTGCTGCGGGTAGCTTCACAGTGCTGTGCTTCACCCCTTGCGCCACAAGGGAGGCCCCAACTCTAAAAAGATTTAAAAGAAAAATTTGGCCACGTGGAAGCTTTCAGTGGGAGTTAGTGGATGCATCAATTAAATATGACTTGTATAATCTCTTTAACATTCAATCAGAACTTCAGAAAATATCATGAGATGTGTTTGGCTAAAAGTCTTGTTGAAATCAAGATGTGTTTTGCTTTTCCCTTTTCACTGACCTACCTATGTATTCTTAGCAAACATGGGCTTCTGCTTTGTCATCATCACTGCCTTCCTATGAGTTTATAACCCACTTTATTGTGGCAAAAACATGAAAAATTAAAGTTACTCTTAATTTTAACTGTACAGTATGGTATCGTTAAATATATGAACATTATTACATAAAAGATTATTACTCCAAAGCATTGTTACTCCAAAACTTTTTCATCTTGAATAACTGAAATCCATACCATTAAACCATAACTCCGTTTCTTCCTCTTCCAGTCCCTGACATCCAGCATTCTACTTTCTACTCATCCAAGAGGAATCATACATTATTGTTTTTTGTAAGTGGCTGATTTTTAAAAAGATTTATTTATTTATGCATACAAGAACTGGGGTACAGATAAGAGGTGTGGAGGGGTGAGAGGATTCACCAGAAATAGAGTGGGGAACAGAACAGGTAGATCTATTGAAATACGCTGCTGAGGGGAGCTGAGGGGTGAATCAGGAGAGGTCTGCTGCGCCATGTGGTTCACCTCCCTGGCTGGGGATCGAACTTGTGCGGAATTGGCTGTGGATAGCTTCATAGTGCTGTGTCTTAACACCTTGCACCACCAGGGAGGACCTGTAAGTGGTTGATTTTTACTTAGTATAATGTCCTTAAGGTTTATCCACACTGTAGCATATGGTGGAATTTTGCTGTCATATGTCCTTTGGGGCTGAAGAATATTCTATCATATGTGATAGATATATGTATATATGTATATGTGATATATAGATGTGCATCGCATTTTCTTTATCCATTCATCCATTGATGGACATTTAGGTTGTCACCATATCTTGGTCATTGTGAATAATATAATGAACATAGGTATGTAAATATTTCAAGGTTCTACTTTCAATTTCTTTGGAATTTGGATTTGCAGGATCATGTAGTTCTATTTTAAATTTTTTTAGATATCTTCATGGTGTTTTCCACAACAGCTGCATCATTTCAGAATCTCACCAACAGTGCCATTTGCTTTAAAAATCATCCATTTCAGAATGTTCTGATGACAGATACTAAATTCATCATTGAGTGATTTCTGAAATCACAGCATGTGATTCTCAGTCAGGGCCTGGTTTTCTAAACCACATAGAAGACCAATAAATATTTGTAAAATGAAAAACTGAGCAACCCCAAGTTTTTGTTGCTTTTTCTCATTCTCTATGATTCATAAATATGTAAAATGACCCTATGATTCCATAGAACCACATATTGTTTAGAGGTCAGAGGGCTTGAAGATATTTGGTACAGCTCCATAATTGGATGGGTGAAGTTATGTGATTTTTCTACCAAAGTTGGACTAGGGGACTTGAATTTATTTTTTAAAAATCTGATTTTTTTAAATCTTTCTTTGGCCTATCTTAAGATTTCAGTTTTATATGCTCTGCTCTTTTCAGTCTGAAAATAATTGTCCTTGTTTTAGAATATGAAAACAAAATAGGGCTTTGGTAGTTGTTTACCTTAATGAGATTTAGCCTCTGAGGGGTAACTCAGGAGGTTAAACACATACCTCTTTCATGACTAGATTAGAAACTATTCAAAGAAGTCATTAGAGTCACCATCAGCTTAATCACCAGACAAATCAGTCAGATTTGACTAAAAAGCTTGAATATTTCAAAATAAAGGCTACTCTGAAAGGACATTTGTCACTATTGGGAGTACTTGCTAAGTAACAATGGCAAATATTTAATGAGCTGCCTGCACATTACATTATATCACAGCAGCCCATTGGTATTAAACTTCTTCCCACCAAAAAGATCACGTTTGTGAGTATAACTTGTCAGTGTAATAATGAAATTTGAATTCTACTTGTCAGGCACCAAAAACGATTCTCTTAACCACTGCAGCATTACCTACTATATGTAAGGTACTGTGCTGGAATCTGTGGGGTATTTGAGAATTGGTTAACTATTCCTTAAGTAGCTAATGCAGCCTAGTACATGTCATGAGACACGATATAAGACAGTTACATGAAAGAAAATGTAACTGTCCAAGAACACACATACCCTGTTATTCCAAGAAGTGTAACAGGGTGGTCCCCAGGAAAGGGGGAGGTTCCCTGCCCCACCCAAGGGAGGGTGGAGCTGAGCAGGAAGAGGAGAAGCTGAAGAAGAGACTGAGGTAGGAAGCAGGATGGAGCCAGGAGACCTGGAGGAGGCACATGGAGCCTAGAGACACGTGAAGAAACTGCGCTTGTCTTTTGGTCATAGACTGGGTGACACAGATGTGGGTGAGACCCATGGGGAGGTGACAATGGCAGCTTTTATCTTGATGTTGATTTTGCTCTTTTCCTTCCCGGCTTGTCTGGTTGTTTGTGACCCTTTTCTGTGGGTCCCCACTGGAAGATGGTTTAGACTTGTGGCAGGCCTTGGGGCCTTGCTCTGGGCCAATCCCATTTGGATGGACTTTTACCCACGAGGGGATGGGTAACTTTGGGTGCTTGATTTAGAAACTAGATTCTTTGCCTTACCTGTATTGTTTCCTAGTTTTATTAAAGTTCCTTTTCATTAAAGTCTCCTATGTTTTGTGTTGATGCGGCAGATGGCAGAACCCATTTAGAATAGGCAGGTTTGCGGGGTTTTGGGCTGCCCCTCTCCCTGTCCTATAACAGAAGTATGCTATAAATTCTGAAGCCAAAGGAATAGGTATTTAAAAAAAGAATCAGGAAGGAGAAAAAAAAGGAAGGAAAAGAAAAAGAAAAAAGTTTAAATTAAAAGCAAAAAGTGTCATATGGTAGTAGGAGCAACAAACTGAAATCATAAGATGTGGGTTCTGGTTCCAGTAACCACTTATTAATGAATATCCTTGGGTATACTGCAAATTTATAAATATAGTATAATTACATCAACATAGTAAGTCTATTACTGCCCCGTATAGGAAAGAAAATATCAGAAAAACTCAACAGGGTTTTAAAAAAACTCATTACATTATAAAATATAATATTTGTATTTTATTAAATGTATTTTTATTATATGTATCATAGATATCTTATTTCATATTAGGTGCAATGCTTTTTTCCTCCTCTATGCAACTCAAGGTCCAAAGCCATTTTATAGGAATCAGAGTCTCCTATGATTAACTGAAATGTTAAGGAAAAGGCACAGTGGCAGTTAAAAAAAAGTTCTTCCTTTGCTTTTTAGCTTCTCTCTACTCTGCCAGCCTTTATTCTTCTGATTTATTCAAGAGAGAGAGCATAAAAGCATCTTATTAGCAATTCTTATCCAGGAAATATGAGCACTTAGGGTCAGTTAAAAGAACTAAGAGAAGGGGGAGTCAAGAGAAGAAGAATGTTGTGCAATAAAAGAAAAAAAAAAAACCCAAAGTTTAGCACAAACAGTGAATATCATTTCGTGTAAATTTAATTTATCACCTACTTAAAACATCCTTGCAAAGTGAAATGAAACATCCTTGTTTCCATGAACCTCCATTCGGATGTTTAGAAATAGTTCAAATTCATCTAAATTATAAGTAAGGCTTAGGAGGCAATATAGGGCAGGCTATTGCTGTTTTGCATGTAGTTAAGTTGAAAGAGACTGATCCTTGTTATATACAATAAACTGTTGATCCCTCCCCCCACCCCCCCCCCCGCTATTTTTTTTTTTTTTTCAATAAGGAGGATTTTGGGAACATGCTTTAAAGGTGGTGTGCTGGTGTCTCAGCTTTCATTGTTAGCTTTTAGCCTTACACCCTATCATGTGCCATGCATTCAGTTTTGGATTAACAACGCTAATCCACATGTAAATGCTCTGTGAGCCCCACGTTAAGCAATCTGCTTACATTTTTAAGTGTACTTTCAAACTTCTCGTTAGCCTTACTTTTAAGAGATGTGAAAAATTCACATTAGTCTTTCCCGATCAGTTTAAGTTCTAACCAGGTGGTCCGAAATCTGCCTCCCTCCCCTGCCCCCCCAGCAAGCTCTGAGACTGTAGTGTCTTGATCTCGCCTCCACTCTTAGGACAGGGCCTTTTGTGTGCACAGTTCTTACGAATAAAGAGAACTTGACTAACTTGAAGAAGCCCATCAAAGGTCTCCCCAAAAGACAGTTGTTCATTTCAGGGTACGCTGCGGCGATTTTCTTAGTGAGCGCAGCACCGATGGGGGCAGGGAGGATAAGAAGCGCCCTCCAAAGTGGGGGGCTTATCACCCGGAGATGCCTCCAGTGGAGTTGACAAATCTCTCAAGTGGGAAATAGTTTTCCCTCCAAAGGGCCTCGGCGTGTGAGGGAAGGCGGGGGGGATGGGCAGGGGCCATCAGGGGAGAAGTCTCCGGCCTTTCCACGTCTCTCAACACCATCCCTCCAGCACCCCGCCCCCTCCGTCCCCGAATCCTAAACAAGCCGGCAGGAGAGGGGCCCCGGGGGCAGGCAGGGCCGGCCGGCTCGGCCTTTGTGGCTCTGTCCTCGACGCTGGCGGGGAGACCGGGGGCGGGGCCGCGGGCCGAGGCCCCTCAGCCGGGGCTTGACCCCCAGGTGCATTGTCCAGCAGGGGCCGGCGGGGGCCGCCCCCTCCCCCCCCAACCCGGGGCCGCGACCCGGCCGCCACGGGGCCCCTCCCGGCGTCTCCCTCCGCCGGCCGCGCCGACCTCGCGGTCCCCAGACCAGGGGCCAGATGTAGAAAGTAGTCCCCAGGCCGGCAGCCGCGGCGCTGTCCAGTGCGCGCCCCCGCCCCTGCGGCCGCGCCTCACTCCGCCCCCGGGCCGGACTCCGCGCCCCCTCCTCCCGCGAGCGGGTGTCCGTGCGCCCGCCTCGCCGCGGCCCCAGAGCCCAGCGCCGGCCGCGCCGCGCGGGGAGGTGCCGAGCGGGAAGCCCAGGCTGCGCGCGTGCGGCCGCGGCGCGGGGAGCCCCGGAGGCGGGGGCCGGCGGACAGCAGCTGCGGGGCGGCGGGGGAGCATGCCCGCGCAGCCCCGCTGAATGGCGCCTTCCCCGCGACCCCTCGCCCGGCGGCGGCCGCCAGGGATGCTGCTCCGCGCGCTCCTGCTCCTCGGCTCCGTGCCAGGTAGGCGCGCTTTCCTCTGTGGCCGCGGGGAGCGGGCAGGCGCGAGTGGGGTGGGGGAAGCGCGAGCGGGTGTGGGGGGCGGGGGGAGGCCCGCGGGGTGTCCACGGCGGCGCTGACCACCGGCCCCTGCCCCCATCCTGCGCCTCCGTCGGAGGCGCGAGTTGCCGCGGGGCGCTCAGGGGCGCGCGCTGGGCTGGGGGCGCCTCTCCCGGCGCGCGCCCCCCTCCCAGCTGGGCTCCCCCGGCCGCGGGCTGCGGGGTCCTGGCCACCGCTGTCCACTCTCCCCGCTTCCCCCGCGCGCCATTGTCCGGGCTCTGGCCGCGTCCTCGCCCCTGCGGTCAGCCCGGCTCCTCGCCGCGCGCGCCGGCCGGGGCAGCCGAGGCCGCACGTGGCTTTATTTATATTGTTTCCTTAGTGGCAGCTTCGCCACGCAAGGGGCGCCGTGGCTCCGCGCGGCTCCCGCTGTTGGCAGTGGGGGCTCCCCTGTGTTCTAGGGCGGGGGTGGTGGGGCGAGCAGGCAGCGGGGCTGCACCCCTAGAGCTCCCAGGTTACCCGACCAGGCTGCAGGGAGGAGGAGGTGAGAAGGATGGGATTGCAAAGAGCCGAGGGAGGGAAGTGCGTGGCCGGTTCATCCTCCAGAGGGGAGGGTAAAAGGTACCCGAAGCTGGGAAGGAAGGGCTCTAAATACGATTTATTTCTCGCAACCAGGTTAGCCTTGCGCAAACTTGAATGAACTGATTTTTCTCTTTGCATCTGAGTTGGTTTATTCCCAGAGATAAAAAATGTCAAGTGGTAAGAGGGAGGGGGAAGAGGAGTTTAGGAGAATGGGTTATTTTGCTTATTTGCAGGTTACAAACCCAGAACTCGCGGCTTTCCAGGAGGGGTTAGTTTTCTGTGAGCATGAGAAAAAGATCAAAGTCAGATGTGACTCGGAAACACAATGGGCGCCTTCCGGAGTAGTTCTTGCGGCGCTGGGGGGCTCGCATCGCCCTAGGCGAACCTTCAGGAGAAGTCTGAGGCCTGGGCGTGGGAGCATGACCGGTGTGTGAAGTTTCCAAGAACCTGCCTTGATGAGAAACAGGGAAATCAATCCTGATGGCTCGTAGTCATGAATTCAAAACAATCAGAAGAAAGATGAAACGTTCTCCCCAAATCTCTAATACTTAACAGAACTCCTTCAATACCCAAGACTTTAGCCAACCTTTGCTCTGAAGGCAGGAGGTGACATGATATCAGGGGGTCATGGGATCCTTTATCCTGGCGGGGACAGGGAGGGATGTGTATGCTTAAGATAAAGCCTTTCCTCTGTTCTGATAAAAATGAATATTGGTTGATTAAGCAATCTCCTATCCCTATTAGACTTAAGGACTAATTAGTCACACTTTCCCCCAACAGTTGGAAGTTCTAAAAAAATTAGTAAGTTTCCTAATTCGATCACCCACTGAGCACTGAGTACAAGCAGCAAGCATTACCCACCTTTCAAAGTCAACAGTCCTTTAAATATTTCTTTTACTCTACAGAAATTAAGTAAATGGGCTTCTTTTATATTAAAATGCAGACTTATAATTTGTCACAAAAGATAAATGCACTTCCCAAAGGAGTAGGTGCCAACGGCTCCAAAAACACTTCAAGGGACAAGGAAATAAACTTGCTTGTTCACAGAGTTGGAGTTTTGCTAATGATTTCTTGTAAAATTAGACTTTTACGACTTACTCTGTTCAAGATCTTTTTGACAAGCTTGTAAAAGTAGCAAACAGCTTGTGCTCATGAGTCTTCTTGATGATTTTGAACCTCTAGCAAGGAGCTTGAGAACACAATTCTTAGGAGACATGGAAGTTATTGAAATTTTTAAGTAGCTGTTGTGAAAGATGATAGGTTTGATTTGTTGAAAAGTTTTCCTGAAACTTAGATTCATTTATAAACTTGGTTTATTAATGTGTAAGTTAAGTACTATGATTTGTTTATAATTGTGTGTTAAAATTATTTTATATCTGTAATTCTGTGTATACCTTTCCCCCTTTTTCTTTATAGGAGTGTGGTGCTTTAGTGAACTGTTTTTTGTAAAAGAACCACAGGATGTAACTGTCACAAGAAAGGACCCAGTCACTTTAGATTGCCAGGCTCATGGAGAAGTTCCCATTAAGGTCACATGGTTGAAAAATGGAGCAAAAGTCTCTGAAAATAAACGGATCCAGGTTCTGTCTAACGGCTCTTTATACATCACTGAGGTAGAAGGCAAGCGAGGAGAACAATCTGATGAAGGATTTTATCAGTGCTTGGCAATGAACAAATATGGAGCCATTCTTAGTCAAAAAGCTCATCTTACCTTATCAAGTAAGTGTTTAATTTCTTGATTGTTAACTTTTCTTCTTGTTACATTTTGATGATTTCTTGATTCCAAATATGGTAACTAAGGATTACATAATCATTGAGAATTTTCCTGAAGATAATAGCTGATGCTAAGACATACAGAGAAATCCGAGGGAAAATAAATTCAAATGAGTGAAAACAAAAGTCGAATTAGGTTTAGAAGACTAAAATTTGGTGAGGTGGCTTTATATAAATTTAAGTTTTGATACTTTGAACACAGTTTGGTGTAGAAGTTTTGCCAGCACAACAAAAAGTTGTTCTAAAGTCTCTTCTTCTGGAAATTAGTAATTACAGTTGAAAAGCACAAGCAAATCTTTGTGCTTTGTAGATGGCCCTAGAATACCAAATCTTTCTTACAGCCCAGTCTTCTATTTCTCGAACTGCTTTAAGATCACCCATGTTGCTTTTTAATTATAAGAGAGGCCATTGAAGTATTTCTAGTCTTTTCTTGCTGGGAAGGAAAGAGATTATGCCATTTCCAAATTATGCATAATAGACTATAAACCAGGTCTGCCCACTTTTTCCCAATTGTCATAAGGTTAGTCTAATAATTTCCCTTGCTTTAACAATTCCATCAGATCAGCCATTTGTCCAAGTGATCCATTGCTTGGTGGTTGACATAATAGCTGTGGAGGGTGAAGATGGGCCTTAAGATAGATAGAAGCTCCTTGTTTCCACTGTAGCTGCCCACCTCTTCAGGTAATCAAGCACACAGCACTCAAGATTACAATACACAATTTAAATCTTTAAAAAAATCCCAATACCTTTATATTAGAAATAGTATTATAGGCATCCCAACTAAATGCTCTGTTAATCCAAAAAAGAGATTTTGTACTTTATGTACAAATTGATCATTTACAGGATGAACAATGAAAAGAAGGAGCTTTTGAGATAAAGATGTAATCTTTAGGAAACCGTTTCTTCAAGGTCTATACAATTGAAAATAGAAAGTGGTTTCCTGGGAGACTTTAACAGTCCGTGATCATATTTATGCCATCTGGTATTATTTGTAAAGTCATGTTTTGTTGTAGAAAATACACTACAAGCACAGATATTTTTATATTGAAATATGTCAGAAAAGTAAAAAGCTTTCGGTTCTAATCCCTCCAAGAGAATTCCTGATAGAGTTTCCTTTTTTTGATGTAATCTTTGACTAAAAGTCTTTATTGGGGAAGTTGAGTCGTGTTTTTTTATGTACAGTATTATTTTCAGAATATTGCTTTTTATGCTAATGTTCTGTTCATTTTTGTCTAATGTAACTATAGAGTTGCATTTTTTTTCCATCCTTTGGGGTTTGTGAAATCTCGTGTTTTCATACCAGGAACTTGTATTATTACCTTGCCACTGGAGAAGGGGCCAGGATGAACGGGTGAAGGGGGGGCCGATAGGCCTAAAAATAGGAGTGTTATGACCACACATTATTTCCAGGACCTCCTGAGAAGCCTGACAGAACTCTCGGACACCCAGAAATACGTTGAAAACACACAGAGCTTTCAAACTTCATAAACAACACCTAAAGAGTCTTAACAAATGTTGGTACAGGCTCCTTAACTATATTTAGATTTTTGTATCTTTATAAAAATTGTTGATGATAAATATTTGATTAGAATTGAACCATTGTGAACTATTGTGGTAAAGTATCAGAAACTTTCCAGTGAATTTATGTAGGCTATTTCATTGTTACTGAATACCAACTGTAATCTGCAATTGAGGGAACATATATTTCATATTCATTCAGTTTCTTTAATTCTGAGGAGGCATTTTGCTAGGAAATTGCAGTTATTATTATGGATTTAAAAATAAAAGATGCACAGTGAATTTAGCTTTTTCTTTAGAAATTTGAGGTTTCTTAGATGTTCTAAATTCACAAAGTTAGTTCTGCTGTCTGATAAGGTCCAATTGCTGCAGGCTCAAATGACTGTCCTGTGTTCAGGGTAGAGATGTTATACATATTAAACAGGAAGAGAATAGGCATTAAGTGGACATTCTGGTGTGTTTTTTTTTTTTTTTTTTTTAAATAGCTCTCTCCTAGTTACTGATAGCAGCAGGGAGCAAGTGTGTTCTTTTTATTTTCTGATCAAGGATTTTGTCAGCAAACATTGCTTTTGGTTCTCAAGTGTAATAATATAGCACCTGGAAACCTAAAATTTGTATCTGTAGAAGTTTTAGATTTTTAACCACAGACTATCAAGTCTTGATTTCTAAACTTAGGAACTAGAAGCTGAAAGTTGCACTCTAGGCAAGAATTCCATTATTCATGTGTAAATTAGGAATTCACAGGGTTAAAAGGTTAGAAAGTGGCCAGGATGAGGTTTACCCTTGTGATAAAGAGCAGATGACCCTCATTCATTGGCCAAAGCTTTCATGTAGTTCTTCTGCAAAGTTAGTTATTGCCATGAATTGTTCTTGAGGAATGCAGAAATTCAAATGTGAACAGGCCTTTCCTTAAGTGTCACTATGGAGCCTTATCTCCCAGGCACATCAGAGCTGGACTGTGGGGACTAGGTTCCTCCCCAAAGGCCTGGAGGCTTTGCTTTCCTGTTGTTCATCCAAGCACAAAAGAATTTGTCTAACTCAGTTTTTCTAAGACAACCCATTTTTAAAGGAAAGTATAGGGTTAAAGTAATATTTAGGTTTTTTTAAGGTAATCCTTTTTATTGATAGTCATTTTACATTTTCATGTAATTAAAACAGAAAGGGGAGTGATGTGAGAGGCCCTTTTTCTAGTTGTGTACAATAGTAGAAACAAGATTAAACCATTTCTTATAAATTTCAATAGTTTGGCATAGCAAAATTTCACTTTCATGGGTACCAAGTCTTCACTGCATAAATAATTGAAAGATTTTTGGAGTAAAAAATAATCTATAGACATCTTGACGTTTCTTGCATACTTTATGTTGAAATAAGTAAGATAAATCTCATAGGAAAGCATTAGTGTGGTAAAACGGTCTCATATTTCAACAGGTTTAAATTAAGATAAGAGACATTTGAGAGAAGTAAAGGAGGAGGCGGGTTGTGTTCTGTGATGTGTAAAAGACTGGCTGTAAGCTAGTGATTGAACAGGAAGCTAGATGTTTATTTCCTTTCCATAAAAGGTGGAAATTGAAGTCTTAGGATAGAGGGAAAGGGAATATATAGCTGGTTTATATTTCTTAGGTTTTTCAGTACTGTTTACTTGGGTGAAAAATAGTTTTTCAGTTGAACATTTGTAGCTGAAAGACCATATGAATTATTGTAATTTTACAATGGATTATTTTTCAAAATTTGAGGTTAGTTTTGGCATTCATAAAGTTGTTTGGGGGTCCATTTCTATAACTTAAGCTAGAGGCAATTGTTTCCTTTAAAAGAATGTAGGTGGTTTTACTTTAATAACATTTTAAAATTGAGAAGAAACTTGAGGGATTTTATGAGATTAATGAGAAACTGTTCTGTGAATGTGGTTTCTATCTTAAGGAGTAATATATAAATTATAACCCAAACTTGATTCTGAAATGTGAGGTTAAAATACGTAGAATACATTTAAGAGTTGTGTGTAAGTAAAAAGAGAGAGAGAGAGAGCAGGAGAGAGAATACATTGAAACAGGAAAGATAAGAACAGTGAAACAGCCTAGATTTTGAATTTTGTTGATAACCCTGGGTCCAAGATGGGAAAATTTTGCTACATTGCACTTTTTATTGAGAATTATAGATACTGTAAAGGACGGCATCTCTTTCCTGTGTGCATGTTCACTTGAAATCACCTGCTTTAATTCAAGAATGCTGACACATGCAGAAATCTTTTGATTTTTGGAAAAATAAAACAGAACTGTGGCATTTAGAGACAAAGTCTCAGTCTCTCGGCACTGGATATATGGTTTAGATGGTGCTCTCTGGGTCCTGAAAAGATCGTCTTTAAAAGAAGGGGTATGGTTCAGGAGTACATGATTATCATAAAAATTGGCCATTTTAAATTTGCGTAAGTTAAGTCAGGGAAGTAAAAGCACATACAGCTCTGGAGGCTTACTTACAATGACACTTGGTCCTTAACATCTATCTACTTAAAAGGTTTATCAGATGTCTCATAATCTCTGGGTAATGGAACCAGTTTTTCCCACTTTTCATTTGATTAGTGAGGATCATTTCTCATCTTCAGAGACCTGTAACACTATCTCACTGTTGTTCAAATTGTTGGATTTTTTATTTATTAGACATTCCGGATTCATTGAGGGATAGAAATATAATTTTCTTTAAGATGTAGGTAAGTGTGTTTGTTCATTTCTGTCCAGTTTCTTAATGAAATTTTTTTTAAGATTTATTTTTTATTCCTACAATAGCTGGGATACAGGCCAGAGGCGTGGGAGGGTGAGAGGATTTGCCAGAGACAGAGTGGGGAGCAGAACAGGCAGACGGGACCAAAGCACTGCTGAGGGGCGCAGCGGGCATGACAGGAGAGGTCTGCTGTGCCATGTGGGAATCTCCCCAGCCGGCCAGGAATCGAACCCGCGCTGCAGAGCCTGTGGACAGCTTCACAGCACTGTGCTCAACCCACTGCTCAACCCACTGCGCCACTGGGGAGGCCCTCTTAATGGAATTTTGAAAGGGTATTTAGTATGTCCCTCTTTTGTCAACTGTCTCTGAATATTCTAAAGAGCCTTCCTCTCTGCAGTTGTTTGCCCAGGGATTTGTTGTCATTGCTCCTGAATTTAACAGCTGGGTCTATTGATGAAGTTCAGAGGAGTGAAAAAGCATAGCAAAAAACAAGCCTTTTAAGGAGGATTTTAGGTTGAAGGAGTATTTCACTTAATAAGTAAATGCTTTCAAGGTTACTTTTTTGAAAACTATTATCTTTGACTATGGTTTAGAGGGAAGATTTTTACCTCTCATAGTCAGGCTCGCTTAATTAGGATTGATTGCTTTCAGCTTTTAAATTGGCAATTACTATTTATATGAAAAATAATCAATAATGTTGAGTCAGCATTTTGCTGCAGCTCATATGAATTTTAAAAACAGCTGTCATTGAGGTATTTTAAGAAAAATTATAAAAATTGTACTGCAAATTAGTCCATCAAGACTTATTTTAATACTTTTGAGAGTTTGTGGTGTGCAGACTTTTAGTTAAAGCATTTTAAAAACAGTAAATATGAGAGGAAGAGAAGGGTATAGTTGCAGTCATTGAAGCAATTTTGGCAGTTGCTCTAAAGTGGTAATGTGCACAGACCAAACTCCAAGTCAACAGTTGCCAATGGTGATATACAAAAAAGGTAACTTTTTCAGTTACCTTTTCAGTGACTGCAATTCTGAAGCCAAGTGAACCACCATAGGGATATGTTTTGCAGAGGATAAAGGCATCATCCTTACAAAGGTCTCTGACACTAATCTGACAAATACTTTCCTGACTTTTGCATTCTTTTTTTTTGAATTCTTGTTCTCAGAAACTGCTTTTGATGAGCTTTTAATGATGAGCAGAGGGCATGTGTTAAAAATGTTGAGTTTCTGGAAGGTTTGCCATATATATATATGCATGTATATATATATGTACATATATATGTATATGTACATAGCCTTAGCATTTATATGTTTCCATATATATATTTGTAGTGGTATTTGTAGTGGCTGGATTAAGCAAGTGACTTGGAGAATGTAACCATTGTTTTCTAATTTCAAATTTATATCCTTACTCCTTAGTTCTTTAACAAGAAAAATTTTTTTAGTGTATGTTATGAAGCTATAGTTATTCCCTGTTAAAATGGTGTGACTTTTTTTTTTAAATGATGCTGCTTGATAACAATTACTTTCTCTAAGTAAATCACCTTCTTCTGGAATCATGCTCCAAAATAGCCTTTAAAAAAAAGATTTATTTATGCATATAAGAACTGGGGTGAAGACCAGAGGTGTGGCGGCTGAGAGGACTCACCAGAGACAGAGTGTGGAGTAGAACAGGCAGATCAGCTGAAGTACACTGCTGAGGAGAGCAGTGGGCGAGGCAGGAGAGTTCCCTGAGCCATGTGGATCATCTCTCAGGCCATGGATCTAACACATGCTGCAGTGGCTGGCGATAGCTTGATAGCACTGAGACTCAACCCCTGCACCACCAGGGAGGCCCAAAAGCCTTTTGTTTTATAGAGTGTTTTTGTTCGTCCCCTTAACTAAGTTAGAATGGATCAGTGGATCATCCACTTGAACAGTAATTTTTTTTTTTCTGGCTGTTGATCACATTTTTCAAGATTTCTCAGCTTTGATGCTGTTGACATTTTGGGCTAGATAAAGCTTCATTGTGTTGGTTTTCTTGTGTAATGTGGGATATGTACCAGCACCCTTGACCTCTCTTAGATGCCACAGCAACCCCTCCCACTTGTGACAACCGAAACTTGTTTTGGGAGGCACCTCACTTCTGGTTGAGAATCACCAGTGTTTCTGAAAGTAGTAGAAAATGTCTTTCCAAATTTTAGTGGGCCATTAGTTATTTTAACTGCTTTGTCTTATGCTTGATATTCTACTTTTTTTTAGTGTTATCAATGCTAAGTTATTGGTTGAAGAACTATTTAATATTTTAAGTATTGTGAAAGAAGCTTGATTTTAAAAATTGTGTTTGGGTCATTATCTAAGTTGGAATGATGTTGCCTCTCCATTTCTTTTTCACACACAGTGTGTTGAAAACTGCTAATAAAAGTTCACCCTTCTGTAGGCCCATTCATTTTTTTTAAGAATTATTTTTATTTATGTATACAAGAACTGGGATACAGGCCAGAGGTATGGGGAGGGGGTGGGTAAGAGGACTCACTGGAGACAGAGTGGGGAACAGAACAGGCAGACTGACTGAAATGCACTGCTGAGGGGAGCAGCAGGTGAGACAGGGGAGGTCTGCTGTGCCATATGGGTAGCTCCCTGGCTGGGAGTTGAACTTGTGCTGCAGTGACTGCAGAGAGCTTCATATTGCTGACACTTAACCCCTTGTACCACCAGGGAGGCCCCGGCCCATTCATTTTGATTTCAGTACATTAGATCTTTCCTCAGGGATATCCAGTCAGGGAGTAAACAAATTTCATTTAACCCTGTTTACTCAGCACCTTTTCTTTTTTAGCCTTCTATTTTCTTGATGTGATGAATAGCATAGTTCAAAAGATAAGTGAAATCTACATATGTGGTAAATGTTAAAATATCTTGGGGTGCTCTGCATGGAGAGAAGTAAAACTGTATAAAATTAACTGCCCACTGAATAATATTTGCTGTGTGGTAGGTTGGTGGTTAGGTGACTGGTTCATAGAAATCTTTTCAGCTAAATCAGAGGTATCATAGACTTGTTTTGAGCAGACACAGCTTGACTAACTGCAGATAATGATGTAATAATGATGGTAGCATCTTCAGAGGACAGGAAGGAGAGAAGGTGAATAAAGACAAAAGAATTAGACACTATAGTATGTTAACTGGCCCACAGAAAGTTGCAGGCAAATTTTGAGTGGTTATTATTGAAATGTTAGTTCTAGATATTATTTGTATTAGGCAGAGATCTCACTGTTTCTCTTTCTCAAGTTAACATTCTTTGTGTATGCTTCAGTTTCAAGAAGATAGTTATGCCAGAAAAAGTTGTGGCTATGAATATCTGTATTTAGTGTGTAAAGGCCAGTAGTCATTAGCGGCCTAAGTGACAAGTTGAGATAGATGAAAAGAAAACAGTCTTTTAGTGAACTACTGTATGCTGAGCAAAACTGGCTGTATTTTTTACACCATGTGTTGTATTCCAGAAAAGTACTTGGAGTAGAATAAATCAATTCAAAATAGAAGGGAAGGATGCACATTTTCCATATTTTTATGAAAAATAATATTTAGTGTTCTTGAGTTCCTAGGTTTGTGTAGTTCTTACAGTTGTTTCATAAGTAAATTATGAAGTTGGCAAATTCCAATATCTGGTATGTATTTTTAGCTGGGAGCTGGTGTGGAAAAGTAGAAAGGATGGCTAAACGGCAGGAAAAACAAACTACCTTCCCTGTTGCTGGTGCCTTCAGTGAGTTTAGAGATATCAATTATTTTGAGCCTTAATTGTCTTATCTGTAAAAATAGGTAGCTGGGTAACAAAGCAAATGTTCTGTGTTATATATTTAACCAAACATTGTCCTTGCTTTTATAATGTTGAATATATGGCCAATAATATATAATTTTTAAAAAAGATTTATTTATTTATTTATACAAGCACTGGGTACATTCAGAAGTGCGGGAGGGTGAGAGAATTCACCAGAGCCACAGTGCATCAGAGCAGGCAGACTGATGAAATACACTGCCGAGGGGACCAGCAGGCATGGCAGGAGAGATCTGTGCGCCATGTGGGACCCCTGCAGGTGGCCACGGATCTAACCAGGATCTAACCAGCGCTGCAGAGGCTGCGGGCAGCTTCTCAGCCCAGCACTCAACTGCTGCGCCACCAGGGGAGGCCCTAAAATATAATTTTTTTTAAGGTTGAATCTAGTCACATTGCAGAAAAACCATTTAAATAACTGAAAAAATATTGAAATAGTTTGGCTGTTATTCAGGTTGCTGCTTTTTAGAATTCATACTATTGCCCCAACCTCAGGTGAGAATCTGCTTTTGCAGAAGAAGATAAGTCTTAAACCAATACTGATAATTGAAATAGTTCCATTTTAAGAGTCTAGAAAAATTAGCTACTTTTTCTAGGACTAGATGGTTAGGTTCAGAATAGTGGTGCTGTTTTGGAGGTTAACATAGTGTATGTCAGGTATACCTTTACAAATATGTGTCTAACTCTGCTAATAATTCATGGTATGTGCTCTTGTTTATTGATCTGGTATTTTTAAAAATACAATGTTTTCATTGTAAGAGAGTTTTGTTCATATATTATTAGTGTTTTAATATAAATAGGTTATTCTAGCTCCCTACTCCTATCATCAATCCCTACTAAAAACGATAAGGTTTAATTTCCTTTTTTTTAAGATATTTTATTTATGCATACAAGAACTAGAGTACAGGCCAGAGGTGCCATGGTTGAGAGGATTCCCCAGAGACAGAGGAGGGAACAGACAGGCAGGTTGACTGAAATACACTGCTGAGGGGACCAGTGGGTGAGACAGACGTCTGGTGCGCCATGTGAGTCAGCTCCCTGGCTGGGGATCGAACTCATGTTGCAGTGACTGCAGATAGTTTCATAGTACTGAGACTTAACCCCCTGCGCCACCAGGGAGGCCCTAAAGTAGCTGCTTTTCAATGTGTTTCTGAAGGACCTCCAATGAAGTGAGGCTCAAAAGGCTGAGTTTTACATAAGTAGTTGAGTATGGATCATTATTTTTTCCAACTTTTTAAAAAATAATTTATTTATACAAGAACTGGGGGGCAGGCCAGAGGCACGGGATGGTGAGAGGATTCACCGGAAACAGAGCGGGGAGCAGAACAGGCAGAATGTCTGAAATACACTGCTGAGGGGAGCAGCGGGCGAGACAGGAGAGGTCTGCTGTGCCATGTGAGAATCTCCCTGGTCGGCCAGGAATCGAACCGGCGCTGCAGAGGCTGCGGACTGCTTCACAGCACTGCACTCAACCTGTTGTGCCACCAGGAAGGCCCCAGTATGGATCATTATTATTTCAGGGAAAGAGGGACATAGTAACATAGAAACATGGAAATTTATCTTAGCAAGTTTTATTAAAATGGAATTCACATACCACTAAGTTCACCCATGTAAGTGTTCAATTCAGTGAGCTTTGTGTGTCTATCCCTGCTAATTATAAAATACATCCGTCACTCCCAAAAGAAATTCTGTACCTTCCAGTTCTCTTCTCCCCCATTCTCTTGAACCGCTCATCTAATTTTTGTCTGTGGATCACTTACTCTAGACATTTCATATAAATGAAATCATACATTATATGGTTTTTTGTGATTGCATTTTTCTTTTCTTTTCTTTTCTTTTTTTGTGGGACCCTCAGCGGCCAGGGAACAAACCCGTGCTGCAGAGGCTGTGGGCAGCCTCGTAGCCCAGCGCTCAACCACTGCGCCACCAGGGGAGGCCCTGTGATTGCCTTTTTCAATTAACATACTTTCAAAGTTCATCCATGCTCTGGCATGTATGAGGACTTCATTTTTTTTTTCTGTAAACTCATTATATAGTTTATTGTATGGGAATACTACATTTGTTTATCCATTAATTTGTAATAGACATTTTGATTATTTCTACTTTTTGGTGATAATGCTGCTGTGAACATTTGTGTATTACTTTTTCTACAGATAAATATTTTATATTTCTCTTAAGTGTTTTCTTTTTATTGAGATAAAATTCGCATAGCATATAAAATTCACTATTTTTACCTGGTTTTTAGTAAATTCACAATGTTACCACTACTATCTAATTATAGAATAAATCCTATCACCCCAAGAAGAAACCTCAAACCTTCCCTAAATTTTACCCCCCACCCACTGCAGCCATTAATGTATTTTTTGTCTGCATGGATTTGCATATTTTGAATACTTTATAAAAATGGAATCATATAATGTATGGACTTTTTAGTCCTCTTTGATTTATGTCCACAAGCATAATTTTTAAAGGTTCATCCATATTCTATCAGTCAGTACTTCATTACTTTTTATGACTAAGTGCCATTATATAATACACCACATTTTGTTTAGTAAGTTTCTGTTGATGGACACTTGTATTGTTTCTATCTTTTGGCTATTATGAAAAATTGTGAGTAAACAGTGGCATACAGTATCTGTTTGAGTTCCTGTTTTCAATTACTTTGAGTATACACCTAGGAGTGGAATTGCTAGTTTTAGGATATTACTACATTTAACCTTTCTCCCCTGCCCTCCTGATTTCACATTTAACATTTTGAGAAACCTCAAAACTTTGCCACGGTGTCTGTTGTACCATGCTGTTTCTAATGGCAATGCCAAGAGGTTTCAGTTTCCCCATATCCTTACCAACACTTGCTATTTCCTCCCTTCCAACCCCTATTTTTGTATGAACCTAGTAGGTTTGAAGTGATTTCTTGTGGTTGTGGCTTATAGTCCCCTGATGATGAGTGATACGGATATCTTTTCATGTGCTTATTGGTCGTTTGTGTGTATTCTTTGGAGGAAATATCCAAGCTCTTTGCTAATTAAAAATGATTTATATTACATTGATTAATTTTCTTCCTTTGAACCTTACTGTTCCTGAGTCATGGAGGTAGCTTTGCTGTTTTTTGGAATTTAGCCATTTCACCTAAGTTGTCATGTACAAGCATACAAATTATAATGTTCATAATATTCTCTTATTTCTTTTATTTCTGTGAAGTCAGCAGTAATGTCCCCATCTTTATTTCTGATTTTAATTATTTACAATGTCTTCAGACTTTTTTATCTTCAGTTTAGCTTAAGTTTGGTCAATTTTATTCATCTTCTCCAAGAATGAATTTTTGGTTCTATTGATTATCTCTATTCCTTTTCTTTATTTCATTTATCTTCATGCTAAGCTTTATTGTTTTCTTCCTTCTACTAGGTTTGGCTTAGTTTTTACTTCTTTTTCTTACTCCTCAAGATATAGTTTGGTTATTGATTTGAGATCTTTTCTTCTTTTTAAATGTAGGCATATCTACATTTTATCTACATATCTTCCTGCAAGAACTGCTTTCATCAAAAATCCATAAGTTTTGGTATATTCTATTTTACTTTGATTTGTCTAAAAGCATTTTCTCTTTTTTTTCTTCTGTTATTCATTCCTTGACCCTTTGATTAAGAGTGTATGGTTCAATTTCCACAAATGTCTAAGTTTTACTGTTTTTTAAACTCCTGGATTTAGTCCATTGTTATGGAAAAATACTTTATATTAATTTAATCATTAAAAATATATTGAGATTTGTTTTGTGGTCTAACATAGGGTCTATACTGGAGAATGTTATGTGTGTATTTGAGAATGTGTGTTCTTATTGAGTGAAGTACCTTTATATATCTTTTAGGTCTAGTTAGTTTATAGTGTTGTTTAAGTCCTTTTCCCTTACTTATCTTTTGTCTAGATATTCTATCCATTATTGAATGTGGTATATTGAAGGATTTGTGTCTTTTTGCTATTTATTTTCTGAATGGCTTATATATTTTTTGCCCTATTTTTCCTCCATTACTGCCTTCTTTTGTGTTTTATTAACTTTTTGTAGTGAGGTTTTTTTTTTGAAAGATTTATTTTATTTATTTATGCATAAAAGAGCTGGAGTGTAGGCCAGAGGTGCAGGGGGTGGGAGGATTCACCAGAGACAGAGTGGGGAGCAGAACAGGTGGATCCATCAAAATGCTGAGGGGAGCAGCGGGTGAGACAGGAGAGGTCTGCGGCACCATGTGGGTCAGCTCCCTGGCCCGCTTACTTTTCACTTCCTTTTCACTTCCTTTTTTCTACATTTTTAGGCATTTTCTTTGTGATTACCATAGGAATTGCATTTAACATCCTAAATTAATAACAACCCAGGTTGAATTGATGTGAGCTTAACTTTAACAGCCTACAAAACTCTATTTCTATGCCTTAGTTTCTCTGTTTATGTTGTTGTGACACATTACATCTTTATACTTTTTGTGCCTAGCAATAGATTTATAATTCTTTTTATATGTCTTTTAAATTAATAGGAAATAAAATGTAGATACTCAAACCAAAATTGCAACAATACTGACTCTAACATTTGCTTATTTTATTACATTTACCAGAAATGTTTATTTCTTATGACTTTGAGTTACTGTTCCATGTCCTTTTGTTTTGACCTAGAAGTCTCCTTTTAGCATTTCTTGTAGGGCAGGTGAATGGTAACAAGCTGCCTTAGTATTTGCTTATCTAGGAATGTCTAAATTTTTGCCTCATTTCTGAATGAGAGTTTTGCTGGCTATGGAATTCTTAAAGTATTTTTATGTCACATTAAGTATGTTATTTCACTGTCTTCTGGCTTTCATGGTCTGTAATGGAAAATCAGCTGTTAATCTTAATTGAGGAATAGTAAGTACATAAAGAATCTCTTCTTACTATTGTCAAGATCCTTTGCCCTTTTTTAAACAGTTTAATTATGAAAGTATTTCAGTGTGGCTCTCTTAATTCTACTTGGAATTAATTGAATTACTGTGGTGTGTAGATTGTTTTATCAAATTTGGAAAGTTTTCAGCCATGAAGTCTACAAATACTCTTTGTGCCACATTTGTTTTCTCTGCATATCTTGGGATTCCCATAATAAATATGTTGGTTTACTCATTGGTGTCCCACATTTCCTGTAGGCTCTCTTCTTCCATCATCTTCTTCTTCTTCTTCTTTTTTTTTTTTTGCAAATCATTGTTTTCTTCCCTGATGACTTTTGTTTGTTCATTCATGTTTTTAAACATTTAAATTCTTATGTTACCATTTCTTTCAACTGTACTGTCATCTCATGTTCTTGAATCCCCTTTTTCTCCCATTTCTAGGTCTGGTAATATTCTCTTATAACAGATTATTTCCTTTATGTCATTTGTAATTTTTACTGTAAGTTCGTTCTTTGGTGCGCTTTGTATATTCTATATTTGAAAGTGTTTGATTCTGAACCTACAGATTATGAGACTGATGGGCTACCTACTGTGCTAAGAAGGCAAGTGGAAAGTGTTTGATTCTATTTGGTTCATAAGGTTTCATAGTTTGTGGATCAATTTGGGGGTGTATTCTTAACTGCCTTAGAATGATTTCATAAATTTAGAATCACATGTGTGGTATAGGCCAAGGAAAGCATTTCTGCTTACCAACTTCCTTATTGCTAGCTTTGCTAGTGAGTTTTTCTACTAACCTTTTCTCCAAGTGTTTCTAGGATCTCAGCTTCAGATCTCAGTTAATTATGTTGTGATAGAAAAGAAAACAAAACCATGTCCTCTTCTAGAAACCTCTAGTGCCTGTAACCATCAGGGCACCAAAACAAAGTCTACCAATCTGACTTTGTAAAATTTTGTTAATGGTGGTGACACTATTTTAACTATGTTCTGTGCAACATTTCTGTGCTTTTAATGAGACAAAGCATCTGTGTTTATTCAGTCTCCCATTTTGTAGAAACTGAAATATGGATGGAGTCTTCAAGAATCTCTTTCTATCTCAGAAACTACATGCCTGATTTTTAAGCACCTAGTTCCTAAGTTCCCCACTTTACTTCTCTTTATAATCCTGACTATCTTCCTTTGACTTTTTAGCATTCCTTTCAGCTACATTCCTGCCTTTCTCAGTGTCTCAGTCAAGTGCTGGTTAGTAGAATTTCTCAGTGACTTGAGTGATACTCTGTTCTTCCACCAAAGTCCCTAAGAAGAGTCTTGAAACATTGTAAATACTAATATATTTACTGACTGATTGAAAATTCTGTATTTTAGGCTTATTCTGACTCAGCACTATTACTTATTGAAAACCTACTATGCTAGGGTCTAAAAATACTTTAGTAATTTAAAAAAAGGCTTAATCTCAGTAGTAAGTTAGTGGTAGAATGGAATTCGTACATAGATGTTACTTAAACGGTGTGTTTGTGCCTCAGTAGAGTGTACACCTGGGAGAGTTTTGTTATGTGATGCTATTTACCAACTTTTTTATACTTAAAATTCAGATCTATGGAAAATGAATGAATGATAGTATAATAACAGCTAAATACTTTTCATCTAGATTCTCAGTTGTTAATATGTTACTATATTTACTTCACCCTTCTTTCTTTCTTAAAAAAAGTAAGTTGCAAACATCATGACATTTTTGTCTCTGAATACTTCCCCCAAGCATTTCCAAGTTTGGGGTTCAGGTGGGAAGCAGTTAAGCAGTTATCACATGCTTGTAGATATGATACTAAATTAATTATAAAGGAAAATGTGATTTTAGTTAAATGAGGGCAATGGGTAGTACAATTAGGTATAATAGTAAGAAACAGCATGGTGTGTGTGGAATAATAAGCAGTTTGGTGTTGCTAAAAAATAAATTTCAGGGAGGAAACCAGGGCCAGAAATGGAGTGTATATCAGGAACCTCTCAAGGCAAGACTATACCAGATGCCATGTTAAGGAACCTGAAATAAAACCTGTGAGTGATGGGGAGCTGCAGGAATCAGATTGGCTAGATTTGTGGTTTAGATTGATCCCACTCAAGTCTGTGAGGAGAACTGAAGTTAGGTGAACAGGCTGGATGCAGGATGGAGGCTGTGGCAGCAGTATGGGAAGAGCTCATAGGGTCTTGATGGAGCACTGGTACGGGGATGAAAGGAAGAATATTTTAGGTTGTAACTGGATTAAAAATTGGGAGTACTTGCTAAATGTGGGGAATAGGAAAAGAAAGAAGTTCAGGATGATGTCAATATTTCTAGTTTGGGTGACTTGGTGACTGAAATAGAGAATGCAGAGAGGGAGCTAATACTGGGAAGTAGGTTATGAGTTTGCCATGGAAAATGTTTAGTATAGCTGTCTGTGAAATGTTAGAGCTTTGTAGCAGGTCATCCAAGAGAGTAGATGGGAGTCAGGAAAGGCATGGCCAAAAGTTACTGAGTTGAGCTTCACCAGGACTTTGGTGGAGTGTAACTGGTGGGTGATTTTAGCAGGATGAGATGGGTGATTTTGAACAGAATGAGTGCTCAGTGTAAGAAGCATGGACAATCAGTAAAGACAGAAACAATTGTGGGATGGTAACTGGAAGATCAGGCAAGTACAAAATCAGAGACTAAGGGAGATGTTTCAAAGAGCTTATGAAAAATCATCAGATGTAGCAAAGTTTTAATAAGATAAGACTTGAAAAATACTCTGTGCACCAGGCAGTTCATAGGTCATTAATGTCTTAGAGCAATTTTGGTAGAGTGAAAATGAGCACAGTTTTTAGGAACATTGAATTTGCCTAAAATTTAACAATGGGGTAATTTCTCATTGTTGTAATTGCCAAACATTATTGTTTTCTGGTTATAATATGTAATGGTTTAACAAAATAATTTCTTTTTACATTTTCTGAGACTTATCCATGTTATCATTATTATCATAAAATTTAGTTATTAAGTGTTATAAATAGTTAAATTGTTACTGTGTTGTGTCTGAAATAACTTCTACATACACACTTCTACCTTAGGGAACAGGCTCTTTAAAAACAACAATCACTGAGTCTATGAAACCATTAATAGTCATTCATCATTTGTTCATTAAATTTCTTTGGGTCATCCATTCAATTCATGTTCCTTCTGTATATGCACTTAGAAAATTTTAACCTGTCAGATTTTCAACTTGAGAAAGAAATTTTGTTTTAAACAAATTTCCCTGTTCTTCATTTTATCTTTTAATATCAGCCTTGCAGATACGTTGATGTGGTGTTACAAATGCAACCATATCTCTTAACCTGTAAATATTTGGAGTACTTTAGTAAACTTTTAAGAGCACTATGATTATAAACATGGTATGTCCTTAATATTGGAGGAGATCAAATAAAGATATTATAGTTTTATGGGTTTTTACATGTTTTTGGTTGAGAGTTTTGTTAACTTTAAAATGCTGAATACTTTTACATATGATAGTGAAAATTATGATGATTTTTAAAAATATAAAACATGCAAACAAAACTTTGATCTTAGTGAAGCTACATAGGTGTCATTAAGAGAAAGACATTCAGCTCGTTAACCATATTGTGTCCCACTTCTTAGTAATTCACTAGATTAAATGAAATTATTGATTTCTGCTTCATTACTGACATACATTTATGAGCAATTTCTTCAGCACCATAGCCTGGTGTCAGAGGTCATAACTTTCTTTCTTTGGAAGAATAAAAGCTTTCAGATGGCAAATCGCAAAAACCTTCATTGTGGCCTTTTGCTTTTTCTTTCTTGTATAGAATTACTCATGAGGCATGGCTGAAAGAAACATCTCATAAATCAGCAGGAGAGAGAACCTTTACCCACTAAAGCTTCTTAAAGTCATTGACTACTAGTAGAATTCCATTGCAGGATAATATTGTGCTTTACCCAGACTTTTTGACAGTGTATAGGAAACGGTTTGTTGTAATATGCCTTTTTGTGTCAGTTTTATGTAAAGTACCATTTATATGTTTAATTAAAGCATCCTGTTGGAAATACTTTAGAATATTTTGCTCGTGTTAAATATATTTTTTATTTTCCTGTAAAAGACAGGTCTCTACAACATTAAGGATGGACTAGTAAAGAGTAAGGATTTTGATGTTTCTGTTACTTAGCCATGTCTTATAACTGAAGCCCTTGCATCAGTGGCCTGCTTTTCTACTTTCATCAAGATGTTTTGGTATCATAGAGCCAAAGCTACAGCTTTTACCATACCTTGCACACCACTTTGCACATGAGGATGAAGATGTTTCTAGCCGTGAATCCCATTTGAAAATGTAAAACTCCTTTAATGTAAAAATGGCAACTTGAGTTTTAGGAATTAATCAAATTTTATAAATATATATGTACACATACATAATATATATTTTTGTTAAATGTATTTCTGTAAAATTACCTTTTCTATGCTATGATGAACTCAATGGTTATAAATCTGAGAATTCTTCATATTCTTGTATACTTTCACTGTGCAAAAAAAAAAAAAGGCAAAGTAGTAAATGTATTTTCCTCCTAATGGCCTGGTCATTTAGACATAATTTTTAGCTAGGTTATACTGTATTTTTTTTTTAAGATTTATTTATTTATGCATATAGGGACTGGGCTACCAGCCAGAGATGTGGAGGGTGAGAGGATTCACCAGAGACAGAATGGGGAACAGAACAGGCAGACTGACTGAAATACACTGCTGAGGGGGCAGTGGGCGAGACAGGAGAGGTCTGCTGTGCCATGTGGATAGCTGCCTGGTTGGCTGGGGATCGAACTTGTGCTGCAGTGGCTGCGGATAGCTTCACAGTGCTTGCTTAGCCCCTTGTGCCACCAGGGAGGCCCTGTACTATATTCTTGAAGTAGATACTGTTAGATTCTCTCAGTCCTTTTTAAAGATGGTTCTTCCATATTATGAAGCTATTGCAGCATCCTACTGAAGTCCTGATATTCTAGAACCTTTCCATTGACCCTTTATTCCCATGCAACTAAAAACTATCAGTTAAATTGTGTGGACTGAGGACGTCTGGAAAGGGCTCTGTATTTGGCAGAGAAACTGTTTTTCTTCAACCCATAGTTTGTTTATTCTGAGTAAAAGCTTACTCTAGGTTAAAGACAAACTGGAATATTTTGATTGATATAAAATTTTATTTGGAGAATCAATTGTCAGTCCAAATTAATTTATGAATTGGTGACAAATAATTTTTCATTTCAAGGAGAGTGCTATACTCTGTTTACATAATGGCTTTGGAAAAACATCTGAAAAAATGTTAATGAGAACAAATACATTTCGATAGCCATACACTTATTGTGAAAGGGAACTGCTAAACAAATGAAATCTTTCCTGTTTCCTACTAAGAGTCATAGGTCTGGTGCAATAAATAATGCAAAGTAAATGTAAACAAGTTTTGCCTTTCTAAAGCCTGTCTAGATGAGCTTTACCCTTTTTGAAGTAAGACTTGTTCTTCTCCTGCCTGGGTAAAAGGCTAGAATTTATTTCTGCAACAGTTGAATAGTTTATCTAGGCTTTCTTCTCCAGTTTGTTCTGATTCAAAAAGAAATGAATTGTTCCTCGGTGTGTTTTGTCACAGAGGTTCCCTGTTAGGTTTTCTTTCCCTTGGAATTGTTAATTGATATACCAAAGCAATAGTAATTTATTCACTTCACATTTCTTTCACTGCCTTTTTGGCTTAAAGGTAAGCCCTTTTGAATCTTAAAACCAATATTATTTTCCCAACAGTCTCTAGGTTGTATTCCCAATACTCAGGATTTTTTGGACCTTGGATGTTATGATCCCAAACCAAAGACATTTATCTCTTTTTTAAGGAAAAAGGGATTAGGAACTTCCTGCTGCTTTTGCAAACACTAAAAGCATCCTTTAGGGCTGGAGTTGCCCTGAGGTCACTTTTACAAATACTTCAAATACTCTTAAGGCCTCAAGTCAGCTCCCAACTCCACATTCTTGCTTTTAGGGTAAGGGTTTAGAATTCCTAATAGACTAATAGCTTTGTTTGTAGAATCAATGAATCAATCAAATTAAAAACACAGTTGGGGTCATCTAAAGAAAGTGGTTTTATGACTAAAGGCAAGTGAAAAATATCCTGATCAGCTTGATGATCAGATTTATTTTCTTATGATTTTGCATGAACTTGGTGGGAAACTAATTCATTAGACAGGAAACAAATGTAAATGCTTTGGCACTGAGGTCTTTGGATGATAATATTTTGTTTCATTTTATAGCCTGTCATAGTTTCAACTAAACAACAGATATACTTAATAATTTCTTTTAAGATAATATGAATTTGTCATGTCATCAGCTAATATTTTATTAAATGTTTTTGTGTTATAGGATATAAAAAATAATTTTATAGCTTAATAAATAAAAAATTATTAGATTAAAAGAAAAATTATAGTGATTGTTTTCAGTAGTATGAGTACCTTATCTGTATATTAAACATCTCTGCTGCTAATAAGTTAAAGTACTTGCTAAATGAACCTTTTCCCAAAGTCCCCCTTGTGGGGTTGTTATTTTAACTTATTAAACAGAGATTTTTAAGGTTTGTTCTCAAATTTTGACTTTAGCAACATCAAAAGATGTTTATGTATCTCTTTAAAAAGCCACATCTCAGTTTTGATGCATAAATAGTATGTTTTTGGTAGAAAAAAAAGTTTCATCTCTTATGGCTATTTTATGTGTTTATTTTGTAAGTGTGAGTAGATAAGAAATTTGAATAGTCACAGTCTGGACTAGGTCATGATACCTAACGAGATCATGACAATTTAATATTTCAAAGCTTATGTGATACATAAACAGGGGAAATTGTCTTTATTTAGAAATTTAACCTTACCTAAAGCTTTTTCTTCACTAAAAAAAAAAAAAAGGTAGTAATTTCTTGTCAAGGTGGTGCAGTGAGTTCATAGTTTAACATACTCTCTCTGATCCGTATACATAGCAGTGATAGCTAAAATATAAAAAAACAGAAAACTTAAAGACATACCCTGGTTCAAAAACAAGAGAACCATCTTTGGAGACCAAAACAGAAGTATAGAGAGTTAAGTGATCTGAAGTTTTAGATTTTGGCCTTACCTAAATTGCAAAGAATTTATTTTTTTTAAAGATTTATTTATTTATGCATAGAGCTGGGGCACAGGCCAGATGTGGGGGGAGGGAGAGTGAGAGGATTCACCAGACACAGAATGGGGAACAGAACTGGCAGACTGACTGAAGTACACTGTTGAAGGGAGCAACGGGTGAGACAGGAGAGGTCTGCAGCGCCATGTGTGTTGCTCCCTGGCCAGCTGGGGATGGAACTTGTGCTGTAGTGGCTGCGATAGCTTCATAGATTGTGTCTTACCCCCTTGCACCACCAGGGATGCCCTGGATTGGAAAGAATTTAAAAATAATTTACAGAAAGTCTAAACATGAAGAAGAAAATAATAAACTTATTAAATGAAAAAATTTAAACTTCTGATTTTAAAAAATGCAATGACAATTGAAATGGCAAGCAACAGCTGAAATAAGATATTTATAACTCTAAATGACAAAGGATTGGTAGCCAAAATATATAAAGAATTCCTACAAATTAATAGAGTCAAAAATTGTAGTAGAAAATAATATAAACAGGAGCAGTTCACAGAAGAGAAAACCTAAAACTAAGCTTACTTGCAGTCAGAGAAATGATATACTAATATAGTATCAATATATGATATACTAATACTCTGAAGTAACATCTGCCCTGCCAAATGTTGAAAAATTTCTATCTGTGCTTGCTACCAAATGTCTTAAGTTGATTCAGCATGGTCTTTGAGTTACCTGTCAGATTGCCACATGCATAATTGCATTTGGGAGGTAGAACAATTATAGTAAGATCATGCTTCATTATTTCGTTTTCTTAATGATCTAATTGGGTGAACAGTTAGTGGTCGAATCAGCTGCTTTTTAGTTGGCTATTATAATTCCCAAAGAAGGCAAATCCACCTGAGATTTTTTTATGGAGTTGGCTGAACAGCAAAGCCACATTCTGGAAAATCTTTGCTGGTACCGAAAATGAGCTTCTCTTTCTGAAGACTAAAGCTGTTATTCAAGATAGAGGTCTTTGTCTGTCTTTGACTAGTGGTCAGTGAACTCTGACCAAGCATTTCATTTCACTATTTTGACTATAGTGTGAGTTGCTAGTGATTGATCCATTAACCCTCTAGAGTTCACATTCTCATGTCAAAGACTTATTGATATAGGAAAAAAAGATTATATGTGAGCTTATTCATTTTATTTAAAGGTTAGTATGCTGTTGTATGGTTGAAGAGGTTACTCTGAGGCCTGGGAATGCCTTCATTTCTTCATTTTAGCTTGACTCAATTGAAGTCTTATACCCAGAATCATCACTTTTTTCTTAACCATTTCAGCTCACTATGATCTCTCCTCTCCTTTTCTGTGTAATTCTCCTCTGAGAATTGTCATCTATGTATTTAACTTTTTTAAAATTTTTTTAAGATCTATTTTATTTACTCTTCCTTAACTTTTTACTTGTCACATCTATAGTCTTTGAGTAAAGACTATACACACACACATGGATATTTATTTATACACACACACATGGATACAGTTATGCACAGATATGCACTTAATTACCAGAATTATTTCTATAATATATGTGTGTGTGTCTGTGTGTGAGATTACAGAGAGGCAAACAAGGAAATCAATTAGGGAGCCTTTCCAGATGGGCCAGCTCAGAGATGGATTGCCTTTCCAATTAGGGGGCCAGCTTAGAGAGGAATACTTGACTTTCTTTTTTTTTTTTTTTTAAATATTAAATTTTATTTTTATATTCCCCCATACAATTGCAAACGCCCCATTCTGACCCCAATCCTTCCCCTCCCGCCCCCCACCCCCCAAAAAGTGTCTCTGGTTCATAGTTTTTTTGTTGATTTTGATTTTCACTTTCTTATATTCATTTTCCTGGTCCCTTATTTAAGTTTTCTAGATTCCTGCTATGAGTGAGACCATCCGGTATTTTTCTTTTTCTTTTTGGCTTATTTCGCTGAGCATGATCCCTTCCAGTGCCATCCATGTTGCTGCAAATTGCATGTGTTTATCTTTTTTGAATGCTGAGTAATACTTGACTTTCTTGAGAGCAGAAAAGGAAGCCTATCAGTTGGCTATCATTGCATATCAACATACTCTTAAGCATGATGGCTTAAAACTGTAAGTACATAATATTGCCTATTAGTTTGTGAATCAGATAGGTGGCTCTACTTACATGAGCCAGAATTGACTGAACTCATCTAGGTTCATGCATTTCTTTATAGTCAGCTGTCAAATCTACTTGGGGGAGAGGTACTAACTGATCCAGGATAATCTCAACCCACATAGTTGACTATTGGTTGGAATGATGGAAGAGATTGGCCCACATGTCTTCCATCATCTAGCAGGCTATCTTGAGTTCATATTTCTATGACAGGATTCCAGAGTGACTGAAAGGCTTCTTAGGCACTGACATGCTGTTAATCCCATCCCTCTTCTGACCAAAGCAGATTTCATGGTCAGTCTGTGTTAGAGGGGTAAGGGGACCAGCAAAGTTATATTGGAAAGAACATGGATATAGAAGAGTGAAAATTTTCAGTCTTTTTTTTACAGTCTGTATACTACCAATGGAAAGTATATGAGAAAAAGTATGAAAATGAAAGTTTGGTTATTTCTACTGTTGAGGATAATTTGAAAAATTTTTTGAACTTGAAGATTTATATCTCGTGTTTTGGCATGGTGATACCATCAAATCAGATGGGAAAGAAAATGGGATTATGTAGACAGAAAGTGTTGGGGGCAGGGAGAGAAAGAAAGGGGAAAGAATAGGAAAGACTGTCAATAAGTAAGAAGGAAAATGAGTTGAACCCTATCCTGACAAGCCTGAGATAGAGACATTTAGCAATATGGGTGGAACTGAGCATTTTCGCAAATAAAGTTGAAGTCCAGAAATACATAGATTTAGCAGTTACTAACTTCCAGCAGATGCTAGAAATGGATGGGGTTGCCTTAGAAAACAATGTAGAGTACAAAGATAAAAGAGCTGAAGATATAATCTCCCGTGCATTAAGAGCAGGCAGAAGAGGAGCCATCAAAGTGGGTCTGAGGATGTGAAAAAAATAGTAATGTGAGGGCCTCCCCTGGCGGTGTAGCGGTTGAGCGCTGGGCTGCAAAGCTGCCCGCAGCCTCTGTAGTGCTGGTTCGATCCCCGGCTGCTGGCGAGGGTCCCACATGGTGCAACAGACCTCTCCTGCTGCGCCCGCTGCTCCCCTCAGCAGTGTATTTCGTCACTCTGCCTGTTCTATTCCCCACTCTGGCTCTGGTGAATTCTCTCACCCTCCTGCACTTCTGACTGTTGGAAGACACAAGTTACAAATCAACCAGGATTATAGAGGTGTGAGAAGGGATGTACAGAATAAATTTTTTATATGGAATATTTCCTTTAATCTTCACAGCAATGAAGATGTATCTTGCCATTTTTTAGATTAAAGAACTAAGAAACAGAAATATTAAATGACTTATAAAGTCACACAGCTAATAATTGGTGGATTTGAATTCACTGTTTGTTTTTGAGTCCCCACTATGGGATTTGTTTTTTGAGTGTGTCTTTTAACATATCTGCTATAAAACCTTTTAGAGAGGAAGAGGCGAGTCCTCTGACAGGTGTAAATAGCTATCAGGTTTCATGTTTCCTTCTGTTTCCCACTGTCATAGATAAAATTTGGAAGTTTACAACATATTTGATTGACTGAAATACACTGCTGAGAGGAGCAGCAGGTAAGACAGGAGAGGTCCACTGCACCATCTGGGTTAGCTCTCTGGCCAGGGATGGAACTTGTGCTGCAGTGACTGAGGATTGCTTCATAGTGCTGATGCTTAACCCCTGTGCCACCAGGGGGGCCCCTAAGAAATTTTCTAAAAAATTCATTTCACAATCCCAGCAGGGATTACTTTGAATTAATCCTGGCTATGCGCATTTACTAGTAAAATCAGGTCTAGTATGCTGTCATCAAAATAAAATATACTAGAAGCTATTGTTGTAACAGTTTAGCAGTAATTATTAGGTTCATGATTTGTGGGGTTTTTTTTTTTTTTGGCCTGCTTTTTTATTTGCCCCATTCATGCCTGATCTGTTCTGTCTCTTTGTTTTTTTGTCTTACTTCTCATGTAATATTTTCCCTTTATGTTTTCCATTTTGTTCTTTCTCATTAATATTTTGTTACAGTTTCCTCTGCCTCACCACACCTTTCCATGGACATAAACACAGACTCCTTTCATCAGCAAATGTATATTTGTGGGGAATGAGACTTCCAGTTCTTAAAGGGATGCCCATCATGGAATAGAAGAGCCTGAAAAACAACACCTTGGTGACCTCTGAGCATTGGCTTTTTTCCAGAAATTTTCAAATTACCTGATGCCTCTGATGATCATTTTCTGGAAAGAAACATGGCGTCTCTATTAAACCATGTAGAAAATTTGCATTAGGCTATGAATAACACTGTGCACAAAGTTGGGGAATCCATCTTTACAGCTGGTTCTGAGTTTTATTCCTATCAAAGTCTTGGTTCTTTTGGAATGTCAGTCTTGGGTCTGGTGGCTGTGAGATATGAGATAGGTAGGTAGCAGTATCATAATTTCTGGGTCACTATAAATGATGCATTAGATGTTCAGGCACATATTAACCATATTTTGACTTACTGTTATTAAGAAAATTAATTTTATTGTTTTTTTTAACAGGGTCATCTTTTTAAAGTATCAAATCTTTTTCTAGATATTCACCATAAGTCATCAAATTAAAACTTAGGCTGTTTGACTTTTTTGACTGCCCCAAGCCAGATTTTATCAGTTAACTTTTCTTTGCTTGAATGAATGTGACACTAGACAGCAGTTGAAATATGAGCTGCAAGTTTCTTCTACTCTATTCTTATAAACTATGCATTGTTTTGATTTGGTTTATTGGATGTATTATAGGGGATTTCTATATGGCTATGGTCCAGTATTCTGTGCTTTTATTCTGAAATAAAAGTTGCATATAATTAAGCAAAAATTTCTGAATTTTTCTCATGTTAAAAAATGGTTTTTGAGCAGTAAATATAGCCTATTTCTTTCCTACCCAAATAATTCAAAAGCCTTTAATAGGCCAAATAAGAGTAAGTTAGTTATATTGATGAAACTGCTTAAAGAACATGGTGGTATAAATTTGATTTAAATCTCTAATTGGGCATAGCTAAATGCACTTTTGTCCTAAAAAAAACAAAAACAAACAAACACTGTGCATTCTTTGTATTTGAGATAACCTTAAATGTTCCTTCTATGATTGAGTCTCCATATTAGTAAGGAAACATTTTTTTAAAATTTCAGCTTTATTGAGGTATAATTAACTATAAGATTGTAAGATTTTTAAGTTGTACATCATGGTGATTTGATATACACTGTGAAAGGATTTTCTTCATCTTGTTACTTAACACATACATCACTTTACAATTTTATCTTCTTTTGGTGAGCACATTTAAGTTCTACATACTTAGCTAATTTCAATTAGACAATTCATTGTTATCAACTACAGCTACCATGTTTTACATTAGATCGTTGGACCTTATTCATGTTATAGCTGAAAGTTTATTCCCTTTTACCAACCTCTCCCTATTTTCCCCACCCCCAACTCCTGGCAACCATACAAACAATAGAAAAGTAGGAAGTGTTTTCCTGAAATAGTTGTTCTTAAATGAAAGAACCCAATATCGAGCAAACCATAAAAAACCACATTTGCATTTATACTTACTCATTATCTTCCATATTGTTTTCAAGTATGCTTCACCTATTTGAATGACTTCTTATAGTCTTCAGAAAAACTGTGCTTCTCAAGTGTTAAAGTGGATAAAAGTTACCTGAGGATCTTTTAAAAATACTGATTAACAAATGGTAGATCTGGGGTAGGACCACATATTCTGCATTTCAAACAAGTTTAAATGGTCCAAGGACCACACTTAGAGTAGCAAACATTGGAGCACACATAACGAGGCAAGACTTTTCATCATCTAGTCCTTCCTCCCTGGCACCTGCATGCATCCTTTATCACCCACTTTTCTCCTCTGTCTCTTTTGCACACCCCAAATTCTTGCTAAATAAAATTTCAGGTCTCCGAATGTGTTGTGCTCTTTCATAGCTCTGTGCTTTTTGCCTGTACTCTATTCTCTTCCTGGCCCACCCTTGATAATCCCTTGCTATTTACTAGCCAGTCACCCCTCACTCAAACATAACATCTCCTTTGTGAAGCCTTCCCTGACTCTTGATTTCATGATTGGGGGTTTGGGTTTGGAGGGAGCTCTTGTAGCATCCTGTGGATTGTATTTTTAATGAAGGGCCTTAGCAGTATGATCTTTTTGAATTCCAAATGTGTTTTAAAAAATAGCAAGTGAATTTACATGCAGTAGATAAGAAAGTCCATAAGAAATCAGTAATATGGAATGTCAGATAATTGTAGAATTATATTGACATTTGCCAAAAATAGAAAGAATTATTGATGAAAGCCTCACCGATGACTTTGAGAGTGATGTAATATTCAATTGAGTAGAAGGTTAGGGAAGTATGTTTTTACTGCTTCTTCTAGGAAGGTTTAAAAGAGAGGAAATTAGAGAAAAAGAACCCCCCTGTTCTTTGTGCATGAATATCTAATTCCTTCTGGGAGAGTAAACTCAGACCAGATTAGTGTTACTATTGTAAAGTGCTATAGTTCATTCTTTGTGTGGACTCCTTATATCTCTAGGACTACAGCTTGCGTGTAATTAAAAAAAAAAAAAAGGGCCTCCCTGGTGGCACAAGGGGTTAAGATGCAACCAATGAAGCTATCTGCAGCCACTGCCGCACGAGTTCCATCCCCCGCCAGGGAGCTACCCCACAGCAGACCTCTCTTGACTCGCCCGCTGCTCCCCCCAGCAGTGTATTTCAGTCAGCCTTCCTGTACTGTTACCCATTCTGTCTCTGGTAAATCGTTTCACCCCCACACCTATGGCCTGTAGCCCAGTTCTTGTATGCATAAATAAATAAATCTTTAAAAAAAAGCAACATTTTGACTCCTTGCTACAGTTTATTTACTCTGTGATCCTGAGCAAATAACTTAATTTCTCAGAACATATTTCACCTACCTATTAGTAAAAATGATGTTATTTACCTGTTAAAATTTTCATGAATATTAAAGTAAGTTTTTTTTAAATGTGTTAGTATATTTGAGATTTGTGGTGCAGGTGGTTGAGTACAGCCCTGTGAACCTGTCCGCAGCCTCTGCAGCATGGGTTTGATCCTGGCTGGCCGAGAAGATACCCACACCTGGCACGGCAAACCTCTCCTGTCTTGCCCACTGCTCCCCTCAGCAGTGTGCCTATTTCAGTCAGTCTGCCTATTCTGCTCCCCACTCTCTCTCTCTGGTGAATCCTCTCACCCTCCTGCACATCTGCCCTGTACCCCAGTACTTGTATGTATGAATAAATTTTTTAAAAAAAAATATATGGTAAGGTCATTCTTCTTCCCTTTAGGACTGTGTCGTCAAGCCTAATAAAGTGAGCTATAGGTTTATTAAGAGACTTCATTTTGTTGTGGACATGTAGCTTAGAACAAAAGGTCCTTTTTATGAATTTACTTTAGCAAGATCATCTGATGTATGTGTGTAGTATATACACACTTTTTTTCTCTGTTCTCAATAGAGTTGGTTTTTAATAGCTATTAGAAGATGAAAGAAATGCCCAGATAGTTCATAGCGATTAATACCCAGTTTTTGAATTAAATGTCATATGTAGGTGGTTTAATTGCTATAATAAATTATAATTATATATAAATTATATTGAATTTTATTTTACAATAAGCATTTACTAAAGATCTACTGAGTGTCAGGTTATTTGGAAGAGAAAGGAATACCAGGCTTTTTATCATTTGAACAAGCAATGTCTAAAACAGTGGAGAATACTGTAAACTTTACCAACAAATAATTTAATATACTGTAGCTCTTGAATTGTTTTAAATGTCCTTGAAAAAGCTAAAGTAATCCTAGTAGAAATATTTCTGCTGTAATTTGAAGGGTTTTGTCATTTTCTCTTTGTAAGTTTCTACACGGATGAAGTTGCTAAGTGACATGAATTTTGTTACAAAACCTCAGTAGTCTTAATGCTTTCTTGATCCTTCTGTTTCTCTGACTGATGCAGAGTGTAAAATTGCATGGAATGTTCTTCCTGCACAGTTGAGCTATTAAGCAGAACTAATTCTTTATGGAATGACAACAAGGCATAAGAAAGGCATCTCTTGGATTAGGCAATATAAGGCAATCACTTGGCAAAAGGCTGAAGGGGAAGTGGTCCTGGTAAAAAGACAAAGCAACGGCGCGTTTTCTCTTCCCCTTGAATTCGTAGGAACCACACAAGTTGAACAGCTTTGAAGCTGGTTAATGTGGCTTACTATGCATGTTTTTTCTGTGTCGCTTCCTGCTTGTTTTTGCCAACAGAGGGGCCAAGAATAATCACTTGATAAATGCATTAGCATGTCTCATACACTTGTGTCATCACACAGTGTTGCTGGGAAGACAGATAATTTGAGAAGAGGAAAATCCCAGTTGGGGATGTCTTTCAAAGTGAGATCAGATTTTACTCCCAAGCTAACTGGATTCTGTCTATACTATTAGTGTACCATATGGAGACTGATTATTTTTTTTTAATTTAACTCGATTAAGTAACTGTTGGGAAAGGCAAAGTGCATAGCGATTAAGTTTCATTTTATCAGCCCGAGAATGGAAGACAAGGAATGTTGAAAGTAATTTTATGATTGTTTAACAATTATAGAAAACTTTATATTCTTTGAATTTTCCTATTGACAGCATGCTCTTATTTATTTTCCTTGTTCCCAATCTCTTCCTTAAATTCTTACCAAGACAGACTCTTTCTTTTATAGTGTCACATTTCTACCTCTCCTTCTGATGTTCTTTATGATTTGGTCCTGAGAACCCACCCAAATTGCCTACCATTCTAGTTACTGCTATTCTCTGTAGATTGGACCCCATCAGTCCTGCAGAACATAAGTCAAGGTGTAGCTAGAGAACTACTTCTACTGCAGATGAGGATGTCAGAGAGGTTGTGATTTTAACATTGCAAGTATTCATTCTGTGTAAGTTTTTTCACGTCTCCTTTAAGAGAGTGAAAGTATGAAGGTGGCCCAGATGTATGTGCAAAACAGTGCACCTTTATTTGATCATTCATTGATGCAGTTTAATCCTTAAGAAGTTCTCAAATGATCAACAGTCTTGGTCAAACATGAATTCCAAAGCCCTGTAGTCTCCAGAAAATCTATTTCTCATGAGAAGTTCCTGGGAACAGACAAGTTGGTCACAGGACCAAATTCTAAATAATTTCAAGTCTGGTCTGATACAGTCTGTATCAGGTTGAATATTTTAAGACATCTCAAAATGGTCTCAGAATACCAGCAGACTTGCATCTGCAGACTATGCTGTATCAGCAGCCAGGAAAAGGTGTGTGCCAGAATTACAATCCTGTAGTGGACTGCTGGAATCAAGAGACAGAAAGCTATACTGGACCTTATTAAGAAAGAGCTGGTTTTTCAGTTGTGTGTGTGTGTGGTTGTATGCATTTGTAAATGTGTCTGTAATGCTTTTCTGACTCCTCACTCTTCTAGCTTATCAAGCAGTGTGACTGTTCCCAGTATCTCAAAACAATAATCCATTTCTAGTTATTAATCCATTTCCTAAGGAACATTAATCCATTTCTAATTATTGGCATAAATATGGTAGTATAAACTTTTCATGTATAGTATTCTTGAAGATAATGTATACTTAGGTTTAGCACTATCATTATACATACATAATATCCCTCGGATTATTATTTTGCATACATGCTATATACACTCATGATGAAGGAGGTGGTGACTGAACTGAATGTATATGAACATTAGGATGTATTTTTTCATGTGTTTATCAGTTTTTCTGTTGAGTGCATTTTGTGCCAGTGATGCTGTGCCAGGAATACAAAAATGAAAAGACATGGCCCTGTCCTATGAATAGAAGGCTAAAGTAGAGTTGTGTAAGTTCAGTGAAGCAAACAGAATACTCTATAATCCTGGGAGTATAAGGGTCTTTAATTCTACTTGGCATAATCAGATAGGAATTAAAGATGTCCTGCACGAGTTGCCTTTTAAAATTTGCATGTACTGTCATCTTGCTTAATTTATAATTCTTTATTAAGAATGATGAGAAGGGCCTCCCCAGTGGCGCAGCGGTTGAGCGCTGGGTTGTGAAGCTGCCCTCAGCCTCTACAGCGCAGGTTCAATCCCCAGTTGCCGGGTGAGGGTCCTACATGGGGCGCAGACCTCTCCTGCCGCCCGCTGCTCCCCTCAGCAGTGTACCTTGTCAGTCTCCCTGTTCTACTCTCTGCTCTGGCTCTGGTGAATTCTCTCACCTTCCTGCTCTTCTGATTATACCCAGTGCTTGTATAAATAAATAAATCAATCTTTAAAAAAATGGTGAGAAAATCAAAAGCCTTTCTGCTTTGTAAGTAACACAGTCTTTTGAAACTTATTTTTTAATTTACATATAGTAAAACTCACTTTTTTGAGTCCAAAGATGTGTTAGTTTTGATGCAGAGTATGCAGAGTAATGATTTAATCAAATACTACAGTCAGAAATTAAAGTTATTTCACCATCCCAAAGGACTTTCTTGCTGCCCTGTGTTGTCTACACCTTCTCCTAACTCCTATATAGCCATAGTCTTCAGAATGTCATATAAATGGAGTTGAACAGTATGTAGTCATTGTGTCTTGTTCATTTCACTTGTCATAATGCGTTTGTGATTTACCTGTTCTTGAGTATATTAATAGTTTGGTCCTGCTTACTGTTGGGTATTTATTCCATTGGGTAAATTTACTGCAGTTGTCCACTCACTTGTTGGAGGGCATTTGAGTTGTTTATCGTTTTGGGTGATTATAAATAAAGCTTCTACAAACTTTTTTTTTGGTACAAGTTTTAGTGTATACTCAAGTTTGCATTTTTATTGAGTAAATATTTAATGATAAGAATGCTGCGTAGTATTTAAAGTATGTGGCAAATTATTTTCCAAATTATTTTCACAGTGACTTCCTTTTTTTTCGCATAGAAGAACTGGGGTGTAGGCCAGAGGTGTGGGAGGTAGGTGGCGAGAGGATTCACCAGAGACACAGTGGGGAGCAGAACAGGTGGATCTACTGAAATACACTGCTGAGGGGAATCAGCAGGAGAGACTGGAGAGGTCTGTTCCGCTATGTGGGTTAGTTCCCTTGTCGAGGATTGAACTCAGGCTGCTGGGGTGATAGTGCTGAGACTTAACCCCTAGGCCACCAGGGAGGCCCCCTCACAGTGACTTTTTAAAACATTCCTACCAGCAATGTATGAGAGTTCCATGTACTCTGCATCCTTATCAACACTTGTACTTATCAGTGTTTTACATCTGAGTCATTCTGAAAGGTATGTAAGAGTATCTCGTGGTTTTAATTTGTATGGCTCTATAAGTAACGAGGTTGATCATCTTTCCATATGGCTATGTGCCATCCATATATCTTGTTTGGTAAAGCATCTGTATGTTTTTTTGGTCCATTTTTTTAAGTTGGTTGTTTTCTAATTACTGAGTTTTGAGAGTTCTTCATATATCTGGGTACAAATCTTTTGTCAGATATATGATTTGCAAATTTTCTCTTACAATTTATGGTGTGAGTTTGTATTTTAAGTGTTTTTTTTTTTTTTTAGGAGAAGATTTTTTTTTCTTTCATGAAGTCCACTTTATCATTTTTTCTTTTATACATTTTTGGTATCATATATAAAAACTCTTTGCCACACCAGAGTCACAAAAATTTTTTATCTTCCCTTCTAAGAGTTTTATAATTTTTTGCTTCACATTTGGGTCTGTGACCCATTTTGAGTTGATTTTGCTCAGGGCAGTAATTACTGTGGAGAGCACTACCATTTTGTGTTTGAGGACACTGAGAGCCAAAGAGAGCTTACTTTTGGCAGGTCACACAGCTCATTTATGACAGAGGTTGGAAAGAATACAGGTCCCTAACCTCGATCCAGCCCTGTGTCTCATTTTTCTGTGCTTGCTGTACTATAGTTAGAATATGTTTGTGCCTCATGTCAAAGGAGCCCTGGTAAGAGGCATAGAAATCACACTTGTACTTTTATTCCCACCTCAGGAAAGCCCTCTTCAGAAGAGGTGAATGGCACCACCTCAAGAAAAATGATGACCTATACATGGTAAAGATGATGAGTGAGCCAGAACCAGGGCTTATACCTTGAGACTGCCAGGGTCTCTCTCTGTACTATCTCTACTGTATCAGTGATGTAGCTACAGAAAGCACAGCATAATCCGTTGGAATGATTGTATCATGAAAAGGATATTTGAGATCATGAAAGTCTTTCAGCTTTCCACCTAATTTGGAAAACTTTTATCATCTTCTTTAAGATGAACAAGCAGCAAATTTTACATTGATTTTGTTATTTTGTTTGCTCATTAGTTTTGTTTCCACATGAGTGAAATCATAAGGTGTTTGTCTTACTCTATCGGCCATATTTTACTTAGCAAAAAACCCTCTAGAGCTATTACTAATAACAAATGCTTGTTTTTTTTGTTTTTGTTTTTGTTTTTGTTTTTTGTGGGACCCTCACTGGTGGCTGGGGAACGAATCGACACTGCAGAGGCTGTGGACAGCCTCACAGCCCAGCGCTCAACCGCTGCGCCACCAGGGGAGGCCCAACAAATGCTTGTTTTATAATTATAATCGCTACCTACTTATTCAGCCAACAAACAGGATTCCTTGCACTAGTCTTGCTTCTTTCCAAAAGCTAAGATCATTTTCTCTAACTGAAAAGCTTTATTTGAAAACATTTTTTGAGTTTTTATTGAGCGCCTTTTAAAATTTCCAAAGAATTAAAATGTTTCTGCTTAAGTTTTTGCTTTCTTCATAGTTATATGAACTCATATCACTTCACTTTTCATTTCAATATCCATTAAACCTAGCATTATTGTTAAATGCTAGCTCTTAGATGCCTGTAAAAAAAAAAAGAATTTGGTTAACCTCTTCATATTTTAATAAGAATAAAAGAAGTTGAAAGAGTGGGCCTCACTGGTCAAATTTTCATAAAGAGTTTGTCCATATCCCAAGTTTGCTTTTTGTGTAAATGACATAGTCGCTTTAAGGGTGGTATAAGTTCTGTAAATTGGAGGTGTAAAAGCTTTCTTGGGCATTTTTATTCTGCATTAACCTTTTTAGATGTGTATTTACAGCAACAAGGCTTAAGAATGTTTGTTATCCTACACTTAGTCCACTTGTGGTAAGTCTGCTCCCGTTTCCCAGAGGGCTCAGTTCCTTCCATGTGTCTCCATCCCCATTATTCCTTCAGTGTAGGCCACCGTTGTTTTCACAAAATGTCTGCCAGATACAAAGGAAGTGTGAGAAGCATGGAAGAAGGAGATCAGGAAGAAATTGAGGGCATGTGAAATCTGTGTCAGTTTTTTGACACCGCAAAGTCACTGATGATATTTTTTTTCTCTAAGATGAAAATTGATTGCCAGGTATCAAATAAACACAGATGTATCAAGCATCTATACAGAGCATGCTAGGCATTACAGTATGACATCTGGAATGGTATAAAGTATCCAAGGATCTGTGGTAGAGGTAGATTTTTAATTAGTTCCAAGTTAGTTCAAGTCTTGTATTCAAGGTCCCTGGGGAGCCAGTATCTGCTTCTTTCTTTGTTAATTGAGTTTCATCCTCAGGTGAGGGTTATGGTTTCTTTCTCCAGGTGTTTTCCAGTCAGGCTTAATGGATGAATTATGTTTTTCTGTGCCCCATTGCAGCTTGTACTACAGTAATCTTAAATGGCGGGCATACCTGTTAGGCCCCTGTTTGACCCAGTGGAGATATATTGTTAAAATTTTCAGAAGTTTTACACAGTACTTTAAATGCATCTCTTTCTCCCCTCTATTCTCCTCAACTTTCTCCTCCTTCATATAATCATGTTTTCTGAGTTCTGATGGCTTCCCTAATTTGAGGGTCAGGTAACCATGAATTCTGACATAAGTCCTCACCTAAACAGATGAGTTGTTTTTGTACCAAACTCATAAGCACTGCTTCTCTTGAAATGAAATTCATTCTCAGGAGATTGCTGAGTCTGGCATATAAATACACCTGTGGCTTGAGAGAGCCTGTCATTTTCATCTCTCCCTGTCTCATCAGAAGTAAAGAATTTAGTGGGTGGAGTCATTCCAAAAGAACGGCAGTGACAGAAAAGAGATGGATTGAATGTTAGCTTGGCTTGAAATCTCTGTACTAGTTTTTAAGATAAGGAATATGCACATGTGTTTTAGTTCTGCAAGGAATGGAAGTAAATGGAATAGGAGACCAATAAGGTGGTCAGGGTTAGGATTAAGAGTGCTGGAAGAGGGTTAACCTTGGTAGAAGTTGGAATGGTCACTTCTTTCTCATACCAGAAGTAAGAGAAAAAAGCTAAGAGGAGAGATTTTAGGTGGTAAGGGGAAAAAATGATGGCATTTATGTCCAATTAAATAATAGAAATAGCTAAGAATTCATTGAGTGCTTTTAACATTACAGGCCCTTGACTCACATTACCTTCACATCTATTACCTTTCCATGCACTAAGCACTTTTCGTGCATTACCTTATGTGATCTATAATAAAGCTTTTAAGAACCCCATTTTACAGAGCAATATGTGTTTAGAAAAACTAAGTAATCTTCCCAGATTATATAGTAGCAAGTGACAACCAGTGTTATTAATCTTCTCAGGCATGTAAGAGGCAGGGTTTTCTTTTGTGAGTAGGGGGGAAGTAGTGATGTGATTCGAGTTTACTGAAGGCACATTTATTGAGTGCCTTTTATACACAGGGCACTGTTTTGGCTCCATGTAACATACTGACAAGACGAGTTTTCTGAACTCAAGGAATTTACAATCTAGGATAATAGTGTATGGGGATCTGAATAAATTGTAAGGTTAGAGAATCCCTGAACAGCAGCTAGTGGCCCAGGTGACAGAGGGTATGGGAAGAATTTTCTCTCACTCTTCCCAGACAAAGAAATTAAGTTTGTGGAGAGTTTGGGTAGTGCCAAGTCTGGAGTTTACAGGACAGGTTTGCTAAAATAGCAAAGAAGTAAAGAATTCTCAGGTGTCATTAAAGGTATCCTTTAATGTGGGTATGGAGGGAATATGATGGAAAGCAATCTAGTCTGTGGAAGCTTTGGATGTAGGATCTATTTTTGATGTCTTTGGTACAAAGTTTCTAGCCTTTATTTATATTTTTATGTATTTTATTTATATTTATTTGAACACATTTTAATCTAAATACTTTTCTTGAAAAACAAATGTGTACCTCCTAGCAAATGGTTGTCAGAATTGCCACAGGTTCAAGCAGTATATTATGTTCATTAGAAGTCAAGCAATAAAGTGCTTACAGAATACCTACTGTGTACTCAATACAGTTGAAAAAGAAAAAAGTTTGGTACCCAGGACAGTTACCACATCTATCTTATACTACATTATTTTTTTATTAAACAAATTAATTTTTTTCTGTAAAATAACTTTTGAAAGTACAGGTAGCTTCTTGCTTAGTCTTTTTTTTTTTGTATAAGATTTATTTATGCATACAAGAACTGGGATACAGGCCAGAGGTGCCGGGGAGGAGGTTGGGTGAGAGGATTCACCAGAAACAGTGGGGAACAGAACAGGCAGATTATCTGAAATACACTGCTGAGGGAAGCAGCAGGCCAGTCAGGAGAGGTCTGCTGCGCCATGTGGGTAGCTGCCTGGCCGGTGATCAAAGTTGTGCTGCAGTGGCTGCGGATAGCTTCATAAGTTGTGTCTTAACCCCTTGTGCCACCAGGGAGGCCCCTTCTTGCCTAGTCTTATGGTTGTGGTATTTTGACTGTTTGGTATGGGTGTGGTATTTCTGTTTGAACCTTGTACCTTATAATTGGTTTTTATCTGAATAGGTAAAGCATAGTTACCTTGATGCTTTGTTTAAATAATGGATGAGGTCTCTCTGTTTCCTTCTATTCAGTTGTATATCAGTCTTTAAGAATGAAGATTCAAAATGAATTGGACTTGATGGGGCAAAAAAATCATTTAGTTTTGATCAGCATAACCTGAAGTAGACAAATGCATGATTTGAAAGACTATTGTCACAGAAATAAAATTTAATATATATCTTAGATATATTTGTATGTATTTCATTCTCATATATATTAAATTTTAAATATTAAATTTAATATATAATATATTAAATTATATATATATTAAGTGTCCACAATTCAAAATTGTGGACATTTGTGAGCCTGAGATAGAAATCTCTTGATGAGCTACTTAATAGATTTCCCATAGCTGATTGGTGACTTGCAGACTTGGAAATAGCACAGGAGTGCTGGAACATCACTGCTACCTGTGTTCCCCTATCAAATAGGACTCCCTAAGGATCAGGGTGTGGCAGTACCAACCCATGCTACTTTTCCAGCTGAGGCCTCTGGACCCCCTGGCTGGTAAGTTTGGGTAGTGGAAAGACTAAGTAATCTTCCCAGATTATATAGTAGAGAGTGACAACCATTAGAAACTGTTTTAAACCCTTCATGAAGATTCTGACTCACTGAAATATTTGCTGTTTAGCGAAAGAATATTTTAAATACAATTCAACTGTTGTGCGGCTGGACAAGGACTAACATATCAAGGTGGAGGATATACAAAATGGCGAAACCTCAGCTAAGCTTGGTTCCACATCAACAAAATGATATTTTTCTATATTAGAGAGTAATGTGGGTGTTTACATTATTGGATGTCATGGCCTTTCAGAATATGTATCCATAATTTTTAGTTGGTTTTAAAATCAGCATGCATTAATTTTTTTTTCATTGCAACCTTTTAGAAGTGTGAATGGTATATTAGTTTAACATTTTAGTCACACATTCTCAGTGTGGAAGCATACATATGTTGCTTTCTAATCAAATAAAAGTTTGAAAAACATTTCCCTCTTAGCACCTTTGATACTCTCTTTTCTGACTGTAAATCATAGAAGTAAATGATTAAGTAGACAGATGAAGAGGAGGAAGTCACAAATAAAATAGGCACTTACATTTATGATGTTTGCTAGGTTGTTTTTGAGGATGGGGCATGTTTCTTGAGACCTTGTTTCTTGCCTGTTTTATAGAGCTCTGGCCTCTTAACAACACAGCTTTAATGACTTCTTTTGGGGCTTTAGGTTTATGTTAGCACTGACTGGAGGAAAGAAAGAGGTCATGTTTCACAAGGAGGCTATAGGCTTGTAAAATCATACCTAACTGGCAGACACAAAGTCCACATCAAGAAGAAAGCTGAGATTTGCATAAAGATGAGGTGTTTCACCATTTGAATAAGTACAAAGTGTTTTGATAATGCTGAAAATGGTTGTGAACCAAAGTTTTAGGGGACTTTAATATTCATTGTAAAGTACACACTGATTTATTCAACCTTAAACCCCCACTTCAAAATCAAGATAGAAAAACAAGTGCTTTCTGGGTAACAATGTTGATATTTCATATGTGTATGCTCTTCTAGAGCTTTTAAGTTTTGATATAAATTTTAATTTTCTATTGAAAAGTGTCTTTTTATTCAAATGTTCTTGTAGTTTTCAGATTGAGGACACTGTTCAGGGAGACAATCAGGCATCCATAGATCATAGGTGAGATCTTCCCAAAGAATGACAAGTTCAGAGTACCACAAAGCACAAAAATTAAGGATGAGGAGTTTCATCAGTTAGTAGAACAACAGAAATTAATGCAGAAAAACTCTCCATTTGATCCAATCCTATAAAGCCGTATTAAATGTATTTTAAAATATCTTTACTTTTACTTACGTAAAATATGTTTTGATTATGTATTTTTGTAGAAAAATGTAAGTACAGAAAATCTCACCATTCATAAACATACCAATAGAGAATCTATCCTCTATTATTTCATCATTGAAATAGGAGGTTTACTCTCTTCAAATAAGTTGTCTCTGTATGTTAAAAATGGGAGAATCAGGGCCTCCCCGGTGGCGCAGCAGTTGAGCACAGGGCCATGAAGCTGCCCGCAGCCTCTGCAGTGCCAGTTCGATCCCTGGAAGCTGGCGAGGGTCCCACATGGCACGCAGACCTCTCCTGCCGTGCCCACTGCTCCTCTCAGCAGTGTATTTCGTCAGTCTGCCTGTTCTGTTCCCTGCTCTGGCTCTGGTGAATTCTCTCACCCTCCTGTGCTTCTGACTGCACCCAGTGCTTGTACAAATAAATAAATAAATCTTTAAATTTAAAAAAATGGGAGAACCACCTCTGTTTCTCTACATTTTATGTAGTTTTATGTAAAAGCTACATACATTGACTTAGAAAGAGAAAGAAGTTGAAATCTTAGAATACCTCTACCTTTGTCCAGACTTTATAGTTTATTATTATTGTAGAATGGTCCCTGTCATCCTATGTTTGCTCTTCTTAAAATCATCAGTGTATACCTATGTATTTAGGGCAAGACATCCTGTTACTAATACTGCCTGCAGCACCACTGTGAAGAATTTATGAGGTGCCAGGCTGTGCCTGAGTATATACTCTCACATTATCAGGGTGCGTGCATGCATGCATGCATGTATATGTATACATAATTTAATGATATTCTTACAATGTCGAAAAACATCAAAACCATTGAGATCTTCCTTCTCTTTTGCTTAAACACTTTGTGGCTAAACCATGCTGTTTGGTTTCAAGCCCTCTGGTTTGTTTCCTGTATCATTCAAACCCATAGCCATTCTCTCCCTAACTCTTCTGATAGCCTCTTAAACTTGTATCTCTTCTTCTAAGCATGTCTTACTGTAGTGGTTTTTGGAATCTGTGGGTTTGGAGTGCAGGCTCCTTGGATTCACTGTGGGAAAGTTGTCACCAGAACTCCTGTCTCAGCGACACACAGCAAGTTTCCTGCCGAGTTTCTCCTTAGTTATATTTAAAGGGCAGATTTATTAGGGAAGTGATAGAAAAGTAAAGTACACTTGCATAGACACAAGTGGGCAGGAAGAGCTGCCTCAGAGGGACAGGTTTGCTAAGAGAGGCCTGCATGGTTGCAGGCGGGCGGCCTTGAGGAGAGCTGCCTCCGCTGAGGGAGGTCAGTGAAGTGAAGTCCCAGCATGTACAGGTCATGGTCAGGCAGGTAGACTGCTGCCCTGCAGAGGAGAGAGTTGGTGAAAGAGGCACCTGCATAGTTACAGGTGGGCAGTGGGAGTGCTGCCCCAGCCTGTGCAGAGACTGCACTGATACAGTCTTCTTCTGTTTGGGAGGGCCTCACTCCTTGTGAGTCCTCAGTTGGTTGCTAATTTTGCATAACTATGTAGAATTTGAAAGGGACTAGAGATTCTACAGTGGGCTCAATCTCCATATCTTTACCTTTGGATGGGGGGGGGGGCATACCTGCATGGATGTTATGCTTTGTAATCTAGGTGTGTGTGCCTAAGGATACTAGTTTCCACGACTGTGTCGTCTTTGCCTAAGGATCTTGGTTTCCATAGCTGTGTCAGTGGCTATGTTAATCTCTTCTACCCCCACCTCCTTGTGAGCCAGGTTTCTGGTCTTGTGGTGCACCTCCTTTTCAGTTTTTTCTATTCTTGTCCTCCATCATTACAACCCCATGTCGCTCGCTCGCTCTGCCTCCTACCCCTATGTGCATTCGACTTTGATGATTGAAATATGTGTACTTTGAACTAGGAGTTTAAAAATAAAAAGAATACTAGCATTCTCTACTCAAGAAAGCTGTGTGGAGGTTCCTCAGAACACTAAAAATGGATCTACCATATGATCCAACTATTCCACTCCTAGGAATCTACCCAAAGTACATAAAAACACTAATTTGAAAGGAAATCTGCACTCCTGTGTCTATTGAAGCACCATTTACAATAGCCAAGATATAGAAAGAACCCAAATGTCCCAAAATAGATGAATGGATCAAAAAGTTGTGGTATATTTGTACAATGGAATAGTACTCAGTTATCACAAAAGACAAACTCATGCCATTTGTGGCAACATGCATGGAGTCAGAAAGGGTTATGCTAGCCGAAATAAGTCAGAAGGACAAAGATAAATACTAGATGGTCTTACTTATATGTGGAATATAGAGAAACCAAACAAAAGATCAAGAAAAAGTCAGAACTAGCAAGCTGACCATAGATCTGAGGCATACAGCAAAGGAGGGAGAGGAAGGGGGGCAAAACAGGAGGGTTGAACAAAAGGGAATATGGTGATGACTCACTGGTGATAGGGTGGTAGGAGAACTGCAAGGACTACAACAATGGAAGAAAAAATATATTCAAAAAAAGGAACTAAATAAAAAATATTTTCCATTTAGGCAAATGTTTTAAAATTTTAAAATATTTGATTCCTAAATAAATTTTTATTTTTTTATTTTTTATTTTAAATAATAAATTTTATTTTTATATTCCCCCATACAATTGCAAATGCCCCATTCTGACCCCAATCCCTCCCCTCCCGGCCCCCATCCCCCATAGAGTGTATCTGGTTCATAGTTTTTTGTTGATTTTGATTTTCACTTTCTTATAGTTATTCATTTTCCTGGTCCCTTATTTAAGTTTTCTAGATTCCTGCTATGAGTGAGACCATCCGGTATTTTTCTCTTTCTTTCTGGCTTATTTCGCTGAGCATGATCCCTTCCAGTGCCATCCATGTTGCTGCAAATGGCATGTGTTTATCTTTTTTGAATGCTGAGTAATATTCCATGGTATATATGTACCACATCTTCTTGATCCAGTCATCTATTTTTGGGCATTTGGGCTGTTTCCAAAGCTTAGCTATTGTAAATAGTGCTGCTATAAACATAGGGGTGCAGGTATTCTTTGGAATTGATGTTTCTGTGTCCTTTGGGTAAATACCTAGGAGTGGAATTGCTGGATCATATGGAAGCTCTATGTTTAGTAGGTCCAGAAATCTCCACACAGCTCTCCACAGTGGTTGGACCAGTTTGCACTCCCACCAACAGTGCAGGAGAGTTCCTTTTTCTCCACACCCTCGCCAACATTTGTTGTTGCTAGTTTTTTTAATATGTGCCATTCTCACTGGTGTGAGATGGTATCTCATGGTAGTTTTGATTTACATTTCCCTCATGACAAGTGATGTTGAACATTTTTTCATATGCCTGTTGGCCATTTGCATTTCCTCTTCAGAGAAGTTTCTTTTTAGCTCTTCTGCCCATTTTTTGACTGGATTATTTTCTTTGTTGTTGTTGAGTCTCATCAGCTCTTTGCAGATTTTTGTGATCAGTCCTTTATCATTAGTGTTGTGTGCAAAAATGTTCTCCCAGTTGGTGGGGTTTCTCTTTGTTTTTGTTATTGTCTCTTTTGCTGTGCAGAAGCTCTTTAATTTGATGTAGTCCCAGGTGTTTATCTTTGCCTTCACTATCACTGCTTTGGGTGATGTGTCTGTAAAGATGTCTTTGATATGCAAATCACGTAGTGTTTCGCCTATATTTCCTTCTATGTATTTTATGGTTTCAGGTCTTATGTCTAGTTCTTTAATCCATTTTGAGTTGATTTTTGTGTATGGTGTGAGGTAGTGGTCAAGCTTCATTCTTTTGCATGTAGCGGTCCAGTTTTCCCAGCACCATTTATTGAACAAACTTTCTTTGCTCCAATGCATAGTCTTTGCTCCTTTGTCAAAGATTAGTTGACCATAAATCTGTGGGTTTATTTCTGGATTTTCTATTCGATTCCATTGGTCTGTATGTCTGTTCTTGTTCCAATACCATGCAGTTTTGATGATTATGGCTTTGTAGTATAGTTTGAAGTCTGGGAGTGTGATGCCTCCATTTCCTTTTTTTTTCAGTAGAGCTTTGGCTATTTGGGGTTTTTGGTGATTCCATATGAATTTCATCAATAATTGTTCTATTTCTTTGAAGAATGACATTGAAATTTTGATTGGAATAGCATTGAATCTGTAGATTGCTTTCGGTAGGATGGCCATTTTAATAATGTTTATTCTTCCAATCCATGAGCAGGGGATGTCTTTCCATTTCTTTGTGTCTTCTTCTATTTCTTTTAACAGTGTTTTATAGTTTTCCTTTATAGGTCCTTTACCTCTTTTGTTAGATTTATGCCCAAATATTTGATTTTTTTTTGTTTCGATAATAAAAGGGATGGTTTTTTTGATTTCTTCTTCTTCAGATTTATTGTTTGTGTATAGGAAGGCTACTGACTTTTGCGTGTTGATTTTGTATCCTGCCACTTTACCGAACTGATTGATGAGTTGAATTAGTTTTTCTGTGGAGTTTTTGGGGTTCTCTATGTATATTATCATATCATCTGCAAATAGTGATAGTTGGACGACTTCTTTTCCTATTGGATTCCTTGTATGTCTTTCTCTTGTCTTATTGCTCTGGCCAGGACTTCCAGTATTATATTGAAAAGCAGTGGTGAGAGTGGACATCCTTGTCTTGTTCCAGATCTTAATGGAATTGCTTTCAGCTTTTCACCATTGAGGATGATACTGGCTGTTGGCTTGTCATAGATGGCCTTTATGATGTTGAGGTATGTTCCTTGTATCCCAAGAATTTCAAGGGCTTTTATCATGAATGGGTGTTGCACTTTGTCGAAAGCTTTCTCAGCATCTATTGATATTATCATATGGTTTTTATATTTCTTTTTGTTGATGTGTTGGATAACATTGATTGATTTTCGGATGTTAAACCATCCTTGTGTCCCTGGAATGAATCCTACTTGGTCGTGGTGAATTATCTTATGGATACATTGTTGGATTCTGATAGCTAAAATTTTATTGAGGATTTTTGCATCAGTGTTCATTAGGGAGATTGGCCTGTAGTTTTCCTTTTTTGTGTTGTCCTTATTCGGTTTTGGTATTAGTGTAATGTTGGCTTCATAGAACGTGTTTGGTATTGTCTCTTCCTTCTCAATTTTTTGGAAGAGTTTGTGAAGGATAGGCACTAATTTGTCTCTGAATGTTTGGTAGAATTCATTTGTAAATCCATCAGGTCCTGGGCTTTTGCCTAAATAAATTTTTAAAGAAGATTTATTTACTTAAGCATACAAGAACTGGGGTGTAAGCCAGAGGTGTGGGGGTAAAGGGAGATTGATAGGATTTACCAGAGAGAGTGTGGAGCAGAACAGTCAGACTGACTGAAATACACTGCTGAGGGGAGCTGCTGGTGAGACAGGAGAGGTCTGCTGCACCATGTGGATTGCTCCCTGCCTGGCCGGGGATAAAACTCATACTGCAGTGGCTGGTGATAGCTTGACAGTGCTGTCTTTAACACCCTGCACCACCAGGAGGCCCCCCTAAATAAATTATAGACCTAAGCAAATGATTTAATTTACGTGCGGTGCTGTCTTTAACAGGCTCCAAAAGTAGAGATACTCTTTCTTGAGGTGAGAAGAACAGCTTCAATGCAAGCATTTAAAGTTCTTACTCTGTTTTGGAGATTTAGGCATTTAATTCATAGTCTTACCCAATTTCAAAGCCAATGCACATTAACATATACCTGTGCATCAGAAATGCTTTTAAGAAGAAACAGTATTTTTTTCCCTCCACAAAAAAGGATCTCAAACTTTCACTCAAGAGAGAATTCACAGTCTCTGCAACTTGCTTGATTTCAGATCCCAACATCAACACTTTCTAGCTGCGGAACATTAAAGAAGTGGTTTATTCTCCCTATTCCCCAGTTTCCTCAGTTAGAAATTGGGATAATAATAGTTATGAGGATTAGAATATATAATGTACTTAAAACATTTTCTGGCAATAAAATATGTTAAGTTATTGCATTTTCTGTCATTAGTATTACCTCTGTTATGTGCTTTTATAATACACAATACTTTTCCTTCATAGCATTTATCACAGTTTGAAATTATACACTTGCAGAGTAATTTAGTTAAATGCCTTTCTATCTCTGATCCTAAGGGTATAGTGCCTGTTCGTTTTTTAAAAATTTGTTTTATTTATGCATACAAGAGCTGGGGTGTAGGCCAGAGGTGTGGGGAGAGGATTCACCAGGGACAGAGTGGGGAGCAGAGCAGGCAGATCTACTGAAATACATCGCTGAGGGGAGCGGCAGGCGAGACAGGAGAGGTCTACTGAACTATGTACCCTGGCTGGGGATCAAACTTGTGCAGCAGTTTAGCTGCTGATAGCTTCCTAGTACTGAGACTTAATCCCTTGCACCACCAGGGAGGCCCCAAGTGTCTGTTAGTTTTGTTCGTTGCATGTTGGCACCTAGCATGTTCAAGGCACTGAATAAAAATTTATTGAATGAGTGTACTTAGTAGACATTATAGTTGAAAATTGTTCTAAAATAAATGTGATTAGAATCCTTTTCTCTATCAGTGAGACAGTTAATATGACCCATTACTTTATTATTAATTGCATGATGCAAAACCCGTTGCATGAGTTGCTACAAACTAAATGAGTTGTGTGATTATGAAGATAATGGCATTTATGTTAATGTGTTTCATGGAAATTAGCTCCTTTGTGTCATAGTCATAATGTATATATTTAATAGCAGAGATGGCCACTAATTTTTATATAACTACTTAAGATAGGCTGTTTAAATACTGTTGCATGCTTGCTTGCCATATAAACAGTTTGGTTTTGGAGTAATTGATGCATAACTACTCCCTTTTTTTGGGCAAAAACTAGCCCAATGTGTTTATTGAGACTATGTCTAGTCTCTCAATATATAGTTAATTGTTTCTCTTGATGTAACAAGGATATATAAACTAAATTTTTCTAATAAGTAGACTAATTTTAAATATTTGACAGTTGATAAGACAATGCTTTTTGACAGCACTTAAAATTGGAATCACATTTTTTGTGTTACTACTCTTTTTTGGTTTTAGTAGTAATGAATTGACCTATAGGAACCTTTAAATTATTCGGTGGAAGCTGCTTGTGATTCAAATGCAGCTATATCCAATACTGGTGTATGTCTGGAGAATGTTTTTGAAGGATGTAAGAGGGGAAATGAAAACAAAAAGACCAGATAAAAAGCTGTTACAGTAATTCAAGTAAGTGATATTGAAACAAAGACATGGGAATTGATTTGACATTTGTGTAGGAGCTAAAGTCAGTGGCAACAAGTGGTTGAACGAAGAGAATGCAGAAGGAGGAATCCGTAGAGTCAAGCTTAGAAGAGTAGCTGGAGAGTGATGTGACACAATGAGGTAGAGATACAGGCTTGGAAGAAAGAAGAGGACTTCATTTTGGACATGATGAGTTGAAGTGCCTCTTGTAAATTCCAGGGAGATGTTCAGTAGGCAGTTGGAGCCGTGAGTATGAGACTCTAGGCATGGTGATCTAAGTTGGGGATGTGTTTTGGGAATCAGTAGCAATAGCTACCTGTTGTTGAAAACTGAAAGTGTGTGAAATCACTCAAAGAGAATGTGGAGAGAGCAAAGAACAGTAAACCTCTGGAAGGAAGGGTAGAAGGAGGAGAGATAGACCCTGAAAAAGGAGACAGGTAGGAGTCAGGGAAATAAGAGAATAAAAAATACATAGTGTTATAGAGAGCATTTCAGGGGTGATAGAGGAAGAAAGCAGATATGTTCGCGGTAGAAAATCAGAGAGGAAGAAAGACAGAATAAAGAACATTTCAGAAAGTTTTTGATGCCATGGAGAAGAGTGGGTAGCTGTTACAGGTTTGTGTTCTGTAAAGAAAGGTCTCAAGTTTTGTTCATTTTGTGTTTTGAGATTGGGAGAGACTTAACTAACCACTTTTATAGGGGAGGAGAAGTTGCCTGGGGAAAAAAAAAAAAGTTTGAATATGTGTGTGTATGTGTGTGTGTGATAGAGAGAGAGAGAGAGAGAGAGAGAGAGAGAGAGAGAGAGAGATTTAAGTTCCCAAAGGCAAGGGAAAGAAATGCTGTTTATGTCCAGATGAAGGAGTTAATTAACAGAAAAAGAGCAATTTCTTTTATTTTCATTTCAACATGTTTTACTTGTTCAGTCTTTGGTGCCTCTTTTTCTTTAGTTCAGGGGTACTGATGAGAGTCCCATGGAGTATCTGACTACTCTAGGTAACATCATTTTGCCAGTGGCCTGATTTTTCAAAAGAATGAAAAAGTTACATGTATTAAATATAAAGGTTTTTTTTTTTCCTTTTTTTTTTTAAGATTTACTTTTATTTATACAAGCACTGGGTACAGTCAGAAGCGCGGGAGGGTGAGTGAGAGAATTCACCAGAGCCAGAGCGGGGAGCAGAGCAGGCAGAAGGACCGAAGTACACTGCTGAGGGGAGCAGCGGGCGGCAGGAGAGGTCTGCGCGCCATGTGGGACCCTCCTCCAGTGGCCGGGGAGCAGCCGGGGATCGAACTGGTGCTGCAGAGGCTGCGGGCAGCTTCACAGCCCAGCGCTCAACTGCTGCACCACCGGGGAGGCCCTAAAGATGTTTTTTGAGGATTAAAAAAATTATTCTTCATACTGTGCTGAAAACTGGAGTAGGATCAAGAAATGTCTTTATTTGATGGATGTGTTCATTTACCTTATTGTGACAATCACTTCCCTGTGCATATGTCTGTTAGATCATCACTATGTATACTCTAAATGTATACAATGTTATATGTCAGTTACATCTCAATAAAGCTCAGGGGATGGGGAGAGAAACTAGTTTAGTGCTTGCCTGGGTGGGGGAGAGATGAGAAGATTAGGAATGATGGCGTGTATAACTAAATATACGGGATTTCTTTATGGAATGATGAAAATATTCTAAAATGGATTATGGAGTAGTTGCAAACTGAATATTTTAGAAATCATTGAATTAGATACTTTAACTGGGTGAATTGCGTGGCATGTAAATTATATGCTATGTTGATTTTAATCTTAAATATAAAGCTGTTCCTCACCACCAATAAGTTAGAAGATACATCCATTTATCTTTTAGTTCTCAGAATTTTGTGACTCCAAAATTCTAGCATATTTGACCTAAAGTGCAATTAATTCAGTTTTTGTAGTAAAATGTCTTAGATGTATATTAACTTATGTATCTGGAAGAAAAGGGAACAACAGCTCAACATAAGGTAGTGATCAAGAGGCATCAAATTGTTTGAAGGGTTAGATGAGATTTAGATTAAAAAAAAACAATATTCAAGTGCCTAAGTGGTTGGAGGAAAATTACTCAAAGAAACAGAGTCTATTCTCAATAATCGCAATATATTTAAAAGTTCTATTATAGATTTTAAAAATTATGACATTTATTTGGAACTACAGCAGATCTTAACTAGCAAAACCACTCCTGAGAAAAAAGAATGGAGGTATCACACTTCCAGACTTCAAACAATATTACAAAGCTATAGTGATTAAAACAGTTTGGTATTGGAATAAAAACAGATATAGATTGATAGAACAAAATGAGAGCCCAGAAATTGAACTACACAAATAGGGGCAAAAAATTTATGACAAAGAAGCCAAAAGCTTACATTGGAGCAAAGAAAGTCTGTTCAACAAATGGTCTTGGGAAAACTGGACAGCCTCTTTCAAAAGAATTGAAGTACTGGACTATTTCACACCATACACGAAAATAACCCAAAATAGGTTAAAGACTGGGATGTAAGTCCTGAAATCATACAATACATAGAGGGAAGCAGAGGTGATATACACCTTCACATGATCCTTAGAGATGAGTTTGGAGACTGAACTTCAGCAGCAAGGGAAACAAAATCAAAATAAATAAATGGAACTACATCAAACTAAAACACTTATGCACAGCAAACAAAACTGCATTAAAAACAAGAAGACATTCTACCAAATGGGAGAAGATATTTGTACACCATATTTGTGGCAGGAATTGATATACAAATATACAAAACACTCATAAAACTTAGCAATAAAAAACAACCAAGTTAAAATATCCCTAGAGAATCTGAATAGACACTGGTCCAAAGAAGACATACAGATAGCCAATGGACACATAAAAAGATGTCTATAATCTTGTTATTAGAGAAATGAAAATCAAAACAGCTTTAAAATGCAATCATTTCACAACGGTGAGAATGGCCATTATCCAAAAGATAAGAAGCCACGAGTATGAGAGAAGACCTAGAGACAAGGGAACCCTTACGTACTGTTGGTGAGAATGTAAATTGGAGCGGCCATTGTGTAAAGCAGTATGGATATATCTCAAATAATTGAAAATAGAATGCCATATGACCCTGTTTCCTCATTCTGGAAATTTATCCCCCAAATACATAGGCACTAATTAGAAAAGATGTATGTATCCCCATATTTATTGCAGCATTATTTATAATAGTTAAGTATTATAAATAACCTAAGTCACCGTGAACTGAAAAATAAAAATAATGTGATATACAGACACACACACACACACACACACACACACACACTATTCAGCTCTAAATACTATTCAGCTCTAAAAAAGATGAAATCCTGACAGTTTTAACAGTGTGGATAGACCGTCAGTGTATTATGCTAAATGAAATAAACCAGAGAGAGAGAGACAAACACCATATGATTTCACTCATATGTGGTATAAAGAGACAACAAACAAACAAACAAACAGACTGCATTTATGGTTACTGTATAATACTTTCAGTTCAACTAATATTGTTATGGTTAGAGATTATGCCATTCATTGTCTTAAGAATATGACCCATTGCTGACTCAAGTATTGAGAAGGGGAGAAAGACTCGTGAATACATAGTTAAAATACTGTGGAGTGAACAGCAATAGAGGTTTGCAAAGTAGAGAAATTGCATAGAAAAGGGTCAAGAACAACTTTCCAATGGATGGGAAAGTGAACCAGCTTAAACAGTGATACAATTTCATCATCAGAGGTTGTTTGAGAGTGGTAAGAGAAGTGTGTAATGCTCAAGATGTGGAATATGCTTGTTCAGAGAATTATAAACAGTTCAGTGTTTGACCTTGTAGATCTACTGAGGGTAGTTTAAAAATCACTGTTTTGAGGAAGCAGAAAGCTTTTGTTAAGGACCCTAATTATATATTGCTTTACCCATACTACATCCTTTTTTGGATTTAGTGTGCTCCATTTATAGATCCATTTTTGGATGCAATGTGATAAAATTAATGAAGTCAAGTCCAAGGCAGAATTTTGTTATTTTTCTGTAACCTTTTACCCTTTTCAGTCTAATGAATCTTAAGTTATCTAGCCTGTATTTTCTCTATTTTCCATAATTTCTCACATTATTGATAAACTCTAAAGGCATACTTTTTTTTTAATTGGAATCTGAGAAGGGAAGTTAGACTATCACTGGGACCCATTCTCTATATCCTGGCAGACTTAGGTAGAGGGAAAGAAAGTACAGAGTCTGGGGTCTGGACTCCATCAAAATGTAAAACTATGGACACTGATGACCAGTCCCTGGAGGCTTGCTGAAAATGGTAAAGAATTATCTCTTGAAAAAATCAACACTTCAAGATTTATCTCCATTTGGGAATACATGAAACTAAAAATAGTCTCTTGAGTTTCTCTACCTTTTATTCATCAAACACACCATTTGTCTTCTCTTTCCTTTCTCATCTGCTCTGGCAGTTCAGCCTCATTTGATTCTAAACACAGACTGACATATCTGGGTCCTAAAAAATCTAAGTCTTTGTTTTCCTTAAGATATCTGTAGAATTTCACTGTTCATTCTACCTCCACCCAGTTCTGTCATTTCTATGTAAGCATCTTGTTCATCATCTAACTTAAGGCTCTTCTTTTTCACTCTGTCCTATGTCACAGTGCCTGATTACTTTTTTTTTTAAAGATTTATTTATTTATCTATTCATTTATTTATTTATTCAAGCACTGGGTACAGTCAGAAGTGCGGGAGGGTGAGAGAATTCACCAGAGTCTGCAGAGCAGGCAGAAGGACCGAAGTACACTGCTGAGGGGAGCAGCTGGCAGTAGGAGAGGTCTGCGCGCCATGTGGGACCCTCCTCTGGTGTTCGGGGAGCAGCTGGGGATAGAACTGGCACTGCAGAGGCTGCTTCGCAACCCAGCGCTCAACCGCTGCGCCACCGGGGAGGCCCGCCTGATTACTTTTTTCCAACATTGCTGTTATCATGAAACTCCTTTGCTCAACAATTATCAGTGATACCTTAATTTGTACCACTCTTCCTCCACTTTTTCATGAACCCTTAATTTGAAATATTTGACACTATCTAGTTCTGGCTCTTTCCTCACAGCCCTGTGAACATAGTCCACATATTTCTTCTGTACTTGCCTTCATGTTTTATTTTCCACCTAGAATGTCCTATTTTTCCCCCTTTCATCTAAATCCGATGGAATCTTCAAAACTCAATTCAAAAACAATCCCTAGAAAAGGATTTTCCCTGACTGATCTGACTTTATTGATTTCCCTGTTAGGTGAAATACAGTAGTATTTGAAGCTTGTATCACAGTTTGGTGTTTCACTATGTACCATTGTAAATTGTTTATTTTTGTTTCAGTTATGCTCATTCTTTTTCTCCAAGTAGACTAAATTTCTGAGAACCTGTTAAAATTTCACTCTGGGAAATACTCCTTGTGTTAGTCTACTACCTATGATTTTTCCAAAATTATTTCCTCAGTGACTTCTGTTCTGGCTAAATTGGTTTGATCTTATGTCTGGGCATGAATTCAAGTATAATAAGTAATATAAGCATATTATTTCCAAGTATAGTATGATAGTGCATGTATTTGCTCTGAATTTGTCAAACTTTGTCTTACAGCTATTTCTTCATTTGAAGTCCAGCCAATTTCTACTGAGGTCCAAGAAGGTGGAGTTGCTAGATTTGCTTGTAAGATTTCATCAAACCCTCCTGTAGTTATAACTTGGGAATTAAATCGGACAACCCTCCCTGTAACTGTGGATAGGTAATGCAGCTTTTGTCTTTGGGGACAAATTAATACAGGAATAACAAGGACATCATCATGAGATTACATGGTGGTGGGCGTGGTATTTACTATACATTTGAAGAGGTATGACCCTATAAATCTAAGTCATATACAGGTAAACTCTTACCTCAATAAAAAAAAATATACATTTTTTTAAAAAAAGAAAAGGCAATTAGTGAATGGTTTCTCTGATATAAGGATTATAAATAATCAGAACAAACTAACACAACACAGCAAAAGTAACTCTTTGAAAAAGAGGAGTAGAGTAGAAACAGGTGGGAAAAACCAGTTTGGGGGGGCATCAATTTTACAGAGGGAGTGACACTAGAAATTTGGTATTTGGTGTGGTGAGGCATATACACATGTCAAGGTGTATAACTGTACTCCTGAAATTAGAGTGTTGTAAACCTGTGGTAAATCAATAAAACTATTTAAAAAATAAATAAATAAAATGGTAGAGCATTAAGGTGGAAGAAACTATTCAAGGAAGTACTTTTATATTTTAATCTGAATTAAACATTTTTATCAGTATAAACTTACAAGTAAACACTTAAAAACTTATATAAATATAAACTTACATGAAGAAAATCTTGGAAAATACACAGAATAAATAGGCAGGAGATCAAGTATTTGGAAAAAAAATATAGTTCTTGGATGCCAGCAAACTGAATCTAAGCTATTCTGTTGAATGAGAGACTTTCATATTGCTTAATTAATTTGTCTCATCAGAGAACTATAATGATGCAAATAAAAACAATTGAATCAAGCCAATATTTAAAAGGACTGTAAAGTATTTGACACTTTAACATGGTTGAGTATATTAATTTTTATTACAGAATGTATGCCAAAATAAAATAACAAAACCTTCTGTGAAGAATTTCATTATCTTTTTTATCAAAACAGGATAACCGCTCTACCAACTGGAGTATTGCAGATCTATGACATTGGCCAAAAGGATGCTGGAAATTATCGCTGTGTGGCTACTGCTGTAGCCCACAGACGTAAAAGTATGGAAGCCTCTCTAACAGTGATTCCAGGTACCACACTATATTGATTTTTTGGCTTTTAATGACATAGGTATTTATTTTTCTTGTCTGAATATAATGCATGCCATAAAGTAGTACTTGAATTTCATTTAAATTATTGTATTCTATTTGTAAAAATTCTATTTTAATCTATTAAGTAACTTGTTTCATAGGTTTACTTGTTATGATAATGCCAGTACCTTTAAGAAATATTAAATTTGCTTTGTAAATATTTCACTTTTGTTTTTAAAATATAATTTACAAAAAGAGAAAAAGTCATCCATTTCTACCAGAGTTGCCCATTGTCAATAATGATTAATTTGTTTCCAGTGGGTCATTTTTTATTTGTTTTATGAAAAATTATGATTTTCATTTGTAAAAACGATCTATGTTTATTATAAAGATAGTATCTGTAAAAGGAAAAAAAGTATTAAAAACATTATATTAAACACTGTAAGGAAGCAAAAAGATATGTTTAAAACTATAACCCCCAACTCTTAACTCTGAAGATTTAATGGTTTGTGGTAGATGGTGACTAAGTATTTAGTGGTGGGCATGGTGAAATAAAAGCAGTTGCCGAGGTGAGAAAATATACCTCTGGAACCTATACAATGTTGTAAATTCATGTTACTTTAATAAAAAGAAAAAAAAACTAATATCCCCAATTCTAATCTCCAGAAATTATTACTAATAACAATAAGTGAACATTATGTTATGAATTTTGCCATGCGTACATATATACAGACACACATATGTAGCAGGGGAAAAAATTAGAGAGATGACTATGAAGAAATGAACACATATATTATTAACATGAAATTGTATGAAGGTGCTAGTTTTTAATTTTTAAGTAATTTGAATTTACTTGAATGTAGTAGAAAACTTGGAATAAAGATGTAGCTGAACTTCACATGAATGTTTACTCTTCACAAGAAACAATACTTCCTAAATATACTGTAAGGTTAAAAAAAATTTCTGAAACCATGAAGAGACTGAAATTATATTTTTCATGCTGTTTTAATTTTAGGTAGTACCCATTAGCTTCCTGAAGTGAAAGATAAAGAAAAGACATACTCAAACTTTCCCCTTTCCCTTCTGTTACAGAATTTCTTAACAAGATTAGTGAAAGTATTAATCGAATGTTTGAACCTCAACTCAAAGTGCATTATATGGAAACAATCTAAATGTCCATCAACTGATGAATAGAAAAATAACGTGTCCTACCCATATAATTAAACATTATACCATTGTTGTTGAATAATGAATGAAATACTGATATACACTATAGCATTGATGAACCTTGAAAACATGCCAAAGGGAAAAAAAACCTGTCTCCAAAGACCATATAATGTATGGTTCCTTTTTTATGAAATGTCTTGAATAAGAAAATCCAAAGAGAGAGGAAGTAGATTAGTGGTTAGCCTGTGGGTAGAGGAGATTGGGGAATAACTGTTAATGGTATGAGGTTTCTTTTGGGGTGTGATGAAAATGTTCTAAATTGATTAATCATTACGTAACTCTTAAAATACTAAAAGCTGTTACACTACACTCTTCAAATGGGTGAATTGTATAGGTTATATGAGTTACGTAACTGAATAGAGTTGTCTTTAAAAAAGAAAGAATTTATTAATAGATATTTTAACTCATTTTATTCATTATATCTTATTTATAATTTGGTTTTATGTTCTGCCTTTTCCTCCCTAAAGCTAAGGAGTCTGAATCCTTCCATGCACCAACCATTATAGCAGGCCCACAGAACATAACGACATCTCTTCATCAGACTGTTGTTTTGGAATGTGTGGCAACAGGAAATCCTAAGCCAATCATTTCTTGGAGTCGTCTTGGTAAGTCTTCTAAGGGAAAAAAGAGTTCTATCCTTAAATTTGGTTCATTCTAATGAAACTAATAAAGTGCTTATTTATTTATTTGTTTGTTTGTTTGTTTGTTTATTTATTTAAAATATTTATTTATTTATGCATACAAGAGCTGGGGTACAGGCCAGAGGTGGGGCAGGGGGTGAGAGGATTCACCAGAGACAGAGTGGGAAACAGAACAGGCAAGCTGAAACATACTGCTGAGGAGAGCAACGGGCGAGACAGGAGAGGTCTGCTTCACCATGTGGGTCTCTCCTGGCCAGCTGGGGATTGAACTTGTGGTGCAGAGGCTGCGGATTGCTTCATAAAGCATTGCTTAACCCCTTGCACCCCCCAGGGAGGCCCTAAAGTACTTATTTTTTATACAAAAATTTGTTTGCCAGTTTGGTGGCTTTTAACCTTTCCGCAGTTCAGTGTGTAGAGAAAAGATTTCAGCTGCGAGAATTTTATGTGTTTTACGATAAGACTTGATAGCAATGTTTTGACAGTTTTAGAGCACATGCTACATTTTTCTAACAAGTATTCTCTTTGAAATAGATCACAAATCCATTGATGTCTTTAATACTCGGGTACTTGGAAATGGTAATCTCATGATATCTGATGTCAGACTTCAGCATGCTGGAGTGTACGTCTGTCGGGCAACTACTCCTGGCACACGCAACTTTACAGTTGCTATGGCTACTTTAACTGTGTTAGGTATGTTTTCTGTCATTCTGCACTCAGAGGAATCTTACATTTTAACATTTGCTGTTTTATCTCATTCATAGCTTACTTCCACCTTTCTTTAATTTTGTAGCATTGATAAGAAGTACTGTAGCATGATGATGAGTTTTCTGAGAAAATTAAAGACATATGTTACAATGTAACTGTCATTCTGAAATTGCTATCCTGTTTGCCTACATAGCACTCAGTTCCTTTTTTGTATTATGTCCCTTTTAATTTAAGATTCCCTTTTATTTCCTCATCTACTCAGAAATTCGTATACCCATTATACAACCTAAAATTTCAGTCTGTTGATTGGGTCTGTGTGCATTAACAAATGACTGTCTATTAGGGTTTAGTTAAGTAGGGTTAGGGTACACATAATTTTAGTGTGTTTATTTGCATAGTCTTGATAAGAAAGGCCTGTAGGGAATGGATATCTGAGTAATGCAGAGACCGGGCATCTGGATAAATGTATGTAGAGTTTGGATAAAGGACACAGAATGCCAAATACTTTCAGGTATGGTGCTTGTACTGTCATTTGCTGTATTCATCCTTGATTCTTTATATTGCTACTATTGGGACCATAGAAATTATATATATATATTTTTTTCTTTAAAATTAGCGCCTCCTTCATTTGTTGAATTGCCGGAAAGTTTAACCAGGCCTCGAGCTGGCACTGCTCGATTTGTATGTCAGGCAGAAGGTATCCCCTCACCCAAAATGTCATGGCTGAAGAATGGAAGAAAGATACATTCAAATGGTAGAATTAAAATGTACAACAGGTAGGCTATGTCACTTTGTTACTATTTTAGATAAGATATGGCTTTAGTAATTTTTATGTAAAATGATTATAATTTTAATATCAAATACCTGAATTATTTTTGTACTTTAAATAAAAATGAATTTAAAAAGTAACTTATGATTATAGCATCAGCACACCATAAATCCTTTTATATTTTATTTGTTGATCATAGAAATGATAGATTATAATGAAATTAATGTTAGGCAGTTTCTCAGACCTGGTTTCTAGTCCTAGTTAAGACAGTTTCTCAGTCCTGGTTTCTAGTCCTAGTTAAGTTAACAGCAAGCATATTAAACCTTTGGAGTTACAGTTCCTTCATTCACAGAATGATGAAAATAAAAAGAAACAATTGATTCTCTAACAATTCCTCCACAGTTCAAACTTGGTGACTTTAAGTATTCACTTTTAGTATTATAAATATGAATCAACATTCTTGTTTATGTTGAATAAAACTTTGAAAATTTTTGTTGACCTGAACTTTGAACATTACAGTATTATATAAGTTAAATGTTATTATGGAGTAATATCTTTCTTAATAAAGGCCAAATTTTTAAAAAAGATTTAGTTGTCACCTAAAGTATACAGAATTTTCATATCACAAGTGTTTGTTTACAGAAAATAATTTAATTCATTTAGATATTTCAGTAGGACTGATGCCACAGTTTTTATTCCTAATAACTTGCAATTTAACATGAGAATGCACTTATCAGTAATTTAACCTTATTTTTATGTTGTTAGGATTTTTCATGGAAATATATTTTTTCTTTCCTCAGTAAACTGGTAATTAACCAGATTATTCCTGAAGATGATGCCATTTATCAGTGCATGGCTGAGAACAGTCAAGGATCTATTTTATCTAGAGCCAGATTGACGGTAGTAATGTCAGAAGACAGACCCAGTGCTCCCTATAATGTACATGCTGAAACCATGTCAAGTTCAGCCATTCTTTTAGCTTGGGAGAGGCCACTTTATAATTCAGACAAAGTCATTGCTTATTCTGTGCACTACATGAAAGCAGAAGGTAAGCAATTTAAGGAGTGTTTACTTTTAAATGCTGATTGCTATCAATAATTTGTTTTCAGTATGAGTGATGTCTCATATGGTCCACAAAATATTTTTGAAGTTCTATGACATTTGTCATTTAGTAAAATAATGTATCACCTCTGTTATCTTTTTTCCCTAAAGTTTGTATTATTGTTCACTTTGCATATGTAAATACAATTTAAGATTTTTCTTTCTAGAAGCAAGTACCGTATCTGCCTGATAAAAATTAAAGTGGTGTCCTTATGAATTTTATTCCAGGCAAGATAACTAAAACTTAATATACTAATTTAATTATGTTGTTACATAGGAATAATGGTGTAATTACTTAATATCATAAGTTATAGTCACTCTAGCATATTATTTTTAAGGGGGAAATAAACATTACAAAATACCCCATACCTGATTTTATATATTTTGAATATTTTCTGAAATCACATAGAATTCTTTGAAAATTGAACAGGATGCTCTTTGTTGGTAGCTCATTTATTATATAAAAGTAGAAATCAAATCTGTCTTAAAGTCTTTACTGAGAACTATTATTTCTATGTCTGGAATCTTTTTTATCATGTTGTCTTTTGGCAAAAATTTTAAAGGAAAAGGGAAAATTACTCACAAATCCTAGAGGTTTCTGTGTTGATTTTTCTTAGAAACCATAGTAGAGTTTTACAAATTTAATTTCTCTATACAAATAGCCTGACTTCATGCAGTATACTTTAAAAACAAATTCAAACATCCAAAGAATGGTGACATAATAAAATTGTCTGTAGAAACAGGTGGTTTGTTGTTGTTTGTTTTTTGTACTTTGAAGTAGTACTTTGAAAAGGAATATTTTGAATTTAAATCAAGGGTCATGGTAGCAAGAAGAATGAAAGTCTGATAACTGAGCATGTTGGAGTATGTTAATACCCTTTTTAGTGATTTAGGACGGTAAAAGGAATGCTGGTTTTGATGGAGACCACTCTTGTTCGCTATTATGGTTATTTCATTAGAGCCTCCACATGCGGCTCAGTGGTCTATTCAAGAACAGAACAAGGCTTTTTAATTCGAACTCAAGGACCTTGTTTGGTAGGTCAGAAATCGTACTATGCGGTTCCTAATTAACGAGCCATTAGCCAGTCTGTTGTGAAATGCCTGTAATCTTGTCTAATTAAAATGCTATCAAGTTAATTCAGAAATGTGGGAAAACTTAATAGTGGAATTTGCCTTCTGTTTTGTTTATAAATCCAGTGTGGAGAGAAGGGGCTTCATCCTTAGAGAGTTTTGATTAAGTTGACATGCATTTACTGTGAATTGTTCGTAAAGCACAGTAGCTGCCAGTGCTCTTGTTCCACTTTACAGGTTTGCTCTGTAGGAATTAAATCCCACAAAGACAAATCCCCTTCTATACCTTGCCATGCATATTTTATTAAGAATTGCTGAGAATTTTTTTCTTCTTTGAGAAAAAAGCTCTTTGTGGAACAAAGCAGTTTTTAAGCACATTCTGTGCCTCCCAGTTCTTTTACTTTCAGTATAAATAAAAGAACAACTTGTGTCAGTCAAATTTAATAGAATCTCTAGGGGCAAAATGAGATCTTTTGCAGGGCAACTTTTGATTTGGTTTATTTTTACAAAGAGTGGAGCCATTACATTACCTACTGTCTCTCCGTTTATGTTTAAAAGAAAAAAGAGACCATGAGTTTAAGCAAGCAAATTTCACACTGTTATGAATTACAATAATCTGGAGGGTTAAATTCTGTTGTGTTACTGCTGTACATTGTCACTGCTGTAGGGTTTGACTCAGTGTTAAATGACATTTAGAGGACATTAATTAGTTTCACTTAGTTCAGTGGGAAATTTCAATTTTCAGGAAAAAATGCAAACTGGGAATCTGTAGCAAGACATGGTTTCTTATAGAAAATAAAGCCTTCCTATTCATAGTTTTTAAAGAGGCACAAAAGATAACATAAAGATTAGAGCCAAGGGCCAGTATTTCATAGTGAGAGAAATGGTCTTGTTGATTTTATTTTGAATACTCATACTTTTTAAACAATGGTTCTTTAATACAGGTTTAAATAACGAAGAGTATCAAGTTGTCATCGGAAATGATACAACTCATTATATAATTGATGATTTAGAACCTGCCAGCAATTATACTTTCTACATTGTGGCATATATGCCAATGGGAGCCAGCCAGATGTCTGACCATGTGACACAGAACACTTTAGAGGATGGTAAGAAAACACAATTCTAGGTCATTTTTAAGAATGAACACTAATATAGTTAATCGATTTCAATGAATAAATTTATTTTAAATTAAAGAACATACCCTCTTTTTGGTTTAAAAAAAAAAACAGGTGTGGTAACAAACTGACTAAGTGGCCATTTCAAACCTGTTACTTTTTGGGTAGTAACATAAGAATAAAGTACATTATATTAATGTAATTAATATAATTCATTATATTAATTTTATAGTAAATTAATAATTTACTGTAATTCATTATATTAAATTATTATATTAATTTTAACAGTAAAATTATATTATCACTGTATTTAAGATTCCTAGTTTAAATAGTAAATATATTGCACTTTTTTTTAACTGAGTAGGAGACAATGTAAAAGTCTTTATGCATGAGTTAAATATTGTAACAGTTTCATACTGAGTATATACATACTGAATATATAGTGACCTACAGTCATAACTGTAGGTCAGAGATATTGGACTTCTGAAATTGAAACTTAGTACCTGTCAGCTAATAAGTTCTTAGAAAATCAAATACCAATTATGTTATTTTTGGATATAATATGCTTGTTCTTCTTAAGGGGGAAAATATTACTTGTTTGGTTAATTACCTGACCATAGATTTCAAAATGAATTGTCCCTTTGAAAGCAGGCTCTTATAAGGCTGGGAATCCATCAAGGTTGTCCTAGACAACTGTTTCTGTTCTTCTAACTCATTATCTTTCTCTTTCTTTAGGACTCTAGAAGATTCACTTTGTTTCTTGCAATTTGAAGGGGAATTATTTAACATATGCTTAACTATATTATTCTCCCTTTACAAATGGTTTCTTATTCTCAGGAAATAATTCATTCTTAGTTTTCAAAGAATTCTTCTATAAAATATTCCCAAATCTTTTTCTTTGTTTATTTTGTCCCAGATTGCTTAGTTATATTTATATAACTTATTTAGATGTTTATAAGTTTAGGGTTTGACAAATGAAAAAATTAGCACTTACCTGAATCCTGAATTTGAATATCGGTTTTCATCTAAGAGTCCATTGTATTTTTGAATGAACCACATTATATATGACATCCATAGTTATCTCATTACATTTAATAACCTCTGATATGCATATCTAAATTGATTATAGGCTGGGTTTGTCCTGTTTTTCGTATGTGAAGTACATTCCCCCTATTTTTTTAAAAAGATTATTTTTACTTATGAATGCAAGAACTGGGGTGTAGGCCAGAGGTGTGCAGGGGGCTGGGACTGAGAGATTCACCAGAGACAGAGAGGGGAGCAGAACAGGTAGATCTACTGAAATACACTGCTCAGGGGAGCAGCAGGCAAGACAGGAGAGGTCTGCTGCACCGTGTGGATTAGTTCCCTGGCTGGGGATTGAACTCATGCTGCAGTAGCTGAGGATAGCTTGATACTGCTGACTTTAACCCCTGTACTACTAGGGAGGCCCCCCTGTGTTCCTGAAGAAAATTAGTCTAAGTGTAGCAAGTTATGATCTCAGAGGTTTTCTCCTTTAAATCTTTCCTTACTGTGCATTTTTTTTTTTATTTGATGAAGTTTCTTTTCGCTATCTGGATAATGTGCAGGCCTCAGTGCTTTCAAATATCTGCACCAGCCCTCCTCCCCACCTGGTGCATTTCCTACAGCTCTACAGTACATTTCATACTTCTCAAACTGAGATATGTGGGGCTTCTAGAGTACACAGCAGATACAACTAACACTGTGGAATGATTATCCTGCCTGTTCTAAAAATCTTCCTGATATGACATTTACTTAATCCCTACAGAACCTTATGATAAAAGAATTACTATTATAAAAGATTTGGAACATAAGGATAAGAATGTGGGCTCTATATGATGTGAGCTACTTCACTTACAAGCCTTGTGGTCTTAGGCGAGTGCTTTTACCTCTGTGACTCAGTTGCCTCACTTGTGAAGTAGAAATGGTAATGGTACTTCCGTTGAGTTAATGAGTTCAGAGACATAAGGACTCAGACATTCTTAATAAATTGATTTTTCTCTCTCCCACTGATTCATTCATTCAACAATTATTTATTGAATATCTGTTATGTCCTATTCAATATTTAATAGTGAACAAAAGATACAAAAATTGTCCCTGACTTCATAGAACTTTCTGGTGGGAAAGGAGGCAGAGGAGCTATATGATAAACAGTTATACACTGTGTTAGCTAGTGATAAGTCTAGAGGAGAAGGGGGAAAAAGTAGGGAATGGAAGTATGAAGTGTTGAAAGTATTTGGTGCTTCAGTTACCAGAGAAGGGCTCACTGAGTGACATTTGAATGACAACTTCTAGAAAATGAAAATAAGGGAACTAACTAGGTAGATGACTGGGAAGAAGTAGTGCACTCTAGGCAGTGGAAATGGACACTAAGTGCCTGAAGCACTGGCATGGCTGGAATGGAGGGAACCAGAGGAAACAACAGGTGATAAGGGAAAGAAATACTGAGTAGCTGGAAAGGGAAATACAGTATAGCTGGAAAGGGCTTTGTGTCAAGTCACAGTGAGAACTTGACTTATGCTTTGAGTAAACTGGGAGCCATTTTTAACAGAAGAGTGTACAGATAGGACATTTTAACAGCTGAGGTGTTGAGAATAGATGATAGTAACAAGGTGCAGAAGCAGGGAAATCTATTAGCATTATTGCAACAACAAAGGCTAAAAACGATGGCAGCGTGGACAGGAGGTGGCAGTGAAGGTGGTAGAACTGCAAGGTTAAATGTGAAGTGTGTGGAGCCACAGGTATTTGTGGCTTTCACAGTTGGATAAGTAATTGCCATTAACTGAGTTGGGAAAGACTATAGTAAGAGTTATTATTATTATCCCAATTTTATATATGAAGAAACATAGACATAGAAAAGTTAATTTGACCGAAATCACACAGAGTGGTAAGTAGAGCAAGGATTCAAACACACAGAAGCTAACTCTAAAAACAGCCTTAGTATTAATTTGCTTCCTATCATATTTGCCTCATTTTCCTGGAGCCATTTTTTTTTTCAGCTTATTTAGAGAAAAAGCAAGTATTTTCATCTTAAGTGTTAAGTTGAAAATAATAATTTCAAAATATTATTTGCCAGCTTATAGCCATGGTGTCCTAAGCTTCCCTACTCCTGTAAAATTCTCTCTTCCTGTTTCTATGGCTCTGGTGGAATTATTTGAGAAATATTCTCAATTTTGTATGGGTATTAAGTAATGTCATATTCATTTCAAACAACAGAAAAACAATCACATCAAACATGAAACCTTTGCTTTCTTTGGTTCCCTATGTCTACTCCTCCCTTATTCTTTTCCTTTTTTCTGGCTTGTACTCTGATTGACTGAAAACCTTTGCTCAGACTGAGGTTATCATGTTAAGTGTAAGAGAATTCAATAAGTGCTCATGTGCTGATTGACAATTTGGAATCTAAATATTTATAAGCATCCTATTTGTCTTTTATGACTAGTTCCCCTGAGACCTCCTGAAATTAGTTTGACAAGTCGAAGTCCCACCGATATTCTCATCTCCTGGCTACCAATCCCAGCCAAATATCGACGGGGCCAAGTGGTGCTCTATCGTCTGTCCTTCCGCCTAAGTACTGAGAATTCCATCCAAGTTCTGGAGCTCCCAGGGACCACACACGAGTACCTTTTAGAAGGCCTGAAACCTGATAGTGTCTACCTGGTGAGGATTACTGCTGCCACCAGAGTGGGACTGGGGGAGTCATCAGTATGGACCTCACACAGGACACCCAAAGCTACAAGTGTGAAAGGTAAATCTCTAAAAACTGTTGAGGAAGAATAGCACAGTATTTTCTCTTTTGAATAAAATTTTCTTAAGTTACATTCATACTTCAAAGTTTCATTTTAGAAATAAAAATATTCCATGGAACATAGACTTCATTGAAAAAAAAGTCAGACTTTTGATTGAATAGGCCCCTTTTGCATAGAACTCATATACTTTATTAATTCATGTAGCAAGTCCTTCATAGACAAATCAAACTGAATTTGAGTCCAAATCAAACTGAATTTGAATGAAAAGTCACATGCTAATGGAGACCTAATTAATATTATTACTATAAAAGTTATAAATAATCCTTTTAAAAGGAAGACAGTAAGATTAGAAAGTTCTAGACCTCTCCTTTTATTAATGTGGAATGTAATGTTAGTAACATTGGTTTTTGTTGTTGATTGATTAATAATCATGCCTATTCTGTCATCACAGAGGAATGTTGGATGGTCAAAACTGGAAAGTATTGGGGAAGGTGGAAAAACAGTGGGAAGCGGGGCATAATGAACTATGCTGGAAGACTATGGATTACTTGGTGATGGGTGCAATGTGAGGACATGCAACTGTGACCCAATGCCTCTGAGTCACATACAATGTTGTAAACCCATGTTTTTTCAATTAGAAAAAAAATTAAAAATATTTTCTCTTTGAAAAATTTTACAAATATAGATATTATTTTGTTTTTATTTATGTGCTTTAGTTTTGTAGGTAGTATTTAATATTTTAAACTCTCTCACATTTTAATATTATAAAAATTTTGAAAGTTAGATTTAAGGTAATTGTTGGAATTGAAATTTTTTGCAATGTTGGCTTACGACTGAGAGATCTACAATTCTGTGTTTTCATGTGAATTATAAGTAAAAATATGTACAATTCTGTTGAATTTTTCCAGCCCCAAAGTCTCCAGAGTTGCATTTGGAACCTCTCAACTGTACCACTATTTCTGTGAAGTGGCAGCAAGATTCTGAGGACACAGCAACCATTCAGGGGTACAAGCTTTACTACAAAGAAGAGGGGCAGCAGGAGAATGGGCCCATTTTTTTAGACACCAGTGATCTTCTTTATACTCTCAGTGGTTTAGGTGAGTGAACCTGAGCTATGCTTTTCCTTTTTATCTTCCTCTGAAAAGTTAATGAATTTAAAGCAGAACTTGATGGTAAAAAAGAGGAGAATTGACTACACAGCATCACGGTCACTGTATATCCTGCTATTTAAGTGACTAGCTTTTGACTTTCTATTGTGAGTAAACGAAAAATGTCAGATAAATGTGATCTCTTTCTATCTTTCCCCTACCTCTGGACATCTGCTTTTCTCTCTGGAGTTCACTTTGGTAGATTGAGATCCTGATCAATAGTGTGAGTATGTGATGAATGTAGACTAGGAATGCAAAATAGGAATATCAACAAATGATCAGATAATGCTCAGTGATAAGGCTTAACTCAGAAGTTGCCTGAGCATACTGTGTAGGTATATTATTTTCCATGTGTAAAATATATGTAAGAAATGCATAAAATAATGCTCTTATGTGTGATCTGTGCAACTCTACATACTTATTTTATGTAGCTCTAATCCAAATACACAAGAGGAAAAAATTCTTTGTGTTTGGGCTCATCAAAGTTCTTTCATACAGTTTTATTCCTTATTCATCCTGTCTTTGCAGAATGAAACAATCTCATGATGTATACATGTTTAGTAGAAAGTAAAAAAAAAAAAAAACTATAGTAAATACTTGACTATAAGCAGAAACATAGTTGAGATGTAAAATCCACCCTTAGCTGTTTGTTGCTCTGGAGTAGATTTTCACCCTTAAGTACAAAGCAGTAAGTTTAATTATGATTACCAGCCATATACCTACTGGATTATTATAGCACCTTCTGCATGTATTGAACTTCTACAAAGCACTTTGACGTTCTCTGTCACACCCTTTGAGGTGTGGGAAGGGAAGAGGTATAGTGGTCCAGCAGGGGCTGCTCCATTCCTTTCCGTGTCCTTATAGTAGTAGGGCTGTGAGAGCAGTCTTTGACTTGAGTTCCTGTGCAGTAAAAAGCAGTGGTGGAAATCTGTTTTTAGATGCAGGGACACAGATTCTAATCTTCTGGGTCTTTGCCATTGTTTTCCACAATCTAACTTGCTTTTAATCTTGTGTCATTTTTTATTTAACCTGTATTTGGTTAAATGACTCACTGTTGATCTTTGTCATACAACTTTATAGTGATGGGGAAAAGTTACATATGTTCCAGGGTCACCTTCCTTATACTGAGATGATATTAGCTCAATCTGCTGTCGCCATAGTGAGCAACAATTAACTCTAGCTATGAAGTCTCAATATGTCCCCTCTTTCCATATATATATAAATATTTACTCAAGAAAATTATTCAGTAACATGTAAGAGATTTGAAGCAACTATTGATGAAAAATCAAATACAGTACTTTTAGTTTCTTCACTGTTTAGAAAATATAATATGTAAAAGATCAAAAAATAGGTTTATAATATACTCTTCTTGAAAATACATTACAGAGAGCTTATTCTAAATAGAATAATAATTTATTAGCAGAAAACAAAATAATATTCTGCCTGGGAAAAATTTAGAGAAACATTTTATTAAAAAACCTTGGCAATTCAAATTAAGTTTTTAAAATTAAAAAAAAAGGTCTATAGATGCATTTATACATAAAGACGCCTATTGGTCTTTGTTGACTTTTTTCCTAACCTCTGAATAATAGTTTTCAATACTATAAACCTTTATTTTCTCCTATGTTTTAAAAATAAATTGCATATATTGCTACTTGTGTTTTTTTTTATGTTATAAAATCCTTTGCATATGCTATTTGGGATAATTCAGCTTAAAATCACTTTTAATGTGTGAATTAGGAAATTTTTTTGTTTCGTCAATTTGCCCTATTAAAATAGTTCCATATTTCCTGACTATGAATTAGACTGAATTGTTGGTCTAATCATAGTGTAGGACAACAGAGGATTCTGTCACAGCTGTAGGGCTTTCTTGTTGGACAGCAGGCTCTGTACCTCTGGAGTTGCAGAGTCATGGCCTGAGTGGCTAACTAGCAGGGGGTGGTATGTGGCTTCAAGCACTGTACAGCTGTTGACTAGATCACCTTTAAAATGCCTTTTAATCTTGAGAGCCTAAGGGTCTAGTCTTCCTTTTCTAGGAAGTCGCTGTTGGGGCTTAGCCAAGTTTATAGTAAGTGAATGGATTTAACCCACTAAGCAGGCAAGTGTTAATAGCTCTCACTCCTTTCCTTCTTACTTTTAGCCATTGGGAGGGCAGTCTGATCTGTTAACTGGACAACTGACCATCTGTGACCATTTTTAGGGAGAGCATCTGGCGGTTGCTGCCTGTTTAACAGAGAATGATGTGTCTGGAGGGCAGTAGGTTAACAGAACCCTATCTGTGTCTTGCATAGTGAATACTTGCTTTCACTGAGCTTTTGCACATTGAAGATACTCTAACTAGAACTAGATTTACTGAGTGAGCTTGGAAATGAAATTTAAATGCTTCTTTTTGCTGATTCAGTGTCAATTTGTTGCCTCAGAATTTCATTTTCATACTAATGCCCTTTCTGATGCCCTAATACACATCCTTTTGTTTCCACCTCTGGTAATTAAGTTTTTAATAGAAAAGATGTAATTGGGACATATTACTCTTGGTAATACATACAGTTCTTCATTTCTAAAAAAAAAAAATAGCTAAGTGAAATGTTTTTCAATTCATTTGACAAGCATTTTTAATTTTTCTAAGTTAGGCATTTTAGAACCAGATAAAAAGATGTGATAGATGTGACCCCTGCTTAAAATAGGAAGGATTAAGCTAAAAGATACTAAATAGACTGACTTGTCTAATTTCTCCCTAAATTTCTGATTAATTAAATTTAATTGTAGTAAGTGATGAAAGAGCTATTTTAGAACATTTTACTCTAAACCCTAAAAGATAATTCCTTGAGATGTAATATGTCTTTTTTTTTTTAAAGTATCTAGAAAAGATTCTTGTGTCTTCATTAGTATAATATAAAATATGCTGAGCAATGAAATTATTTTGATGTTGCTAGTATTTGTTCTAATTTAATGATTTTACAGTATACAGTTTGATTTTAATTAAAAGTGGCTTACTTTTGGGAGGGTTGGGGAATAGCATTAGTTTTGTGCTTAAATGTTTATGTGACTTGTTCTAAATTGTGGTCTGAAGTTTTGTTCAAGATTTTGCATTTTGCAGTGATTATTTTTGCTTAAATATTTTTTCTTGACACTTTCAATATATAGCTCAGTTTTGAGTAGAATTTAAAAATTTACTAAAAAAATTAATAGCATACTTTGTTCTGTGACTGAAATAATGTATTCCTCTGTTTTCATCTGTTTATTTCAGAAACTGACTTTGAGTTCTGAAGTTGAACTTTCTAATTGCAGAGGAATTTATCATAATCTGAGTGTCAGAAACTGTTCTTAATTGTTCAGTCTTTATATAATAAAATAAACATGGTGCTATTGTTAGTTTAGCATTTTGAAAACTAATAGTAAATAATTTTAGTTTCTCTTTATTCATAGAACCTGTGCTACTTAGTTTCACAGCCTGCATGATTAGTAAGCATGAGACTGAGCACCATTTGTAAAGATCCAAATTATTTAAAATCATTAGTAATGTCCATGGATCACTTGTACATTTTCAAAACTCCCAAAATTTTTTTGAGAAATCCAAAATTGGGACTCTCACTGATTCAAGGTGTAGGAGTCAAGAGTAACAATCCCTGATGAATAATGTAATGTTAAAGTCACTTAAAACAGTTTATATGGACGCATGATAAAATTAAGTCAGATTTCTGAGTGTTATTTTTTATCATAATAAAAGAGGATTTGATATGCGGTTATATATCTTAAGAAAGAAAATTGAAAACTGTCACTTTACAGCAGCCTTCACTATATTAAATTGGTATGATTAGAGGAATTTGTAATCTTTCCTTTTCTCCAGGCAGGAGAAGATTCTGTGGCGTAAAAGAGACTATTTGAGAAGGTACATTGTGAACCTTAATAACAGTTATGACTTTGTTTTGAAGAGAAGTAGAATCATTCAGTTTATGAAATATAGAAGTCATCTTTTAAGGCAACCGAAAAAGTCTTTTGAGAAACTGTCTTTCCTTACCCCTCTTACACAAGGAAGTCTTAGATAACTCTCAGAAAAATCTTTGAAAACATCCTAAAGTGTCTGGAAAATATAAAAAATAATTGATATTCAACTCAAATTTTGAAACCTTGGTATTTGAAAATCTCAAAAACCAATGTCTTAAAAAAAAATTCCTGTTACTAAATGCTGCTGCATTAAAATAAAAAAAAAAAAATTTACCTGCCAGTTATCTCTGTTTAAAGATAAAATGTTTGCAGATTGATGAAACTATAAGAACTACACAAAAGTTACAGTTATCATCCAGTTATCCTTCCTTGATTTCCTTTTCTTGAATGAAAGGTTATCTTCCATTCTAAAATATTTTTGATACTCTCTGGATGAATTTAGAGCTGCATTTCATTTGGAAAAATTTTAAAGTCTCAACTCTTCTGGGAATCCTCTTGTGACCCCAAATGGTGTCAGTCATTCCCATGGTACATAATTTACAATGCTCTGTTATAAGAAGCATGTGGCACTGACAGTTAAAAGAAATATATCAGTTAAATAAGTTTCATATCTGCTGCCTGACGTCAAGCTCCACAACTTATTAACAACTTAAATTCTGGTTGTTTGCCTAATCTTTTAGATAAGGATATAAATAATAATTGCTATTTTAGAATGTTAAGAGATTTAAATGAAATAATTACATAAAGTTAGCACAGTGCCTAACAAATTGTATCTCAATAAATGTAAACTGTTGTAGTTGTTTTTAAAGTTGTTTTCCTCCAGGTATAACCTGGAAAACTGATTTTGAAAAAGAGTGTGTGTGTGTGTGTGTGTGTGTGTGTGTGTGTGTTTTACCATGATCACTATATTTGGAAACCAGAGCTTCTTGAATTTTAATATGTGTATGGATTACCCAGGGATCTTATTAAAATGCAAATTTTAATTTAGTAGATCTGAGTGAAGCCTGAAACTTTTATATTTCTGCCCACTTTGAGGGGCAGGAGTTTAACCAGGGGTAGAGACTTTTTCTGTAATGGACCAGGTAGTAAATATTTTCATTTTCATGGGTGTTATGGACTGAATATTTATATCCTACCAAATTTCATGTGCTGAAGCCCTAAGTCCTAATGTGACTCTGTTTGGAAATAGAGCCTTTGAAGAGTGGTGATGAATGTTAAATGAGTTCATAAGGGTGGGGCCTAATTGAGTGGGGCCATTATACATATATGAAGAGATCTTTTTCCATCATGTGATGTCACAGTGAGCAGGCACCTGACTGCAAGCCAGGGAAAGAACCGTCACCAGAAAAGTAGCTCTGCCAGACTTTGATCTTGAACTTCCCAGTTTGTAGAACTATGACAAATGGTTTTTTGTTGTTTAAGCCATCCAGTCTGTGGTATTTTGCTGTGGCAGCCCAAGCTGACTAATACAGTGAGCCATATGGTCTCTGACACAGTGCAAAAGCAGCCCTAATAGGTAAATGCATGGAGATGGGTTATGTTCCAATGAAAATTTATTTGTGGACACTGAAATTTCATATCATTTTGATGTGTCACAAAATACTGTTCAAAACAATATTTTTTTTGACACAAGGAAAACCATTTTTAACTGTCAGGTTCACCCAATTACTATACATTACTTATATGATTTGCCAATTCCAGGTATAGGCTTTATAATTCTTTCTCTTCAAACTGGGATCCCAGATAAGCAGCATCATGTGGAAGTTTATTGAAATACTGTATTTCAGGTCCCACACCCCCACCCTCACCGCCCCATCTCCTCTAGATCTACTGATCCAGAATCTTTGATTCCTGATATGCATGTACATTAAAGTTTTGGAAACATTTATCTGGATGACCTGATGATATTTCCTAGATAACCAATGTTAATTCTTTATAAGTTAATAATCTTGAGTTTCAATTTGTTATTCCTGTTGAAAATCTTCCAGAAGTTTGTTTTGTGCCTTCTTGATTCTGATAGTGCTGACTCTTGTCAAGCCAGTTATAGTTTTTAATTATTGTTAGCATTACGCCTATCTTTACTCCACTACTATTGTACTTTCTGTTGCTTGTTTTGTTTCTGGTCATATTTCTTCATACTTCTCAGCTTTCACATGGAAGAGGAGGGGAAGTAGGCATTCAGTGGTACATCATTAAGTCATGTATTTCTTTCCAACTATCCAGGGAGTGGATGAATCACAGACTCTCAGGTATAATCTCCCAGTTTGAGCCCTTTGTCCCTACAATTTCTTTTACCACTGAGTGTTCATTCAAAATTCATTCTTTCATTCACAGATATTTACCAAGCTCACTATGTGGTAGTTCCTACGAAAATTCAGATACAATCATGATTAGTGTAGATATATTCATGACATTTGGGGAACTTAACATTTAGGCAGATGCTAGTTAAAGTTAAATAAGTTAAAGTTAAATAAGCTAGTTAAAGTTAAATAAGATGCTATTATAGTTAAATAAGTAACTAAAATAAAATGTGATGGATTATTTGACAGTGAACATCAGGTCATTGTTAACAGCACTTGAAATTACCATCAGACCTTTATCAGGGCTGAAATCATAATAACTTTCAGGAAGAGGTAACATTTTAGTTGCGATCTAAAGGAAGAATAAGATTTGTCAGGCAAATGGGCAGGATCAAATAATACATAAAAAATGAAAATAATTTTAGGGTCTTCAGTAAACCCCATGCAACTATAAAGAGCTCTGAAACAAGTTTCATGGCTTCATTGTAAATGTACCTCTGAAAAAGGGAATAGTGAAATTCTTGTTGGACGGCCGACAAGTGGGGAGTGGGGTATCGTATTCTGGAAGAACTGTGGTGGTACTGTTAACACAGAGTGAAGCTAGCGAGACCCACAGGAGGCCAGCATTTGCTAAACCACGTGAAAGAATTCAGGCTTATCCTGAGGACATCGTGAAGTCATTAAATGATTTTAAACAAGCAAGTGACCTGATTTTATTTGTTTAGAAATATTTTTCTGTTTCAGTGTATAGGGTACACTGCATAGAAGACACAAAGGGGCTCAAAATTGCCTCTTCACAGAGAGAAGACGTTTTGTGAACTTAGTCTTTCACAGCCTTTCTGTTTCAGAGATGTTATCAAAGTCTGCCTGTACTCCTAGTTTGCTGCAGTTCCTTCTGTACATGGCAGTTCCCATGTAGACACACAAAAATAATCTTTTTTAGAGAATAGCATACTCTTGTTTAAATCAGTCTATACTCAGCTTTTTAGAACTACAATCATTGTATAAAACAACTTCCACCAAATCAGCAAATTTGGAAATTTTGTTAGGGGGAAAAGGATGTCCCAAAGCAAATTCCATATAGGCTTTGTGGACTCCACCCCCACCCCAGGTCAAAGCCAAAGACACTGGGAACTCCAAATCCCATCACCACCAAAGGGAAGGTGGCTGGGACCTGAGGGTGGGGTTAAGCAGCCAGGTGGATACAAAAGGCAGACACGTGGGCTTTGGGGGCTCTCTCCATTTTTGGGCTCTTGGCCAGCAGCAGCGTCCGGTCAGCTCTGAGAGTGACTTTGGGGTTTCCAGGTCGTCGGATCGGGTAGGACGCATTAAAGACTTTATTTCCCTATTTTCTCCCTGAGTTGTACATTTTCCTTATTTCCTTTTCTCTTGTAAATAAACCTTTTATTAACCCTTTTGCATGTGTCTGTAGTAGAGTATTCATAAGTCCCTTTAAAGCGCGCGGGTGAGGACCCACAGCCAGGAACCCGTTTAATATCGGGGTTGCTCTATAACAATTTCACTGTATAATTCCTCCTAAACTGTCATTTATAAACTGTTAAGTAATATTGATTCTGTATCTTTAAAAAAGCTCCACTGTTTTAACACATAAGGGGTATTTAGACCTTTGGCTTATGCCTATCTTTAAACCAGTTTTGCAACTGTACTAAAGTATTAATTTATCCCTCCCTTTGCTCGAGTTAGCTCTCAGGAGATATCCCGTCACAAATAATGAAATATTTTGTCCCCTGAGAAAACCTAATTATTCTTGATTTGGTCTGTCATTGTAGGCAACTGTGACACTGTCAAATTAATTTTGTGTTTTTAAATGATCTAGAAATTACAGGAAGCATAGCCATGGGTTCCATAAATCCATAACATAAGCTGATCTTTGAAAACAGCATGAAGCCAGGAGTGCTAAGTAGTCATGCAAAAGAATATTTTTTAGCTCATTCAACTTTAAGATAGACTTTTAGAGCTACAATATCATTTACAAAGCCCTCTATAGCACTGTGTAAATACAGTGAGAATATTGTTTTATGGAACTTGATAGGTATTAGGTAAAGAGGCTTCTATGCTTTCTATGCTTCTACGCTTTCTTGGTTGTTCTCTTGGGCCCCTTTTTAGAAGATTTATGACACAGGAGTTCTTTTGCCTTGAAAATCACAAAATGAGCTCCATTTAGAAAGTACTGATAATGAGCTGCAGTTACCATTAAATTAATGTAAATTAATTACCAGCAAATTAATTGTAAGGTTAAGACCATCTCCACCACATGCAATTTTGATTTCTGTGATTTCTTTACCCATTTATGAAGTTATTGCCTAGGGTGTATGTGCCAATTAGAAATACAAGATTTCTAATTTTAGGGTAGACACAATGTATTTTCCTTAGAAATTTATTATGTATAAATATATAAAGCTATTTGGCTTAATAACAAGATTTCTATCTATACCAATTTAATTGGCATATTGTATTTCATAAAATTTTCATATTAAAATTTGCCCACCCTAATATGTATTTTTTAACTTGCTTATTTTCCAGTAATACAGATTTTAACTTGTTTATTTTCCATTATTTTTAAAATTTAAAAGTTATTGTATAGAGCGACCCTGGTGGTGCAAGGGGTTAAATCTCAGTCTCAGCACTATGAAGTTATCGCCAGCCACTGCAGCACAAGTTCAGTCCCTGGCCAAGGAGGTGACCCACATGGCATAGCAGACCTCTCCTGTCTCTCCCACTGTTCCCCTCAGCAGTGTATTTCAGTAGATTCCCCTATTCTGCTCCCCCCTCTGTCTTTGGTGAATGCTCTCAACCCTCCCCCTGCACCTCTTGCCTACACCCCAAATTTTGTATGCATAAATAAATAAAATCTTTTATTTATTTTAAAAAATTTTAAATATGTACTTATGCATATAAGAACTGGGGTGCAGGCCAGAGGTGCAGGGGGTAGGGAAGTGAGAGGATTCACCGGAAACAGAGTGGGGAGCAGAATAGGCAGATTGCCTGAAATACTCTGCTGAGGGGAGCAGCCGGCGAGACAGGAGAGGTCTGCTGCGCCATTTGGGTTACCTCCTTGGCCAGGGATCAAACTCCTGCTGCAGTAACTGTGAATTGCTTTCATAGTGCTGATGCTTAACCCCTTGCACCACTAGGGAGGCCCCTAAAATAAATCTTTTTTAAAAAAAAATAAAAGTTAGTGTATATTAATTGAGTGTACATACTGTATATCAAGTCCTGTATTGGGCACAAAGAATATGAACATAAAATAGCATGCCTGCCTCCAAAGTATTTACACTTAGCATTGACCTATCAGCATTCATAGGAAAATGTGCTGAGATATGAAATTGAGAAAAAGAGCATTCTGGAAGCACAGAGAATAAGTGGTTAGTTTGACTTCATGATGAAGATTATTTTTCTAATAGAGAAATAGAAGACAACATTCCAATCATATGAGTTTAAAATTTACAAAAACAAGATTAAGCACGATAACCTCATTAGTTGACTGTGAATGAAACATGGGCTGCATGGGTAGGAACTGTAGAAACTAAGAGTTAAATAGGGCCCATGATTTAAGGGTCCTGTATACCTTGAAAATGATTTGGATTTTGTCCTACAATGTAAGAAATGTACAGCCACCAAAAGTTTTCAAGAGAGAAAGTGACATGGCTTATTTTAGAACAATAATTGGTAATGTTATTATGGAGGATAGGTATATAGAGAATGCAATGAATGTGGGCCTTGGAGAGGGCTATTGAAGACTGGAAATCAATTAGATGGTTATTGGAAATAACTTCAGATGATGTGAGAGTAAGGTAAGACTGTCTAGAAAGAAGGCAGATGGGAAGTTCTCAGGTTTGAAATCAGTGTAATTTCACTGATTACTAGTAGACCTGATGGGCGGCCTCAAGATACAGGGATTTCAGCTAAGCGGTCCTTGAAAAGCTGCTCAACATCATTAGCCATCAGGAAAATACAAATTGAAGATTTTTTTAAGATTTATTTTTATTTATTTATGCATACAAGAGCTGGGATGTAGGCCAGAAGTGCGGGGATTGAGAAGATTCACCAGAGACAGAGTGGGGAGCAGAACAGACAGATCTACTGAAATATACTCCTGAGGGGAGCAGCAAGCAAGACAGGAGAGGTCTGCTGTGCCATGTGAGTTAGCTCCCTGGCCAAGGATCAAACTCATGTTGCAGTGGCTGCTGATAGCTTCATAGTATTGAGACTTAATCCCTTGCGCCACCAGGGAGGCCCCAAATTGAAGAATTTAAATCACAGTAACATACCACTATATACCATTAGAATGCCTAAAATTTTTAAAAACACCAATACTGCCAAAAACAAGAGCTAGGCCGGATGCAGACTATTTGGATGCATTAGTGTAGGGATGCAAAATAGTATATCCACTCTGGAAAATGGTTTAGTGCTTTCTTGTAGAGTTAAACATGCCTATACTGTATGATCCAGCCATCCTAACCTTGTGTTCTCCCTAGAAAAACCAAAACTCATGTTCATACAAAAACCTATGCACAAATGTATAGCTCTATTCACAGTTGCCAGTAACTGGAAACATCAGATGTCCTTTAGTGGGTGAATGAATGAGTAGATACATATATCCATATAATTGAAATATTCTTCAGCAATGAAAAGCAGTGAACTATATTGCTTCGTGCAACAGTTTGTGGATGAATCTGAGTGGCATTATGCCAGCAAGAGAGGCCACTTCAAAAGGTTACATTCTGTATGATTCTATTTATGTAACTTTTTTTTTTAAAGATTTATTTATTTATTCATACAAACACTGGGTACAGTCAGAAGCGCGGGAGGGTGAGAGAATTCACCAGAGCCAGAGCAGGGAGCAGAGCAGGCATAAGGACCGAAGTACACTGCTGAGGTGAGCAGCGGGCGGCAGGAGAGGTCTGTGCACCATGCGGGACCCTCCTCCGGTGGGGTGGCCGGGGAGCAGCCCAGGATCAAACCAGTGCCGTGGAGGCTGCGGGCAGCTTCGCAACCCAGCGCTCAACCGCTGCGCCACCGGGGAGGCCCTTATGTAACATTCTTGAAAAATTAGAACTATGAAGAACAGATCAGTGAATCAGGGTGTGGTTGAAAAACAGGATTTAACTACAAAGTGGCAGCACAGTTTGTTTCTTGATATGATGGAGTTGTTCTGTATCTCTGTTTTGGAGATAGTTCGAAAAATCTGTACATGTGTTAAGTTAGCCTATAAGGAAGGTACAGTATAGGGCATATACATTTAAAATTAAATCTGTCGGTTTGAGAACTGATGACCCAGGTTTGAATTCTAGCTTTCTACCTGCTAGGAGTGTGATCTTGAGCCACCACTTTATCTCCATGCATCTCACTTTACTATAAATATCTAGAATGTTAAAGAGTAAATGTGCAACTATTTGTGGAACCTTCAACATAGCACACTGGTACATGGTGAGTGCTCAATAACAATTAGATGTTGGAATTTATGACTAGGGAAAAGAAGTTGAAATGGTTCCTAAGAGCTCTGGGTGGATAGTGCTTTAATTGGAGTGGCTCTTTGAGAAATAAAACCAGCTTTAAAAACATGGGAGATACTGAATTCAGTTTTTCTCTTTTGGCTTGAAAAGGTTAGTGTCCTACTAGAAATGTAGCAGCTTGGGTGTCAGAAGATAGGTGATAGTGAATCATTGGTATGCAGCTGCATACCAATGCAGACTGCATGCACCCTGATGCCATCCAGCTCCAAGGGATCCAGCATCTTTCTGGCTAACTCAAAAGAAACTGGCAGACTTGAGTAAGAGAAGCCACTGTAAGCATACTTGTAAGACAAAGGATGTAAGGTCATTTTCGGGAAACTGAGGCACATCCAACAAATTTCTTTGAAATTTTTCTTAATATGTGAGCCTTTGCACATTCTTATTTTCAGAGTTATAACTTTTATGGCGGTCATTTTTTTAAATCATCTTCATAGGCCTCTGGAAACCAAAATTCTTCCCATATAATTAGATCATTTTTATGTTCTTAATTTGGTACAATTCTAAACATGCCACAAAAGGTGCAGAAATTTTAATCAGTAAAGGAAGCAAGGGAGATCAGGCAAGAAATTAGCAAATTCCAAGCTGAATCTTGTAGCAGGTTCAGAGAAGATAGTTTGTGTTCTTTAATATTGGAAAGACTTTTTGCAACTTTATTGAAATCTCCTTGGAATGCAATAGCAGTAGTGTCATAAGAGGCACTTCTGCATCTTAAATTCAGATTTCAAAAAGCACTAAATTATGCTGCCTGAAAACAAATGTCTTTTACTCTTGTGCTGTAGACAATATTATATCAGAATTTTATTAATGATACCCTCTGGCATGCAATACCTAACAATTTTATTTCCCACTTTTAAAAGATATTTTGGAGCAAAGGGGAAAGCAGCAATAAATGCCAATATTTGCTTAAGTATTTTCTTCACTGACTTTAAAAAATAGTAAGATTCAACTTTCTATATCAAATCCAAAAAATAATTGGAAAAAGAATTTTGATGTTTTTTCCTGAACTTACGATCTTAGACTTGAATAGTCATCACCTTTCAAAATCGTCTAAAACATGGAGAGCTCTGTGAAAAACATCTGTCTTGTTATAAAATAAAGTCTAATTGTTAACAGAACAAAATTGACACACAGCTACTCTTTTTTTTTTTTTTAAGAGTAAAGCAAAGTTGTTTTTTTAAAGAACAAAATTGATGCATTTGCCTGAATGGTCACCACTTTTGTAGGTTTGAAGTTGTTATAGTGCTTTAGCAGCTGTGTGGCAAGCTTTCTAGCAGACAATAGTGGTGGGGAGGGGGACTCAGTTGCATCTGGTTTCTCTTTGTAAGATGATTGAAAAGTTGATATTTAGTGGTTTCTTGAGAAAGCAGTTCATCTGTAGAAGTGGAACTTTTTTAGTACTTAAATTAGCTTGCTGTGATTCATATGCATACTTTTTGTTTCCTTGCTTAAAAAAAAAAAGAAAAGAAGAAAGAAAATCATCTACCCTAAAACTTCACAGCACAGATAACCCTTTGACCTTTGGTGGTGGGTAAAGATTTACAGTACTTGTGAAGCCTGACTGAAAAGAACTTTAAATAAAGTAACACCCCTGCAGAGATGGAGAAAATAAGCAGGATAAGGAAGTGCCATTATTTCCAGTGACTATTTGTTGTTGTTGTTTATAACCAAGTTTATAAAGATACCAATTGTAATGTGTCTGGAGCCTGATATCAGTTCAGTTTGGGGTCTGGTGTTAGAGAGGAGTCAGGGAAACCCTGGACAGAGTGTCTTCTCTGTCTCCTTCCTCTCAGCAAAAATCTTCTGTGGGCTCCCTCAAGTTAAACTTCATTTCGAGATATCTGGATTCTTTCTTTAGGAGACAAAACAGAGGAAAAACTAAAACTAAAACAAATGAACAAAAAGAACCAGGCAATGTATTATGGATGAGAGTGAGAATCATCAGTTGTTTCTTTATATAAGGATGTTAAAAAGGTCAAGTTTTCCTTCAGTTATATAAAGTACATGAGAACAATTTTTTTTTTGAAGATTTATTTATTTATGCATACAAGAGCTGAGGTACAGGCCAGAGGTGGGGGAAGGAGGGGTGGGAGGATTCACCAGAGACAGTGGGGAGCAGAACAGGCAGACTGACTGAAATACACTGCTGAGGGAAGCAGCGGGCGAGTCAGGAGAGGTCTGTTGCGCCATGTGAGATGCTCCCAGGCCAGCCAGGGATTGAACCCTTGCTGCAGAGGCTGCGGACAGCTTCATGGGTTGCGTCTTAACTGGTTGCGTCACCAGGGAGTCCCTCACATGAGAACAAAATTTGTCCCACTATTTGCCTGCAAAAAAAAATTTTCACTTGGTTCCATGTGATACTTCAAATCAAGATATTTGAAGAAACTTAATTTGCTATCCAAAGATGTTCATGTTTAGTATCATTTAAATAACTTTACAGCTGAATTTTTGTGTATCTCTATTCTAAAATATCTCTCTATTCTTTAGCACTTTGAATTTTGAAGTTTATTTATTAAACTGATATTACTGTTTTATTTTCTTCTTCCTTTCTATATGTGCTAATAAAACCTTTTTAAAGTGATGATAAAGAGAAGCAGTGTTACCTTGATCTTAGGAAGATGGTCATAGTTATTAATCAGCTCTTGATTGTTTTATAGGCCAGACCTTTCAAATGGTATTATTTGAATGACGGAAAACCTTCGCTTAGTTTTTCATTCTACTTTTCAAAATCCATAAGCATGGCAAGATGTTTGACATGAATTGTGAACAACAATTTTACTTAGAAAAGGGAAAACTCTTGCTGTAGGAAATTAAATCAATACTGTCCATTAATCATACTGCATGTCAACCCTCAGACCACTCTGCAAGTTTCTGGTGAATGTAAAGAATCTTTAGATGTGTGAGGTCCTTAAAGATCTAAGTGAGTTAAAGGATAGGAGGTTTTTTTAAATGTCATCATTAGCACATGAAAGAAACTTCAGGGTGGGTTGAAAAAAACATTTGTTGTATAGTAATTATACTTGCAGGTTTTGTTTTTGTTTCAAGCTTTTCTTTAGAAAAAAATTAGTTAATGCAAATGAAATGTTAATTTTGTACTAGTTACATATTTCTGGAGTGAAGTGAGAGGCCATTACTGAGGAAATTGTTTTTTATCTTAAGTTTTAAAATATTTCTGTATGTTTGTTTTATAATGTACATAATAAGGCAGTCACATGTGTACATGTTACAAATAAATAAAGGTGTATGTTTTATGAGTATGAATACAAGAAAAAAAATTGGAGAATGAAGTAAAAAATGTAGAGGCCAGTATTTTAAAATATTGAATCAGCTATTTCTTTTTGTTTTTGTTTTTGAGCCAAGTATTTCTAAGTAAATACCCAGTTATGAAGCTTTGTAATCTGGAAAAGTAAATAGACATTAATCCAATCACTATATAAATTAAAATTACATGTGAGTTTTGTGAAGAAAAGCCTGGGGCGTCACAAGACTGTGTTATAGAGGACACTATATAGTTTGAGATCTGAAGGATAATGGACATTAACTATATGAAAGACTTCTGTAGCATCATGAAAGAATTAAGGAAGATCTGGCATAAGCTATTGTCATAGACTAATCATCAAATAGGTTAAATACTTTTCTGTCGCCTATCTAAAACAACCCAGTTTACCACTTGATGGAAATAAGCTAATATGATAACATAATCCTGCATTTGTTGAAATTGCACCTATTATTCTATTACTTCAAGGTGTTTGAAATCTTGAAAGACTTTACATAACATCCCAGAAAATGAGGGATACCCTACATAAGTGCAGTCCTCTTGAATTAGCTAAGATAGGTTACTCATTATACTTATTTTGATTTATCATAGAAAGTAGAATAGTTACTCAACTGACAGTTAAAATGACATTTTAGCTTTCTCAGCAAGCCAGGATGTTAACAATAATTTATGAAACTCGTACAGACAGCAGGTAGCATATTTTGCCTGTTTTTCAGTTTCTGCATCTTTCCTGGTAGGTTGTACAGTTATTATTTCAGATTAACAGTTATTATTTCCGACTCATATATTTCTTACTTCCTTCTAAGAGTCACTTAGTAACTCAGTACAAAAATGCAAAATATAGACCCAATGTTGGTTTAAGAGTCATACTAGCAATGGGGGTGTATGATAAATATTGTTGCAGTGACATCCATATATAGTATATAAATGTATCAAAGGAACATATATATTAAATTTGCCCATTCTTATATGTCAAATTCATCCAATAACTTTTTTTTTTAGAAAAGGGACCCATATGCAATGGTTCCTAGTTAACTCATTCCACAAACTAAGGGAGATGGCAGATCAGGAAGCCTGTAATTGAGTCCTGGTTTTGCTGACCTCAGAAACAACTTCATTTCTCTAAACCTTAGTTTTTTTTATTACAAAATGACTTGATATTTTTTAATGTTACTAAATATACATATATTAAAGACACAATTCATAGGTATACAGCTATCAATAAATGAAGTTTACAAAATAAAACTGTTAGGGGAAAAAGGTATCCATATAGCCATGACCAAAATAAAAAAAAAAGAACATTACCATTTTCCCAAAAGACCCTTCTTGTGCTCCCTCCCAAATTAGTGTCATCTTCTTCCTTGTTGTGACTACTAGCCCCAAATACTAATAGTTTTCTCTCCTTTGAATTTAGATAAATAGAATCATGAAATATATATTTTATAAAAACAAAGAAATACACAACTTTCCTAGGGATAATTGGGCAACACCAAAAAGTGGGAAAGAGGATAGGTATAATATGCATACTCATTACCCAGCAATTCCATTCATACAGACCTGTCACAAGAAAATATTAATAACTTGCACAAACATTTCACAATACAGATGTTCATTGCAGTGAACTGGCTCATTTATAATAGTGATAATATGGCATAGTAAGTGAAAAAAGGCAACTTAATACAATTGAGTATGTGTGCATATGGATAGGAAAGGAATGAAAATATAACCTAATGTTTACAGTGATCTGAGTGTTGGTATGAAGGATGTTTTATTTTTATTTCTCCTTTTTGCTTGTCTTAGTTTTATGTTTTCTATAACAATTCAATTTTCGTAAGAATTCAATCATAATGATAAAAGAACAGTATATTTTAATTGAATATATATAGAGATGAGGAAATTGGAACAAAGATCAAGCTTCAAAAATCTGTGAAACAAGAATTATGATTCTTTATTGCAAGCATATATAGGTCCTTTAACAAGTTGTAGGATTTTGAATGACCTAGAGATATTAGTGGAGGAAACAATTAAAATAATTTTTTGAACTTTCACCTTTCTCCATCTGGATGGCCAAGTGCGATCATTTTTAGTGTGTTTCCCTTACTTGAAAAACACTCCCACTCATTTCATAAAATGACCTTTCATCTCAAAAGAAAAATCGTGGCAGATGGCCCTTAATTTTGACCCCACAAAACTATCGAAACTATATTTGAAGCCTCTGAAAAATTTAAGAAGTAGGCTTTTAAAAGTAAGTAGAATTTTTAAAAAGACCCACTCTTTATATGCAAATTTCGATTCTGTGAAATTACAGTGATTGTTTTAATTATACCAATTTCTGTCCCATATTGACTGATTATATACTCACGTAGCCCCAATTCTTGGTATACTCTGTTTCCAAGCTATGTACCTATTACAATTGGCATTCCAGCATGACTCATTGGGAATGAAAATGAAATGTGTTATATGTGTTGTTTATTTACAAAGTCTCAGATATTTCTATAAATCTTATAAGAAGGCTAACTCTACTGGTGCTTTTCTCTTCTTGCCATCTGTGTCAGGCAAGAGTTCCAGATATTCACCTGAGTAAGCACAGATAAATAAATGTAGGTAGAGAGAAAATGGGCCACTGGAAAAATCAGGCTATTTTGAGGTTAGGCAAACTTTGGAAACTATAATATTCCTCTTCAGCAAGTTCTCTAACGAAAACATGAATGTTTTATTTCCTTTAATAAAAATGCCCTACACTAAAAAGTCCTAATCCAACTGATAGAGTATCCTTGCCAGGTATATTTAGTGCAAATCTAGTAGTGATTTAATCAGTTAAATTTAAATTTTTGAGACAGTCTACAAAACATTTGGACTGGATTCTCCAAAGATGTAATTTTCATGAATGATAGGAAGAGGACAAAGAAAAATTCTAGATGGAGACATGAGTGACCTTCAGTTGGATTTTGAGGGGGTAGGGACAGCTATAAAGTACATTATTGGGTCAATTTGAATCATTTTTACTTAAAAATTTTTTTTATTAGTTAACTGGTTTATAAGGTAGTGTGTGATTCAGAAGCATGTGATCACAGCTCTTCATGTACATGGCACCACACCACATCAATCTGGGAAATTTTTTAATGGACCAGATTAAATAAAATTGCCATTGTTAAATCATTGAATGTAATAATGGTATTGTGGTTATGTGGGAGAGAATATCCTTATTCTCAGATGAAGAATATCCAAGTATTGAGGAGTGAAATATGATGATTGAGCAAAAGAAAAAAGTGTGCATGCGTGTACAATTGTGCACACATATAAATAAATAAAACAACTACATTAAGCTTTAAAATGTTTAAAAGTAGCTTAAGACGTTAAAATACCATAACTGTGTTTTTAATCTTTAATTTGTATCTCCAAATAAGGGAATAGTTTTATACTGATTATGCCCATGACTAAAACAACAGTATTTCTGAATAATAATTATATTAAAGCAGTTTTCTAGCAGTGTAGTGACATTTATAAGGTATATTTGTTGGCATACATTGTAATATAATTTTACCTAGTACAAAATAAAGAGACAAAAAATAATTTTCTAATTCTTTGTATCCAGTAGCCTTTCTAATGAAAACCCACTTGAGGATCTAAAAACTGTAACTGAATGAATTATAGAAAAGTACTCTGAGATGAAATTATTTTCTTAAACAACTAAATTTCTTTTATGTATGGAATATTTATAAACTGGTGTTTATAGCTATTCTGTTGAATATTTTATTTTTTCAAAAAATCCTTTTAGTTTAATTCTACATAGTTTGAGATTTAAGATACATTGAATATCTTCTAGTATCCCATAGTTCTTCACTGTTCTTAACACCTGAAAGGGTAAATGTTTATGCAGAATTTGAGCAGACTTTTTATAGCCAATTAAAACCACAGTGGCCTGCACCTGCTTGTATCAAAAAAACTTCCAGATTTTTTTATCTGTTAACATTAAAGTCGATTTCAGAGTGATACACTGAGCAAAGTTGAAATAAATTGTTGTAACATACTGCTTCTTGTGAGTTCTAAAGAAGGCATAAATAAATAACACACTCATGTTTTAACACTATGATTGATGAAGCTGATATTTCAGCAGCTTGCATTTCCCACTTGAGAAGAAATTTAAGATTGGTTTCAAGCTGTCTACCTGCATCTCTCCCATCTTGTAAGCATGCTTTTAACTGCCGAGGGCTGAGATTTGGAGGAATGGTTATCAAACCACAGATGTTTTTGCAATGAAACTGTGCACCTCCAACCAAGTCGCTGTGGTTCAGGAGATGATAGATGGTATTTTCATGTTGCCTCACAAAAGGGTCAAAATGGCATGGCGAGCCCATGACAGTGAAATGGAGAAATGTTAGTCCTGGAAGGAAATTTATTTCATAGCTTCAGGGGAAGTTTGGTTGTCATGAATAGGCTCTCTCTGTCAGTCTATAAAAATATTGTTTGTAAGGCAATGATGTATGTGAGACAGAGAGTATATGTGTGTTGGCAGACAGAACAGCTACTTAAACAAATGCTAAGCCAAGTACAGTAGCATAAGTCAAGTACGTTGGATGCTTTTAGGGTAATGATCACTCCTGATGGAACTAGCAACATAATCAAAGGAATTCATTCATTTTCTTATGTAATAACCTCAAGTTAACTACAGTTGTAAAATTTATGGTCTAAGTGTCCTCTCCTTTACTAGTATACTTTTATATTATAATTTATAAATTCTTACTATCAGCAATCAGTCCATTTTTTTCAATTCTAAATTTTTCAGAACATGTATGTGGACCAACTTTATTAGTCTTGTTCACATAAAGCTATCATAAATTTTGGAACAAAATTTTGCTGTTTTGGAGTCTTTTTCTTCCTCCTACCCCAAGAAAATATCAACCCTTAGCATAATTCCATTAATTGATGGTGTGGTAGGAGGGAATATTTAGCAGAGCTTGCTGATCTTATAAAACTAGGTGATTGAGGTGCCTTTATCCCAGTGGGATTCACAAGGAAATGAGTGCTATGAGAAAAAAACATAAACTATCAAAAACAGTCTCAGAACCTCCAATATCACTTTCAGATTCATTTTCACTGTTTCAGTATAAGTCAGATTTGTTCAAATAGAAGTCTTTAAACCCAAATATTTCTTATCTAGACAGCCTCAAGTAATGCATTTGTCAAAAGTGAAAAATAGTAGTTGTTTTTTTAAAAAAGAAGAAAGCCCGGTAGGTATATAATAATGAAATCACATTATCAAAAAAGAAGTAACATGATAAAGAGGCTAGTGAACACACTATAACTTGGAAAGCCTTATGATTCTAAGTTTTATAAAATAACCCCAGTTATTTTAGGGAGAACTTTAAATTAGAGATTATCAATAGCATGTACTTATTTTGATAAGAATATCAATATCAATAGCATGTACTTATTTTGATAAGAAACTGATTCTCAAATTTCATATACAAAGAACTTTCTTCTAAATTATCCTAAACACAGTGGGAAGAGGGGATGTTTTTACTGGGGATGAGAGGTATTAGAGGTGGTAAGACCCTTTGGAGGTAGAGAATAAAAGGCACTGAGACATTTCAGGTTTCAACAAATACTCTTCCATCAGCTTCCAGAGAGAGCTGTTATACAGAACACATAGGGGAAAGCTGCGAGAATGGACAACTGCAATTCTATTTTACACTCAGATATTTTATATTATCACAACGATTTATACCTTTTTGACATCAGTCATTTTTAAAACTCATTTAAATTTATAATCAAAGTGAAAAATATTTATGATTAACAATCTCTTATGGAAACTCAGTTTATTAAAAAAAAACAATGAATTTTAAATCTAGGCTTAAAGTAAAATTTACATTCTTTTAACTAAAACCAGTTTTAAATCAGTATACTAGCACATTCATGTAAGGCATTATTTTAATCATCAGGTATTAACTTTTTCTATTCTAACATAAGTCTGGTAATACATGGTAAAGAATCCCATCTTAGACCCTTTTACTCACCTAATCTCAGTATGGTTTAAAAGGGAGAAACAATATAGTCTGCAACATTTGGATAACTTGAAGGCAAATCACATCACTCAAATGTGATTTGTGTTTTCATTACTGTGCTTAACCATGACATTTTAAAGCAGAGTTGTCACTGTGCTTTCCTTTCCCACCCATCCCCCTTAGCATTTTTCCTGCTCCTCTGCTGCTGGACAAGACTTGGGCTGGCCCCAGATTCTATGTCAGAGGCCATGACCCAGGTGTCACAGCAGTCCGTACTGCTGGCCTCTTCTCTGAATAATTATATGGGGAGTATTGTGTTAGAGGGACAGGCTTGGGGGCAGTGCAGTCACCCTGGCTAGCCAGACCAAGGAGCTCTTCAGTCAGACTGCACAGGAACAATGGGCCTGAAAAGGCTTACACAAAACCTTGTAGCACAAAAGATTAAATTAAAAATGAACATTTGGCCAGACACTGGGTTTCATCCTTTATAATTTCACCTTTCCCTTTTCTGAGCATTTCCTTTTTTAACCTCTTCAGGCTTCCCATTTGCTGACCTACATCAATTTTTCAGATCTTTCCCTTCCCTTATATAGTGTAATGTGACTATTTTTAATGCTTTAAAATAGCTTATTTGTGACTTCATTACAAAAACAAGCAAAACTTTTTTCTCTGCTGTGTGTTAATAATTTAAAGTGATACATAGTGATTTTGAAAGTAATGTGTTGTGTTATCTTAAGACATTTTACCAAGGTTTTCTTAACATAGCCCATCTGTAAATGGAGCAAGTGACACACGCACTGTCCTAAAGTAGATATGATTGTTTTATCTTTCTTTGATCCTAGAATGGTTATTTGTCCCACTTCCTGAGAGTTTCCATAGAAAAACGGGGACTAAAACTCAGTAAGTCTTCACCAGATTGGAATTTTAAAAATTATGTCAGAGGTGAACTTACTTCTGTAAAGTTTTCTCATGGTCCTGACAGAGTTTTCTCTTAATTTTGCCCCACCCTTCTTGTTCTGGTTAGGATCTCTTTAAAAAGCCTCTCACCAACAAGCAACAGGGAAAAGAAATGAAGGCCTGGTTTTCATGACCACAGTGCTTTCTCTTGTTGTTGATCCACAGCAAAATACTATGCAAAGAGTCATTTTCTGTTGTGCATTTTTCAGGAAACCAAACTGCCAGACATGTTAATGTTACAACAAAGAATTAACATAGTTTGAATTGATGCCCATCAGTTTTACTGTCTGAGCTCATCTCCAATCAGGGAACACTTGGCCTTCATAATGTTTGGGAGCAGGTATAAGGTAGGAGCTTCCTTAGGTGAGCCTATTAGTTTTAACCTCTTGTATCTTAAATAAAGAAGTGTAAGGATGAAATAATAGTGAAAATCAATAGGGCTCATATTCTTAAATGTTTTTCCCTTAAAGTGCAGTTAATTTTTCCTTAATGTTTACATCTAAGATTATTTTGCTTTTGTTCTTCTGTGTATTTCGTTACTTGAATTTATATTAATATCACCCATGTACAACCTCACCTTCCTTCCTCTCTTTTTCTTTTCTGTCTCCCTTCCTCCCGTCACATCTTTCAGAGATAACCTACAACCAGAAGTGGGCCCAAAATGAGTTTAAGTCACAAAGTCACTCAGTAGGAGAGGCAGCCATTCTTTAGAATGTAAGTTTTTTATTATACATGCTCTCATATATATTACTATCTGGCTTCTCAAACATTATATACATATATATATATATATATATAATCACCTGGCTATATAAAATGGCCTAGAAGCACAGAACTTTTTTTTTTTTTAAAAAAAGACTGTATGTGGAAAAAACAATAATTGATGTTCATAAGGAAGATTTTAAAACATTGGAAAAAAACAGGGAAGTTTTTGGATATTTTATATAGAAAAATGGTTAATTTTGAAAGGAAAGCTAGTTTATTATATTATATCTATAAAGTAAAAATAATTTTTTATAAGGTGGTTGTAAGAATAATTTAAGATATTGGGCCTCCCCGGTGGCGCAGTGGTTGAGTGCAGGGCTGCGAAGCTGCCCGCAGCCTCTGCAGCGCTGGTTCAATCCCTAGCCACCAGTGAGGGTTCCACATGGCGTGCTGCTCACCTCAGCAGTGTACTTCGTCAGTCTGCCTGTTCTGCTCCCTGCTCTGGTGAAATCTCTCACCCTCCCGCACTTCTTACTGTACCCAGTGCTTGTATAAATAAATAAATAAATCTTAGGAAAAAAAAAGAAGAATTTAAGATATTGCATATGTAGTACACAGTCACTTGTTGGCACAAAAAAAGATAATACATTTCCCCCAACAGTTTTTTACTATTTTATCACCACCAAAGCAATTCATGTTTATTATAGGAAATGTAGATATACATTTATAATACAAAGTAACTAAAAAGTCTCCCACACAGAGATAGATACCGCTGTCAATATTTTGGTACATTTCAGAAGATAATGTATTTCTTTGCCCTTAAAGCTCTGCTTCCATTTCATACAACTTCCTTGCTACTTCGCTGTTTTCTGCTACCCCCAAATCTACCCCTTCCTGATGAATTTACTTTGTTAAAGGACTTGGGTATCACCTCACTCTTAACCCTTGATGACTCCTCTGTACCCTTGGGTCTTGCCAGTCAATTTTTACTCTTGGGCCCCGTGATATTTTACCTTCCCAGGTCACCTGACAACTCCTAAGACCACTTTCTTCCCAAAGGTTTCTAGTCCATGATCATCATTCTCCCTTGGCACCCATCTTCAGTGTAGATGATTGCTGAATATGGTTCTCCATCAGAACTGCAGTCTCTAGCCCACTCTTTAATCACCCACTGGTCAGCTCCACTTGTTAGCATGTCCTCTGTTAGCATGTCATTTGTTCTGCAAAACATAGCCTTTTTCTGTTGGTCAGTACAGACTGGAATCTCCCCATTTTCACTGAACCTTTCTCTCAAAAATTCCATTTAATCATCAGCCTTCTGTGTCTTATTATATAATAAAACCCACCGTGCCTAGTCTTGCTGTCAAAACTCTCCTATGATCTACCCTAACTTTTCTATGTTGACTCTCACTCATGCATCCTTTACTGCCATAAAGCCTAGTACTGGCCCTTGATCCATCCTGTTCAGGGCCTTACTTGTATTCTCCCCTTGGCCTCTATCTCTTCTCTCCATGCACCACTACTTCTGTGAAGTCTGAGCAGCCCTCATTCAATAACAGCCATACTCTTTTGAAATCCCTTATAATTTTAATATCTCTTTGTAGCATTTATTCCTGTTTTGCATGGCACTTTGTCCTGCCTCCCCTAGTTCACTATTACAAATTTGAGAACAAATGATATACTTCAACTTCCTAATCTTAGAGATGAGAAAACTGAGTTCCAGGAAACTACCCTTTGCTGCCACATGGCTACTAAATCCAAAATTAAAATCCAGATCTCCTAATTTCTAAACCAACCCATTCCTCTAGATTTTCTTATTTAGCTTTACAAAGCACCTATTAGATGCCAGACATTTAGACATTTTTACATAATAACTCATTTAATCCCTATTTTATAGATGAGGAAACTGGATCAATCCCAAGTAGTCTGGTTCCAGAGTCTACTGTAATCATTACACCAGCTTGTCCTTCCAATCTAAAGCAGAGATTAGAAGTCATGGGATACTAATAGCAATTCGTATTACTATTGATATTTTTATTAGTTATATTATGTTTATTGCTATTATTATTGGTGATGATATCCTTATACACATTCTTTCTAGCACTTTATTGAATTAATTTACTTTCTCCTGGCAGCAACTTAAGAGGTAGATTTCTTATCAGCCCATACCATTTTACAGATGATTTTTATCAAGGAAGAGAGAGAGAAGTAACTCTTCCCTAAATTGCAGTTATGCCAAGGTAGAATGGGAATCCAGGTGATAAGGGTCTGACATCTCAGCCCTTAACCACTATGCTTGACTTCTCTTAGCTTCCTAGTAGCACTGAATCATTTGTGAAGTTGTCTTCTGTTTTTCTCAGCATACTCCTTGATAAAGGACAGATGACAAAAACAGTACCTAGCTCACAGAGTTTTTTCAAGTTCATGTGAAATATTTATTTCTATGATAAAAGCTGATGCAAGGTAGCCCTTCTTCCTTTTTACTGCTTTGCATTTCATAAAATCTTTAATTCAGTGAAACTTAAGCACTAGCCATATTTTATGTATACCTGATTGAATTTATCAGTTTCAGCTCAGCTCCCACCTTCATAGCTTGGTGGGTGGAATCACATTCTCTTACAGGCACACAGATGCCATCTAGTGATGAAATTGAGGAACTCCAAGTTATGCAAGTAAACACTAGAAGAAGGCTGGCTGGGGTTGTTGCATTTTGCTCTTTAGGAGTATATTGCAATGAAAAATGGGTATATTATATCACAAGTTTTAGCAGATTACTTAAGATATTACATAGAAATATAGTTAATGCACTATTATTGTTTTATCATGTACTTTTAGAACAGAATTAGGTTCTTGATCAGTGCATCTTTAAAAGATTTTGATATTGCAGGAATCTCATTTTATTGATCTTATATTGATCTCAGTTATAGTCACTGAGGGTAATACACACCTGATTGTTGAAAGTGGATATAATTAAAATGAATTAATTTTTTGTGTCCATTTGCTTAAGTTTCTAATGCTAGTGCCCAAACTCTTCCATATTTTCCTCTCATGAAATCATCTATTATTCTTCCATTAGGGAAGAAAGCTACTAACTTGTTTCCCAAAGCATTTATTGTCACCAGTTATATCTTTGTTAGCAGAAAAGGATTACTAGATTAATTCAGAAGATGTGAACGAAGGTGAATTTAAGAGGATTATATACCATGTGACATGGTTGCCACAACAGCAAACATTCTTTTTTTTTTTTTTTTTTAAGATTTATTTATTTATTTTACAAGCACTGGGTACAGTCAGAAGCGCAGTAGGGTGAGAGAATTCACCAGAGCCAGAGCAGGGAGCAGAGCAGGCAGAAGGACCGAAGTACACCGCTGAGGGGAGCAGCGGGCGGCAGGAGAGGTCCTCCGGTGGCCGGGGAGCAGCCGGGAATCGAACCAGCGCTGCAGAGGCTGCGGGCAGCTTCACAACCCAGCGCTCAACCGCTGCGCCACCAGGGGAGGCCCAACAGCAAACATTCTTAGTGACCATAAACTAAACACAAAATAGTTTATTCAGTCATACATACAAGTTAGACACATACTGGACAGGTTTTGCCGGATTTTTGTACCAGGGGGATATTAATGAAGATGGAGAATAGTTAGAAATTGACTCCAGTATTTGCTAATTAGTAGTATTCTGGTTTCTAGACCTTGCTTGTATGAACATACATCTTTGATATCCATTTGACTTCACAAAGGTGATTCCCAAATTCAAGTGCACCATGTTTTTAGTAGTGCCTTTTCCATTCTTGCAGGAAACTTTAGTCACATAATGGTAATACTGTTGTGTATTTTCTAGTTATAGGAACTGTACAAAGTGCTTAATTGGCGTGATTTCCTTTTAATACCTTTAAAAATACCTATAAGGAATTATATCTCTGTCTTCCAAATGAAAATAAATGAGGCTTAGAAAATTAAAAAACTTGTTCAAAGTTTTACAATTAGTAAATAATACATCCAGACCATTCACCAATCTGTCTCCTTTGGGTCTTTCATGCAACGTCTGACTTTTAGGAGGCACTTGATAAATATTTATTTGATACCTGAAATCTCTTGGCCTGCCTGACTCTAGCTCTGATTTCTCATGTGAAACAAATGCAAGCAGATGAACTGGTGATGAGAATGAATCAAGAAGGGAAAAAAAGTAAGGCAAGTCATAGAGCCAGTGGAGAAAAGAAAAAGAGCATAGCAATAGCAATACTTCAGGAAGGAAATCTTCATTTTTTGGCCAGTCACCAAAGATTGACTCCCTAATATAGGAAAAATAACTTCATTCATGAGGCCTTGATCACTTTATACTAACTGGATACCCCAGAACTGAATTGTTACAAATCAAATATGTGGGGTCAGATTTGTGTTAAATTAATTTGAGCTTTCTTTCAAGATCTTACATTTTCATACAGTGCTAAATCTCTAAGCAAGTTTAACTGTAAGTCGAAATATTACCTAGTTGAGCTTCACTTCTAGGGCCATCAAAAATTAACTCTGTTGAGTGATTTTTATGCCTCTTGTGCTGAATCTTCAAGGAACTGGAACCAACTCTCTAACCTCTATCTTTTTCTTCTCTTTTTCTCATTGGGTTTTGAGATGGCCTACACTATTCTTTGTGGCCGCTCTTCCTGACTCTGCTGTTCTTCCCCTAAACCACATAGCCTAAGTCTGCTGAATCTCATGTAACTGAGCACCACATACGTGGCAGTGCTTGACTCAAGAGGGGCTGTAACAGACCTTGGAAACTGTTGCCCTGTGGCATTTCACAGTGTTGATCCTGGGTCTCTTTGTTCCTGTTAGGTTTTGCAGAACTGTAGAGTTTGAGAACTTATGTTATTTATGCTGAGATACATTTTTTGTACATTTACGTATATTTAATATATTTCTCTGTATCCCTAATACTTTTTAATACTTTTTACTCTGTATCCCTAATTCTGATAATTATGTAGTTCTATGTTTTCTTTCTTTTTGATCACTTGTTGTCTGATAATGCTCATCCTAACATTATTTGAGGATTTTGGACCCTGGTATCATCTTAAATTTACAAACAGCATATGAAATCAAATATCTAACACTGATGAATAAGAATTAATTAGGTTGTTCCAGGGTTTCTGGGTTAACAAATAAAGATAACATAGTGACTAATTTTTGCTATTGGAATCATATATTTTTAAGTTACCAAGGAGCATGTGATATATCCACATGCCACTGCTCAGTTTGGCCCCCAACCAGGCATTTTTTATTGTTTTAAATGAAATTCTTTGTAGGACATAAAAATTAGATCATATGTGGACAAATGTGAATTGATATTCCCTCTCCTTTAAATTCTTTTTTACACATCATATGTCTTTTATTTTTTCTACTGAAATAATTTCTGAACTTCTAGTTCTTGTTTTACCTTTTCTTTTTGTTTCTGTTATTGTGTTTTACTTTTCCTGTGTGGATATAAAGGAGACTCATGCACCTGGTGTACATACTTCGCCTTTTGCTGACCTCAGGTAAACTAGAGATGGGTTGGTCCTATTAAAAAAAAAAAAAAAAAAAAACACGCCATATTTAAGACAGGGAGTTCTGCCTCCAGACCTCACCAAAGCTGTGTGGAACTGAGAAAGGGCTGACCCCACAGTCAGAGGTGAGCTGAAATCCCGCACAAGCCAGGCCCTGCCACTGGCTGCCAGTTGGAACTCAGAGGGGGATCCAGGCACCACCAGGGCAGTCTGAGGGAGCAGGGAAGAGCCAGGGAAGCCTCCCAGACAAGACATCCTTAAGACTGGGAGCTTTGAGTCCCAACCTCACCAAAACTGTGTGGAACTGAAAAAGGGCTATCCCCACAGTCAGAGGTGAGCCAAAAAGCATGCACAAGCCAGGTCCCTCATCTGGCCTTGAGTGGGAACCCAGAAAGGGATCCAGCGATTAGGTGCCCAGAGGTGATCCAGCCACCACAGGGCAGCCCGAGGGACCTCAAGACCACCTCTGGTATTAAATAAATACAGAGGGTGTGGATTTCCAGGGACAGCGTCAATCAACATATCCTTAGTACCACACCCTACTGGAATTCTGGCGTAACAGTATTGGACTTGACTGGACCACCAGTTTCTGACATCCCAGAAGAACCACACCAAAGAGATGCCAGCCAGTACCAATGACACAGTGTCCCAATGAATAGGACAAATTAGAAAACAAGCAGCAGGGAGAAGAAAAACTACAAGCAACCAAGCAAGTCCTCAGGGAAAAGATACACCACAAAAAGAAAATCACCCACCAGATTGCAGCAGTGATTTGGAAGAACTTCTGAGCCTTCCAGATTAGAGAATTTAAAATTGCCATGATCAAAAAACTGAGAGAAGTCATAAAGGAAAACAATGATAAGGGGAAAATAATCAATGATCAGAAGAATGAAATTGAGTTCCTAAAGAGGGAAGTGAAAGAAATGCAGGAGATCAAAGGACTAATGGAGGAGCTAAAGAACTCTGGGAAAAGCAGTGAAAGCAGAATAGATGAAATGGAAGAACGAATAAGTACTCTTGAAGACACAGAAATAAAAAGAACCAAAACAGAAAAGGAAAGAGAAATATGAAGGAAAAAGAATGAAGAAAGACTTCAGGAACTATAGGACTCCATGAGGAAAGGGAATATAAGAGTTATAGGAATCCCAGAAGGGAGAGTAGAGAGACAAAGGAACAGAGAAAATATTCAAGGAGATCATAGAAGAGAACTTCCCAAGCATGAAGAAGGAGCTGAAAATAGACATACAAGAAGCAAGAAGAACACCAAACTTCCACGACGAAAGGAAAAATACAGCAAAACACATAGTAGTAAAGCTCCCAAGAATCCAAGACAAGGAAAAAATAATGAAGCTGACAAGAGGGAAGAAACAGGTAACATACAAAGGAAAACCAATCAGGCTGACATCATATTTCTCCTGAGAAACACTATAGGCAGGGAAAGAGTGGAGGGACATAGTCAACAAACTCCAAGACAACAAATGCCAACCAAGAATACCTTATCCTGCAAAGCTTTCCTTCCTCTATGAAGAAAGAATAAGGACCTTCCCAGACAAACAGAAACTCCAGAATTTTGTTACAACTAAACCCCCACTCCAAAAAATACTACAGGGAGTCCTAAAGCCGGAACCAACAAAGGGATGAATAAGAACAAAACAAGAAAAAAAATAAAACCACAGAAAAGACAAACAAAATGGCAAATACAGACACTAACGTATCAATATTAACTCTAACTGTAAATGGATTAAACTCTTCAATAAATAGGCACAGAATTGCAGGCTGGATTAAGAAACAAAACCCAACATTTTGCTACCTCCAGGAAACACATTTAACTACAAAAGATAAAAATAGACTGAAAGTAAAAGGATGGAAAACAATCCTACAAGCAAATGGACCAAAAAAAGAAGGCAGGAACAGCTATACTTGTATAAGATAAAACAGATTTCAAACTCAAAAAGGTAAAAATGGACCCAGACGGTCACTACATTATGATCAAGAGGACAATACATCAAGAAGACATAACACTCATTAACATATACTCACCAAATGAAGGAGCACCAAAATATATCAGACAACTATTATCATCTCTGAAAACAGACATCAGAGAAAATACAATATGTAGTAGGAGACTCCATCAAATTAAAGAGCTTCTGCACAGCAAGAGAGACAGCAACCAAAACAAAGAGACACCCCAATGATTGGTAGAAAATTTTTGCACACAACACTAATGATAAAGGACTTACCACAAAAGTCTACAAAGACCTGATGAGACTCAACAAAACAAAGTAAACAACCCAGTCAAAAATATGGGCTGGGGCCTCCCAGGTGGCGCAGCGGTGAGCGCTGGGTTGTGAAGCTGCCCGCAGCCTCTGCAGCGCTGGTTCAATCCCTGGCGGCTAGGCGAGGGTCCCACATGGCGCGCAGACCTCTCCTGCCGCCTGCTGCTCCCCTCAGCAGTGTACTTCGGTCCTTCTGCCTCTGCCTGCTCTGCTCCCCGCTCTGGCTCTGGTGAATTCTCTTACCCTCCCGCGCTTCTGACTGTACCCAGTGCTTGTATAAATAAATAAATAAACAAATAAATAAACAAACAAATCTTTAAAAAAAAATATAAAAAAATAAAAAATGGGCTGAAGAGCTAAAAAGAAACTTCTCCAAAGAGGAAATGCAAATGGACAACAGGCATTATGAAAAAATGTACAACATCATTTGTAATCAGGGAAATATAAATCAAAACTACAATGAGATACCATCTTACACCAGTGAGAATGGCACAAATTAAAAAAACTAGCAACAACAAATGTTGGCGAGGTTGTGGATAAAAAGGAACTCTCCTGCACTGCTGGTGGGAGTGCAAACCACTATGGAGAACTGTGTGAAGATTCCTCAGTCTGCTAAAGATGGAGCTTCCATATGATCCAGCAATTCCACTCCTAGGTATTTACCCAAAGGACACAGAAACATTAATTCAAAAGGGCACCTGCACCCATATGTTTTTGGCAGTACTATTTACAATAGCTAAGCTTTGGAAACAAATCCAAATACCCTAAAATAGATGACTGGATCGAGAAGATGTGGTACATATACACAATGGAATACCACTCAGCAATCAAAAAAGATAAACTCATTTCATTTGCAGCAACATGGATGGAGCTGGAAGGGATCATGCTCAGCAAAATAAGCCAGAAAGAAAAAGAAAAATACCGGATGGTCTCACTCATAGCAGGAATTTAGAAAACCTAAATGAGGGACCAGGAAAAAGACTAATTATAATAAAGTAAGAATCAAAAGCAACAAGCAACTATAAACCAGAAACACACTATGGGGGTTGGGGGGGGAAGAGAGTAGGCTCAAAACAAGGGTGGTGGAAATTGTATGGGGACTATAACCAAGATGAAGATGCATACATAGTGCAAAAATGAAAAATGATGTAAAAATATATAAAATAAATCAATAAAAAACACCCCAAACATTCTAGAAAAATACAAAGTGTTAGTCAGTTATTTGCATAGTGGAAAAAAGATTAATCGCTCCATCTGTACTTAACATTTTTCTATATGATACAGCTCTACCAGAGTCCAGCTCCTTGAGAATATGTGCTACTTTGAACAAATTCTATCCTTTCTGGCTACATTCTTGATATATACTAGCTCACACACTGTAGGTTTTCCTAATGATGTTTTTCTAATTAAATAGAGAATGAAGACATGTTCTTTTCAATTTTGCACTCTGAATTTATTAAGAATTAGACTTCAGAGCCAATTGAATTCCAACTGTACCTATTCAGAGGACCTATTATATATTTATAATACACAACTTAAGATTCACATGACTAATAAGTTCAATAATATATTAGAAGGAAAGAGAGAAGAAAACAGATTCAAATTAAATAGCCATTAATTTGAACTGAAACCTTCTGAATTTTAGAATTTCAGTTTAAATGTTGAAATCATTTGAGTGATGAAATCCAGATGTTTTTATGTTTTCTGATAATTTGTAATTTCTATTTTCAAAATTCAGTGTAAGGAGATACACTTAATTGCTGTGACAAAGGCACACGTATTTGTGTAAATTTAAAGAGCCTGTCATTTGTCATAGGAATACCCACAAACTCTTGGTTCATCTTTGTGTGACATTGAACATGTATCATCACAATTTATAAAATGGGAATGACATCTATCTTAGAGAATTTTATGATGCTCAAATAATGTTGTGTATTTAGAAAACATTTTCTATAGAATAGTCAATTGCTATTAGTCTTTCTACCTTCCTGTCTTGTAAGTGCAGAAATTTTTCTAAATTGTATATAAACATTTCCTCTGTAGTTTTAATTTTATCCAAAGACATAGATTGATAATTTCGTATTTTAGGATATCTTTTTAAAGCACTTAAATGTTAAATATTAGAATACATTTTTCAGTTTCAAAAATATGTATACAAACTCTTAAATTACTATGGAGAGTTTAATAAATTTCACATTTTATTTTTGAATTTTTAAATGTTTGAATTCTGTAATTACTTTTAGTCTTTGACATACATTCTTTATTACAATGGATATATTTATTAAGGATGATTACCTTACCTTATGAAACACTGAATTTATTTGCACATTTATTTTTTATTATTATTTAAAGGAGTATAATATAAAAGTATATTAAAATCAGCAAAAAAAACTACCACCCGAACCCACAATCCTATTTCTAAATCCAAAGCGAATCTTTATTTCAAAAAGATATGTTGATTGCATATAATAACCAGGATATGCACACAATCACCAAGATACGGAAACAACATAAATGTCTGTCAGTGGGGTGGATGGATAAACTGTGGGGTGTGTGTATGTGTGTGTACATGTAAATTTATGTACGTGTACATACAGATATTGTTCATTCCTATATATATACATATGAATGAACTTAGGGGACATTATACTAAGTGAAGTAAGACAAACACACAAAGACAATTACCACATGATCTCACTTACATATGGTATCTAAAATAGTTCTAGAAGCAGGGAGTTGAATGGTGGTTGCCAGGATCTGGAGGGTGGGGGAATGTGGAGATGTTGGTGAAAGGGTACAAAGTTTCAGTTATATAAGATGAATATTTCCTGGAGGTTAATATATAACTTTGTGACAATCATTGTCAGTACTATATTGTATGCTTGAAATTTTGTTAAGAGTGTAGATCATAAGTGTTTTACACACACACACACAAATTGTAACTTATGAGGTATAAAGGATGAGGTTTGAAGTGAGGTTAAGTAATGTAAAATTTTTTTAATGTGATCATTTTACAGTGTATACAATTATCAAACATCAATTTGTAAACTTTAAAAATACAAACTTTTATTATAATTTTATAAACTATGCTTCAAAAAACCTGGGGAGGAGGGGGAGAAATACATTATTTCTGAACGGTATTTTTACCCTAAGCAAGTCCTCAATGGTTATCATAAACTTACACTTAAATTTATTTATTTCATTAAATTTTAAACTATCTTATAAAGTTTATCATTTAAATTTTAAAATCATTTATTTCCTCAAAGGCCTGAAGTTTTTTTTGTTTTAATATGTGTTGTACACTTCAAGTTTCTTGTTGTGATAGCTGATGATTACCAGTAGAGGGAGCTTCAATTAATCTTTCTTGGTGACTACCTCTTAATTTCAAAATACAAGTTTGTGGAAATGTTAGGGGGAAAAGGATGTCCCAAAGCAAAGTCCCTTTAAAGCGCGCGGGTGAGGACCCACAGCCAGGAACCCATTTAATATCGGGGTTGCTCTGTAACAGAAAGGGCACAGTTAGAAATCAGCTTAAATAACACATGTATGTAAAAAATTTCAAAGTTACTAGAGAATGACAATTGTAATTCTCCTTAACTTTGAGGGAAAATAATCTCACTTAGACTTTCATACTCTTGACTAAATTGTCCTCAAATAAATAAAAAAACTTGCACAGAGAATAACTTTTCTAAGTGATCCATCATCCAAGACAGGCTCTTAAAATAGAGAAAAAATCTCTCTCTCGTGAGTTGAGGAGGAGTAGTGGTGGTAGTAAAATTACTGTTTGAAGTGTGGTTAAGTAATACTGTTAGGGGGAAAGGATGTCCTGAGATAATCTCATACAGGCTTTGTGGACTCCACCCCCACTCCAGACTAAAGCCATCAGGACATTGGGAAAGACAAATCCCATCACCACCAAGGGGAGGGTGGCTGGGACCTGAGGGTGGAGTTGGGCAGCCAGGTTGGATATAAAAACCAAACACGTGGGCCTTGCTCGCGCTCTGGCTTGCCATCGCTTGCCTCCTGGCTTCACCGCTCCTGGCTGGCGGCCAACTCTGAGAGCGCCATTTTGGGATTCCTGATCGGCGGATCGGGTAGGACGCATTTAAAACTTTGTCTCCCACTTTTCTCCCAGAGCTGTACATTTCCTCATTTCCCTTTCCGTTGTAAATAAACCTTTTATTAACCTTTCACGTGTGCCTGCAGTAGAGCATTGATAAGTCCTTTTAAGCGCGCGGGTGAGGACCCACAGTCAGGCACCCCGTTTTGTATCGGGGTTGCTCTACAACAATACAAACTTTTAATGACTGGTGGATAGTCATAACAGCATTGTCATAGTAAGGTGAATTGCTGAGTCATTGTGTAGGATAGGGCAAGAAAGAAAGTTTCATTTTACTTAAAACTGTTATGCATACAGATTATTTTCAAACCAAAGTCTAGAAAGGCTGTAGAAACCTTACTCATAATTAGAAGACTGATCCTAATTATCACCTGTTGGTTTCTTTATAGACCCCAGAAGAAAATACCACGTAAGATTGCTGGCCTACAACAAAGAAGATGGGTATCAGGCAGACCAGACCGTCAGCACCCCAGGATGTGTGTGTAAGTGTTGGGGCAGCTGGTTTAACTGTGGCTCACACTCCTTTTTCTCCTTTACATTTAAGTCTCATTAGTACTTGGAGATCTTGTTGGTTTTATTGCTTTATATCCTCCATAGTGCCTGAAGGTATTATTGAACAAGTATATCTTACTAAGTAAAATGTATTTAATTATAAGACTATTTTAGTTTTGCTTACAAAAGACCATGAGAAATTTTACTGAAAAAAATAATCACTGAATACCTACATATTGGGTTTTCTTTATCTATTTTAACAATTATTTCCTTTGAATTATTGTTCAGTTTTATTACTACTATGAATTGTTTGGTTTTATTGGTGCTAAAGATGTTGGTCTAGTTTTAAACCCACTGCTAACTTTGCAGATGTCTTTGGCGTGTAGCTTGACTTCTCTGTGCTTCTGTTTAAGTAATGATAATATTTGATTTCTTATCTAACTCATGGAAGAGTTGTTCATATTTGAATGCTATATCTCTAGACCACAATGAACCTCTGGTTGACAAAAGATTTAAAAGTCATCCTCCAGAGGTGGGATATTTATGATTTTACCATTTTAACCCCTTTCTGCATTCAAGGTTATCCCATGCGACAAATAAAAATGTCTCTTTCAATAGCTGTTCGTGATCGCATGGTTCCTCCTCCACCACCACCCCACCATCTCTATGCGAAGGCTAACACCTCATCTTCCATCTTCCTGCACTGGAGGAGGCCTGCCTTCACCACTGCACAAATAATTAACTACACCATCCGTTGTAACCCTGTCGGCCTGCAGAATGCCTCTCTGGTTCTGTACCTTCAAACGTATGTAGCTTCTCTCTTTTGCTTTAATTATTTTTTTTTGTTTTTTACATCACTGTTCATTTTTAAATAATATTTGCTTCCCCCACCTCTTCAGGTGTAGTCCCCATAGAGGTTCCTTCACCAATGCATCCGTGCACCATCACCTCAATCCCCTGTGCTCCTCCCTCCCTCCCTCTGATCCCTCTCCCTCCTCCCCTGCAGGATGTCTCTGGTTTATAACTGTCTGTTTTTGCTTTGTTGTGCTTTGTACTGTTGTTATTTTTTAACACTTACTTGGTTCCCCTATATTCCTGCTATATATGAAACCATGCAATATTTTTCTTTTTCCTCTGGCTTATTTCACTGAGCATAATTTGGCATCTCAGAGTTAGTTTTTCTGTTTTCTCATTCATTTTTCTTTCTAGGTTTTCGTTAGAGAGATATCCTTGATTGTGTTTTAGAAGAACATAAAAGAAAATTACAATGTTTTGAGGGTTTGACTCTCAGTATTTCAGAAGAAATTTCTTTGAATTGATAGATTTCTATAATGTTAATTTCCTACTCTCCAGAAAGGCAACTTGTAGGAATATTTCTATAGAAAAATACCAAATGTACTATTTTAATAGTCAAGCTAGATTGCTATTTTAGTGTAAAAATTATTTTAAGAAAATGAGAAATCTGGCAAATGCATAATGACGTTATTTCTTGACAGTCTCTTAGAAACTGTGTGCTGTCAGCATTAACAACTTCATTACTCATTATTATAGATCAGAAACTCATATGTTGGTTCAGGGTCTAGAACCAAACACCAAATATGAATTTGCTGTTCGATTGCACGTGGATCAGCTTTCCAGTCCCTGGAGCCCTGTTGTCTACCACTCTACACTTCCAGAAGGTAAAAAAAAAATAATAAATAAAAATGCATTTTTCTGTTTTAAAAAGCATATGTCACAATGGAAAGGATATGCTCTTTCTTGTTACCTACCAGTTGGTGCATGCTTTTTTGTATTGTTTTGTTTTTTCTCTTGAATCTCTTTTCCTTTATTATATATAATTTTTTTCCTTTGTTTATATATTGCACAAACCTTAATTTAGTGTGTCTTTAGGGGACACTGAATCTTTTTTCAGTAAGGTGTGCTGGTAAAGCTGTATCTAAATAAAACGAAAGTGAGTGATGTAATAATTAATGACATTGGGAGCCCACATTAGCATGTATTTCTGTATGAGTGGTAGCTTGATGCTATGCATAGTGCATTGGATCTGATAACCTGACTGAGCACCAATTCTGTATCTCTAGCTGTAAGATATTTTCTCCTAGAATAAGAGTGAAAAGCTATGTGATCTAGAATGACTATTGCAGCTCTATTTTAATTATGTTCAAAGACAAGGAACATTTACTTCAGTGAGCATAGGATTTCTTTGCTATAGTTTGGGCACTATTCCACATATGATGTAGTTCCAGAAACTAGCTTTTCACACTTTCAGTTCATATTAGATATGGGGTCAACTAAAACTTGAAGACTTGACTACTTTTGCAGATAGATGTTATTAATCAAAAGTATGCCCTACACATTCACTGATTGACATCTTTTTGGAAAATGGAAGGCCATTATTCAGTGGCCTCCTATATCAGGTGAAATATACATTCCATACATTTTTGTAAGAATTTAGATTTAGTAACAGAGGGGAGGGAGGGAAATCAATGTCTAATTGAAAAATACTGCTGGTGGAACTGAAAGCTTTTCTAGTCACCAATTTGACAAACAAATACCAAGAGCCCTGTATATGCTCAGACACTTTTACTTAGTAATTCCCCATCTAGGAATATACCAATATCTTTCATTTATATATATATATATAGAGAGAGAGAGAGAGAGAGAGCGAGAGAGAGAGGATTTGACTATAAATACCATATATTTATATATGTTTTTAACTATTATGAAATTAGCTTTTAGAAAAAGAAGAAAAATAGTATTTTGCTATTGATATTATCACTAGTAATCTGCAAAAGCTGTATTTTAAGGTACTTTTGTAGTGACTTCTAGTTTTTCAGACTTTTTTCTAAGTCCCTTGCTTAGCTAGGTGTTTATTTATGAACATTTTGTTCTAGTAATGTTTTCAAATGCATGCACAGCACCAACAGGCCCACCAGTTGGAGTAAAAGTGACGCTGATAGAGGATGACACTGCTCTGGTTTCCTGGAAACCCCCTGACGGCCCAGAGACAGTGGTAACACGCTACACCATCTTGTACGCTTCCAGAAAGGCCTGGATTGCAGGAGAGTGGCAGGTCCTACACCGAGAAGGTAAATATGATCATAAATACCAAGGAGGATGAAAAATAATATTGTTAATAATAATGATAAGGAAACAAAGGGAAGGAAGGATCTTGAGTTTGTTTTGAGTTTATATTTATAGAATTACAGATTATTAACAGAGCTTTGGGAAGCCGTGGACTTATTTTAAGCATGAGCATGATTAGCATTTCATAAAGATCACTCTAACTGCTGTAAATAGAAGAGGTTTGGTTGAGGGAGGAGTACAGTGAGAGTGCTGCAAAGAGGCCAGTTAGAAAGCAATAGCAGTGGTCTAGAAAGGAGATGATAAATCTGGATTAAGATGGTGAGGTTGAGAGGGTAAAGAGAGAATGGCTGAAAGGTAGTTAAAGAGGTAAAATTGACATCAGCAGTGAGAAGGTTAAGTTTATGGTAAGAACATGTTGTCAATGTATAAAAGATATTTAAGGCTATGAAACGGGGGGGGGTGTGGATTTAGAAAATATGGACAAAAGAGAAAGGTTTGAGACTGCGTTCTCCAGCCTCAAAATCTTACCCTTTGCTTTTATATTTTAAATGAATGCTACTTTTGTGACAAGTAGCTCATATTTTAATATACATTCAATTGACACTGAGAATTGAATTGTACAAACTATGCTGCTAGCCAACTTAAGGTGCTCAAATATGAATTAAAAAATTCTATCCTCCAAAAGGAGAAGAGAGGAAGTTCAGAGGGGAAAAAAAAACCTTAATTTCATTAATTATATACATTGTGCTAGACACTTGCAATGGTAGTTTATTTGATCTTTTTTGTAGTTATATGAGGTGGGAATTTTGCTGCCATGAGGAAAAGAAAGTTCAGTAACACACCCCAAGTCACAAATTGGTAATATGCCAGGATTTGACCACATTGATGTAACAGTGAGCCTGTTAGACTGTCTGGCTTGTGAAAACTCCTAGTCTAACTAAGGATTTGTGTGTGTGTGTATGTGTGTGTGTACACAGTAAACTGAAATAATCACGCTAGTTAAGATTGAGATAGGGGGGCCTCCCTGGTGCCAGAGGCATTTGAGCGCCGCACTATGAAGCTGTCTGCAGCCTCTGCAGCGCCACAGCGCCGTTTAATCCCAGCCGGCCAGCGAGAATCCTGCATAGCGCTGCAGACCTCTCCTGCCTCGCCCGCTGCTCCCCTCAGCAGTGTATTTCAGTCAGTCTGCCTGTTCTGTTCCCTGCTCTGTCTCTGGTGAATCCTCTCACCCTCCCATGCATCTGGCCTGTCACCCTGGTTCTTGTATAAATAAATAAATCTTTAAAAAAAAAAAAAAGATTGAGATAGTGTGCTGAGAGACTACAGGGACTATCAGATCACTTTACTATTTGGAAATTGCTGTAAGTGTTCTCATAGGGGAAGCAGAATATTAGTTTCCCTTTTATGTCTAAATTAAGATTTTTTGTTAAAGGGAGAGCATGCTGCACCACCACATATACACATGAATCCCTCACCCACTTATACAATTTAAATTAAATGAAAAGACTTAATTTCAGGTAGTTACTGATTTTTACCAAGCACTTTTGAGAATTGAATCAGAAGGACTCTGATAAGATATAAAAGCTATTTATTTATGTGTCTACTTGTGCAGAAACTGAAACGTTCTTCCTTCTAGCTACTTGTAACGTGTTACAGTACATCTTTGTTTTTAACTCACCTGCCTAAGAACATGGAATGATTCGTCCTGATTCTAAATAGGGGTCAGTTTGTTTATTTAATAGTTATGTAGTCAAGTAGGTTACAGTCTCTCCAGGCCAAGTTGAAACCAGAGAACATGAAAACAAGCCATGTTTGGCTCCTCAGGTTGCCATTTGGTTCAGCCTTCTCACATCATGTGACCTGCAGAGATGTCCTCTGAATCATGACCACAGCCCTAAGATCATCCACATTATACTTTGTAGTGAAATTTTTTTTAGCAAGTGCACTAGAGCAGCCCGCTCTGTCCTGAGGGGATTGTTACATGGTAGTATAAGCTCTTGGAAGCTGTTGTAAGAATACCCGGAGCCAGGGGAAAGTGAGATGAAATTGCTAAAAGACAGCTAGGTTTCCCTGTGAAAATCCACCCGCAAATGCAGTGCTAGAACAACCTTGTGCTGAATTTCTGTAATACTTGCTTTCTTAAAATTAGGATTAATTCCTAGGATGGGGTCCCTTTTGTAAGAAAAATAGTTCTGTTCTTCACAGAATGAGCAGAACAACCAGTCAGGAGATGCAATGCCCAGGTAGGGATTCTTCTTTGCAGTCATACCAACAGAAAAAATATCTTTTGATATCCTTTGGCTATATATATAAATTGACTATATATAAATGATGATTATCTTTGGGGAGAAGTAGACTTTATGCAGATTGCTGGTGATAATTTTGATAATCTGAGAGGTAGGTCTTCATCTACAGATCAGCTGTGTAAGTGTTCCTACATAACTGGGGCATTTTCTTTCCTGTTTACTTCCAAGGAATCTTAGCTAATGATTAGGAGGGTGAAAATATATTCATGCTTTCAAAAATAATGATGGTGTTTCCCATGTAAGAAGTAAGAACAAGATCATCTATGACATTGATTACCATAGTGGTTTAAACATTTCTGAAAGAAAAATAGACTCACATTGTATTTTAAACATATAATTGTTGAATCTGGATTCATTTAACCATTTTCTCTTTACTTTGTTTTGAAATATTCCATAATAAAATATTTTTAATGTTGTTACTATATGCATACTCTTTGTACCTATGTAAAGAGTAATATATAAAAATATATACACAAACACACATATATTTTTATATACCCAAACAAAAATGCCTGCTATCTCTAAGAAGTACCCCTAAAACAAAATTACATAGATGGGTTCTGAAATGTATGCATAATACAACGTTAAGGGAAAACTCTAGGATATAAAAATGCATATAGTAAATATGTATTCATACATACACCTGTGCACATATATACAAATATGCCAAAATGTTAAGATTATCATTTTATATTTATTTTCCAGATTTTATATATTGAACGTGTTACTTTTATATCAGAGAAAATATTTTTATAATTAAGGACCATGATTGTGTGATTGAAAAAATAAAAGTTAAAAGTTTGCTTATTTTGTAATTAATGTATTTATAGGGGCGATAACCATGGCTCTGCTAGAAAACCTGGTGGCAGGAAATGTGTATATTGTGAAGATATCTGCATCCAATGAGGTGGGAGAAGGACCCTTTTCAAATTCTGTGGAGTTGGCAGTCCTTCCAAAAGAAAATTCTGAATCAAATCAGAGACCTAAGCGTTTAGATTCTGCTGATGCCAAAGGTCTGTATATTGCTAAAGTCACTAATTTTTCTTAAGAAAGCACACATATCCCTTTCACCTCCTAACACTTTTCTTCTTCCCCTACATGGCCATACCCCAAAACATGCATTCAGATCCTTGATTTGTTGCTGGTTTAGTTCTGATGCTGTGAAGCTGCATGGCCCTTCTCTGCACTCCTAGAAGGAGGCAAATCTACCTGAGAATTGCAGTTTTCAGACTATATCCAGTTATTTTTTTCCCCAGCTGTGCAACCACCAAAACACACTAACCACACCATCAGTGAACTGATGGGAGGAGACGTCTTGGGAGGTTTTGTGGGAGTAAACAGCAGTGGTAGTTGTGGTATTCAAGCTAAGAGGAGCATGGCTTTCATTAAGAATTTTCACCACACACACACATCCCCCCACCCCTGCCACCCACACCAGCTTTTTCAGAGAGAAAGTTGTTCCACTCCAGAAAACAGTTGGAAAAACTGTCATTCTTAGTTCACTCAGAGAAACTGTCCTTCTGTTCTGAAGGAAGCCAAGGGGCCTTCTGTGATACATAACTAGACATTTCCCCCTTTCTGGGGGAGTAGACCTGTGGTCAAGGAGCGTATGCAGACAACATTAAATAGAGGAAATTCTAACTGAACCCAGGATACGATTATGGGCTCATACCTCCTCAGTGGGTAATCATACAGAGAGAGAGAGAGAGAGAGAGAGAGAGAGTGAGTGAGTGTAGGGTAGAGGGAGTCCTGGTAACTAGCAGGGAAAATTGAGAGTAAGATTCATATTTGATTCTCAAATATTTAGCTACTCAAAATATCTAGGGACCAGCAGCATAAGTATCACCAGAGAGCTTGTTAGACATGCAGAATCACCGAACTCACTCCAGTGAATTAGATTCTGCATTTTAACATATCCCCTAGAGACTTATATATACATTAAGGTTTGAGAAGCAAATGTAGATAAGTAAATGAAAAACTAATCTCCCATACACAAATATGCTTTTAGAGTAATAAAATGAAAACTATCCTTTGGTCGCATCAAAGAACATCTATGCTTGATGCCTTTTAGCATTATAAATTATTATAAACTGATGTTCACATTTGCTATAACACATTTAGATTCTTTAATATCGAAGATAAAGCCATCTTTGAGATCACTGGAAAAAAAAGTAATGTCTTTTCTGCTTAGACATGTAAAAGGTCAAAAGTTTTCCTGTGCGAGGAATATATAGAAGAGAAAATATCTGGAATAATTTATTTTTCTTATTGATTCTGAGTAAATGTGTTTCATCTTCTAGTTTATTCAGGCTATTACCATCTTGACCAAAAATCAATGACTGGCATTGCTGTAGGCGTTGGCATAGCTTTGACATGCATCCTCATCTGTGTTCTCATCTTGATATACCGAAGCAAAGCCAGGTATGTTGCCATCACTAGATTGTTGAGATAGTTTTAAAACATTAAGTTATAGTAACCACAAGAAGCAAATTAAAATGAATTTTAGAGTAACTTTTAAATATTCTAGTGACAACCTTTAGTGTAACTGGGATTTTCCACTTTAAAATAAATATATTGTTAATTGATCTAACAGCTATAGAGATGTGCTCACTTTGGAAGGGAACTGTTTTCTTGTCATTTGGGAAAATTATTGTTCCCATTAAATATTCTTAAATGAGGCAAAGTATATACTTGAGATCTTTTTCTTAAATGACACACTTAATGTGAAATATCTACTGATTGTAAGGATTCCTGACTGCTTAGGATATTTTTATATTTAAGTATCCTGAGTCACTGAGAGCCCCCACCCTCACCACAATGGGACATATGGTTGGAATTGTCCAGCCATGAATTAAAACAAATGTATTAACTAGGTAGTGGTCTTCTATAAAGTCTGTCAGACAGTCTCACCTCTAGTTTTACTAAATTACCAACATTGTGTGAATTTGTCTGTTTCTAACCCTTTATACTTTGGCTTTTGATTTCATTTATTTTCTTCATTTTGTCAAAGCCAAATGTACATCATTTTTAGGTAATCCCCATGACTAGGCTCCTTCCAATTGCATTGGCTATTTGCTTACTCTGTGTTTGTTTCTTCTGCATAGAAACACTCATAAAACATCTTAATGAAAGAGTTATTATAGCATCTTTTTTTATATTGAACTGGCTTAGCTTTCTCATTTTCAGAATTTTTAATAAAATTTTGAATGATTTTAATGATGTACAAATCTTGCAGGTGTGGTATGTGGTACTTTAACTTATCCTTCATTAATTGTCAAGTGATTTGTTATATTAGTGTGACAATATGCAGATCTAAAGAACATGTAAATTTAAAAATTATTATAAATTATAATTATATTAAATTATAAATAATATTAAAATTTGTATTAAATTATTATAAATTATAATCAATAATAATAAATAATAGTATTTTGTAAATATTAAAATTTTTATTATGTGTATATGAAAAGTAATTTTAAAATTTTTTTTATTTTATTTTTTAATATTTTATTTTATATAATTCTTACATCATTTTTCATTTTTGCACAATGTATGCATTTTCATTTTGGTTATATTCCCCATACAATAGCACTCCCCCTTATTTTGATCCTAATCCTTCCTCTCCCTGCCCCCCCCAACCCATAGTGTGTCTCTGGTTTATAGTTGCTTGTTGATTTTGATTTTTACTTTGTATTAATTAGTCTTAAAAAGTAATTTTAAATAAGCAGATAGTGAGGCAAAAAAGAAATAAAGAAGCTTCCTCAAATCATAAAAGTTTGAATCAATGATTGGAGTTAAAATACTCATTTTCTAAAGATATTTGAGAAATGGATATTAAAGAAAACCTCATGGTTTGCAAAGTTGTGATTATATGGTAAGTTGGTACATTTGCCTGTATTTTCTCTGAAATGAGATGATTTCCTTTTCTTGCACTATTTCAGGAAATCATCTGCTTCCAAGATAGCACAAAATGGAACTCAGCAGTTATCGCATACCAGTACCTCCCTAGCTAATGGAAATGAAGTAGGAAAGAACCTGGAAGGAACTGTAGAAAATGAAGAATCCTTAATGCCAATGATAATGCCAAACAACTTCATTGATGCTAAGGTATTCTGAGCTGGGAGATTAATTGCTGTGTCATCCTTCTGTTTATCTGCCCTTTGTAATCCAGAATTTACTTATCAAAACATTATATGTCAGGGCCTCCCTGGTGGCGCAGTGGTTGAGTGCTGGGTTGTGAAGCCGCCCCCAGCCTCTGCAGCGCTGGTTCAATCCCCGGCCACTGGGTGAGGGTCCCACATGGCGCGCAGACCTCTCCTGCCGCCCGCTGATCCCCTCAGCAGTGTGCTTCGTCAGTCTGCCTGCTCTGCTCTCCCCTTTGGCTCTGGTGAATTCTCTCACCCTCCTGCGCTTCTGACTGTACCCAGTGCTTGTATAAATAAAATAAATAAATCTTTAAAAAAAAAACATTATATGTCAAATGTTACATATCCCTGCTCCATTTAATGAAGTGTTAAACAGTTTCACTGAGATACTTCCTCACATGAAATATTTGGGGAGAAGTAAGTAGGAACAGATAAAGGATAAAAGGATAAACGATTAAAGAGATATAGAAAAAAAAGATAAGGTAGCATAAATTCATGTAGATAGGATTGTAAAGAACTAAGATGTCTTAAATAAGGAATCTTTAGTCTAATTTGGACTGCTCTGTATTTACTAGATGGACAGTTTTTATTAATCCATTTTACACTCAGTTTGGTTGATTTTTGAAACTGAATTAAGCATTAGAACACTCCATGAATGACTTTTTAAAAAAATATGGAGCATCTCAATAGATATCTCAAGAGCCTTTTCTTTATGGCCTGAGAAAGTTGAATATAGTAAAGAAATGTCACTGAAGTATGTTACCTCACGTCCTTTCCACTATATGTAATAATACTACAATGATAAGCATTATGTTCACTGACCAAAAACAGAAACAATCTCCTTGTATCTGGCATAATACTATAAATATATATTTTAGGAATACATAGCAATTCAGGAGTATATAGCTATGAATTGCTTTTGCTATTCCTGTTGTCTTTTTTGCTTGCAACTTAATTTAGCTTTTTATTTTTCTGATATAAATGTAAACCATGTTACTTATTTCAAATTAATCTAGAACATTACAACCTAATAATTTTTTTTAACATATTCTTTTTTTTTTTTTTTTTAAAGATTTATTTATTTATTTATACAAGCACTGGGTACAGAAGCGCGGGAGGGTGAGAGGATTCACCAGAGCCAGAGCAGGAAGCAGAGCAGGCAGAAGGACAGAAGTACACTGCTGAGGGGAGCAGTGGGCAGCAGGAGAGGTCTGCGCGCCATGTGGGACCCTCACCCAGTGGCTGGGGAGCAGCCGGGGATCGAACCAGGGCTGCAGAGGCTGCGGCAGCTTCGCAACCCAGCACTCAATCGCTGCGCCACTGGGGAGGCCCCTAGAACCTAATAATTTTAAGCAATCATGTGAAGTACTAAAATATACCATTATTTTATTATTACTAACTTGAAATTAAACACGAGAAAGGATGGGGGTAGTGGTAAGGGGCGGAAGATCAGGAAGGAAAAATAGAATCCACTGTGAAAAGAAGCAGAGCAGAGTGGAGGTCAGAATTACAGGAAAGAAACCAATTTTTGAAGGTCAAACCTTTCAGTTCCTTGGGGTCAGCCTAAGAGTTGAGCCTCATATATTATATTTTGTTGAGCATACGTGGGCCCATTTTTTTTCTTGTCAACTGCTTTTTGAAAATTTCAAATTTGTAGAAAGGTTGAAAGAATAATGTAATGAATGCATAATAATTGTCAATGTTAGATCATATTTCTGTATTGCTCTACTTTTATTTGCTGTTACATTTGAAGATAAGTATTGGAATCATTACACTGTACCCCAAATACAAATAATATATTTATATTCGTACTATATATATATATAATATATAATATACATATATGAATATAGTTACTTATTTATCCATCCATTGCATTTATCATCCCTTAAGAATAAACATATATTTTTGATCACTACAAATATCTGGATTTTTCATGTGCTATGTGTATAAAAGAAAAATAGTGATGTCTGTTATCATTTTTTTTCTTTTAACATTTAAAAAAAGTATGTATACTACTTTGAGAAATAGAAAGCTAAAATATTTACATTTTCCCTTTTTGTTTCCAGGGAGGAACTGACCTGATAATTAATAGCTATGGTCCTATAATTAAAAACAACTCTAAGAAAAAATGGCTATTTTTCCAAGAATCTAAGAAGATAAAAGTTGAACAGGTAAACCACCTAAATGAGAAAAATATTTGGCAACCCATGGTATAGAAAATGATAAACAGAAGAAAATATGAGCTAATGCATTATTTCAATTTCTGCATTCTTTCTTCAGGAGATTTTATTAATTTGGGATGTGAGTCTATTGAAAGCCATGGTGTAAGGTGTCAGTGAAGTGACAGTAGAAATAATAATCTGAATTGTGGTATTCAGTGGAGAAAGGGATGGGGCAGGAGCATGCATCACAATCACCAAAGAAGCCTTTTGACTCTTCATCTGCTAAAGTGATTCCATGTGCTCCTACTAGTCAGTGGGAAACCACTGACCTAGACAACCCCTCGTGGTAGTGACCTTTCTTTCACCAATGTGCTTGAATAGTTTGCTATTCAAGTTAGCAGCAGTTCCTCAGAAAGTCTTCTTGATTCATTCAGTGCGTTTCTCATAACATTGACATTGAAAAAAAATGTATTCCTGGCTGGGGCCACTATGTGGAAAGTTTAGTGCTCTCCCATTTCTTGGTGGGTTTTCACCTACTCCAGTTTCCTCCAGCATCTCAAAGATGGACACATTAGGTTAATTGGTGTCTGATTGTCCACTATGACTGTGTGTGTGTGTGTGTGTGTGAGAGAGAGAGAGAGAGAGACAGAGACAGAGACAGAGAGAAGAGCACGTGCCCACCCTGCAGTGGGAAGTGGAAGGGCGTCCTGTCTGTCTCGGTGTTCCTTCTTTGTACTCTGAGCTGGCAGGATAGGCCCTGGCCACCCTTGATCCTGACCTGGAATAAGTGAGTTGGAAAATGAATGAACACAAATGGTTGTTTAATAATAGAAGGATTTTGTGTCTATATAGAAGTTTGCAGATTTTTTATAAACAGAAATGATGCTGCAAAAAACTTAATTTGTGCTTATTATCAATTAGCCTACAGCAAAACTTGATTTCCTTATATGTTGTTTCCCTTAAGGTCTCAGTTTCCAAGAACTTATCCAAGACTTACTGTATATAGAGTTTGTAAAACCAGATTTATCATCTTCCAAGAGCATTCTATCATCTCTGACAGTGTTTTATGTATTTTTGCCTAGCCTCAAAGAAGATTTACTCAAGCAGTCTGCTTTTACCAACCAGGCACTACTGTATTAATCAGTGATGAAGAGTCCCCCAGCTCCCCAGGCCAGACAGCTAGCTTCCCAAGACCCTTTGGTGTTGCAGCTGATACTGAGCATTCAGCAAATAGTGAAGGCAGCCACGAAACCGGGGATTCTGGAAGGTTCTCCCAGGAGTCTAATGATGAAATACACCTGGCCTCAGTTATAAGTACAACACCCCTGACCTCCGATTCCTTCACTGGCAGGGAGTCAGGTGGGGATCCCTCAGTGAGGAAATGTGAAGAACCTGCAGTGCCATTGGATGCTGAGCAAACTTCCTCTTCTGTTCTGCAACCACCATCTGCTGTGCTATGCTATGATAAAAATGATTTCCCAATTTAGTCAGCCATATCCAGGTATTCTCACCTGTAAGTCTGTTCGAAGGACAATGAACAGGAAGCCAAAGCCTTTGTGAAAATCTGTATGTCTTATTGGGTATTGCAGCTTTTTTTGAATGTGTTTTTTATTTTTAAACTCACGTATTTTGAATGTTTTTTGTCAGCAATGTGAAAAGACGGTCAAGGTATTTGACTGGATTATAAAATATTATCACTGGAGCAAAGGAAAGACTTTTGAAAGCCCCTTTGCTGACTATCTACCTCAGTTTGCCAGATGGCAAACTCAGAAGACAACTTTGTTACCTCACTTGTTGTGATAGTTTATCTCAGCTATGTAACCAATGATACTTCCTAGTAGCATTTTTTTTCATTGCTGTATGTGTAATGTCTGTGATCGAAGGAGTCATATAGGTAGATGAGTAAGAATGTTTCTCTGAAGCTCTGATTTTTTAAGAAACTGACATCTGCATGGTTTGGGCAGTTTAACACCTCTGGCTGTGAGGATTGCTAGACCACTGAGGAGGAGAAAAGTGGGACTGTTGATGTTAATGCATAACCAAAACAAAAAGGTGTACCTTTTAACAACAGAACTATTCAGTAGCACATAGGGAATACTATCACTTAAGAGCCCTTTATGTTTTGGACAGAAGAGTCTGAGTGCTTGATCTGCTGTGTCCCAAACATTAACCTGCTCGCACAGTGCCTTTCCTGCCTTCCCCCTTTGCGTGATGGTTGGCCAAAGACTGCACTGTCTAGTTTGCAAAGCATCCTCAACATTTCCAGTATTAGTTGCAAAACTCTGTGCAAAAAATCAGATTTTTAAAAAGAATGGTTTAGGTTATATTTTTTTTAAATCCCAGTTTGGCTTAAAGGGGTGAAGAAATTTCATGAAATATTAAGAATGAAGAAAATGCGACAGTAGACAGTAAAATGAACTTGAGGTTATCATTGTAACAGTGCCTTCCACATTATGAAATTCTTTGCCTTATACCGTTTGAATATCCATGAAGTTGTTTAGGACACAATTACAGAAAGTTGCCTTAAGAGTTTCTTGGAATTTACCAAAAACTATTTTGAAGTATAGTATCAAAATAGCATTTGGGTTTGTTTTAATGCAGGTTTTGTTTAGGGATAAGTATTCAGAGCTCTACCAACTTACTTGTATTTTTTTGAATTCTTAAGAGAATTTGGTACTCTTTATTTAACCTTCCTTCAGTGTCAATGCTGTGAATGAGGAATGCTAACTCCAGGAGTAAGTTAATCCTCTTGCTGGTTTGAAGCCAGCATGCTGTGTACTCAATCACAGAAGACAGGTTTTCCATCAGTCATGAGACAGTTACTTACTAGGTGCCCAGTAGTGGGAGAAGATGAAGAATTAAATGTATGATATCTAGAGGGGACCCCATATCTTTTTAAAAGTATTTTTTCAAATTATCTGGAAATGATTTTAAGACTCATTTTAAAAGGAATCTCAATGGGTTTCCCCTTTTTGTTTATAGAAGGTGTCATATTAAATGGTGTTCTAAGATCAAAAGAATATTGCTGCATAATAGTCCCACCTCCATTGTCTCCTAACCTGACATCTGATGATAGAACAGTTTTGATTGTTTTTTAATCTGTCGTTTTGTGCCAAACTGGCATCCAGAAGCAGACCAACATTAAGTGTCAGTAACCACTTCTGAGCAAAATTCAAAGCCCCCATCATTTAGTTATGTAAGTATGGGCTTCATGGCAAAACCAAAAAAGCAGAGCTTCAGGTGAACAATCTGAGGCAAGGAAAAATGCTGCTCCTGCCTTTATAGCTCCTGTTTTATACTACCTCCTTTTTAAAGTTATTCTAGTATTATTTTTTTTTCCTGTACTCAGGGAACATTTTGTTACTTTTGAGCTGCCTCATGGAAGCATGGGCAAATTGACAGGGTATGGCGTTTTTTGGTTTGTAAGTAGAAGTATGTGGGGCCAACTTTTATTAGTATCTAAAATTAAGAAACACAGTTCATTTTATTTTTTAAACTTTCATTAAAAGGCAAACAAATTCTGAAGCTGAAACATCATCCATCCTGGTTATGGAAGATATGTCTAGAACTGTATGAATGTGAATTGTTTTTAAAGCCTGAAAAAGATGATCTGAAGTCCTTGAAGATAGTGTTTTGTTTGGTTGGATTTTGATAAATAGGCCCAGAGTTATTGTAGATCTTTAGGCTATAACTATTTGCTAATTATTTACCTTTCACCTTTTTGTTTTGTTCTTACACAATTTTTTTCATAATTCTGTTACCAAAGAATTTTTAGTAGAAAGTGAAAACTTGACTATACTTCCAACTCAAATTGAATTAACTAGAACCATCTATAACTATGAAGCTTATACAAGTAGTTACTAACCCAAAACAGTAGGGTTTATATTGATTGTTGTAGTTAAATAGACTAGTAATTTTAACTACCTTATGTTACCAGAGCATTTAAAAAAAGTTCTTTATCAGCAGATAGTTCCAAAGAATTTCAAATGTAATTTTTTTCTTCAGCAAGTAAATCTTCAACTATACAGTGTTAAAGTATTTTTAAATTGTTGAAACTACTTGTTGTATAGAAAAAAATCTTTTCACCAAAGATAAATATTTTGGTCTCATTTAATAAGATGAACAGCAAAGACTTCTTTTTAGTTGGCCAAAGCAAGCTTCTCTGAAGTTTTAAGTATGAAAATGTAACTAAAATGTGAAGGTTCTCACTCAGTTCTCATAGTGGTGTTACTTCATGCTTTTTCACTCCAAAGGGGCTAATATGCAAACGGTAACTATTTTCCTTTCCAGAGACATACTTGCTGTAAGTACTGATACATGCATGTCATTTTTATGCCAAATACTACAAGACAGTGCTCATCAGTATTTTCATACCAAAGACCATTAAAATATATAGATTAGCCTGTAAGTAAAGATGAGCAGATTTGAAATAAATTTATTTAGAGGCTGATAGAAAATCTAGCTTTAGTAACAAAAGATATCAAAGGGCTAAGTTTACATAATTAAGAGCAATACAAGTATATTGGTATTTATCAGTGTTTTTATTCAAGTACTTTTTATCAGCAAATTTTAAAAAACCAAAGATATTTAAAGTTACCTTCGCATATAGGCAAATTTAGTTGTACATTAAACTGTTGTTTCTAGTTTTTATGTCAACCAAACATGTTTCTCCAGAGCCTAGTCTGTATACAAATAGCATACATAGGGACTTTCCATTAAATCTGCTGATTCAGCCATAGGATGTTTTTGCCAAATGAAGTGATACTTTCCTAAGCACCTTGAGTGTGAGATGTCAACAGAAATATAAGCAGACTTTTCCATTGCAAAGCATTATGGCAATCCCTGATAATTCATAGCCTGTATGTTTTCCTCCTGCTTAAAGCATTACTGGGTTAACTCAGAAGGCTTGAGGCAGTCTCTTCACACTATTGGCTTTTCCCCTTTGGGGATAAATGAAACTGTAACCGGCAAACAGATCATATCATCATTTAAGTGCACTACCTTTGATAGATGTGTTCTTTAGAGTAGTCCATAACCTAAAATATTTCCATTCCATCCATGGAATGTGGTGCATTCCAAACTTTAGTGAAATCTTTCATGGGTTATCTGTGTTGTGAAACAAAAACCTTTTATGAATTCTGGAGTTTTATATTTTCATTAGTCTGAAAATAAGGATACAACTTTATCCACTAAATGACTTTTAAAATTTAGCTTTGGCACACCAAGAAAATTAGATCATCAGTGAAATGCCTTTTATTTGCCTTTCCTTCAAACAAGAGCAGTGCCAACATTGGGAACAATGACAGTGATTCTCATTAGCCTTGGCTTTGTTAAGGACTTCTGCCAGAAACCTGCTTGTGGTTGACAACTCAGGATCATTATTCAAGTCAGTATGAAGACCTCTTTGGAAACAATTCAGAGTGTCACAGAAAGATGGAATTGAAGGTATCTTTTTTTTTTTAATGCAAGAATATCCAGATGTGCTTCCAAGTTCAGCAGTAGCTGTTGTGATTCACATGAACATTTATATTTCAATTTGAATACTGAATGTAAAAAAGCAAGTCCCAGTTATCAGGAGAGTCATGATCTTTCTAAGACCAGATCTGTACTTTGCATACTTTGTCCCTGACATTTTGCCACATAGGTCTCTAGTAAAATTGCTTTAATAGTCAAAATAATATTTGTGGACTCTGGGCAGAGACTAGATGGTTCTGGAGATCACCATATGCAACCAGTTGTCTAATTGTGAATTTTGTTGATGTTTAGAAGAACATATACATAGACTTCTGTGTTAAATTGATTTATGCTCAGGACCTTAGATCATAGGCTAATGCAGTGTATATGTTTGCAGGCTTTAATCTTACCAGGCAGTTTCCCTTTTAATTTTTTTGAGGGTGTTTAAGATTAACGTGACAGTTTTGCATTTATACTGGACAGATTCTGTATTATTTTTTTATTGCTGCCATAATAGATTGCCACAATCTCAGTGGCCAAAACAACACACCTTTATAGTCTTACAGTTCTGTGGTTCAAAAACTGGCTGCAGGTCTCACTGAATAAAATCAAGGTGTTAGCAGGGATGAGTTCCTTCTAGAAGCTCTAGGAAAGATCTTTTCATTGTCTTTTCCAGCTTGTAGAAGCATGGATCCTATTTTCCCTCCTCAGAGTCAACTCTAGCATCTCTCTTACCCTTCTTCCCTTATCCTATCTCCTTTTCTGACCTCAACAGGGATAAAAGGTTCTATAACTTTAAGGATTTGTATAAGTAGGTTGGGCCCACCTAGATAATTCAAGGATGATCCCCTCATCTCAAAATTCTTAATTATTTCTACAGAGTCCCTTTTGCCAATTATGATAACAAAAAGGGAATGGGCATGGATTTCTCTGGGGAACCGTTATTTCCTATCTCTGATGCATTATTTCTGTATTGTTCTGATCCCCATAAAATGTCTATAGCAATACTGAAGTTGGAAGTCTGTGGTTTTTCATTGGAACACCTCATGTGCCCCTAGGTATTCTTGAAACTTTTAAAGCCATAAAGATCTTGGCTTGCACCTGTCAAAGGTCTAAATTAAGCTTTGTATCTGTATCACTTGTACAAGCATTTCAGCTTTAAACCTTCTGAATATGTGCTTTGTAACTTCTCAGTTCTGTGGTTTAACAAAGTTTCCTAAATATTTGCCCCTAACTTTTGGTACTTAATTGGAAATTTTTGAAAACTATTCTAGTTGAACTTTCTGCTTTTCCCTTAGGCAGTTATGCTGGGGTTGGTTTAGGGAAAGACCTCAAAATTTAGGGACTTATACTAAATGAATAGAACTATGGTCCAGTTCATTCTTCATTTTCTATTTTAAAAGCAAATTTGTAACATGTTCCCATTCTACCTTTTAAATCTAGTTTATTCTTCAGCTTCAACAGCCTCTTGACTCTTTGGTTTTCAGTTTGGTAATCACTAGATTTTTCATCAACAGCATAGCTTCCACTTAGCCTTATTGGCATATACATTTTGGAAATTTAATCTTTCTTGTTATACTTTGATTTCAGTTGCCCCTTTTCCTGAAAAGACTTGGGAGTCCACAGTTCTAGTTTATTCTAATTCTTGGATCATTTCAAGTCAAGTTTTCAGTTTTGAAGGATAATTCCTGATTCTTAGTTTTCAGCACTTTTTCAATTAAAGAGATAAAGCTATCTCCACCATGGGTTGGACCATGAGCAAATTTAAGAGTGCTGATTATTTTTTGGCTGCTTCTGACTCCAGTCTCTAGGCAGGGATAATGCCATTTCCTGAGCCGTGTGTAACATGCCACAGTCTTCTTCCCTGCAAACTGCTTCATTCTGCAGAGCAAGTATTATCCCCATTTTAGAGATTGGGAAACTGAGATTAAAATGTCTAAATTGTCACAGGTCACAGTTGGTAAGTGATTTACCCAAGATATAAACCCAAATTAGTCAAACCCAATGATAACAGTATTTCTACTGTATTTTTTTTTTTTAGCTAAGAAATGAGAAATTTTCTGTAGCTCCTGTATCTAAGTAGAAATTTAACTGGATAAAGTCAGGTGCATACACAGTCATCCTTCTTTGCTAGATCTGAGGAGTTAGTAATTTTTAGATGAATGCAAGCTTATCAGTTATTCACACTCATTCAGGAGGGAGCAAAGTTGAGGAAACAGAACAAGTATAGGTTAAATCACTGGAGCACCTAATGCCCTTGACTATTTTGAAAATTTAGTTTGGGAGGGACATTCTTAATGTATTTCTATTTCTTCCCTCTCCATGAAATAAGGAAAATTTGTTGTGCAGAATGAAGCAATAGTACTTTGAAAACTTAAAAGAAAATTCAAGTGTAAATAATTATAATCTGAAAGTCATTTCCACGAGACTGTGAAACATCTTAACAGTTTTTTTTTTCCCTTATAGGCAGTCTTTACAATTACATTTTGATTGTGCTAAAATGAAAAATGTTTGCATTTCTTGTGCATGCACCAAAAAATCTTAGAAAGTAATCGCTGAAGATATAAGCTGTGATTTAAACACACATTTGTAATGTGGGTAAATCTATAAGGAAATGGGAATTAGCTGTACTTTTGAAAATACTAAACATGAAATCATCTTACCTCAATTTAGATCATTCATTTTTTAGTGTGACTGATAGTCATATACTATTTTGTCTTAAAAATGTAAAGAGAGGGGCCTCCCCGGTGGCGCAGCGGTTGAGCGCTGGGTTGCAAGGCTGGCCGCAGCCTCTGCGGCACCGGTTCGATCCCCGGCTGCTCCCCGGCCACCAGAGGAGGGTCCCACATGGCGCGCAGACCTCTCCTGCCGCCCGCTGCTCCCCTCAGCAGTGTACTTCGTTCCTTCTGCCTGCTCTGCTCTCTGCTCTGGCTCTGGTGAATTCTCTCACCCTCCCGTGCTTCTGACTGTACCCAGTGCTTGTATGAATAAATAAATAAACAAACAAATAAATAAATAAATAAAATCTTTAAAAAAAAAAAAAAATGTAAAGAGAAAGTCGAATATCCTCAGAGGCACATGAATGGGAGAGGACAAAAGTGTATTTTTATGATCCTTCTTTTTCAGATCTATTTTATTTAAATTATGGATCATTTTAACATTTCTTCAAACTACTTATAATGAATTTGATATAGGGAAATACCTACTGGCATCTAATTCTAGTTCACTTCAAGTCTTACCACAAGCATTTAAGGCTTGTGGTAATAATTATGACTATCATGGGTTTTTTTTTTAAGGAAATAATTTCCCTAACTTTTTCTTGAACCATTTAGTATCACTCTTAGTATAATCCATGAGATTCTGAACACCTTTGCACATTTACTCAAGTTTATATCTTATAAGTAATTCATATGAAGTTAGTCTAACTTAAAAACTTTGTCTTTAAAAAAATTGTTACACAAGCTTATTTTCCCACAGAACTGTCTTTAAAAATAATGAGAATATGATTTTTTCAGCTTAAAATATTCTTCCTGTTACCATGTTCTAGATACCTGTTTCGTTTGCAAATGAAAATAAGTGCTTATGATTATCTAGTATAGTCTCTTAAAGGTAATTCAAAGCCTGAATACATGCACATTGCCTTAGTCTATCAGTAAAGGACATATATTAAGTAAGTTTGTCTCTTTGTTGCTGTTGTTAGACAAAATTTTATGTCTGTGTGTGATTTTTCCTTTTTTTTTTTTTCAAATATGTGAATTAAATGAAAGTGTGGGAGCCAGTTATATTATTTCATGTTGTGGGTGTTCTGGATCCTTTCACTCCATATACCATTTTCTTGTAAGGGCAGCATTTGCAGACTTGCTAATGGACTCTAGAGCTGAGCTATATTAATTTTATACTTGACTCAGGGGATCAGCTCTGTGAACTCCATTACAGGAAGAAAGCAAATGTTTGCCTTGATTTTGAATGTACCTTTTTAACGTCTTCTTTAAACATATTTTGTTTAATAATGTGGGTTTGTTTTCTTTTTCTAGCATCATAGTAAATATTGCCTAGTATATTTTCCTTCCCCAGGGTAGTTTATATACTATCCTACAGGTCATGCCAAAAATGAATAAAAATTTAAATGCCAAAATGTTTATGAAACTGCTGTCTAAATACTGATTGATTGCACAGTTTAAATAAAAGTTTTCCTTAGTAAAAAGAGAAAAACACCTGTGTTATATTTTATACTTCAATTTTTCTTTTGGGGTATGGAGGAGAAAAACTTTCCATGTATAGAATAATGGCTTTTGTGCCATGGGATGGGGTGCCTATAGAGTCCCCCCAAAAATAGTAGTACTAGAACATATTTTAGGTGTCTAAGAATTGTTTTTATCTGGAATTTATTGAATAGTAGCAAGGAAATAACAATTGTCCTATTCCAGTAGGTGATTGCTCACCACAAGAAAACTAGCCCCATCCACACCCCCACCCCTACCCCCAGAAAAAAAAAAACAGTTTAAAACTGTTTTTAATATTACAGTTCAAAAATGCTTCACACAATATTGAAAATCTTTTTACTAAAAACATGTAGAAATAAAAGAAAATGTTGCCTAGACAAGCTTTTTGAAATAACTGAATTCTTATTTTTTAAAAAAGTCCAGATTTGGGAAAATGAAAGGAAAACTGAAAAATAGAACAATAACTTCATGTTGGAGTTTCATGCTGACTAGAGACCATAAAAGAAAGGATTGAAATATAAGAGAACAAGAAGTTATATAATTTTATGTGTATTAGGAGAAATAAGTAAATTTCCAGAAATTAAAAAGAAAGTCATTGAATTTTTTAAAAATGTGCTGATGGTATATTAAATACACTGGAAGACTACTCTGAAACTGGAAGACTGATGAAATTATTTCAAAGACAGCACAGAGAGATAGGCAGATTGAAAATACAAAACAGATTAACAGATGACTCAATATACATGACAGCCATTCTAAAATGAAAGACTAAAGATGATGAAGAAATAAGTGATATTCCAAGACAAAATGACGAAGTTTATGAAAACCACAAGTCTTCAAATTCAGAAAGTACAAACGTCACTAAAAATATAAATTCACACCAAGACATTTTAGTAGAACTGCAAAACATAAGGTAACAAGAAAAGAACTTAAAGGAAGCTAGAGAAAAAGATTATTTAGATTGCACTAAGATTTCTCAGTGGCAATGAAAGAAGCAAGAAGATGGTGGAACAATGTCTTCAAAATGTCACAAAGAAAAATACAACATGTTGTTCTATACCCACTTAAACTAAGTGTTAAGATTAAACAAACATAATTCTAAATAAAGACAGAGAAATTACCACTCATACACCTTTGCTAAATGGCCAATACAGAATGTACTTTAGGAAGAAAGAAATAGAATCCAGAAGGCAGATAAGAGAAGCAAGAAGAGTAGAAAACAGAAATGAAAAACACAATGAGATACCACTCAATATTCACTAGGATGGCTATAACCAAAAACATAATCAATGTTGACAAGGATGTGGAGAAATTAGAACTCATACATTCTTACTGGGAATGTAGAACAGTATAGCGAAATGATACAGTAAACCAGTGAAAATAGTTTAGCAATTCCTCAAAAGGGTAACTTAGAGTTACTGTTTGACCCAGAAATTTCATTAATAGGTATATACCCAAGACAATTGAAGATGTGTTTCACATAAAGACTTGTGCAGACATATTCATAGATTTATTCATAATAGCCAAAACTGGAACAACCTGAAATCCATCAACTGATGATGAATGGACAAATGAAATGCAGTATATCCAGCCAATGGTCTGTTATTCATTCATAAAATGGAATGAAGTGCAGTATTGATATATACTATAAAAATGGATTTTGAGGACATGCTAATTTTGCATCCACTGGACCAAATGGATGCATCACCAATGGATGCAAAATTAGTGGATGGAAGTTTAATGACAAAAGGGAAATTTACATGTCACAGTATTTTCCCAAAGAGAACTTACTAACTTTACAGTGATGATTATAGTAGGGAAATCTAGTGAGCACCATATTAACGAAGGGATCAAGCCACTATAAAACAAATTGATACCATGTGCCACCTAAGTAATGCACTAGCAGGCCACAGCCTCACATCCATTATTCCTGCCAGGAACTCAATAATGTTAATCTAATCCTGAGAAAACACCAGATAAGTCCAAACTGAGAGTCACTCTACAAAAACAACAGGACTGTACTCTTAAAAATCATCAACTTGAAAAACAAGGGGAAACTGAAGAACTGTTCCAGATTAAAGAAGATCAAAGGGACATGGCTAAATGCATCACTGGACTGAAGAAACTCTATCAAGGACATTAGAGGGGTGGGGCCTCCCTGGTGGCGCAAGGGGTTAAGATGAAACCGATGAAGCTATCAGCAGACACTGCAGCACGAGTTTGATTCCCGGCCAGGGAGCTACCCACATGGCACAGCAGACCTCTCCTGACTCGCCTGCTGCTCCCCTCAGCAGTGTATTTCAGTCTATCTGCCTGTTCTGTTCCCCACACTGTCTCTGGTGGGTCCTCTCATCCCCCACACCTCTGGCCTATACCCAAGCTCTTGTGTGCATAAATAAATAAATCTTTAAAAAAAAATAACATTAGAGGGGATTTTGGTGAACTTTAAATATGAACAGTGTATCGGATAATAGTATTTTACCAGTGTTAAAATCTCCTTAAACTACTACTGTGTGACCATACATTGTAAGAGACTACCTTTTTCTTTTTTTTAAAGATTTATTTATTTATGCATACAAGAACTGGGGTACAGGCCAGAGGTGTGGGGGTGAGAGGAATCACCAGAGACAGAGTGGGGAGCAGAACAGGCAGATCTACTGAAATACAGTGCTGAGGGGAGCAGTGGGCAAGACAGGAGAGGTCTGCTGTGCCATGTGGGTAATCTCCCTGGCCAGGGACCGAACTCAAGCTGCAGTGGCTGTTTCTAGCTTCGTAGCGCTTTGCCTTAACTTCTTGCACCACTAGGGAGGCCCCTGAGAATACCTTTTCCTTGGGAAAAACACACTGAAACATTAGGGGTTGAGGGACATCCTGGTTCAGAGAATACAGTAATAACAACAATAGAGAGCAGGTTCTCAATGTTTCACTCAATGTCATTTTGTTATAACATTGATGATGAAAAACAGCCCTCGGCTTAAAAATAATGAACTGAAAAACATTGAAACCAAAAAATAAAAATCCTGACTGAAGTTAAACAAAATGCTATTATTTAAGGACCTGCTTTTGTTGTATGTCATTCATTTAAAAGTCAGTTTCCAAGAATCTATCCACAACATTAAATGAGGACTTATTCTACAGGCAGACCTTGTTTTATTGTGCTTCACTTTATGAGCTGTCACAGATACTGCAATTTTTTTTTTTACAAATTGAAGCTTTGGAGCAATCCTGCAATAAACAAGTTCTATCAGCACCATTTTTTCCAACATCATGTTTTCATGTCTCTATGTTCCACATTTGGTAATTCTTGCAATATTTGAAAATTTTTCATTATTACTATATCTGTTACGGTGACCTGTGATCAGTGATCTTCGATGTTACCATTGTAATTATTTTGGGGTGCCACCTTCTGCATCCAGGTGAAAGGACAATCTAAGTAAATGTGTGTGTGAAGACTGCTCCACCAACTGGATCCTCCATTCCTCTCCTTCTTTTCGGCCTCCCTATTCTTATTCTCTGAGGCATAGCATTGTTGAAATTAAGCTAATTAACCTAAAAATGTCAGCACCTTGAAAGACACTATGTGTTCAAGGGAAAGGAAGAGTCACACACCTCTCACTTTAAAGATAGAAATGATTCAACTTAGTGAGGGATGCACCAGAGCTTCCATAAGCCAAAAGCAAGGCCTCTTTTACCAATTAGCCAAGTTGTGAATGCAAAGGAAAAGGTGAAGAAAAACATGCTACTCGAGTAAACACAAATGATAAAGTCAAACAGCCTCGTTGCTGATATGGAGAAAGTTTAGTGGTTTGTATGGAAGATCAAACGAACCACAACAGCCCCTTAAGCCAAGGCTTAGTCCAGAACAAGACCCTCACTCTCTTCAATTCTGTGAAGGCTCCGCAAGATGAGGACACTGAAGAAGAAAAACTTGAAGGTAACAGAGATGATTTGTTCATGAGGTTTAAGGAAAGAAGTTGTTTCCCTAACACAAAATGTAAAGTGAAGCAGCAATTGCTGATGTAGAAGCTGCAGTAAATTATCCAGAAGATCTAGCTAAGAGCATTGATGAAAGTGACTGCCCTAAACAACCAATGTTCAATGTATACAAAACCATTCTCTATTTGAAGAAGATGCCATCTAGGGCTTTCACAGCCAAAAAAGAGAAGTCAATGCCTGACTTCAAAGTTTTAAAGGACAGACTGTGTTGTTAAGGGCTACTGTGGCTGGTGACTTCAAGTGGAAGCCAATGTTCATTTATCACTTTGAAAATCCAAGGGTCCTTAAGAATTATGCTAAATCTATTCTGCCTGTGCTCTACAAATGCAACAATGAAACCTGGATGACAGCACATCTGTTTAAAACATGGTATACTGAATATTTTAAGCCCACCAGTGAAACCAACTGCTCAGTAAAAAAAAAAATTAAAAATATCACGGCTTATTGACAGTGCACCTGATCATCCAAGAAGAGCTCTGATGGAGATGTATAAGGAGATAGAGGAATGCTGTTTTCATGCCTGCTACCACAACATCCATTCTGGAGCCCATGGATCAAGGAGTGATTTTTAACTTTCAAATCTTATTTTTAAAAATGCATTCCATAAAGCTCCCAGGGACTCTTGAGTTCTCTGATGGATCTCAGCAAAGTCAATTGAAAACCTTCCTTCTCGATGTCATTTACATTTGTGATTAATGAAAGGAGGTTAAAATATGAACATTACAGGAGTCTGGAAGAAGTGGATTTCAACTCCGTTGATGACTTTTAGGGGTTTAAGATCTTGCTGGAGGAATTAACTGCAGATGTTATATAAATTGTAGGAGAACTAGAATTAGAAGTGGAGCCTGAAAATGTAACTGAATTCTGCAACTCATGATAAAGTTAGAAGGGATGAAAATTTGCTTCTTTTGGATAAGGAAAGAAAGTAGTTTGTTTAAATGTAATTTTCTCCTGGAAAAGATGCTGTTAAACATTGTTGAAATAACAACAAAGGATTTAGATATTACATAAACTTAGTTGTCAGGGATAGAAAGGATTGACTCCCATTTAGAAAGACATTTTACTGTGGTAAAATGCTATTAAACAACATCACATGCTGAAGAAAATGTTTCTGAAATGAATTGTCAATTGGTGCAACAAACTTCATTGTCTTGATTTTAAAAATTGCCATATCCAACCCAACCTTTAGTAACCACCACCCTGGTCAGTCAGCAGCCATCAACATTGAGGTAAGCCCCTACACCAGCCAAAAGATTATGATGACTCTGAAGGCTCTGCTGAAGATTAGATTTGTTTAGCAATAAAAGTTTCAAACTAAGGTATGTATATTGTTTTATAGACATACTGCTATCATATACTTTAATAAGCTATAGCATAGTACAAACATAACTTTATATGCACTTGGAAACCAAAAGATTTATGACTTACCACACTTCTCATTTTATTGAAGCAGTATGAATGAAACTTACAGAGGGCGTCTATGATTGTGTAAAGATATTTTAAAAAGAGAGAAAAGGCAAATAAGCAGATGAGATAAAAGGCCACTTTATCCAAGTTAAGAACATGAGATTTCTTTTTTATTCTTTATTATTCTTTGTAACTCTTATAATTTTGAAAATAATTCAAAATTTAAAAAATTTAAAAAGTGAATTGCTGGTATATCCACAGAATGGAACATTATCAGCCATAAAAAGGAATGAAATACTAGTGCATATACAACATAGATGAGCCTTGAAAATATCAAGTGAAGTGAAAGAAATCAGTCACAAAAGGTCTGACATTGTCTGATTCCATTTAAATGAAGTTAAATGTTCGGGGCAGATAACACCATAGAGACAGGAAGCAGATTAGCAGTGGTCAGGGCCAGAGGTGTGAAGGGAGGCAGAAAGTGGTAAGGAATGAATGCTAACCAGTACAGGGTTTCTTTTAGGTCGAGCTGATGGTTGCACATCTCTGTGAATATACGGAAATATACCAAAAAGTAAATATACTATACACCAAATTGTACACATTAAAATGAATTTTATGATATATAAATTATATTTGATTTCCATAAAAAATTTAGCATACCAAAGTAAGAGGGAACTGAAAGGAAAGATACTGCACAAAGTTGTCTCTATCTTGCCTCACCTTTGCTGCTCTTCCTCTTTCAACACACATACGAAACAAAAAGGCTCTACACTGACACGTTTTCTGTTGGAAAAGAGATTTCATAAAATGCCAGTTGTTCCATATTTACAGTTTGTTGTTTTAACACCAAGATTTGTCATGTTTCTTAGGTAGTCCTGCCTTGCTGTGTTTCATTCACAGATATGCACATATCTTGCTCATTCCCACATGCTCTTAAAAACTATCTCAAGCACCCACAGTGTTGCAGTCTGCCTATGTTGGCAGTGTTTATATCCTGAAATAAATCTGCCTCTTTTCTCATTGCTGTAAGAAACAGAGCAAAACAAGGCAAAATCCCTCATTACTTTGCCATATTGGTTTCATCAGCTGTCACAGAAGATGTGTTTGATTCACTATGTCTTTGGAACCAAGGATCAAAAACAGGTGCCTCAGTGGAGGTATCTCACTTAACCATAAATGTTTTTAACCATGCTGCCCCAGGGAAGTTGCCATGGACCTCCTTATGATGGTTGACATTGATGTTAACTTGAGTCTTTGATTACTAATTGCAAAGGGCAGGTCAAGTTCACACGACAATCAGTGATCAAAACGGTGAGCTAGAACTGAAACTGGACTTCAAACTAAAGTAGAGATTTTACATAAAAACACTGGAAAACCACAGAGATAATTGGCTCTCTTTTGACTTGCAAGCCTCCTTTATGTCTATTTGTTAGTAATCTTGTTATTTTTCAATAATAGTTATTCACTAAAAATATTTGGAAAAATAAGTTTTAGTATAAATAGTATCTATTTCAGAATGTTTTAAACATTGTATGGGTCTAAAATTCGGCTGCAGGAATCCATTGCTTAACACACTACCTTGAACATGAGTAGTTATATCTTCAACAGATAATGGATAAAGTTATAGAATGTTAAGGCTTTGATGTTGAATTATTTGCAAGTATATACTTCATTCATTTAAAACATGTTCACTGAGCACCTAGTATGTGTCATACAATAAGCAAAAATCAACACAACTCTTGCTCTCTTGAATTTTAGAATCTGGAGATGAATAGGAAAGTTAGTCAGAAATTAATGTAATTTCAACTGAGAAACATGAAGAAAGGAACATAAAGGAACAACTGGAGGTGGACTATAGAGTGACTTCCCTGAACAAATAAATACTAGAGTCGAGAATAAAAGGTAGAATTTGAGTTAATTAAACTAGAGGCAGGAAGAAGAGCATTTCTGGAAGAGGAAACATCATATGGAAAGTATGAAGCTGCAGCAGAATACTAGAAGGAAAATTTTTAAATGCCAGCGAGCAACAAGATCCTGGGGAGTGAGACAGGAAAGGGCTGGAGAACTCAGTGGAAATCATATTACATAAGCCTTTTAGTTCTTGTTTTAAAAATCTAGTCTTAATCATAATAGCAATGGAAAGCCATTGAAGAATTTTATGTAAAGTGATGACAGGATGAGATTTGTGTTTTAAAAAAAGCACTCTGCACTCTGGAAAATAGTTTGGCAGCTCCTTTCATACTAAAAATGGACATACCATATGACCTAACAATTGCATTCTTGGGCATTTATCCCAGAAAAATGAAGACTTATTTTCACACAGGAACTTGCACATGAGTGTTCACAATGACTTTATTCTTAACAGGCAAAAAGTAGAAACTACCTAATAATCCTTCAAGTGGGTGAATGCTTTAACAAACTGTACTACGTGCATGCCAAGGAATACTACTAAGTAGTTAAAAGGAGCAAAATATTGGCATGCACAACTTGAATGTAATTCTAGGAAATTATGGTGTGTGAAAAAAAATCTTAAAAGGATACATACTGCATGATCTCATTTGTATAACCTTCATGAAATAACATAATTATAAATATGCAGATTAGTGGTTGTTACTGATAGGTTAGGGATGGAGGAGTAGTTATAAAGGAATATCATGGGGAGTCTTGTCACTAGAGAGTCATATGGTGATGGCACTGTAGAGTATTTCAATGGTGGTGGCAGCTATGTGATAAATTCATGTGATAAATTCCACAGACCTATACACACACAGACATGCACACATTAGCGCAAAACTAATAAGGTCTGAATGAGTCTTATGGATTGTACCAATGCTAGTTTCTTGGTTTTATATTGTACTCTAGTTGTGCATGAAGTTAATGTTGGGGGACCCTGGGGCAACCAATAGTGCTGGTGATATGAGATCAGTTAAGGAGCTTTGCTAGGGTAAAGTACACACTATCGTTGACAATAATTGCTTTACCATTCACTGATTGCTCGCAAAAATGGAACTGGACCTTTTGAGGCTAGTCAGACCTTCGCTAGTCAGTATGGTATACTTTGTCAGTACAGGGTGCTGGAGAGATACTGCAAGAGGAAGGGTTTTTCCTTCCTGTTTCAGTGGCTCCTCTTGATAGGATCCTGAAGCACACCTGACTTCTCCAATTCTAACTTCTGCCACGCTGGTAACTTATTCAGTGCCAGCTCTTGCATGCGGGTAGCACCCAGTGGCAGCTTCTTCTGGTACTCTCCAATAAGGTCAGACTCTCAGGCAAGAGGGGCAGGGAGCCTCTTCTTTAGGTGTTCTACCTCAGCTTTAAGGTTAGAGGCTCCTTCTTATATTTGCTTTTCTCATACTCATTAGCACTGTCTTTACTTAACTATCCATGCCTCCCTATAGCAATCCTCTGCTGAAGTTAGTACTTCCTTGTATTCAAATTACCTTGTTCAAATTACTATGTGGCTTTTGGGTCTTAATTGAAACCTGACTCATACACAGAACCCCTCACCCCCAAACTTTGCAGCTGTGATCCCCTCAACTCTGAGCTTCTGATAAGCCATCTGTATTTGTCAACAAAGGGCTCTTGGATGTGGCTGACCAATGTATAGAGATTGCTAAGCTGATTGCAGTTTCAGTTATATCATGAAAGGATTCGAACCAGTGTTGAAAAACCTCCAAACACCTAAAATTGATTTTTATTTCCATTCAATTTAAAATAAATCTATGATCTTGAGTGTTTGAAAATAGAGCTTATCACACCTTTTTTTTTTTCCTGGATAAAAGGTTTACATGTTAATCTAAACCAATTGATATTAGCATCTTTATTCTTAAACACTTCACTATGCTACTTTCCACAATACAAACAGGCAACATTTATGATGTCAAATATTAAAAGCAAAGACTTTAAAATCAATACTTCAAAATATAAGAAAAGAGGAGGTTAAGTAGTTTCTCAGTCAAGAATGACTGACGACAGAAATGAGTACTTCCGATAGCATATAACTTTGACCATTTCCTTTTCCTGATTGCTCTAACTCTCCTGATTTTTAATTTTTATTCCTTCTCAATTTCCTTTACAGACTTTCCCTGTCCATCCTTTAAAATGTGAGTGTTTCCCTGGACTCTCCCCTTGGCTCTCATTCATCACTGGTGCTGGGTGAGTTTATCCAGTCTTAGGTAACGCTTCCTGCATGGGTATCTGCATCCGAGGCCAGTCCCTTGAGCTCCAGAGTCTTTTTATGTGTCCATAAGCCCTAGTCTAGGGGTCAGCAGATTATAGGAAGTGGGCCAAATTTCTCACACAGCTTATTTGTATACATAAAATGTTTTGGAACCAGCCTCCCATGTTATCTGCAGTTGCTTTCCTAATACAATGGCATAGTCGAGTAGTTGTGACAGAGAATAGGGCCTGCAAAACCTATGACATTTAATATCTGACCCTTCACAGAAAAGGTTTGCTGACCCTTGCTCTAGCCTAAGCTGAGTGTGAGGCATGACTGAGCATATATTTAAAGAGTGGAGTAAACCCTTCAACAGTAGATTACTTGCATCTCTCTGTATGAGTGAGGGAGTAAAGCTCACTCTGGAACTCATTACCAAGTCCCACGAATAAAGACTACCATGGCAAAGAGAAGGGTTATTTTGTTAGAAATGTCATTCTGGGGACATGAGGAACATAATGCTCAGTGCTCACTGCTGTAGAATCATCCAGAGAGCACTCAAAGACAGATTTCTAGACTTCATTCCCAGTGATTCTGATGAGTAAATCTGGGGAGGGGCTTGAGAATCTGAAATTTTAGAATGCTCTCCAGGCAGTTGTGATATGTAGCAAGTAAGTAGTCAGTATTTGGAAGTCAAATTCATCTAAAAATCCATTCCCAAGTAAGAGAGTCTTTTCATTTTTGATGAATCATTAAAAAGAGACCATTTCATTTCCCTTGATTTACATATTCCCGAGTCTCCAGCTTTAGAAAATTAAAATAAAGAATTCAAAATCTCTTAGCACTGATTTTTCTCAACGACTCTCCTTGACGTAAGGGTTACACAAAAATACTATGCTTCGGGTCTCCCCGGTGGCGCAGCAGTTGAGCGCTGGGTTGCGAGGCTGCCCGCGGCCTCGCAGCGCTGGTTCGATGATCACCGGCTGCATCACCTGAGGAGGGTCCCACATGGCGCGCAGACCTCTCCTGCCGCCCGCTGCTCCCCTCAGCAGTGTCCTTCGGTCCTTCTGCCTGCTCTGCTCCCCGCTCTGGCTCTGGTGAATTCTCTCGCCCTCCCGCGCTTCTGACTGTACTCAGTGCTTGTATAAATAAGTCCCTAACAAACAAACAAATAAATAAATCTTTAAAAAAATATATACTATACTTCAACACTGTGTGGTATTTTCAAAGAGCTTTCACATGGCTCACCAACTCTGCGCGGTAGGGTGAGATCCAATTTGCTTCAGCATCCTTAGCATTTACTTGGGTTTTATTATACATACCCAACCCAATCCCTATCAACCCCTTTTGTCCAGGGCGACTTTACTTCCAGTCTGTTTATCCATGCACTGGACAACAACAACAAAAACCCTGAAGGCTGGTTACCAGGGTATACAGTAGTCAAGTTATAAAATTCCTGCCTGCATGGAGCTTATATTCTAGCTGGGGGTAGCCTTCTCCTTAGAAATGCCCCTGCCTATCCTACTCTGAACCTTCCAAGCAGAAATCAGAGAAAGGTAACATTTGTCCCCCGGCCTCGCCATATCCTGTCTTGTAAAGTCCAGGACCAGCGCTGTGGTGTTTGTCTGCTGCGTAGCATTGGAGACTACACGTTGGCTCCACATTTACATCTCTTCTGACACTGTGTGTGCAGTCGAATATGACTTCTCTGCTTCTCATCTCACAAAGGATGAGCCTCGTCAGCGTGTAGTTGTAAGTCCTCGTATGACTGAGTGCTTTTCAGTGATTCCGACAAGAAGCCAGTGTCACACCTGACTGAAGATTAGACCCCACACCCACAGGTTCTCTTAGGAGGACAGCTGGAAAACGCAACAAAGGATGTCAGAGCTAAGCGAGACCTCAGACACGCGCCCCACCTTAAGGTGAGAAATCCGAGGCTCAGAGAGGTCACCCAGATTTCCTCAGGTCACACAGCCCCCGTGAAGGATGTGAAATCAGTGACCAAATCCGACCTCCGGTGTCACCTACAGTCCCCAAATCTTAACTCCCGCGTCAGGTCCACCCTCTCACCGCTGCCACCCGCCCTCCTCCCTCGTATTCATTCCGAATCGCTCTTTCTCGCCGAAGGCAAGTCGTTTAAAACTTGAAGTCGGGCCATTCCACAAACAGGTGTCCGCACCGCAGACGCGCAGTCGGGGGCTCTGGGTCTCCACGAGCCCGCCCAGAACTCTCCGGCTCCCGCTTACAAAGTTTTCTCGGGTGGTACGTTCCTCGCGCAGCCCCTGGCTGCGAGGCCAAGATGCCTGCCGTGGCCTCCGCCGAAGTTCGGAGATGCCATTTCCTCGCCGAGCCCCGGCGCGCGCGTCGGCCGCCGAGCCCCCTTGCGGGGCTCGGCGGCCGACGCGCGCGGCGGGGCCCGGCAGGCGGCGGGGGAGCGCCCGGCGCGGCGCGGCGCGGCGCGAGGCGGGGCGGGGCGGCCCCTCGGCGCGCGCTGCCCGCCCCGGCTGCGAGGGCCGCGGGCCCGCGAGCCCCGGCGCTGAGGAGAGGCGCGCGCGGGCCGTGGGGGCTGGGCCGAGGCGGAGCGCGAGCGGCGGCGGCGGCGGGAGGCGCCGCGGGACCAGGCAGCGGCCCCCGCCCCCGAAGTCCGTCCCCGCGCGGGGCTGGGGAGCGCGGGGCGGGGAAGGCGCGGGGCGCGCCACGTCCCTCGCCCGCCCCGGAGCGGGTGGTGCAGGCGGCTGCAGGCTGGGGGCTTTTGTGTCTGCGACTCGGGAGCGGCGAGAGCGCGGACCTCCTCCTCAGAGGGCGCTGTGAGTGCGCCGCCAGGGCCGGGCCGCCCGCCGCCCGCCTCGCGCCTCCCCTGTCAGCGGCTCCTGAGGCGGCGGCGCCGAGGAGGCAGCCGGAGCGGGAGGCGCGGCGGCGCGCTCGTCCTCCACACATGCCGGCCCCGGGCGGGGGGCCGCCCCCAGGCCGCGCTCCCCACCGCCGCCGCCGCCGCTGAGCCCGGCCGGCCCCTGCTCGCCGCCCGGCCGCCCCAAGGCCTCGTCCTCCTCCCAAACTTTGCAAAGTCGGCCCGCGTCCCCGCCGCCCTCGGCCGCGCCTCAGCTCCGAGGCGCGCCTCGCCTCGCAGCCGCAGCGGCCCCGCGACGAGGAGGAGGAGCCGCCGCCGCAGCATCAAAGAGACCGAATTCCCGCGGCCTGGGGGGGAGTCATGCTTTGCGGTCTGTAATGTCAGCAGAACAGGAGAAGGATCCCATTTCGCTGAAGAGAGTTCGAGGTAACCGCGACGGGCGCCGGATGGCGGGGGCCGGGGGGAGTGGGGCGCGTGGGGGCCGCGCGCCCGGGCGCGGGGAGGCCACGGGGCTCTGTCCGGGCCTAACTCCGCGCAGCCCGCGTCCCGCCTCCGCCCCGGGGCCGAGCTGCGGTCGGAGGTGCGCGGCCCCGGCGCCCGCTCGCCCCCTAGACACCCGCGCGCTGCCCTCGCCTCCCCGACTTTGTGTTTGGAGGCAGTTGCAGCCGCGCTCGCAGCCCTCCCTACCCCGCACCTCTCCCACCTTACCTCGTCCTCAAGACGCAGCACAATAGGCACCTCGGAGGGTGCGAGAGAAACACCCCTTGGCAGAGACCACGAACGATGCCCACCCCCCCCCCAAAAGTAAGTTGGACTGCCCAAGAGTTGACGCTCTGGAAGGCGTACCCGGCCTTCGCGTCTCCCCCAGGCCCCCTCTGCGCACCCACCCCCAAGCCGACAAGCTACTGCTTCTTTTCCTCAGGTTTAGGAGACACTGTCCAAATTCAAAAGGTATTTTCTTTATTGGCTTGTGGATGGGAATCACACCGCCTAAAATCAGGCTCTGCCTGACTGGTGTGCTTCGTCCTTGCACGCTACTTAGGATTGTGCTGCTGCCTTACTCTCTAAGAAAAATCAGAGGGAACGATGTACCAGACAAAAGATAACACATGTAAGTTCACAGACGCCAAGTGCCATCTGGAAATTTAGGGGCTATTCTCCAGCTCTCGTTTTCAGCTTTAACAGGGTTAAGGCTGAAAGTCCCAAAGTTGAGGTCATCCTGTTTGTTCATTGAGCAAATATTTATTGAACATCTACTGTGTGCCTGGCACTGTCCTGGGCACAGGGATACCACAGGGAACCACAAAGCAGAAAGACTGTCTTCACTCAGTAGGCGTTCACTCTCTCCTGGGGTAAACAAATGATGAACCAATAAAAGATATACAATGTCAAATCGTGGTATGGAGAAAAGCAAAGCAGGGAAAGTGCTTAGGGAGTATGTGTGGAGGAGGCAAGGTAGCCATTATATGTGGGAGGGCTCACCTGGGAGTTGATGTTTAAGAAAGAATCAGAGCAGTGGCAGAGTGGAGCCATATGGACTCCAGTGGGAAGCTCAGTCTCATCAAAAGGAACACCAAGTGCAAAGGGCCAGCGTTTGGAATTTGCCTACTGTATTCATGCAATAGCAAAGAAGCCGGGGTAATGCTCCTGGGGAGCAGAGGGTATGAGCTGAGCTGAAGGGTAGGATAATTGCCTGTGGGGGGGCCTCTGGAGCCTTTTAAGACTTCAGGTAGGGATTAGGCAGTTCTGACTTCTCTTTTTGAAGGACTTTCAGGCTGCTATGTGGAGAGTAGACTGTAGAGAATTACAGTTGAATTGAAGCAGGGAACCCGGTTAGGAGGCTATTGCTCTAGTCCTTTCATCCAAACAGAGTAAAATGCTTGTAAGTCAGTAAATAGGAAGGTAAATTTCCACTTGACTTAAGTGATGTAGTGATCAAAGGCCACAGATATTCCTCTGTGTTTTTGTTCTCTGTGACTAGAAATTGGTCATTTTTATAGAGCTAACTTGTGACATGGACAATGTGGTGTCCTGAAAATATCCACTTAAGGTATTTAGATAGATTGATTTTCTTAGCTGTTGAAGCCAAATCATAATTGAGAGGAGAATATTGTGTGAAAGGCTGAATATCAGCACAGTCTTTCATTTGATAAAGGTTTTTTTATTTCAACTTTCTGTATGGTTTGTGGTAATGAGTTGCCTAAGACTTCAGGATTAGACCTTTCTGGAATACAATTATTCCTCTGATATTTTTGCTTTATTATTTTGCCTATTATGAATGGCTTTGGGGTTGAAGGAAAAGAAGGAGAACTATTAAGTGAATACCTTTGAATTCAGTTATCAAATGTAATTTTAAATACAATGGACGGGCATTTTATTGTGGCTCTAGAGCTCACATCTGTCTTCATTTTGTTCCAAATGCTACTTTTAAGTTTTATACCTTTGCTACTGAGAGTTAAGGTGTCAGCTTAAGAATATTCTGAGTGTTAAGTACCAGAATAAAAGACAAGGCACTTTTAAAATAAAAATTCAGTCTGGGGGGGAGGGGGTTATAAGTCATTTTGTAATAATGAGAATATTATGTTTTAGAGAATTTGTATATATATTTGTACTTTTATAATCAATAAAAGGTACCAGAATATATCTATATAAGTTTTTCTGAACCATTTTTCTGCATTTTACTGCCCTGAAACTTTTTATTATAACTCATATCATCAGATTGCATGCAGGATGTAGTGTTTGCAGAGCATAAATTCTTCAGCAGTGCTTCTCAAATTGTTTCCCAGCCACTGATGTGTACAGACTCTTTAATCATTATGTATATATTTCATGTATATTACAAAAAATGTAAGTCATCAAACCCTCTGCTTAGGACAAGGCTAAAAATATGTATGTTTTTATTTTATTGAAATTATTAAGAAAATAATATTATAGATAGTACTCAGATATGGCAAAAGATATGACATCATGAATGACTAAGGAGTTTACAGAAAGTAGCGTGCTCTGTAGACCAAAAGCATAGTAACACCCTGGGATGCTTGTCAGCAATATAGATTTCTGGACCCACAGAACTGGGATTTCTGGACGATTTCTCTGCATCTTTATTTATTTATTTATTTATTTGTTTATTTATTTATTATTTATTTTTGCATAGAAGCACTGAGGTGTAGGTCAGAGATTGGGGGTTGGGGGGATTAAGGGCATTCACCAGAGACAGAGTGGGGAGCAGAACAGGTAGATTAACTGAAATACACTGCTGAGGGGAACAGTGGACTAGACAGGAGAGGTCTGCTGTGCCTTATGTGCATTAGCTCCCTGGCCGGGGATCGAACTTAGGCTGTAGCAGCCATAACCTGTAGGACACCAAGGAGGCCCTTCTGAGCATCTTTAGCAAGATTTCTCCCCACACACTCTGGTTGCATTAAATCTTTTGCATTTTTAAAATAAACTCTCCAGACATTTCTTGTATACACTGATTTTGGGAAATGCTACTGGTAGACCTTGCTTGCAAAGATGAATGGGCCATAGGGAGCTGATTTGTGGTCTTCCAAACTTGTCTTGATATTTTAACATTAGATTCAGAATTACTACTTAGTAACAAAGTATCTGACTCCTATTTTCTACCATTTCTTACCATTTATAACCCAGGCACTCAGCCCTTGATTATGGCACATCTAAGAGGAGAGGTACAGTATCTTAATTATCTTTCTATTTCTCCCTCAATAGCTTTCTCCACCATAAACAGTACACAGTAAATGAATGAGTGAATACATGAAGTGATTCATTTCTACCTTTACACTGCTTTCTGATTGTCTGTAGCTCTTCATATTACTCTTACTTGCTCTTTTCCCTTAGAATGTAAGCTATCATCCTTATTTTGTACACTTACACTCTTAGGTGTTGATCTGATGATAATATTCTTTTGTTTTCAGCAGATAGCTATTGAGCAGTCACAGTTTCAGAGAGTAGGAGTATATTCATTGAGAGGACAAAACACCTTTCTTCGAGAAATTTTTAGCCTAGTACAGTATACATTACAGATAGTGTAATGAGTGTTGTTATCATCTATAGGAAATAAAGAACATATAACCTGTATGTAAGAGAATCAAGAAAGGCCTCCTGGAGAAGTGTTTTAAGAAGCAATGGTGTTCCTTTGCATTAATGCTGTAGAAAGAGCAACAAGAAGGATGAGGTCTGAGAAAAAGGTCTTTGATATCACTGTCGATTTTGAGAAGGTATGTTTGGAAGAAAACCGCATTTCAATGTAGTAAAGATATGACTTAAAGAAACTTGATAGTAGAAAGAAAGAAGCCAGTAACTTGAAAAGACAGAGTCAAGAGAAAGTTTATATGAGTACTTTTTCACTTAAACGTTTTTATACAGAGAACCAGATATGGAAGGAGATGAGAAAACTGAAAAGGCAAGTAAAAAGGATAATTCAGTCATAAAGCATGGATAAAAACATTAAATACATGTTTTTTAATATAACATGTAGGCACTTAACCATTCTTGAAGTTGGGGATGGGACACACAAGTCTCCTATTTTCATAAATCAGGTCTTTGCAGATGAGAAAACAGAAATAGCACTAAGGCTGCAAATAAACAGTCTTAGAGAAAAAAGAGACCAGAGGAAGAAAGACAAAAGTTTAGAGATGAAGAAAAAAAAGTTGAAGGCTTTCATTTCAGACAAAATGCTGTTAACCAGAGTCTACTTTGGAAACAACATTGGAAACAACACAATGTATTTTAGAAATGTCACAGAAGTACTAAAAGTAAACCTTAGGCTGGAGAGGAAGCATAATATGCTCAACGGTTGGAGGCAAAGAACTGATGAAAGTCTGAAGGAAAAGGTTTTTTTATTGTTTTGTTTTTTTAATTGGATTATATAACAGCTAGACAGAGTGTTGGGAAAGTAAATTTTGTTTAACACACAATGCACACTATCCCTTTGGGATTTTCCAGTGTATGCAGTGGATATACAAGGTTTGTAACTGCGGTAAGTGGTCTGAGCCAGAAATAGAGATCTGAAAGTTATCAGTAAACAGGTGACTATAATTGATACCTTGGGAGTAGAAGAGCTCACCTAAGAGAGAATAAAAACTAGAAGCAAAAGCTTTGAGAACAGCAAGTTTGAGGATACTAACATTTATGAGACAGGAGGGAAAGAATTGAAAAGGAGAATGTGAAGGAGTAGCCAGAGAGGTAGGGGAGAAAACCATAAGAGAATGGTGTCCAGATATAAAAAAGTGAACTTAAGAGGAGGAAATGAATGTTGTTTCTATTGTGTCAAATGATAGGCATCTGTGGTATGCTCTTTCTACCATATTTCTTCTCTACGAGAACATGGCCATCATTTATCCAGTGACCCATATGCATCCCATATGCATCCCCTGCCCTCTTACCCATCAGTTTCCTAAAGATGTAGAATATCTGTCTCCTTAATATGCTTTGAACCCATCATCTGCTTGTCCTTTGCACAGCCACTTCAGGTTTTGCTTATTCTTTGATTATTACAATAGCCCTCTCACTCATTTCCTTGTCTCCTGTTTTATCTCCTTAATCAACTTTATTCTTAGCTAATGCTGCTGATGAATAACTAGGTCTATTGACTACCAAGCAGTTTGCTAAGTATTTTAAAGGAATTGTCTTGCTTAATCTTTTCAATAATCTTTTGAGTTACATGTTATTATCATTCTAGGTTTATAGTTTATGAATTGATGCTCAGAGAGGTTAAGTAAATGTATGATTAGGTAACATATTCTAGTTTACCCAGCTGGTAAGTGACAAAGCTAGAACTTTAAGGCTTAACCATTATGTTTCATTGTTCTAGTGCTCCCAAAACAGAATTCAATCACGTTACCCTTTTTTTGGTAGAATTATTTGGTAGCTCCCTGTGTTTATATTAAAAATCTTACTTCTTTTGGGCCTCCCCTGGTGGCTCACATGGTTGAGCTCAGCGCTGTGAAGCTGTCCGCAGCCTCTGCAGCGCCAGTTTGATCCCAGCAGGCCGGCGAGGGTCCCTCATGGCGCAGCAGACCTCTCCTTTTGCTCCCACTGCTCCCCTCAGCAGTGTATTTCGTCAGTCTACCTGTTCTGTTCCCTGCTCTGTCTCTGGTGAATCCTCTCACCTTCCCACAAATCTGGCCTATACCCTGGTTCTTGTATAAATAAATAAATAAATCTTTAAAAAAATATCTTACTTCTTTTAATGACTCTCTTTTACTTGGCTCAGGCCTACTACTTAGTCCATCTTCCTTCATATTCCTTGAAATGTTCTCCCTTGCCTACTGTGCTCTGGGTGTGAAATAATCACATTTCTCCTCTAGACAGTGTCATGGTCTCTCTTGCTTTAAAACCTTGCATATTCTGTTCCTTCTGCTAGCCCTATCCTCTTAATTGCCCACCTTTGTTAAGATATTCATCCTCAAAATATCAGCTCAGTTGAAACCTCCCAGAATGTCTTCTCTGAAAGTTCTCTCTCAGACAAGATTAGATACAGTTTCTTAGATTCCCTTAACAGCCTGTTATCTGTCATAGTATTTATCACATAAATATAAGAGTTTAAAAAAAAAAAGTGACCTTTTGATTATGGGACCCATACAGGGAAGAATTAATTACTTTTAGAAATTCTGTATTTCCAGAATCTCAACAGATATTTCTGAAATCTCATTTGATAAATCCTAACGAAGAGGTTTCAGTGACTTCAAGTAATCAGTCTTCCTAGTTTGCTTTCCCTAGAGGTATAGAGGAGTAGACTCCTGGGAAAACTATATAATTTTTCTCCTCTAACACTCTTATTCCAGGTATCTCAAGAGGTGTAAGGATCTTTACCTTCAAGAATAGTTTGAAAGCATAGTCAGGAGTGACCTCAAGTTTACTTTCCTATTTCCAGTCACCACAGACATTCCAACACAACAGAAAAACAGTGTAGCATTTTGATGTTGGCCTGCCATTGTCAGGGTATTTATCATCAGGCTTGCTACTTATAAGCTGTGTGGTCCTTTGCAAGTTATTTAAACCGACTCTGTGTTAACTTCCTCAGCAGCAAAAAAAGGGCAACATGATTAAATTCCGTTTTGGGAGCACTGACTCAATGGAACATAATGGTTAAGACTTTGGGCCTTACAGTTTAAGTTCTAGCTTTGTCACTTACCAGCTAGGTATACTTACATATGTTACCTAATCATATATTTATGAGTTGTTTGAGGAATTAAATGAGTTGAGATATATCTATAGATATAAGTATTTTATATATAGCTATAGATATAAGAATTATGGATATGTAAATATTTATATAAATATATATATTTATACACCTATAGATATATCACACACATATTTATATATCTATAGATATAGCACTTAAAATGGTGTCTGGTACCTTGTAAGTTGTCTTTTAAGAATTGACTGTTGACATCAGGAAAAAAAAAGGTCTAAAACTTACATTCTAAAATATAGCATTTAAACATTAAACAACAAGTAAATGACCTACAGTTCTTACTTGTATTTATTGAGAGTCGGTATGAAGTGAACAGAGATGAAGATTTTCTCCCTCCAAAGAAAAAATAATGAACAACAACAGAAAAATAAAAATAGAAACCTCACAATTTTGCTGAATAAGACAAATACAAGGTGTTTATTACATGAGTTTTGTGACTATCTGAAGCTTTGTTTTCATGATTTCTTCTGGATTTTGTTTAAAAACTAGATGTTTATTCATGATTTTATTGTATAGAGTCAGCTTCATACATGAATACCATATACCCAACCTTTGTAAGTAACCCTAAACCTCATGCACCTCAATAATACAAGGATCATTTGTCTGGAAAGATCAGCTGTCACAGAACCCACAAATATTTGAAACCAACTGATGTTGAAGACTCTCAGAATTTAATAATTTTTATATGTCCAGTTTGGTCTGGATTCGGGGCATCACACTTTAGACACTTTCTGTCTTGAATTCACAGGAAATAATGGCACTTTTATTTCAATCACATAAAGCCTTTTCACCAAATTCTTGATGGAATTCATATAATATTATGTTCATATATTAATCAATAATATATACATTCCACAGTAGAGACCAATATTACAAAAGTATGTGTCTGGTGAAGAGAAAGCTGTTAGCTGAGATGTTTGCATCCATAGTAAACAATAGAATAAACTGATAGTATGTTCCAGACTAATGTGCTATTAAGAGAAACTGATATTTGACTGTCCACCGAGTGTGTTGATACTACTGGATATCAGATATTTTGATAACTACAGAAACTGAAGTGAGCTTATAGTATAGGTTAGTCAAAGGAAAGCAAAATGAGAACTGATATTTGAGTGCCCTTTGTGTGCCAGGCAATATATTAGGCACCATCTGCATCCATTTAGTCTGCTGTAACAATACCATAGACTGGGTGGTTTATCAACAACAGAAATTTCTCACAATTCTGATGACTGGGTAGTCCAAAATCAAGGTATTAGTAAATCTGGTCTCTATATCTATGTGCTTGATTCTTTTGTTTGTTTTAGATTCCATATGTAAGTGAGATCATACATATTTGTCTTTGTCTAATTTATTTCACTTAACATATTGCCCACAAGGTCCAGCTGTGTTGTCATCCCATTTTGATGGCTGAATAACGTTCCAGTTCCTTTGTGAACCACATCTTTATCTATTCATCCTTTGATGTTACACTTAGATTGTTAGCACATCTGTTGTCAATAGCTATTGTAAATAATATTGCAGTGAACACAGGGGAGCATATATCTTTTCATGTTAGTGTTTTTATTTTCTTCAGGGAAATACCCAGAAGTCGAATTGGTAGGTCATTTTGGTGGTTCTGTTTTTAATATTTTTGGCAATCTCCATCATGTTTTTCAGAGTGACTGAGTGAATTTACATTCCACCAATAGTGTATGAGGGTTCCTTTTCGCCACATCCTCACCAGCACTCCTTTCTTATCTTTTTTATAATAGCTATCCTCACAGGTATGAGATGATATCTCATTGTGGCTTTAATTTGCATTTCCCTGATCATTAGTGATGATAAATGCCTTTTAATGTACCTATTGGCCATCTGTATGTCTTCTTTGGAAAAAGGTATATTCATATCCTTTCCCCATTTTTAATGAGATTTATTTTTGCTATTGAGTTCTCTGAGTTCTTAATATTTTGGGGGTATTGATCCCTTCTCAGATACATGATTTATAAAAATTTTCTCCCATTTGGTAGGTTGCCTTTTATTAATTCTTTATTTCTCATCTATTCAAATGGGATTACCACATTGAATTAGATTAAAAGATAGGCATTTCTCTAGTTTAAGCCAGAAGTTTATATTTTTGCCTATTGTGGGAAACTGAAGAAGACAGTATATGTGTAAGATGTTAGGGAAGTAAACTTAAATCTTCAAAGTAGATGAACCCAGTTTTACTGAAGCAGCCAAAGGAAAAATTGACAAATTTGATTTAATGATAAATTTAAAAACTAATGTGTGTCAAAGGCACTGTCAAAATGAAAAGACAACAAACAAAATGGCAGAAGTATTTGCAAATATCTGATAAGAGTCTAGTATCCAGAATACATAAAGGATTCTTACAACTTAACAACAAAAAGGAAAAGCAGTGTAACTGAAAAATAGACAAAGAACTTGATAAAGCTTTTCTTCAAAGAAGATATATAGATGGTGAATAAGTACATGAAAAGATGCTCAATATCATTAGTAATTATGGAAATGCAAGTTAAAACTACAGTGAGATGGCGCTTCATACTCACTAGAATGTCTGTATTTAAAAAAAAACTAATAGAAAATAAGTGTTACAAGATTTTGAGGAAATTGGAACCCTCAGACTTTGCATAGGGGAACATCAAATGATATAACCACTGTGGAAAATAGTTGGGCAGTTCCTCAGAAGTTAAACAGAGTGACCCAGAAATTCCATTGCTAGGTATATACCCAAGAAAACATGCATACATTCATATAAAAACCTGTACCTAAATCTTTATAGTAGCATTATTCATGATAGCTAAAACTAGATAATCCAGATATTCACCAACTTTTAAATGGGTAATCCTAGTGTGCAATATTCATGCTATGGAATATTATGCAGCTATCAAAGTGAATGAAATACTAACAGTATTATAACATGAATAGCCTTGAAAATGTATGCCAAGTAAAAGAAAATAGACACAAAGTCACATATTGTGTAATTCCATTAATATGAAATGTCCAGAATAGACAAATCCATATAGAGAGTAGATTAGTGTTTGCTGGGGACTGGCTAACAAATGCTGGAGTTCTTTGGGGGAATATACTTCTTTGGAATTAAATAGTGGTAATGATTGTATAATCTTATAAATATGCTCAAAAAATCCCTGAAATTCTAGTGTTAGATTTCATTGCTGCTTTTCACCAGTAGTAAAACCCCTTTCCATTCTGTTTCTTTTTTTTTTTTTTTAAAGAAATAGGGATGACATCTATTTCACATGCTTTTAATGCAGGTTGAGTGAGTGGACATAGATATAGTTACATAGAGACTTCAAAATTAAGATAGTAGAACAAAGCTACTTTACAGAATCTTTTTCATATTCCAAGGCAAATTAATCAAAGCAGTTTTTCTAAAAAGAGCAAAAATGTTCAGTAATAACATTTGTCAATAACATTTGTCAATAACAAATTGACAAATTTGATTTAATGAAAAATTTAAAAGCTAATGTGTGTCAAAGGGCACTATCAAAATGAAAAGACAACAAACAAAATGGAAGAAGTATTGGGAAACAAGGAAAATGGCACAACCCAATACCCTAAGACTGGAACATGGTGAAATATGCAGTCTTAGGCATCTAAGACAACACCTGCCCCAGAAAGCTAAAGGTAATTTTAATTTTTTTAATAATGATCACTAATAATGCCAGTTTGGAGAGAAGCAAATTAAATAAGCATTCTTATTTTCTTGCTCCCTTAAGCAAGGAAAAAAATGATTGAAACAGTAATTTTTTTAAAAAATTGTCTCTGTCAGAAAAGAAAGCTCCAGGGATACAAACTGAATCAGGTTACAGAAGGGAATCTCCCCATAAGAATGAATTACTGCACCCCTCCCCTCAACCATGTAGATACGCATTTAATGAAACCTCAGAATTAAGTGTTTGGATGGTTCAGAGAAACAACATGAGTTGATTTTTTTTTTAAAGATTTATTCATTTATGCACACAAGAACTAGGGTTGAGGCCAGAGGTGTGGGTGGGGAGGGTCCACCAAAGACAGAGTGGGGAACAGAACAAGCAGATAGACTGGAACACTCTGCTGAGGGGAGCAGCGGGTGCGTCAAGAGAGGTCTGCTGTGCCTTGTGAGTAGCTCCCTGGCCAGGGATCAAACTCATGCTGCAGCAGCTGTGGGTAGCTTCATAGGTTGCATCTCAACCCCTAGTGCCACCAGGGAGGCCCCCTAGTTAATCTTGCTTATATAGGCAAGCCTTTTAGAGAGAATATTAGCATATCTCATTATATAAAAACGAAGTAAGGGCAGCAGGTTGAGCGCCACACTGTGAAGCTGTCCGCAGCCTCTGCAACACTGGTTCGATTCCTGGCCAACCAGGGAGATTCCCACATGGCACGGCAGGCCTCTCCTGTCTTGCCTGCTGCTCCCCTCAGCAGTGTCTTTGGTCTGTCTGCCTGTTCTGTTCCCTGCTCTGTCTCTGGTGAATCCTCCCACCCTCCCACGCCTCTGGCCTATACCCCAGATATTGTATAAATAAAAAATAAATCTTTAAAAAAAAAGAGTTAAGTTGTATTTATTCCTGGAATGTCAGGCTTTAACATAAGAATAAAGAAAATATCATATGATAATGTCAATCTGAGATATGAAAAGAAGAGAGTCAAAAAAGTCATTCTTATTAAATCAGAACCAATAAAAGCTCTGGGCAAAGCTCAAGATAAAAGTAAAAACATGATAACTATGCCAACATGCTAGAGCAAACTAATGAACTTATAAAAATAAAGAAAAATAGCATGAAGAAATTGAGGAATCCATAACCTAAGACAGAAGTATATATCTCCCATGTACTTCATCTGGTAGAATGTAATAATATAAAAGAAGAGCTTGTAGACCAGATGATGATACAACAAAATAAGATGAAAGGCTAATTGCAGACCTAAGGAAACTAATTGAGGATGAAAACAACATAAGAAATAAATTAGAAATAAGACACACATTAGAAGTGATTAATAGAAAAGCTTCAGATAATCAGTTTAAGTACAGATGAAAAAGACAATCAAGTCAGAGGAACTAACAGAGAACTAAAAATCTCTCTAGCATAGACCCTGAACAGCTAAAGCAATGCTGAAGAAAAAAAAAAAACAAAAATGGAGGTATCACATGCTCTAATTTTAAACTATACTATAAAACTATAGTAATCAAAACAGCCTAGTATTGATATGCACACCCCAACAGAACAATTAAAACCACACATGTAGGGACAACTAATTTACAACAAAAGAGCCAAGAGCTTATAATGGAGAAAGGAAAGTCTCTTTAATAAATAGTATTAGGAAAACTGGACAGCCATACATGCAAAAGAATGAAACTAAAGCACTATCTTACAATAATTCAAAATGGATAAAGACTAATGTAAGACATCAGGCCATAAAATATGTATAACAAAATATAGGTGGTATGCTCATTGACATCAACATTACCAATATATTTATGGACTTGTCTCCAATGGCAAGGGAAACAAAAGCAAAAACAAACTAGTTGGATTATATCAAAATAAAACATTTAATTACAACAACAGAAACCATCAACAAAATGAAAAAAGACAACCTACTGAATGGCCGAAGATGTTTGCAAATCATACATCTAACAAGAGATTAATATCTAAAATATATAAAGAATTTAAAACAACTCTAACAAAAACAGCCTGATAAGCAGGCATAGCTTCTGTATAGCTATTTCACCAAAGAAAACTTAAGGATGGTCAACAAGCACATGAAAAGGTATTCATCATCACTTAGTATTTTTTTAAAGGATTTATTTATTTATTTATGCATATAAGTACTGGGTATAGGCCAGAGGTGCAGGGGGTGAGAAGATTCACCAGAGACAGAGTGGGGAGCAAAGCAGGCAGATTGACTGAAATACACTGTTGAGGGGAGGAGCAGGTGAGACAGGAGAGGTGTGCTGCACCATGTGTGGGTCAGCTCCCTGGCGGGGGAATCAAACTCATACTGCAGTGGCTGTGGAATGTTTCTTAGTGCTGCGTCTCAACCCCTTGTGCCACCAGGGAGACCCCCTTCATCACTTAGTATTATGGAAATGCAAATAAAACCCACAATGAAATATGCCTCGCACCTATGAGAATCACTTGTCAAGAAGACAAATAAGTTTTGGCAAGGACATGATAGTTTTGGTAGAAATTGAGGTCTGTATCAGTCTGGGTCTAGTCAAGGGAAAGAAACCATACCAGTTATTTTTAACAGAAAGAATTTAAAATAACAGACACTAAACAGGTATCAAAATAGGTTACTAAAACTTTCACAGATCTATCAACTATGAGAAACATCTGCCATTCTTAAGGCTGTGGGACAAAGGGAAGAGGATGGAATTATTCAAATGTAAACTCACAGGAAGGGGGCCTGTAGAGTTTACATACAATTCTGACTAGGGGGTGGTATGAATGCCCATGGGCTTAGAGGATGGGCCAGTGGGCCTGGGACTCAGACACCTGGTGCTGTTGTCTTTGAGGAGGGCACAATGAGGCTAAACCTCAAGTGCTGGAAACTGCAAACTGATTTAACCACTGAAACAAACTGCCACTGAAGAAAGTAGATGAGAGGCTAGGATGCCGCTGAGAGGAACAGGAGAATATTCCATCTTTCTACTCCAGCCTTCCAGTTTCCCTCTAGCACCCCCTGTCTGCACAGCCTTACAGGAATCCAGCAGAATGGTGTGTTTAAACTGGCACTGAGTGATTTTTTTTCTTTGCATTTGTATGCATTGTTTAACTTGTTTTTATAATGAATGAGTGTGTCTATTTCCTACTCCTAAAGAGTAGTTCTTTTGAAAGTGCCTCCCACAGGGGAGCAGGGTAGTGCAGTGGAAGTGTGCTCGGCCCACAAAGTGCTTGCCACAGTATTTGTTACATACCTCAAAAAAATGACAGGGGTGTAGCCTATTGGAAATAGCATTGTGTGGTGCTACTCACATGTGGTCATTGTACTGGCAACAGCATCTATATTACGTGGGCTCTTGTTAGAAATTCAGATTTATGGACTTTACCCAAAGCTACTGAACAGAATCTCTGGGAATGCGCTCAAGAATCTGTGTCTTAGCAAACTCTCTGGGCAGTGTTTGTGCAGACTGATGTTTGAAAACTATTTTATATATCATACAGTTTAAAACTTCACATACAGGCTTTTGAGTCAGAAATGTTGTGACCTTGGGTAAGTTATTTAAATCTGAGATTCTACAAAAGAGTCTGCTTCTCATCTACAAAATGGGTATAACCCATAGCATTCAAGAATCAAGTGAAAGAATTGTATACAAAAGTGCTTCTAACAGTATCTGACACAGTAGACATTCATTATTAAATTTTATATGGTAATTACCTTCCCTTTAATTTTGTAACAGTCTGGTATGGTAGAAACTGCCTTAGTCTTTAGCAGTAGTTCTATCAATTAGAAATTTTATAATTTTAGTTCAGCAAGCCCTTACCAGGAGCCCATGGATAAAGCAATTTACTGTGGCAAGACACAAATGAAATGTCCTTATAGAGATTAAGAATTAACTAATGGGTGAGACAGACTAAGTGTATGTGTACAAACACGCACACATATATACACATCTATATGTACATCAATATAGATATATACTTATAATAACATATAGATATGCATATTTGTAATAGATTAATAAATCCAGTGAGTTGATAATTAGAGGAGACCTGCGAATACATGTAGATCCTGAAAAAGGGACATTTAAGCTAAGAACTAAAGTATAACACCTGGAACACACTCTTATCAGAGAGAATAGCGTGTGTAATAACTCTTAAGTAGAGAGGAACTTTATGATTGAGAAATTGAAAAGATTAGTGTGTTAAGGGACCCTGGTGAGTACTTTTAGGAGAGGGTGGCGCAGAGGTTAAAGACAGCACTATCAGGTTATCACCAGCCACTGCAGCACGAGTTCGATCCCTGCCAGGGAGGTGACCCACATGGCGCAGCAAACCACTCTTGTCTCGTCTGCCGCTCCCCTCAGCATTTTATTTGAGTAGATATGCCTGTTCTGTTCCCCAGTCTGGCTCTGGTGAATCCTCTCACCCCCGCTCTGGCCTACACTCCAGCTCTTGTATGCATAAATAAATCAGTCTTAAAAAAAAAAGAGAGAAATGCCAGGACCAGATCATTTTAGTGCTAGGAAGGCAGGTATCTGCAAGCCGGGAAGAGCACCCTCACCAGGACCTCTTATCTCCAGATTGTGAGAATATGTTTCTGTTCATTAAACCTCCTCAGGCTATGGTATTTTGTTATGGTAGCCCTACCAGACTAAGACACAGAGCTTTGAGTCTATGTTAAAGAACCTGGATTTCATTTGAAGAACAGTATAGATGAACATGGAAGGGTTTTGAAGAGGAAAGTGGCATGACCTTTAAAATATTAGATTAACATTTATATTAAGAATAAATTCATGACAGGGCCTCCCTGGTGGCGCAGGGGTTGAGCGCTGGGTAGCGAAGCTGCCCACAGCCTCTGCAGCGCCGGTTCGATCCCTGGCTGCTCCCTGGCCACAGGAGGAGGGTCCCACATGGCGCGCAGACCTCTCCTGCTGCCCGCTGCTCCCCTCAGCAGTGTACTTCGTCCTTCTGCCTGCTCTGCTCCCCGCTCTGGCTCTGGTGAATTCTCTCACCCTCCTGCGCTTCTGACTGTACCCAGTGCTTGTATAAATAAATAAATAAATCTTTAAAAAAAAAAAAAAGAATAAATTCGTGACAGAATATAGGTAGGAGAAGGGAGACCAGTAACAATATCTTTACAGTAGGACTTTAGAAAAAGAGATGGTATTTGGCCATGGAGAAAAATCAGTGTATTGGAAATAGTCTCCCACATAACAAAATACAAAGCAGTTTTCTATTAGAGCTACTTAGAAAAATTTAAAATTGTGGTTATAGAAACGAGGACAGGGCCTCCCTGGTGGCTCAAGGGATTCAGCACAGCACTATGGGGCAATCCGCAGCCTCTGCAGCACGAGTTCAATCCCTGGCTGGCCAGGGAGCAACTCATATGGCGAGACAGACCTCTCCTGTCTTGCCTGCTGCTCCCCTCAGCAGTCTATTTCAGTCAGTCTGCCTGTTCTGCTCACCACTCTGTCTCTGGTGAATCCTCTCACCTCCGCACCTCTGGCCTGTACCCTAGCTCTTGTGTGCATAAATAAATAAATCTTTAAAAAAAAAAAACTAGGACAAATAACAAAATTTAACATAAAACTTTTTTATGTACAAGCTATAACCAGTTAAGAGTGTGTAGAAGAAAAGTTTTCATCCAGAGGAACAAAATAAAAATAACTTAAAATAACAGTAAGTTTAAGAAGTTCACATGATCATTATGAATAAAATCATATTCATAAAATCACATTTACAGGAAGAATTCTAATAATGGAAAGATATTCTAGTTCTGGCTGGCTGTCTAGAACAAAATATGTTGTCTTTTTATCCAAAAGTAAATTCCAGATTGATTGAATATGTAATGTAAAACTGAAACCATATTATGGAAAACAGTATGGTTGCCTTCATATCAAAAATAAAATTACCCTATGACCTGACACTTCCACTTCTGTGTATGTATCTAAAGAAATTGAAAGTGGAGTCTTGAAGAGATAGCTGTATACCAGAGTTAATAGCAGCATTGCTCACAATAGCCAAAAAGTGCAAGCAACACAGCTATATTATCAATGGATTAAAAAATGTAGTATATAAATACAGTAGAAAATTAGGATTTAAAGGGAAGGAGTTTCTGAAATAGGCTACAATATGAATAAACCTTGAGTACTTTATGCTAAGTAAAACATGCCAATCACAAAAAGACAGATAACTGTGTGATTCCATTTGTATGAGGTATCTAGAGTATTCAAATTCATAGAAATAAAGTGAATGGCAGTTACTGGGGACTGAGGGCAGGATGAAATAAGTTGTTATTTAATGGATGTAGAGTTCAGTTTTGCAAGATGAAAAAGCTCTGGATATTGGTTCCATAAAGTGTGAATACATTTAATATTAATGAACTGTACACTTCAGAAACTATTAAAATGGTAATTTTATGTTGAATATATTTTACCACAATTAAAAATAAAACTTTTTAAAATGAAGCCATAAAAATATTAGCTAAAAAAAGGAAAATTATTTTTTATTTTCTCAAAGACCAGAATCCAAAAAATTAAATATTGATGCATTTTATGACTTTTTAAATTTTAATTATGGATCACGATACATATTGATGCTTGTTAGGACTGGGTGATGGTTGTATGGGATTTATTTTATTCTGTCTACTTTTGTATATGTTCATAATTCTTCATAATAAAAAATTATAATGAAAAATGCTTTATCCATAAGAAAAATTCCATTGGTGAATTTTTTTCTTTAATCTCTTAGATTCACAATCAAGTTTTTGGTTTTGCTTGATTATATACCATTGAGAAAGTAATACATGCATCGTTGTGTTTTAATAGCTATAAGAATTGAAAGGGACATAACTTTCATGCCATAATTGCAGTTGAAGGAATGACTTGTACGTATTTGTAAAAACATTTATTCGTGGATTTTTCAATGCAGTAACAGCAAAGATTTGAAGACAACCTAAATATCAATCAATAGAAAGGGGACTAGTTGAATGACTAACTGGTTATAGCTTGTACATAAGAAAGTTTCATGTTAAATTTTGTTGTCGTAGTTTCCACAACCACAATAGAAAGGGGACTAGTATAATCGTACTGTGAAATAATGCTCAAAGAATGGAACAGTTGGGCCTCCCTGGTGGCGCAAGGAGTTAAGACGCAACCTATGAAGCTATCTGCAGCCACTGCAGCACAAGTTTGATCCCTGGCCAGGAGATACCTACATGGCACAGCAGACCTCTCCTGACTCGCCCCCACTGCTCCCCTCAGCAGTGTATTTCAGTCAGCCTGCCTGTTCTGTTCCCCACTCTGTCTCTGGTGAATCCTTTCACCCTCCACACCTCTGGCCTATACCTCAGTTCTTGTATGCATAAATAAATAAATCTTTTAAAAAAAAATAAACAGTTCTATATATAATGATGATGGAATGATTTCTAAGTAAGAAAGCAAGGGCAGACCATTGTGTTTTTTATGCCATTATTTGTTATATTATGTCATTATGTGTGTCCTGTCCAAAAAAGATATACTTGAATATATTTAGGCTATTTTTGGAAAGAGACCAGAAATGAGTAACAGTGGAACCAGGTTGACTCAAAGGGAAGTCAAGTATGGGCAGACAAATAGGGAACCAGATGACTTAGAGATTCAAGGGTGGGTGAGATACTTTATTTTTCTTTTTCACTGAAAGAAAGAATTAAAAAAACATTATGGCAGAGATGAATGACTGTTTCTGGGTGAAATCCTGGGGAGATTCTTTAAGAGCAAAGATAACAAAAGCTTAATATTGCTCTTATCTAACAAAAATAGAAAACATGTTGACAGGTAATTATAATAGATACTGCTATGAGAAATATAAAATGATTTCATTTAGGTGAAAATAGTGTCTGGATTTTATGTTTTATTTTTAGGTGGTGATAGTGGACTGGATGGGTTAGGAGGACCAAGTGTACAACTTGGAAGCCCAGATAAGAAAAAGCGCAAGGCCAATACACAGGTAAATTGATGGTTTTTACTTCACTCATATGATCATACTGATGAAGAAAGTTCTAATTTGTACATGACTTTTACTTTTGCTTTCTATCTTCATTCAGAACCTACTAGTGAATTCTGCAGAGATTGTACTTTTTTTTTTTTTAAACTCTGCAACTAGTGGTTATTGTTAGACTATAGATGGAGAATGAATATTGGAAGAAGGAAGTATGGGCAGACAAATTATTTTCAATTTTAATTTTGAAGCCATAGATGCCTATAGTTGTATTAAAAGATTTTAAAATATATGAACACAAGTTTAACCTGAAGTAATGTTCAATTATAGTAATGTTCAATTTAGTAGTATGTGCAATAGGAAACAATTATGATGGAGACATCTTTTGTTTTTAACCTGTGGTTTTACTATACAGTTTTAAATACAAACTCTCATGGCTTTGTTCTTGTTATTATAGAGACTTCAAATGGATATGATGTGTGTACAGATTACTTTTTTCTTTTCTCTGTTTTGCACTCTATCAAACTTTCAATGTGACTAAAACTGGAAATTTATTTTTCCAGTCTGTGGTCTAGAGCTTAGTGCTTTGGGAATACTTTAATAGCTACTCCCTAAAGTTGAGCTAGGAAGAAAGTTTAGATCCTGTTTATTGTTATTTAATTTTATGGCTATTTGGGAGTGTAAAAGGTATTTTTAGTGAAGGATTCTAGAGTTATAGACTATTGCATTAAATGAAAATTATAGTAATGAAGCTTCTTTTGAAAGTTAAATTCTTTCAAAGTTAGAAATAACAATTTAAGCTAGAAAAGCATACCTTATTTCTCTTCCTAAGTTATAGAAATGTGTACATTTTTATCTTTAAATATAATTAAATATAAACATCAATTGGAATTGTAAAGTGAAGTTAAGAATTTAATTAATAAGACTGCAAGAGAAATTTGACTAAAATTAGGTGTGTAAGTGTTACTAGGACAATTTTAATGACTTTTCATCAAAAATATGTATTTCAGGGGCCTTCGTTTCCTCCATTGTCTGAGTATGCTCCACCACCAAATCCAAACGCTGACCATCTAGTGGCTGCTAATCCATTTGATGACAACTATAATACTATATCCTACAAACCACTACCTTCATCAAATCCTTATCTTGGCCCTGGTTATCCTGGCTTTGGAGGCTATAGCACATTCAGAATGCCACCTCACGTTCCTCCAAGGATGTCTTCCCCGTATTGTGGCCCTTATTCACTCAGGAATCAGCCACACCCATTTCCTCAGAATCCTTTGGGCATGGGTTTCAATCGACCTCATGCTTTTAACTTTGGGCCACATGATAATTCAAGTTTTGGGAATCCTTCTTATAATAATGCACTAAGTCAGAATGTTAATATGCCTAATCAACATTTTAGACAAAATCCTGCTGAAAGCTTTGGTCAAATTCCTCCACAGAATCCTAGCCAAGTAGCTAACCCTGAGTTGGCATCTAACTTTGTTCCTGGAACTAATTCAAATTTTACTTCTCCATTAGAATCAAATCATTCTTTTATTCCTCCCCCAAATACTTTTGGGCAAACAAAGGCACCACCCCCAAAACAAGACTTTAGTCAAGGAACAACCAAAAATACTAATCAAAATTCCTCTGCTCATCCACCTCACTTAAATATGGATGATACTGTGAATCAGAGTAACATTGAATTAAAAAATGTTAATCGAAACAATGCAGTAAGTCAAGAGAACAGCCGTTCAAGCAGTACTGAAGCTACAAATAACAGCTGTGCAAATGGGACACAGAATAAACCACGACAAGCTAGAGGTGCTGCAGATACTTGCACCACTGAAAAAAGCAATAAATCCTCTCTCCACCCAAGCCGTCATGGCCATTCTTCTTCTGATCCGGTGTATCCTTGTGGAATTTGTACAAATGAAGTGAATGATGATCAGGATGCCATCTTATGTGAAGCCTCTTGTCAGAAATGGTTTCATCGAATCTGCACTGGAATGACTGAAACAGCTTATGGCCTCCTAACTGCAGAAGCATCAGCAGTATGGGGTTGTGATACCTGTATGGCTGACAAAGATGTCCAGTTAATGCGCACTAGAGAGACTTTTGGTCCACCTGCAGTGGGCAGTGATGCCTAATCACAAGCATTAACTAAAGTGGTTTTTCTCCCCTGTGTATTACAGAGGTTCAGTGACCCAGGATTTTAATGTTTTACATTATTTTTTTAAATGCACACAAAGATGATTTAGCTTTTAGTTTTTATTAATATTACACTTCATCACTAGTGCAAATTTTGTATTGTCTTTCCTGTTTTAGGTGAGAATAATGTATATGGGGTGCTGTAGAAAGTACTATACAAATAAATGTTAGTTGTTGTTTATCATAAACAAAAGCCTCTTGAAGCTTCAAAATAATATATAGCAAATATAGGCAAGTTTTGACTTTCAAAAGTTAGAATCATTGGAAAATGTGTATTTCAGTGCTGAACTTTGGCAATATGACATTCAACATTTAGTACAATTTTTTTTCAAGGATCCATTTAACATATTTCGGAACAAAATATATGTAACTATAACATGGAAAAAAGCATACATTTTACTGGATGCTTTTAATAGAATATGACACCATATCCTCCCCCACTAGGGTCCTTGAAATTAGTGACTTTCATGTTTTCAAGTCACTCTTTCCAGGATATTTGTTTGTACAGATATGAGACAGATGTGTGAGCATAAAGTAGATGCTCAATAAGTACTTGTTGATTAGCTTGTCAATTGTACCACATGAAATTGCTAATATTAAATCAACTGAAAATTGGCTGCAATTGGCAGAGTTGACAAAGTATATTTTTAGTCATGCTATTTAGAATTATATTATGTTTTTCTATTTTTAAAATTATTGAGTTGTTTTGTTACTTTGGCTCTACTGGCAAAAGAACTCAGTGGTGGTGGTTTGAAAGATCTTGTTTTGTGTACCTGAATTTTAAAATGAGCCTCAGGGGAAATCAGAACATATTTTAAACAAAGATCAATTAAGAGTCAAGGAGGAAGCGTGATCACAAACAACAATTCAGGGCCTTGCTGCAGACAGGAATTTCTGCTCTGACTGGGGAAAGTGTAAAAATGGATCTCAGAGATCCTCTTGAGAAGATAATCAGAATGGAGACAGTTGGAGGAGCAATCATTAAGATTGAGAACAGCAAAAACCCACTTTTGAAAGGATGACAACATATGACCAAAAGAAAAAAAAAAACGAAACTGTGGCACAAGTAATACCATTTTACACAGTGATTGGATGTTGGTGGAATTCCCAAACTTGCACCAGTGTTATTTATGTCACCAAAAAAGTTCTGAAGACCATATGGTGATCTGCAAAAGGGATAATTAATTGCTACTTTTTAAACCTGATGAAGCAACAACAGCAGCATATTGCCAAGAAATTTAAATTATGTATGAAAATTTGATTGAAAAACAGTGCCCTTTGGTTTATAAATGTGAATCTACCCTTTTGCATGACAGTTCTTGACCTCACACATCATAAACCACTAAAGCAAAGTCAATTGAATTGGGCTATTAAATATTGTCTGTGGTAGTCACCAGCGCTTTATCCAATGAGCTTCCATCTTTTTCATCATTTGGAGTTTTTTCTTAAAACCAACATATTCTCCAATTGAGAAGCAATAATTGAGGGATTCAAAGAATTTATACAACCTAACATCTGATAAATTTTGTAAAAATGAAATACTTAATATCCTATCAAGAGAAAATTGAATGCATATGATGTATATTTTGATTGAATATAAACTTTTTTTTAAGTGTTCTAATTTTGTCCTACAAAAACAGCAATTTCATATGGTACAAAGTAATATAAAGTTTTCTCCATTTACCTGTGACTAGTTAGAGGTGAGTACAAATATTTTCAGTAGTTGTAAAATATATATCTTTACAATTTGGGGAAATGAAATTATATAAACTCTGATACTAAGTACTCCTGTGTGTGAAAACTTTACCAGTTGAAGCTAGTTAAAATGCACATCAAAGGCCAACTGTCGCATTTGGTGTGTTCAGTAGTATACTTGAAGATTTTGCTTATACTAGCTTTTGTTAAAGATACATAATTTTCTAAATGTTGAAGGACCTAGTTATGCGATTCCTAGGGTGTGTTGACTTTTAAGAAATTATGCACCATGTGCTATATGCCCAGTCCAAGTATCAGATTCCAATTTTTTTGTGACTCTGAATACAGCTAGATAAATACTGAGTAGAACCTTCCAGTGTTTTCAGAAGCTAATACTCTACATGGTAGTACTTGAGTGTACTTACTGCTAAAATTGATTATGCAGTTTCTTAAGTCCTCTGTTGCTTGCAGTTTCAGTAGTTAGTTTTGTGAAAATGAAATAACTTCGCTCATGCTAGTCTAAAGATGCTAGATGTATACTGTGATTCTTTCATTTTCTATTTTTGAGTGGTTGTTTTTAAAGCCTACAAACCTACAATTTTTATTCAGGTACTTAGGTCTTCAGAAACCTTACTTAAGAATCTGTAAATATTCAAAAAACCTTAGTTGATTTTGACACTGAATCATAGTCAAACTATAATCATAGTTGATGAATGTTGTCTTGTATTTGAATTAAGTTTCTTCCTAGTTCCACATTTGTCTCTTAATACTAAGCCAAAAGTGATCCAAATGCTTTTGGTAGGGAAAATAATGAACTGAAAGAATGACCAGGTATTTGTCTAACTTGACCCAAAGAAGGCTATTGTACAAATTGTTAGAGGCTTTCTTAGAACAAATAATGAACTGCTCTAAACTTTTCAAAATCTATCACTAAGTAATGATAGAAAGTAATGCATACCATGCTTTACACCTCTTTTGGTGTAATCCTTTTGTTTCACTGCAAAGCCCTCATCTCGTGTACACATGCACAGAGGCACACATACGCAACTGAGCAGGAAATTGGAGTTTCTCGTGCATTCTCAAGGTTTGCCAAAGTTCAACCTGGCTAATTATCAATAACTAGGCTCTCTCACCAAGACCAGGTTACTGTCAAAGTTTCAAAGCATCAGTTCTTTTCTCAGAACTTACTTTGTTTATTCACTAAAATATTTTGATCCACTTGTTTATAGATGCTACTGGATTCACTAATACTGAAACAGCTTGTAAAAGAAAAATAAATTCTTCAGATACAGTGCTTAGCATTAGATTTGTGATCAGTGTTTTCCTTTTGTGTGAGATACTTCGGAATACTGCTATTATGATTCTTGTTATTCAAATTAGATTATGTACATAAAGCTGAAGATTTTCTTGTGTTAGTACTTATTCATAGATGAACACAATGTAAAGAAACCTTTTTTTTTTTTTTTGGTGTTTTTTAAAGACTCCACACTGTGCCTAGTGATAGAAAAAAAATGAATAGTATGGGTCACCACGAAATCCGCCAACTTTAATCATCCAAATAAAGTAAGTGTCAGAAGTCTTTATCCAATATTCTTTTGAATTTGTTTGTCTTAAGCAAATTGAGAGTGTTAGTACTTAATGTCCAACATATAATTGCATTTACTAGTAAAATACATAAGCAATGGTTTTTTAAAGGGAGCACTAAAGAATTTTTGAATTTCTTTTTTGCACTCTGTAGAGGTTTCATATGCATGTGTATTTGTGCTATTTTTAGATTTTTTTTAATTTAAAAAGCTTAATTAAAAGCATTCTGGCTCCCAAAGCTCATTTGTAAATAGTGGTTTGGAACTCTATATAAATTGATTAGATTTTTAGGGAAGTCATAAAGGCTTATTTAAACTTGGTGTAGTTAACCAATAGTGTCATGCTGAGTACTCACTTTTCTTAGGAAACCAATCAACATGGAGGAGAAAACAGAAGAGTTATTACCTTTTTCCTGATGTGACTCAGGAAGGTTGAGGGCTTTGGTGTTTTTCCCAGTTGCCCTCTTGCCATCCTGAACTCTCCAGTGGTATGTTATATAAGGATGATTACTTGACTTTCCCCCTCCTGGCTGCTTTGTGCTTCAAATTTTCATATCTTTTCTCCAGTCAGAATTTCCATTTCTTTGTATGACTGTGGTTGACTATATTTTAAAGGGAAAGCGTCTTCCACCAAGAGGTGAATGGAAAAAAAGCAAAATGGGACTAAGTTCTTTTTTTCTTAACACTTTATTCAGAATGAATCTTTGTCTAATATCTAAGATTTCAGACAATATGATTATCTTTCAGCCATTGTGGGAAGCAATATTTTTAGTGAATCAACTGATATTGTCATGTCTAAAGTACTTCCTACTTTATATTGCTGCAATTTTTCAGTTTTCTTTTTTTTAACTTCTTAATGCAGATGCTTTTTGTTTCTGCATTTCTGTAACTTCTCCCTTTTCTCTTTTCCATTTGTCCGGTGGAGCGATAGAGTACTATATATCATTTTTCCAAATCTCACTGTAGTTATGGGAGTTCAGAGGCACCCCTGGAGTAAGGAAGCTAAAGATGTCATGAATATCTCAACTGAACAATGGTCTAGGAGAAATTAAGGGAAGAAAGTTGACATTGATACACTAGAGGCTGCCTGTATGTCTTTTAAATCTTTTAATGAAACCTGACGGATAAGCTTCATCTTCGTCGTATTTTGTCAAATACTTACTTGCAATCATATAAAAATGTATTCTAAATACCTGTACCTTTCTTGTTCTATAGATTATGTAGATGATGTTGCTTGTTAGTTAAAATATTATCTTTTATAAGAGAAAGTCCTGCTTCTTATCATGATGTATGTGACTTAAATGACTGTTTCATATTAAAACTATTTCTTCCTTATGTACTGTTTACATATACCTCTTTTTGGGATATTAGTTCAGTACTTTTATACAAATCTGAGTGTGTTCCACATTGGTGACATGTATTTTTGCAGTAATTTTTTGTTTTGTTCTTAGAGCATGTCTGAAGTAACACATGCACTAGTGCTGTGGTCTGTGGCAAAATTACTGTAATTCAAATTGGAAAATAAAATGTTTCCAGACTTTGTCCAACACTTATTCCTATGGCAAAGGAAATTACTATGTAATACTAATTATTTCTTATGCTGGTATGTTTAAGCTACTCTATGAAGTATGTGAAACATCAATATTTATGTGTTAGTAGATGGCCTGATGCCTTTGAAATGAGAGAAATGGATAAAAGTTGGTGTTATAAATCATAACACTCATAATGCAATACATACTAAAAATTTGATCTTCTTACAATTATAATTTACTAAGGAAATATCTTAATTGACACTGTGTATTAGGATTTTTCAAACCCATACCAATGAAATTATATACTACACTTTGAACTTATTCTCATATCTTCCAACCAAAAAAGATACTATTCACTCCATCGAAACCAAAATAAGTAGTACTACTAATTTTCACTACTAAGGAACTATTAAGATACTATAAAACTCCTCTAATTTACTTAGAATTTCCAACCATCAGAACAAAGACTTTGTATTTACTTTGTACTCTCTGATGAAAAGATTTGTTAATAAAAGTTATAATCAAAAATTCAAAGAAAAATGTTTAATGTTGGCAAAATTTTAAGAGGCATTTATCTCAGCATACTAGTTTAAAAATACTCTTTTGTTATTAAAACAAGTATACAAAAGAATTGTAATAAGTAAATACTTGGCCAATGCAAATTTATTTGAAATTATATATTTGAAAAGGAATGCCTGTGAGTGCTTAAACTGCATATCTTTTTAAAATATTCAAAATTTTAGACTTTTCTCAATTCCAACTATCCTGAATAAATAAGGCTTACTATATCAATGATGTATATTACAAGATGAATGTCTTCCTATTCTATGTTAATGATAACTATACAGCATCACTTTTGGCATGGTAGTTGTGGTATATTTTGTACATTTGATTGTTGACTGTCAATAGGATTGACATAGCAATAAATTTGATTCAATTCTTAATATTAAAAAAGTGCCAGGTAACCATACTGTGTCATAATTCTATACATTTTTAAAACTTGGATGCCTAATATTTTCCTCAGCGTTCTTTTTTCCTGGCATTTTTCACATACAACCTTTTAGAACTGGGTCTAGTTCTGCTTAAATCATAAAGGTTTAAAGAAGAATTAGTATTAAACATTTCATGAATTGCTTTGCAGAAAAATTTAAGTATGAAATAACTAGGTTGCCCCAAATTGTTTTCTTTATGTGGTTAATGAACATGTGACAATTTTCTGAGAAATAAAATAACCAAATGTAGTAGATAATGGCTATTTTGATTGTCTTAAGGGCTTCCAAATGTTAAACCAAATCGCAATTCTGAAATACTTTTTACTAATTACTATAAATAGTGGTAAGCCAACTCTCTTTTCTTTTTGGACTATTTAACTCTTACAATTTCCTACTTCCTTTTCCTTCTTCCTTAAACAACATGCTTGAATTTAAAATTGAAGATATTTAATTTATCTTCCATGTTTTAGTTTTTTATTCTGTGGATTAGTAGACAAATAGAGATTCTATGATATCAGTCCATGTTATTCTTGGTGTTTCTTTTCAAGAATCATGCTAAATGTCATTTGTGTGTTGTATAAAGAATGTTATTTATCAGTATATATACCTATTAGTAATAGAAATCATGTATGGCAGGCTTTCTTGAACAATATGTATTGTACGTTTGTGTCCTATAGTGTTATGCTTCAGATTCTTTTAAATAAAGCTAGTTTTTAAAGAGAAAATTAACTTTTCTAAGTTACTGATTTTCATCAGGACAAGTAGTTGTGACTGTCTTGGCTTTGGGTAGGATATGTCCCAGGAAATATTAAGCAGGGCAAAAGCGTGCAGTTTACCAAGAATTTAACTTTATACTGAGGAATAGACTAGTATTTTTGAACAGGCCCTGCTACATAAATACTTTTCCCCTCTGAAGTTTATATGTAACACTTAGTCCTGAGTTTTCTTAAGAAACTGTGGGCATACCATCTCTTTTTATTTGAATAAATTGGGACTTCAGTTCTGTTAATATAGAATTAATTAGAAACAGTGATCCCTGAAGCACTGTAGTAATACTGAGAACTAATGTGTTTGAATGATGAGGTTAGTTTTACAAAAGGTTTCCAAAGTTTGAAACAACAGTCTGGTGCCTTCAGCCTATTATATGAAAAGAGACACTGAAGTTGTGAATGTGACAGTTAATGCAACTTGGTCTTAAAGGTAATAAAAGTGACAGTAAGATAGCATTATATCAAGGTAAGATTTGACAGCAAGAAAGTTCTATTTAAATTCATGGAAGGAAAAGAGTCAATAATAATGTTTACCTCTCTGTAAGTGAGAGAAAAGATGTACAGAGGCTGCTGATCAAATAACATGAATTGGTGTTCTAAGGCACTCCTTGTTCCAAACATTAAAAAATTGGGTTCAAAATCAATATAACTATATCCAAGGACAAAAGTAGAGGGAAAAAAAAAGATAAATTATCCTAAACCAGCAGCCTACCTGACTGGATTCAGAAGCAGAAATTTGCAGTCAAAATTATAATCAAAAAAATTAATTAAAAATAAAATAAATTAGGTCTCCCTGGTAGTGCAGGAGTTAAAGTCTCAGTGCTATCAAGCCATCACCAGCCACTTTGGCAAGATTTCAATCCCCAGCCAGTGCCTAACCCACATGGCCCAGCAGACCTCTCCTGTCTGACCCTCTGTTCCCCTTAGCAGTGTATTCAGTAGATCTGCCTGTTCTGCTCCCTATTCTGTCTCTGGTGAATCCTCTTACTCCCCATACCTCTGTCCTACACCCCAGTTCTTGTATGCATAAATAAATAAAAAATAAATCTTAAAAAAATTAATTAAAAAGTTCTAATCTGGCAGGGTAATTATGTGTAAAAGTGCTACTACTACTTTTCAAAAAGTATGCAGTGCAATAATTCAGTATTAAAAGGGAAATGTAAAAAACAAAATAAAAGGGAAATGTATAGCTTTAGATAATTTTTAAGCACCAAATGAGCTTAGTTTAGAGAGACTAAAATGTGGTTGTATAAACCTAATATTCTTACAATTTCCTCCAAATAAACTGAACATATTTTACTTTCAATGTAAAGTTTCAGAAACTGCTAGTTCAGAAACATTTTTTTAATCTCATACAACCAAATCATACATAATTGATCATTTAGGGCTAAAAATAGCCCTATTTTCTTCCTGATTATGTTAGTGTGTAATAAAAGTGTACACTTTATTCTTTTTAAAGATTTGGATTTTTACATGAAGAGAATAATCTGAATTTTCTACATTTCCTATATATGTTAGATTTGATTTGTTGAACTAACATGATTCCTTCATACTTAGGATAAGGATCCATGAAAAGAAAATTTAATCAAATTGATTTTAATTCTGAAAAATGTTTAAATAGTAAGATTTTAAATACTAAATATTGCTCTATGGTTTGTTCATTTAAATGTTAACTTTTCAGACCTTAAAATATAATAAATTGAGTAAATAATATTTGCATGCTTGATAATTTCTAAATAATATACAATACTAAACTAATATTATTTGCTGTGCATGATTAATATGCATATATTTTTAGATTTTATTCTTACAACTTATAGAATGCTGTCTTGGGATCCTGCTGATGTACATGTGTGTTTGACACTTTAAGGTATGAAAGAGATTAAGCGAGTGTACTATACATACTTAAGAGTTGGGGCCACTTTGTATTAGTCGCCTAATAGTGTCCATTGTAATACACACAATTTCCAGATCCCAGTGGATGTTCAGCTTCTTAACAAGGTAGGTAACTGAATTGAAGGGGTTCGTTGACATTGAGCTAACTATGATCTCCACTAGCCCAATCGACTTTGGCTCTGTGAAGGGAATATACTGCCTCTCTCTGCTTGCTTTTCTAACCCATTTCAATTGATTTGCTCTGGGCATTTATTTCAGAGTAATGCAAAGCTATAAAAAACAAACAAAGTATTCTTCCAACTTAGAACTTTGTAAGACTGCCACTTAGAAAACATCAAGGGAAAGAGAGACAGGATGTGATTTCTGTTTAAAGAAAATTGTGGGTGGGGATAGGGAGGATGTCAGCTTGACTTAACATATGCTAAAATCAAAATACTGCTTCTGAGAAACTAATCCTATGTCATAAAATGAGCTGGCAAAATATTGGACTATAGCCTAAGATATACTTCAACCTATGCCAGAGACACTTTTAGGGGGGCGGGGGCGGGAGGGGAGGGATTGGGGTCAGAATGGGGGGGCTGCAATTGTATGGGGAATATAACAATAAAATTTATTATTTAAAAAAAAAACCTGATTAATTTGAAAGAAAAATTTTAAACACTGTTTACCATATATACAGACTGGAATTTATTAAAATTCGTTATATTACTGTTTAAAGCTTGACTTCAATGGTACTTGATAGCAAACTAATCAAGTTAAAGTAACGTAAGTGGTGAATTATAGTAAATGTGGAGTTTCAATTTGGCTTTCTAGACTATTTAAACACTGATATGCAAAGAAAAATGAGCCATAGTGTTTAAAATATTGCTTTAGTTTAGAACCACAGAAAAGTTCTCTGGTGTAAAACTAAGAGCATGTCTTCATCATAGGCAACTAGACAAAATCACAGGGCGTGACCATAATCCACCCACTGAACAACAACCCAACAATCCTCAAAACTCCTCAGGAAGGCACAGGCCTATCCAAGCCCATGGGCACATGGACCTGAAATTCGAATTTGCTGGGCTCCTACACAATGGCTCAAATTACCTCAAAATGAAATAAGGTCTGGGGTCTCCCTTGTGGCTCAGGGGTTAAAGACACAGTGCTGTCAAGCTGTTGCCAGCCCCAGCAAATCTCCAGCCAGGGAGCTCACCCACATAGCACAGCAGGCCACTACTGTCTTGCCCGTAGCTCCCTTCAGCAGGATATTTCAAGAGATCTGCCTGTTCTGCTCCCCACTCTTTCTGGTGAATCCTCTCACATACACCCTGCCCCCTGCACCTCTGGCTTATACCCCAGTTCTTGTATGCATAAATAAATAAATCTTTTTTTAAAAAAGAAAAAAAATAAATGTAAGAATTATACCTATATTTATATCTCTATCTCTATCAATGCAGTCTTTACTACCACATTCTTAATCTTTTCCAAGATAGGCTTAGATAGCACTTACACTTCTTTTAAATGTGGAATCAAATATTTTCTTTCTGAATGAGTCTTTACTTTGCAAGTGCTTGATTTTTTTTTAACAGTGACATAATCATAATAGTCGGTTTTCGATTACAGTTTTCCTTTACAAACTGCAAACCTAGTTTATAGATGGAAACTATTCATGTGCATAAAAAGGCACATGAACCCCAAAGAAGGCAGAAAAAAGGGAAAAAACCAAATGGATAAATAGGAAATAAGGAAGATGGTCAATTAAATGCAATTTTATCAATAATCACATTAAATATTCCAGTTAAAGGGAAGATTATCAGTTTGGCTCTAAAGTGAGACACAGCTGTTTGTCTTTGAGAAATTGGTCAAAGGGTATATAAACGTCCAGATATAAGGTGAGTATGTTTTGGAAATACAACATATTGACTAGTTAATGATGCAATATATTTTTGAAAGTTACTAATACAGTATATCTTAAATGTTCTTACCACCCCCCAAAATTGTAATTATTTGATGTGATGGACACATTAACTTTATTGTGGTGATCATTTCACAATATGTATGTGTATCAAATCATCACATTGTATACCTTAAATTTACACAATGTTCTGTGACAATTATCAATAAAACTGGAGTGGAAGAACCACTTGAAATATAAAGACAGAACTGAGTTGAATATAAAAAAATGGAAAATGATATATCACCCTAGCATAAATTAAAGGAAAGCTGAAGCAACTGTATAAATACGATACAACTAGATTTCAGAGCAAAGAATATTATCAGGGATAGAGCCATTTTATAATGACATTTGTAATAATAATTAATTCAAAACATAAAACAGGCCTACTTAATGATTCGCCCATATGAAGGTTCTTTTTTTCTCCTATATTTTTCCCTATGAACTGAGACTACCTTGGCCTCCTCTGATTGCTAATGTTTCTCCTCAAGTCAAGGAGACTACTAGGCTCTCCCTGGGTACCCTGTCATCATGCTATGCATTAGGCATGCTCTCCAGGTAGTAAATTGTTTCTCCTGGTTGCCCTCATTCATTTTGTTATTTTCAGGGATCACTGTCCTCATGTGCCTTGTGACTAATGTCTTGAAAATGTTGTTCTGTGAAACTTATTTTCTAGGTGTTTAGTCATTTTTTACAAAAAAGGTAAATCTTGCCCTGTTATAGATGTATCTCTGTGAAAGGGGAAGGAGTATCGTGAAGGGAGGGGGGGTTGCAGATCATTGCAAGTCAGTGAATGGGCACCATTTCCCTACCTCCAAATATCTGCAGCTTGCAGCTACCTTGGACTATAACTCCCAGCAGGCCATAAACTAGACTTCGTGAGTGATGGGCAGCTGGGAAGTGTGAGGTACATATATACATTGGAAATTAAAGAGGAGGCAGAGACATGGAGGAGAAACTTGGATGGGAGACAAAGAGACATTTGAAAAAGAGACATGGGTGAGAGACATGTGGGGAGGCTGCTCCTGTTCTTGGCAGAGATAGTGGTGGCTGTTATCTTGAGCTCATGGTAGATTATATAGTACATTTTAAATTTTGGATCTTCTTTCCCTTTCTGGGGCCTGCTTAACCCCTTTCTTATGGTACCCCACCCAAAGGTAACTTAGATTTATGGCAAACTTTAGAGCCTCTGTAAGCCAACTTTGGGCCAAGCCTGCTTGGCTGTACATTTATCCACAAGGGATCGGCCATTTTTGGAGTTTTCTTTGCCATCCGTACACATGGATGGCCAGATCCCCTTTTAGAGCATGCACTTCTTAACACTTTGGAGCCCCTGGGTACCCCTCAATCACTGCCTAAAAGACCTAGTAACATGTCCTTCTTAGCTAGAAGTGGCAGTATTATCACTTATTTTTTAATTGATTTCATCAATTCTATATGGTCTCTGCCTTTAGAAGTTCACAGTAATGGTGAAATAAGGTGAAAATCCTATTTTACCAAGCTTCTGTTTCATTTCTACCAGAACTGTCCAGTTAGGAAAACAGGATACATACTTATGAACTAGGTGGTAGGATGTACACCATTTCCACTGAATATCTGGGATCAAAGAGCAGGTGTCTATGTCACACCATATGACCTTAACAGCATCAGTTCTGGAAGCTAGAAATCTAAAATCAGGGTGCCAGTATGGTCAAGTGAGGACCTGCTACCAAGTTGCAAACTTCTTATATCCTCACTTGGCAGAAGGAGCTAAGAAGGCACTATAGGGGAGAAAAAAATAATTTTCCTCCCTCTTTTCTCAGTTCTTGGCTGAGACCTTCCTGTTATGAAAGACAAAATAACAGGACAAAGACTGGTTAATGTTTTAATAATATGTATATTTCTTTATACATATTGTTATACATATTATACATGGTAAAAACTATTTGAGTAACTCAAAAAGTTATTCTTTATGCTATATATAATTTTCACAGATAACTAAAATTTTATCTTTGACTAGAAACATTTTTCTTGCTTAGTATTGATTCTGCTATGATTTTGATTACTAAAAACAAAACAAAAGCCAAGTTCTCATGTCTGAAGAAGCTGGAGTTCCTTACAACTGTATTACCGCCCTCTGCTTTTTGTCACCTTCCATGTAATCTTGTTTTCCAGGTAGCCAAGTTAAAAATCACCCAGTGTTCTCAAACTTATAGGGTCTTTTCTTAGTCAAGTGATAAAATCCATTAAATTTCTTTTGATTATGCTTTCTAAGTTCAAATCCTAAATTATATAAGAAATTTATATAAGATTTTTTATATATAATTCATATAAGAAATTTATATATAATTTATATATGAAATTTCCAAAATGTCTTGAGCCCTAAATCACCTTTGGATCTTTCTGAGAAGCCCCTGGGAAATCACAAAATTTGTTACTTTACCAAAAAGAGGAATGGTAAAATAATTGGGAACGTCAGGTATGTTTCATGTTTCCTTATTAGTTCGACATTATTTAAAGAACTACGTGGGAAGAGGTTTCAAATCTAAAAAAAGTTTCAATCTTTTCTAGGTTAATTTTTTGGTAAAAACTACTAGTATAGGCCTATTTCAAAGGTTATGCACTTAACATATTTTGTCAATGCCTTCACTAGCTGTAGTATGTTCTTTCCCATGGGGAAAACACTGATCAAATCCTTATTAGTTACATAAATTGCATCCCAATAGAGACTTTTTATTCTCCATTTTCATTTAGCTTTGACCATTCAGCAAGTAATTTTTGTTTTTCTATCATGCTTGCCTGAAGACTGCTTTAAGCTGCAGATTAAAAAGTAGGTCTACACAGGAGGGTCTTAGAGACTTAGAAAAGATACTGCTAGCTACTCAACTATTGATATCTCAAGAAATTAAGAAACATTGAAAGGTGGGTTGGACTGAGTGATATTTAAGACTTGGAAACTGAATTTTGGGTCTCTATCTTAGAGCCTTAGGTTCATGAATATTAAAACCTATACTTTTATTTTCACCCTGATAGAAAGCCATATCATGTCTGCCAGGATGTGGGTCGGGAAAATGCTTATGGTCAAGTTCAAGATGGAAAGCACTGGATCTGTTGAAATATCTAACACTCTCTCCAAAATCATACTGATTTTTAAAAAAATTATTTTACATTATTGTTCATTTCTGTACAATGTATGCTTGTATGCTTTCTCCTTTTAGGTGTATTCCCCATAAAATTCCCACCACCAGTTCATCCATGAACCATCACCATAGTCCCTTGTGCTCTTCTCAACACCTTGTAGAAAGATATTATTGTTTCTATGTTACATATAAGGAAACTAAGGCTCAGGGGGTAAGAAACTTGCTCAGGATCATATAGTTAATAAAAGTGTTCTAACCCTACCAGTCTGACTTCAAACACTAGAATGGGAGACAAGTTTTAGCACGAAAGTTAAAAAATAAGAATTTTTACCTGAAAATAATGTTAACATTCCAGCATTTATATCCTGAACCCCTGCTTTAAAGAATCAATCCCTTTCTGCTCTCTTCTAGCTGTGCTTTCTCCAAAGGACTAAAAAATCTGTTGGTCAAGAGAAAATGCCATCTGGAACCCAGGCTCCCTCTTCTAGACTGTGTTTGGGGTACCCCAAATCTGGAATTCCTGCTCAGTGGCTCCAGACCACTTCCAGGAACACCAGGAGTCTTTTCTCTCGTTAGTCTTCCTGAGGGTGATCTATGCTTCTGTGTTTGTCCCTTTGCCCAAGGGCAGGCTGTTCCCTTTACCATGTTCCTACATGGAAGTCCAAGGAAACCAAGAATTCCAAATTTGAATGTGGCCTTCCAGGTTATTATGAAGGTATTTTTAGTTAAAGTTCTTAAAAAGCACATTTTGTTAACTTGATTTACAACTACTGTGCAATATTTGGTTCTTACCTAAAGGGTAACGGTTTACTATTTCATTCATAATATTAACTATATCATATTTTGATACCAATATCATGCTTATTGAACCATTAATAAATGTTAGAACTTAACCTGTTTAATATTATAAGTACCTGTATTTATCTAAAGATGAATTTATAAAATTATAAACTTAGTTACAAAATGTTAAAAAATTGTTCACAAAACAAAAAATTTCTATTTGTTTATATTCTCCTCTTCTTAATCCTCATGATTAAGCATGCAAAATTCCTCTTTAATAATACCTGTTTTTCTCTTAATCACCAAACCCAAGGTAATCTATATTTTCTCCTATGTCATCTTCTAAGAACTTTATAGTTTTGAATTTTACTTTTAGGTCTCTAATCCATTTTGCATTAACTTTTTTAAAGAGTATAATGACTATCTAGTTTCACTTTTTTGCGTGTAGCTCTCCAGTTGTTCCAGCATCATTTGTTGAAAATACTATCTTTTTTCTTATATTTACTCCTTCGTCAAAGATCAGTTGACTGTACTCATGTGGGTCTATTTCTGGGCTCTCTATTCTCTTGTATTGATCTATTTGTCTATTCTTTTACTGATGCTGCACTGTAATTATTGTTCTTCCTGACTGATCAATAGGTTAAATAAAATCCCAATGAAAATTCTATCTACATTTTGTGGATATGGACAAATAAATTCTACAATTTACATAGAGAGGCAGAAGACCCAACTACAGTAGTTGGCACAAGGCCAACCTTACCTGACTACAGTATTTGGCACAAGGCCAACCAGGGCTTCTTGGAGAACTCAATGTAGTGGCTTTGTCTGGCTTTGTCTTTATAAGAAGTGCAGTCAGTCCTCTGTATCCATGGGTTTCTCACCTGTGAATTCAACCAACCATGGATAGAAAATACATGTTGTATAGTTAGACCTAAAATGGTTGCAACTATACTGACATGGACACTTTCTTTTTCCTTGTCATTATTTCCTAACTCATACAGTATAACAACTATTTGTGTAGTATTTGTATTGTATTACATGTTATAGGTAATCTAGGGATTGATGTAAAGGAAATGAGTGTGTTATGTGCAAATATAACATTGTATATAAAGGGCTTGAGCAACCATGGATTTTGGAGCCTTGGGGCGGCCCAGGAACCAATCCCCAATGGATACTGAGGAATGACTATATACCCTCTGCCTTTATCTTCTGAAAGAGATTGTAGACAACTGCTATAATTTTTTCTTTAAATGTTTGGTAGTACATTCACCAGTGAAACCATTTGGGCCTGGTGCATTCTGTTTTGGAAAGTTACTGATTATTGATTCAATTTCTTCAGTAACTATAGGTCTGTTCAGATTGTTTCTTATGTGAGTTTTCAGAGATTGTCTTTCAGGGAATTCATCCATTTGCTCTAAATAATCAAGTTTGTGGGTGCAGAGTTGTTTTATCCTTTTAAAGTCCAAGAAATCTAACATGATATCCCTCTTTCATTTCCAATATTAGTGAATGATATCCTATCTCTTTCTTAGTTAACCTGACCTAGACATTTATCAATTTTATTGCTATTTTCAAAGAACAAAATTTGTTTTGTTGATTTTTCTCTATTGATATGTTATTTTAGGTTTAGTTGATTTTTGCTCTGTTTATTATCGTGTGTGTGTGTGTGTGTGCGTGTAAGTACGTACATGTGCTTACTTTTAATTTGCCCTTCTTTTTTTCTAGTTGCCTAAATAGACACTTAAGTGATTGAGTTTTATATCTTTCTTTCTCTCTAATATATGCATTCAATGCTGTAAATTACCCGCTTTAGTTAAACCCTGATAAAAGCTCTTCAACTTAGACTTTGGTTAAATAGTTTCTCCTTAGCGTAGGCCCACAATGTATGCAATTTCATCTTGGTTATAGTCCTCATAAATTCCCACCACCCATTCACCCGTGAACTATCACCATGGTCCCTTGTGCTCTTCGCACCCTTGTTTTGATCCCATTCCCTTCTCCCCCCTTGTAGTATGTCTCTGATTTATAGTTGCCTGTTGATTTTGATTTTGATTTTTTATAGTTTTTTTCCACTGATCCCTTATTTGGATCCCCTACATTCCTGCTATAAGTGAGACCATCCAGTATTTTTCTTTTTCTTTCTGGCTTATTTCACTGAGCATGATCCCTTCCAGTGCCACCCATGTTGCTGCAAATGGCATGAGTTTACTTTTTTGATTACTGAGTAATATTCCATTATGTATATGTACCGCATCTTCTTGATCCAGTCATCTATTTTTGGGCATTTGAGTTGTTTCCAAAGCTTACCTATTATAAATAGTGCTGCTATAAACATAGGGGTCAGGTGCCCTTTAGAATTAATGTTTCTGTGTCCTTTGGGTAGATACTTAGGAGTGGAATTGGTAGATCATATGGAAACTCCATCTTTAGCAGACTGAGGAATCTCCACACAGATTTCCATAGTGGTTGTACCAGTTTGCTCTCCTACCAGCAGTGTAGTATAGTTCCTTTTTCTCCACATCCTTGCCAACATTTATTGTTGCTAGTTTTTTTTAATATGTGCCATTCTCACTGGTGTAAGATGGTATCTCATTGTAGTTTTGATTTGCATTTCCCTGATTACAAGAGATGTTGAACATTTTTTCATATGCCTGTTGGCCATTTGCATTTCCTCTTTGGAGAAGTTTCATTTTAGCTCTTCTGCCCATTTTTTTGACTGGGTTATTTACTTTGTTTTTGTTGAGTCTCATCAGCTCTTTGCAGATTTTTTTGATCAGTCCCTTATCATTAGTATTGTATGCAAAAATTTTCTCCCTGCTTAAGAGGAGTTGTTGAATTTTCGTCTTGTTTTACTTATTAGATGGAGTGGTGACTTCCAAGTTCCTTATGCTGAATCAGGTGCTAGAAGCAATTTTTAAAAAAATTAAATAACTAATTATTCTGCTAAAACAGGTCTAATAGGAAAAATCATCGAGATCTATATTCTATAAATATAAAATATTTGGACCACAAATAAAAGGAAAATACAAAAGTCACTTCACACTCTTTACATTATCTCTACCCTACCTATATATTCTTGCCTAAATTGTAAATCACATTGTCTTTTCCTAAAGCCCAGGTTTAAAATAGTAAAATAACTAATGCATTTAAAAACCTACTGTCTAGACCTTGGTCTTGAAAGCTATTCTCCATTAAAAAGAATTAAGAGTTGGGCCTCCCCGGTGGCGCAGCGGTTGAGCGCTGGGTTGCGAAGCTGCTCGCACCTCTGCAGCGCCGGTTCGATCCCCGGCCACTGGAGGAGGGTCCCACATGGCGCGCAGACCTCTCCTGCCGCCCGCTGCTCCCCTCAGCAGTGTGCTTCGGTCCTTCTGCCTGCTCTGCTCCCCACTCTGGCTCTGGTGAATTCTCTCACCCTCCTGCGCTTCTGACTGTACCCAGTCCTTGTATAGATAAATAAATAAAAAATAATAAAATCTTTAAAAAAAAATAAAAAGTCTTCTGAATCTTTAAAAAAAAAAAAAAAAAAAAAAAAGAATTAAGAGTTCATAGAGATATATCCTAAAGACAAAAAGAGAGAACAAATTTCAAACTGGGACTAAGTTATCTTTTTTCAAGAGTAAAGATTTTTTAAAAGACTAAAAAGTTATAGAGTGGTGTTAAAAATTATAGAACTCAAACTTTCTCATTAGCCAAACTTGACAATTGCATCCTTAAAAAGAAACAAATTTATAATTATTGCTTTTAGGTTAAGAATAATCAGATTTAATTTTTGCTTCATAATATATATTTTTACTACATAAGGACCTCACAATATATAAGAAGAAAATAATGACCCTCCTCTACTATTTTTAAACTTTTACTTTAATTTTATAATATTTGTTACATATAAAATGTGTATTTTTACATATGTTCTGAATCATACAATGTAGAAGTACAAACTTATTAGGACAAATCTAAAGTACAAATCTAAAATTAGGAAAGTACCTTGGTAATTTCTTTGATACTCTCTGGTAGCATTCTTTGATGTAATGAACAGACTCAAACAAAAATGACTGGGGGGTCTTCTCTCTGGGTTTTCCTAGGGAACCAGCCAATGGGAGCTAAACCTCTTAATTCCTAGTGGGAGGGACTGCACCTGAACTCAGCTTCCCATGGTAATGGTAATTTCTTTCTTCCAACTAAAGCTTTCCATATGTGAGGCAAGTTGTTCATATGCCAAGTAGCTGTAGTCTCAGACAAGCCTTATAAATTGCTGTCACTTAAAATAAGTCTGCCTGGTACTCTAGCATACTCTAGCAGTCTTCTTACTGACAAAATTTCTTTTCAGTCTGACCTATAAGAGCAGAGAACAGAGGGAATGGAATTCCTCTTTAGTAATGAAAACCCACACTGCAGATCCAGAATAGTCCAGTGTGCTTCTCAGGATGATGGAAGAATGGGGAACCCTGTGTTTTTTCTTGGCTTTCTTAAGTTTCCCCTTATCCCAGTAAAACCTATCCCTTAACGGAGTTCTCAAACTTTACTGTGTATCAGACTTGCCTAGTGGATTTGTTGAAATAGATTGATGAGAGCAGCTAAGATTGGGAATGACACTATTGTTTTCACCCTATATAAAAAGGAAGTGGTCATGTGGGAACCCTTTCTGTAGCAGCTTTTCCTTACTTATAGAACTGCCTTTGCCATGTATCAAAATTCTATATATGCATGGGTAAAAACTCTTTGGTTTTTTCAATCTAACTAAAAAATACAGATTAAGAATTTGAAATGGAATTAGTTTTGAGGCTTGTGAAACACTGTATGAAAGTTACATTGGTACAAGTAGATATAATGAGTCAATACTAAAACTTGTTTCTTTAAAGATATAATTCATTCAGCACATAAAAAGTTTGATAAGATGTAAGTTGTCAGGAGGACAATTTCACTGCAGAGGTGTGTTTGTACTTAACAAGGTGAATTGCTAACAGACTTTCCTCAAATCCCCAAATAGCACAAAGTGTCCTTTTTGTTGTATCACTTGTGTTTTAAAATAGTGGGAGAATCTAGACTTTAAAATTGTATATAAAAGGAGTGTATAACTCCTTTTGAAGACACAGGAGAATCTGAAACAAAATGATAAAAGTAGGAATAAAACCAAAGAGGGACAAATGGCAACATGAAAAAAAGAATCTTTAGGCTTTTCCACTTAGGAGAACAACGTGGGGGGTTGGGGAAGAGTCTAAGAAGACTCCCAAGATTCAAAGTTAGAGAAGCTGGAGATGCTGAGCCACTGACAAAATTGAGTAAGGTACTGAGGCAGGTTTGTTTGGGGGAAAGAAGCCAACATCCTACATCATTTTTTTCCTTCCAAATCTGTTGTTGTTCAACTTTCCTCAAGGAGCTTTGACATTTGTGGTAATGGCCTCCAAAAGTGAAAAGTTTAAAATCCAAATCCCTAGGTGGCAAGTAGTTTGTAGATGCTCAATTTTAATTTAAATTTTTAAAATATCAAATTTCAGCAATTTATAAACTGGATCACAGAAACAGCCTGAAGAAAGAACACTGGAATGGGAATTAAGGCCCAGGATTTTAGTCATGGTCTGTTACTAATATACGACAGTGGGGTGTTGAGTGTATAGGCCTCATATTCCATAGGTAAGACTACATGGTCTTCACGTTTCTTTAGTATTAAAGTTTCAAGTCTTCTTAAGTAATTGTAAGATGTTTCATGTAAAGCCAACATTCTACAGTTGAGATGCAATCAGGCATTCATCTGATGAGTTATAAGGTTGGTTCTCCTCAATTTTCAAACCGAGAAGGAAACCCTTTACATTATTTTCTTGGTGGTCCCACGGTTGGTAGCATTTTAAGGGCTACATTAGTGCTGGTAAGCTTCCAGGCCAAGATAGACATATGACAAAAAAAATTTCCAAAACAGGAACACCAAATGGGGCTAACTCAGAGCCTCCATCAGAACAAACAAAAGAGCAGGGCTGCAGAGCCCATGGGTTTCGCACCTGCTTCCCTCAGTGGTCACACCTTCCTGTGCAGTAAGTTCACATTCCTTTTTTGTATTCTCAGGCGCGATGCTCTTTTCTTGCTTAAGTAGATCAGACAGCTGCTCAGACTGCAGGCAAGGAATAAGATCTCGAGAAGTGGCCTAACGCCTCCCCCAGGTGTGCCCAAGCAGCCAAGATTGGAAAGAGGTCCTCCAGGTAAAGTGAAAGCTGAGCTGGCCCGGCCTGACCGGAAGGGCTGGCGCGTGGTAACCGGGGCTTCCCTAGCAACCAGCCAGGCGTCGGTTCCAACCTGCTGTCCCGGCCGCTTTGGCCGCCCCCCGGGATGCCCCTGCTGGTGAAAGATTACAACTGGCAGCAGACCAAGACTGCGGTCTTTATCTCCGTGCCCCTCCGAGGCGTCTGTGTCAGAGACGTCGACGTGTTTTGCACAGAAAACTATCTGAAGGTAGGGACGCGAGTTGTGTCCACCGGGTACCTGAGAGTGCTTCCGAAGCTGCTGCGAGAGCGCTGCTGTGTACGCACAACATTACGTCTTTGCAGATAACGTCACAGACTTTTAGTTACATTAAAAAAAAAAAAAAGTGAATCCCATACAGTGCACCTCATCTATAGATAGATGTCATCAGACCAGAGATCATTTTTAGCCTAGGTTTTCTCTTATATGCCTTCTTAATCTTTCGTGACCTGGAATAAAAGTATATCAGGCACTAAAATGATTTGGCCCCTTACTACTTATTTCTTAACATCATACCTTTAATTTGTGTAACTAAATTTCCATTTACCCTTTTCCGAATAGGTCAACTGTCCTCCATTTTTATTTGAGGTGTTTCTGTACGCTCCGATAGACGATGAAAGCAGCAAAGCCAAAATTGGGAATGACACTATTGTTTTCACCTTATATAAAAAGGAAGCGGTCATGTGGGAAACCCTTTCTGTAGCAGGTGGTAAGTTCCTTATTAAAGATGTTCATATGGGTATGCTTTTTATATTTTATACTTTTTTAAAAATTGCCTTTCAAAACAATTAAGTTGCTTAACCAGGGTGGAAAAATAGGTACATGAGCATGATTTAAATGATAAATCATGTTTCAGGTGCACTTAAATAGCCAAAGATTGAAATCTTCAAAAATTAGAGCATATTGATGATAGCTTTTAAGCAAAAAATGGGATTTTATGTTCGGTCATAAGACGTCCAGATATGACTTTTATTGAGCACTTATTTTGTATTAGGCATTAATATGCTTGTTAATTCTCACAACAGTCTATACTTAGGTATCCTTTTGTTTTTTAACAGGAAGGGCTCTGAGGCACAGAAGGGTTGAGTAATTGGCAAAAGTTATTCAATTAGTTAAGTGGCAGACTGGAACTGAAGCCTTCACAGTTTGACTAGTGAGCAGTGGCTCTCAATCCTGGAAATGTATTTGAATTACCTGCAGAACCTATAAATAATACACATACAAATGGCTGTACCCCTTTAATCAGTTCCTGAGAGTGGGACCCGGCTAGTGGTAGTTTTAAAAATCTTTCCAGGGATTATAATATGCATCAAAAAGTGAGCTCCCCTATTCTCTGGACTTAGTATTCTGCCGAGATCAAATTATAGTTCAGTAATTACCCTCTACTGCTTTAATTCCATCTTCCTTTCTTATTTGTCATGTTTTCTAGTGCTTTATATCTACTACCCTGTGTTTCTCCTAGGCATTAATGCCAGAGGGCATTAAGCCTTGAGTCGGGTTTATAGACAATGGAGAGATTGTAATCATTCGCTATACTAAAGCTTTCTTGGTATCTTGCAATGAAACTTAATTTTTTTTTAAGATTTATTTATTTATTTACACAAGCACTGGGTACTGTCAGAAACAAGGGAGGGTGAGAGAATTCACCAGAGCCAGAGCAGGGAGCAGAACAGGCAGGCGGACGAAGTACCCTGCTGAGGGGAGCAGCGGGTGGCAGGAGAGGTCTGCGCGCCATGTGGGACCCTCGCTGGTGGCTGGGGATTGAACTGGTGCTGCAGAGGCAGCTGGCAGCTTTGCAGCCCAGTACTCAACCACTGCGCCACCAGGGGAGGCCCTGGAACTTAATTTTTTAATCTCCAGTAGTGGGTATAATTTTTCTCTAACATCTGGTATTTAGCTCATAAGGTAGTGGTTATGGTACACTACCCTAAACAGGTTTGTTTAGTTCTTTAGTGAGTCCCCTACAACATGAGTTTTTTTTAAAAAACCAGAAACTGCTCTCTTACCCCTGCCCAACTTTGTGAAGTCTGGAAGGAGCTTGGGAATATGTCATAAAACATAGTCAGAGTGTTTTGACTTCTTACCTAGCTCTAAATGTAAACACTTTCATTTATTTCAACTCTTATTGATAATCTTAACTTTGAAGTTCTGTGGAATCAGAACCATCATCTATTATAATTGCTTATTTAAAAACAAATGGAGATGGGTGGAGAGGAACTCCTTAGATGATTCTGATGACTGGCCAGGTTTGAGAAAAACTAATGTGTGTGTGTGCCGCATACATGCGGGTCCATGCTGGTGACAAATACATTTACTCAGGAAATGTTTTATTCACCACATTTTTAGGATATATAAAAGAGTCATATCAGAAAACTAGTTACTTTCTCCTACTGCTGACAATATACACTTTCTTCTTTGTCAGATTCCCTTTTTATCCCACTCCTTATGAGGAGTAGGAAGGAACCTCTTTCCTAATCATGATCTTCCTCTCTGTACACACCTGCTTCCATTCCAAAGCTATTTTTCTCTCCTCTTTTATAATTATCTGGTGAACTAGTCCAAATTTTGGCCATTTAAAACAGAGATTGGCAAACATTTTCCAAAAAGAACCAAATAGTATTTTAGACTTTGTGGGCCACATGGTCTTTGTCACAACTCTTCAACTCTGCCATTATGACAACAAATAAACTACACACAGTATGTATTTATTGACACCGAAATTTGAATTACATCTAATTTTTGTATGTCACAGGCATTATTATTCTTTGGATTTCTTTTCAACCATTTAAAAATGTAAAAATTATTCTTAGCTGTGGCTGTAGGGAAGCAGAGAGCAGTTTGGGTTTGGTCCATGGGCCATGGTTTGTCAATCTCTGGCTTAAATTAATCAAAACAGTTTTAAAACTAACTTATGTAAAAAGTAATGAACATTGATTCTATTCCAGAAGCCAGGTTTGAGATGCCTATAGAAATCAAACTCGGTTTCACATGCAATTCAGTTATTTCAGATTATTTCTTTACCAGTATTATTTTCATGTAAAGTATTTTGAGACTCCAGTCTACATCCCAAGTCTGACTGCTGCATTATTCAAAACATTGTTCCATTTATTCCTGAAGTTCCATTTATTCCTGAAGTTCCTTTTGATACACTTAATTTCTTTTAGATGGTGAGCATTTCATTTAAAACATTGATATTCCTTCAATTATTTCTGCCCCCGAAGTTGGTCCAACTGTCTGCTACCCTGTTACTAAACAGGAGTTCTGGGGGAGGCTTCATAGTCCTCATTCCCAGCCAAGACCTTGGATGAGTAAAAATTCCATTTTTTGACTCAACCACTAACAAAAATTTAGCATTATCTTCAGTTATGAATTTAGGAAACAAACAGCAATAGTATCAACAAAAATGAAATATGTTCATATCACAATAATTGTTATCTTTTATATTCATCGGTACTTTGAAATTATAGTATTAGATATATTACTATATATTATTTAATGTAGGTTAATGAAGCATATAGTAGTGTATCTCACACATTTTTTTATTTTGTAATTTTTAATAAGCTGATTTTCTTTATAATCCTATATATTTTATATGTTATATATGAAATCCTATATATTACATATATTTTATACATTTTAAAACATTGCGAGGGCCTCTCGTGGGGCACAGCGGATTAAGTCTCAGTACTATGAAGCTATCAGCAGCCACTGCAACATGAGTTTGATCCCTGGCCAGGGAGCTACCCACATGGCACAGCAGACCTCTCCTGTCTTGCCCACTGCTCCCCTCAGCAGTGTATTTCAGTCAGTCTGCCTGTTTTGCTCCCCACTTTGTTTCTGGTAAATCATCTCACCTTCCACACCTCTGGCCTGTACCCCAGTTCGTGTATGCATAAATAAATAAATCTTTAAAAAAAAAAAAAAAACATTGTGAAGGGGTCCATAAAGCTTCACTATTCTTCCAAAGTGTCTCCTGCACAAAAATGTTTAAGGACCCCTCCCTGTGTAGAGTCTGATTCATCCCTCCCCTCCCCTCCCTTTGTTTTCCCCTTCTTCAATCTCTCCCCAAGTTTTCTTTCCCTTTCCTGGTTTTTTTCTCTAAGTCTAGATCCCTTCCTGATCCCTATTCTCCTAAGTTGATTTACCACCACAGTTTGTAAAACATTGAGTCACTGAATATAAAAATACTTGTGAATAGAAAAATTCTATATATAGCATGTCATATTAGTTTATAATTTTTCCTAATGCTGGAAACTCTTCATATGTGTAAATTACCATTTATATTTGTGATGGTGATTAATCATTATCAGATGATCTCAACCTATCTTCTCTTCTAGGAGACCCCATAGTGATGATTTGTTGTGATCAGAATTATAAGCAAATAGCTCTGATTTTTCACCTGAGGAGGAGAATAAAGGTGTTCTCATCTCCCCCTTATTTTGTCCCCTCTCTCTACTCCTCCTTTTCCTTGTTCTCCCCCGCTCCATCATTCCACTACCCTTCCTCTCTTCCGATTGTGTTCCTCTTCCCTGTTTTTTCCTCTCTTCCCTCATTCCCCCTCTCTATTTTTCCTCCTTTCTCTCCTATATTTTCTTTCTCCTTTTCTCTTATTCTAGGGTGATTCACTACTGTTACAGTTACTTGCCTACCTTTTAATGTTAGCTTCTTGGCCAGTTTAATATTGAGAAGTGTTTTCATTTTCCACGTGAAATTGGATCAAAAGGGATCTCATCTTGGATCAGTGTGTTAAGTAGTTTTCTCCTTAATTAACCAAATTCATCACAAGAATATCACAATCCTAATTTAGTGATATTCCTCATATTTTAGTTGACAAAGAGATGATGCAAGGAATAAGAGAAAAATCTATTTTACAAGCCCAAGAAAGAGCAAAAGAAGCTATGGAAGCAAAAGCTACAGCAAAGCGGGAAGATCAAAAATTCGCACTAAACGTCATGATGAAGGTAATTTAAAAATTGGTAGAAAAGTCTCCTAGTTAAAGAGATAATAGTAAACTGGGTAAGAATAATTAGTTCCAACCAATGTAATTCCTCAGCATTTTGTTCATAATTTGGTGTGTAGGCCTTACTAAGCTATATAGGCCATCTCCTACGTATGTGTTGCTGAAAATCTGTTTGAAAGTTGACTATATAAACATTTGACAGTAGATTTATTTATTTTAGGAAGAATGTTCTATTTCCTGGGGGAGTTGGGCAAAAAAATTATAAACTTTGTACGCTCTGCCAGTTTTCTTTTTAAGTCTTGGAATAAGGAACATGATTATTTAAAATAAAAATTACAGAGATTAAGCACTAAATACTGATAAATTAATATCTTTTTAACTGTTGAGGTCTTTAAGTTCAGGCTGTAATCAGCAGTATGTTCTTTGAGAGATAATTCACATACATACAGTTCAGCTATTTAAAGCAAACAATTGAGTGTTTTTTAGTACACAGTTGTTCACCCATCACCACCATCAATTTTAGAACATTTTTATCACCCCAGAAAGAAATTCCATACCCATTAAAAGTCCCTCCAGATTTCCCCCGACTCCCAGTTCTAGATAATCACTAATCTAGTTTCTATCTGTGTAGATGTACCAGTTCTGATTTTCACATTTCTCATTTCCCCATTTCTCATTTTGACATCTTGAATGAGTGAGGAATCTCTCACAAGCATTATCTCATCAAGAGTTCTGAGGAAACTTGATACTTCTTTTGCAGTTGGATCACTGGGTTCTTATAATCAAAAGTTCATAATTGCAAAGATTTCCTCACTTCTTTCATCTCTTCAACTTGACTTTAAAATATAATTATTTGTATACTTTGGTTATATGCTTTGTTAGTTAATAGTAAACATGTGGTCAGCTAGCCACAGAGCTCAATTTTCAGTATGCTTGATGATTTCCATCTTTTTTGGATGTTATTATCATGGCTGTCTGTCTTTTGATTTTTTAAATTTCCATGAACTAAAAATATTAAAGCAAAATAACATAAAATTTGTGACAACTGATAAATCTTTACTGAATTAGTAGTTAAATAGTAGTGCCGTATTTATAAATATAACAAAACTGAATAATTGGCAGGCACTATCCTGCACTATATCTTGGAGTTATTAATCCATTAATTCATGAAAGACTGAATTTACTGTTTGAAAAGACAAGCCCACATTCAAGAATTGAAGAAATAAATTACACCTCTTCTAGGAAAGAGGGATTAAGTCACTTTACATGTATATAGAAATGGGAACAATTTGTGGGTATTTTATAATTTCCTCAGCTAGTTTGAATTGAAAAGATTAGGGATTAACAATTAAGAGAATTTCATTTATCTAGCAGAAAATATTCAAAGAAAGAGCAGTTATCAAATATAGTTAAATCAAAGCTGTCACTCCCTCTCTCTGAAACCTCCTTATTATTGCCTTTCTTGGGCTTAGTATTGCCTTTCATAGGCTGGTAGTGAGATGGTCCACATCTGCATATACCAGTACCCAGTGGAACACGGGCTGTCTATATTCAGTTGGCTCTCTTTTAAGTCCCATAAAATAATTGCTTCAGATATTATAGAATGATTTTAAAAGTGATTATAAGTTTTGCATGTGTTCCAATAAATCGTTACTTCAAGTCTGTGTGTGAAACCTAGTTTACTACATCAACTTCCTGGTATTTTTACTGCTGATCATTCATTCACTGAACAAATATTTACTGGATCTGTGAAAATTACTGAGTAGAGATGAACAAGTCAGTCTTCCACATTCAGTTTACTTATGATTTAGAGAGGGTTACAGACAAAAAAAGCAGATTACACCAAAGTGTTAGCGGGCAGTCTAAGGGAGACCCCAGGACCCCCAAACTTGCATGCTCTAAAGGAATTTTGCCATCCACCACATAAATACAAACATACTCTTAGTGTGAAAGATCTGTAATAGAATGGTTGTGCATAGAGAGGGAATAGAGAAAAGATATAGAGTCCCAGTGAAACACCCAAAGTTACCTATCCCCTCATGAATAAATACCTAGCCTAACGGGGTTAACCCAAAGCGAGGCTGCTAAGGCCCAGAAGCTGTCCACAAGTCTAAGGCACCTTCTGGCAGGTAACCATAGGAAAAGAGCAAAAGAGGTGAGGCAAATCTGGAACAAAAAAAGCAAAATCAAAGTATAAGTCAAGATAAACACTGCCAGTGTTAGCTTTCCCACATGTCTCTCACCCACATGTCTCTATATGTCTTTTCAAATGTCTCTATATATATCTTCTCCATGTTTCCTAAGTCCCTGGTGCAAGTTTAAAGCTGATAAAAAAGTATACCCTCCTTCACATGTTTCTCTGCTCTATATTTCTCTCTTGTTTCTCTCTATTTTCCCCTGGCAGCTCAGCTCCATACATCATTAAAGTGGGGTGAGGAACTAGTACCTTCCCTTTTTATTGAGATTCCTCTGTTACAATAGTAGGTATTGTGTAAGAGGTCATGGGAGGCTAAAGAGACAGTACGAGCAAGATTGGAATCTCATCCTGAAAGTATGCTTAGGAAATAGTCAATGTTTTCTGTACAAAATACTAGAGAATAAGTCACAGGACCTGGGGAATAAATGGGAAAAGAACTCTAGAGATAGCTTGAGTAAATGCATGACAGAATATGGCATAGTAAGGAGACATTTGTTGTCAGAAATAAAATGTTAAGATTTTGAGAAATTTCCTAAATATAGTAAGAATCTCTTTAGGGACCTTCAGCACGAACATCAAATTAATTGGGTTTGTATTTTGGAAAGCTCATTCTGGCTAATGAGTTTGAAGAGGTTGCAAGGCAGGGGCAGAGCTTTTGTATTTTTAAGATGGGAGGACTTGGAACATACTTATATGTTTATTTGCTCCTCAGTGCCATTTTAATTTAAAATGTATGTTTGAAACCTATCCATTTCTCCCTGCTTCCAAACAACCCCTTAAAATTCTTTAAGATATTAGTAAGTAGAACCTATATTTTTGGTCTATCTTTTCCCCTTCCTCCCATTATTAGTTTATATGTATTCTTTATCCAAATAAATGTATTGAGATGTCATACATCACCATGACATTCACACTTTTAAAATGTACAATTTTTAGTTAATTAACAAATTACCTTCATGACTTCTAATTCCAGAACATTTTCATCACCTCAGAAAGGAACCCCATTAGAAAATCACTCCCCACTTTCCCATTTCCTTTTATTCCTGGAAATCACTAATCTGCTTGAATCCTTGAAGTCTTGCATTTAAAGCCTAGTCAACTGGAAGCTTTTAACATATATAATATTAACTATGTCAGTAATGTGTTTCTATGTGAGTAAACTTGGGTACTGGCTTAAAGATTTCTTCATCAGTAAACCAAAGCTTAAATCTTTAAAAGATACCAAATATGTTTAATATCTTGAGATACTCCTGAGAGTATCTCAAATCACTAGAGGCTGTGCACCAATATAACAAAAACAAAAAACTTTCAGGGGCCTCCCTTGTGGCACAGAGTTAAGTCTCAGCACTATCAAGCTATCACCAACCACTGCAATATCAGTTCAATCCCAGGCCAGGTAGTTTAACCCACATGGCACAGCAGACCTCTCCTGTCTCGCCTGCTGCTCCCTTCAGCACTGTATTTCAGTAGATCTGCCTTTTCTGCTCCCCATTCTGTCTCTAGTGAATCCTCTCACACACACCCTCATACATCCTAGTCTACATCCTAGTCCTCGTATGCATAAACAAATAAAATAATAAATCTTTTAAAAAACAATAAACTTTCTATTATGTAAAACTTTTGATCAAGGAAAAATAACTAATAAGCTAACTAGTGCAATAAGAGTTTACTCTTATCCTTCTTGACACATGTAGTTTCTAGATTACTTACAAATTTCTATGCTTTAGACAGCAAATCCACATAAAAAGTAAACTGAAATACAGAATAGCCTATGTCTAAATTTGCTGATATATTAAGTAAGTTCATCTCAATTATTCATGAGTTTGATGTTTTTAGTTTGTGAATTAACTAGCTATTGGTTTTCCCTTATAGCTCTCATTATTTACTCTGGGCTCCCTTTACCTATTTGAAAATCTGCCAAAAGGAAAAGAGTCTCAGTCTGCTCCAGCTGCCATAACAACAACAAAGAACACAGACTGTGTGACTTAATTAACGAAATTTATTTTCTCATAGTTCTGGAGGCTGCAAAGTTCGAGTGCAGGCCAGTTCAGTTTCTGGTGAGGACTCTTCCTGGCTTGTTAGATGGCTGCCATCACCCTATATTCTCACATGGTGCAGAGAGGGCAAACTCTTGGTGTCTTATTAAGCGCACTAATGCTATTGTATCATGGCTCCACCCTTTTTACCTCTTGTAACCTTAATTCCCTCTGTATCTGCCTCCTCTCCAAATAGTATCTCTTTGAGGTTTAGGGCTTCAACACATGAATTGGGAAAACGTGATTCAACTCATAGCAAAAAGGTTTGTTTGTAACAGATACCTGTATCACTAAACACCAGATTCTCATTTCTACAGAATATAAGAAACTGAATAATTTTCAGAAGTTGACAGTGTGAACATACAATAACATTTCTGGGACTCCTCCCTACCTCATTGCTTTCCTCTACCATCAGCATATATTTAGGACCACACAACTGAGAATTGGAGACCCCTGTCTCTCAAAAATAATTATATTGTGAATCTCAGTGATTTGCTGTTTGTACCTCTGCAAACTAAACTCAAGCATACTGAGTTTGTTGTTGGAATAGTTCTCAAAAGAGAAAAATCCATCGAACTACTTCCTGGGCTTGAATCCTCACTTTGACAATTCAGTAAACTCTTTGTCTAGCTATTATTGAAATTTTATTTCCACTTAACAACTTTCCAAGAGAAACTTTAAAATACTGTATTAAACATTAGCCTGATTTAATACTTTAATTTTCTTAACTATGTAAGAATGATACATAGCTACATGTGAACGATAAAACTTAGATATAGTCTTAGCTGGTATTTTTGCCTGTTTTCTACTTTTTCCATTAGAGTCCTTAACATATTGAGCAGTTAACTTTAACTTTCATGCTTGATCATTCTTACATCTATGTTGTATGACTCTGGTTCTGACGATTGCTTGGTCTATTTACAGTATTTTTTTCTAGGCTTTTGGCATACCTTGCAACATGTCAAGACATGTTGTATAAGATTATTTGGCCATAGTGTGTGGGTTTATTTTAATTTGGCTAAGATTTGGGTCATGTTTAATGTTAGCTATAACTGTAGGTATAGAGGCTTCAAATTCATAACCTTTTTTTTCCCTCTTTCCCTTTTGAGTTGGACTCTTTCATCTTCTCATCTTTGCAGAGTCTTTGTCATACATTTCGTCTGTAATTCATTGTCATTATCCTGGAGACCATTTGGTGTGGTAGTAAATTATAAGGAAGGGGAAGCATTCTTTATACAATCTTTCACTTAAATCTCAGTCTTTTCATGGACCTGTCCTTTGGAGATGTGATAATCGCAATTGTTCCTTCAAGGATAATATTCATCCACTGCCTCAATTCCTTTCCCTGGCTATAGCCTTCCTTCTGCCAGTGATACAAGGTTATAACTTTACTCAGACTCCAGAATTTTGCCAAAATTACCATTTATATCTTCCTACCAGTTTATATCTCAGCTAGGTTCTGCTATAGGCAAGCAGATCTTTGTGTCTTTCTGGATACTCCTGTATCTCCAGATTTTAGTATAATTATTTGATTTGTTGCTGAATTCTCTGATGGGTCCCTGAAAACTTACTGTTTTTCAGTTTGTCGTTTTGTTGTTGTAAAATAGGAGTGACATCTTCTAAGCTCTCTACATGTCAAAACTAAAGCTGGATCTCAAGTGAGCAGAATCATATTTTATATATATATAGAAATATATATATTTGTGTGTGTATAAAATTAACTACACTTTGACTACCAAAATTTTCCTTTTACTTTTGTTATAGGTCTTATTATTGTTAATCCAGACTTAGCCTAAGCATTTTTAAAATGTTTAATGAAAATTCATTCCACTTATAGGGATTATGAAGAGTGAGGGTACTCCAATTCTTCATGTACTTTTCCCTTCTTCTATGTGCTGGGACAAAGAAGAAGGGAAGGGAAAAACAGAAGCATATTATTAAACTTGGGTAAAATTGTCATCTTCTTTCAGTTGTGTCTACTTCTTGTTCACAGTGATTGTTCATCACATCTGTTGTCAGGCATTTAAATGCTTTTTCGTTGGAAGGATTCTCCCTGGCCCAACCTGTTGGCAGCTCTCTGAACTTAGAACACGTAGAAATTAACATCTGTTGTGCTTAGTTTTAGCCATAAGTGCAATTCTGAGACTATAAGAAATTACCATTTAGATTTGTAAAATTTAATTAAAAGTTAGTGTTTTATAGTTCAATGGGAAAACAATCAGTCTTCCAGAAGAGGGTAATTAGGTCATGCATGTAGTATATAGGTCCTCTTCAATGTATAGTTTTCATACCTATAATATTAATTTTGTATCCTAAAATAATTCAACCTCTAGGAAGCTTCATCCCAGCATTTACTCTAGGACTGTGATAGGTTTACTATTTAAATGTAAATTAAATTTAAATTTATATTATGAAATTAAAATTTTAAATTCAGTTCCTCAGTCATACTGGCCATATTTTAAGTGCTTAACTAGGTAGTGGCTACTGTATTAGATATCTCAGAGCTTAACTAACATTGGGAAAAGTTCTGTTAGACACTGCTTCTCTAAGAATAGAGGTGACAATTTTGTGTTACCATAGAACAGTCAGATACATGGAATCAGTCATGTACACTCACCAGTTACTCTATTTTGCAGGGGGTTTATTCTTGCATTATGAGAGGAAGTTTGAAAGGGACAGAACTTGGCACACTCTTGCTTTCACACACACTGCTTTCAAAACTGAATTTAGCTTTCATGTGGAAGTTTCAATTGCCTACTAGCACAAAGATAGCCGGCTGCAAAATTCAAAGTTCAAACATCTCCACTCATCAAAAGCAATACCACTTCATCCTTCCTATTTTCCTTCTTACTCTTCCTTTACTCCCTAGGTGAAGGTTGGCACCATTTCAGACCTAAGGCAAGGTAAATAGGAAGGATGAAAAGCAAATGTCTGTATAAATGTGTTTATACATAAGATTTAGGAGAAGTAACTTAACTTTTAGAATAAAAAATTCTTAATTTTTTTTTACTAAGCCCCTACATATCATCTAATTGAATGCCTGCCCACATTTTACATGTGAATAAACTAATGCTGGAGAAAGTGATTGCCCAAGATCATATTAATAGTTAATGTTAAATCTGAAACTAAAACCTGTGTTTTTGATACCCAAGTCATTGAGAATTCTACTAAATTTTTACTGTTCCCATTTTAATTCTTTCAGAGCCAAAGACTATTAATTATTACAATGAATTTCTTATTTTAAGAATGTTGCATTTTATATGTTTTAACTGATTTCGTATTTCTAATTTTCACAGATTGAAGAAGAAGAGAGGCAAAAAATAGAAGACATGAAAGAAAATGAACGAATAAAAGCAACTAAAGAATTGGAAGCATGGAAAGAATGTCAAAGAAAAGCTGAAAAACAAAAAGAACAAAAAAGAATTCAGAGGGAAGAGAAATTATGTCGACAGGAAAAACAAATTGAAGAAGAGAAAAAAAAATTAAAACATCGAAGTCTTACTAAAAATTCAGCATCTAGAAACTTTGCTTCAAAAGGTAAATGATTAATGTTTTCTGGGGGAAAAATGAGTCCTATTGGTACAGTATATATGTTAATATATTGGGGTTTATTTTATTTACTTTTTTCTTTTTTTTTAAGAGCAGGAGTACAGGCCAGAGGTCGGGGGCGGGTGGTGAGAGGATTCACCAAGAGACAGAGTGGGGAGCAAATAGGCAGACTGACTAAAATTCACTGCTGAGGAAAGCAGTGGGCGAGACAGGAGAGGTCTGCTACACCATGTGGGTAGCTCCCTGATCAGCTGGGGATCAAATTCATGCTGCAGAGGCTGCAGATAACTTCATCGGTTGTGTCTTAATCTCTTGCACCACTAGGAAGGCCCTGGGGTTTGTTTTGTAAATATAATATAATGACAATATTAAACCATTATTTTGGTATATTGAGAATAAAAAGATTATAAAGACTAAGGTGACAGATATTTCTTTTTCTACAAAGTAGTGAAATTTTCAAAATAATATGAGTGTGGCTTTGCTGTTGTCTTTGTTTGTGTGCTTCCTTTTGAAGTTTATGCAGGTGGTACCAAGTATGTGTTTAACCAAGGCCCAAAAAGACTTGGAGAGGACTAGCAGTGTCAGGAGCATTTATTTATTTACTTAGAGATACGAAACTGGGAATTTCATGAAAAGTCTTTTTTCTTACATGACTCAGGAAAATAGTACAATAAGCAAACTAGTCTTAAGTAAACAAGAGTCTTCTGGCATTTGATCCTGATGTATTAAAAAGGAGGTAAAAAGACATATTTATTTAGTGAAAACTAGGAGTTTTACCTGTGTGATTTTTGTTTTGGGAATTGTGTATTTAGCAAATGGAACATCTTGTAGTAAAATCATTTTATTTTAAAGATTTATTTATTTATGCATACAAGAGCTGGGGTACAGGCCAGAGATGCAGGGGATGAGAGGATTCACCAGTGACAGAGTGGGGAACAGAACAGGCAGAATGACCCAATTACACTGCTGAGGGGAGCAGCGGGCGAGTCAGGAGAGGTCTGCTGTGCCATGTAGGCTGCTCCCTGGCTGGCCAGAGATCGAACTTGTGCTGCAGAGGCTGCGGATTGCTTCATAATGTGGTGCTTAACCCCTTGTGCCACCAGGGAGGCCCCTAAAATCATTTATTGAATGGTAATAATTAGCATTTATTTAATGATGTGCCATGTGGTTTTATTTTATCAGTGACTATAGGGGGATAATACTTTGCTATTCTTATTTTAGAGGAAATAGATGTTCAGAAAGGATAAAGCAACCACCAAATAAGTAAATCTGTGGGTTTTGAAGAAGATCTGTAACCTTACTCCACCAGACTGTATGTCTTTACTACTTTAACAAGGACGCTTAGCATGTTGAAAAGTTATTTAGAGTGAACATGAAGCAGTTAACATTGTTAAATTTTTTTACTTTATTGTGGTTTAATATTGACATCCAAGTTAAGACCACCCTACCACCATTTTTAATGCCATTTTAACAAAATATTGATACCAACCAGAGTATATGAGAACACTTCCTTCCATATTTCAAATGCTGTTTAACAAATTGGGTGTTTCAAGTGCTACTGGAACCCAAATACAATTTTGCAAATAAAAAATATTCTGATGATGTTTGAAAAAACTCATCTATGGGTATAAGGAAATTAAACATGGTAGAGGGAAAAAGATGTGTCACTTAGGATTTCTAGTTTTTGCTCCAGAAGTTATTCTTATCTTATTTTATTAGCTTCATTATAGATCCCCAGTAAGTTTGGTGACATTCTTTCATCTCTTCTATTCATTTAACAAATATTTATCTACCCAGTATCTACTCTGTACGAAAAGTCATAGAAGACACAAATATAGTTTAAGATATAGCCAGTATCTTCAAGGAAATTAAAATGTTACAGATACAAATATCTTCAATTAATGAGATTTGCAAATAACTGCTTCACAAAATTCACAAATTTGCCTTTCTCACTTCCTGGCTATCTTAGTAGCTGCTCTTGGTTGAGGACCCCAAAGAAGACAGAAAATGCTGCTGTAGTTGGTCAACTCTAGGCTTCACCTCATTACAAAAAGTGGAAAGTACATGCTGGGTACAAATTATCTGATAAAGCAAAATAAACTGGACATCCTTACCAGGCTTGAGGAAATCTGAAATACAGTACTTCTGTCATGTTGTCCAAAGTTGGTGTCCATCACTACAGCTGGAATATTGAATCGGACACGGGGTGGAAAATACTAGAGTATATACATGCAGTAACATCGAGCCAGGTGACTCTGATATCATTAGAAGTATGCCCAAACAGACTGGTAAGAAACAAATCATGAAAAATTTATCTTCAATAAAATTCATCAGAACTTGTTCAAAAATTTTTTTCACGAAACTTTCACTGGCCCATAACCTTAAACCTATTTGTGGAAGAAAATTTGCATGTTCCTACAAAATCATCTCTTCTAATACTGTTTCATGTCACTCTTAACTAAAATGCCCATTGATAACATTTTTAACTATAGAAAGAATGTTACATTTTGCCCCAGAAATATTTGGACAAACCATTTTTCTATACGGAATACAGGTCGCAGGTGCTGCAGATTGCCTATTCAATATATATTCTCCCCTTCTTTTTTGCTAAGAGAATCATAACTTGGGGGTGGGATCAGAAGAAATATGTCCATCTAAAAAACCTCAGTTATTCAAGTTGACAACTTGAATAGTGATTAGATATTTGAAGAAATTAAATAATAACACATTTTTCTTTCAATGTGATAACAGTGTTGTAGTTAGGGTTAAAAAGTGATCTTGTAGGATACCTACTAAATAGTTGTGAATGAAGAAATATGATGTTGGGAGAAATGATATGGGGTGGCAGTATAGCCTGGGGATTGTTGTCCTCATACTGGCTGACATGTCAGCTCTGAGACTCTTGGGCTGGGGGTGTCTCTTCAGAGGCTTCTGTGGTGCTAGAGTTGGTCATGCTGGTGGCAATGTGCATGAACCCTATACAGACAATTTCGCTAGCTGACCACAGGGTAAGTTATTCAATGCAACTATGTGGTTCTAGATCCCCTGGCATTTTTTGCATGACTTTTCATATCCACATCCTCCCAATGGACAGACGAAGAATTAGGTATCCTTTCTGACAATGAAGAATGAAAGCATAGATTCAGCTCTTTAAAACAGCCAGGAGAGAATTTCAAGAAATTATGGAGTTTGTATTGTACATTAAAGTTGTAAATTAAAGTGGTTTGGTCAAGAACAGGAAAAAGAAAAAAATGATGTGTGAGATTGCTTTAAAATAATGTGATATGTGGGGGCCTCTCCCTGGTGGTACAGTGGGTTAAGTCTCACGACTATGAAGCTATCAGCAGCCACAATGGCAGTGTATTTCAGTAGATCTGCCTGTTATGCTCCCCACTCTGTCTCGGTGAATCCTCTCACACACCCCCAAACCCCCACAACTCTGGCCTACATCCCAGTTCTTGTATGCATAAATTAATAAAATAAAAATTTTGAATAATAATAATATGCTATGTGGACATAGATACAGGTAAAGATGAAATGGTATTGGCTATGAATTAATGATTGAAGTTGGATCATGAATACCTCATGGCTAATTATTTTATCTACTTTTGTAAATTGTTTGCATTTTTTATTATGAAAAGAAATAAGGATCTAAATTCAATTCAGACTAAATTGAATCTTTTTTTCCAAAGTAATTTTAAATTAGATTTTAAAAAGGAAGAAAATAAAACTCACCTCCCCAGACTATTTTGTAACTGCATGTAGGCAAGTAACACAATTCTAACTGATGCAAAGCAAAAAGAAACCTGCTAAGAATTTATAGAAAAGTATTACTTTTCTGATGTAGGGACCTCAGCCCTTTCTGCTTGCTTTGGCCTTTACTTTCCCTGTCTGAGATGAAGATCTAAGCTAGAATGTTTGATAGCTGTCTTCGAATCACAAAGAGGCAAGCCATATTATACTAGGAATGACAGAACAGGGAAGAAGGGGAATCTTGGGATAATAATGGTTTTGGAAACTGGTACATCTACACTGAATTACCTTTTAAGTCTATGTATCACATTTTGGGTACTTCTGTATTAATTTTTTTAATTGAGAAAATATTTCATTATAGCATAATAAAAATTTCAGGTGTACAACATTAAAAATCAACATGCAGGCCTCCCCGGTGGCGCAGCGGTTGAGCGCTGGGTTGTGAAGCTGCCCGCAGCCTCTGCAACGCCGGTTCGATCCCGGGCTGCTCCTCGGCCACCGGAGGAGAGTCCCACATGGCGCGCAGACCTCTCCTGCCACCCGCTGCTCCCCTCAGCAGTGTCCTTCGGTCCTTCTGCCTGCTCTGCTCCCCACTCTGGCTCTGGTGAATTCTCTCACCCTCCCACGCTTCTGACTGTACCCAGTGCTTGTATAAATAAATAAATAAATCTTTAAAAAAAAACCAACATGCATATATGCTACATTAAATACACTACTAGATGTTCAATTCTAAATTTTACATTTTTTAAGGTTTATTTATTTATGCATACAAGAACTGAGGTATACGCCAGAGGTGAGGGGGATGAGAGAATTCACCAGAGTGGGGAACAGAACAGGCAGATTGAATGAAACACACTGAGGGGAGCAGTTGGCAAGTCAGGAGGGGTTTGTTGCACCATGTGGGTCACCTCCCTGGCCAGCCGGGAATCGAGACCATGCTGCTGAGGCTGCGGACAGCTTCATAGCGCTGAGCTCAACCCCCTGAGCCTCTGGGGAGGCCCTAGATTTTTTCATTTCTACTTGCAGAAAGTATGCAGTTTATTTGTACAGGATTTTAGAAATAGCTTGATGTTCATTATTTTAAAAGGCAGTTTGATTGTAATTAGAAAATGATAAATAACTTACTTGCTAATATTGCTTTTAAGGGAGAAATTCAGAAAATATGTTTTTTGAGAAGTTAAAGGAAGACAGTATTCCTGCTCCTCGCTCTGTTGGCAGTATTAAAATCAACTTTACCCCTCGAGTATTTCCAACTGCTCTTCGGGAATCACAAGTAGCAGAAGAAGAGGAGGTAAATATAATTGCTACTTTCTGCATTGATCACAAATGAAAATATCATTTATTTCATCTTTTATAACTAGAACTAGTTCTGAATTTCTAAAGTATTCATTACACTAAAGATCTTCATGAATATGTTTTAGTGTATCTTTATGAGAAAAATATATTTTGTATAATTTATGGCTCCAATATGCTGAAGAGAGATCACTGATTTAATATACAGTATTGTTGCTTATATCAGGAAATAAACTCTTACACTTACTCTTTATTTTATAAAACATGTCATTTTCTATAATAGATTTTCAAATTTTTCATCAGTGTGTGCTTTAGTAGGAAAAGATCTGGCAATTTGTCATTAATATTATAATTTACTATTACAGGGATTTTTAATGATTGATATTTTGGAATTAGTATCTTTCATTTATACATTCCTGAGTCCTAGAATTTTTAATATTTTATCTTTAGTAATATAAGCTTTAAGAATTATTTTTCTTTTTACTTTTATTTTTCTTTTAGTGTTAACTGATGACTCTCAATTGAAAAGTTATGGAAATAATTGAAGAACCTTAAGATACAATAATTTATAAATATGAAATTTCTTATTAAACAGTATATTATAGATATTATTTATAAAATTATATCTATAAATTATAACTAAAATAATTTGTTTTTTAGTATAAAAAATCTACATATAAAAGGTAAAATAATCATCACATGAACTACCAGAAATGTGTATGAAATTTGGACTGGAAGTGTTGATACATTTGATAATACCAGCTAAAAAATTCTAAGCAACTGTGTAAAAACTAGAAGCTTAAAATCACTGCTATCCTATAGCATAGATATAACAAAATGCCTAGACTGAGTGTATTTATTCCTCACAGTTCTAGAGGCTGGGATGTCCAAGGTCACGTTGGTTGGTAAGGCTTCAGTATGTGAATTTTGGAGTATGCAAACATTCAGTCCATAGGAAATAGTATTTCCATTTTTGGTACGAAGATGGAAAATCTAAAAGTAATTGCTGAGAAAAATAAGATCTTTGTATTCATTAGATTTCATTCTCATTTCAGTGGCTGCATAAACAAGCAGAGGCACGAAGAGTAATTAATACTGATATTCCTGAACTTTGTGACTTAAAAGAAGAAGAAAAGAATCCAGAATGGTTAAAGGACAAAGGAAAGTAAGTTGTTTGAACTCTAATCATGTGATTTATGATGTAAGTCAACAGTAGCACTCATCACATTTTTTTAAGTATCTTCTCGTGTGTGTGTGTATGTGTGTGTGTGTATGTGGTGGTGTTATTAAGAAGGCAGTACAATTAAGCAAATTAGGTAGGCTTGGCCTCCATTTTGGTTTATTTTTCATTTTATTTTATTTTTTTAATATTTTATTTTATTTTATATAATTCTTACATCTTTTTTCATTTTTGCACAATGTATGCATTTTCATCTTGGTTATAGTCCCCATATAATTCCCACCCCTCTTATTTTGACCATAATCCCTCCTACCCCTATCCCCTGTAGTGTGTCTCTGGTTTAATGTTGCTTGCCGATTTTGATTTTTACTTTATTATAATTAGTCTTTTTTCCTGGTCCCTTATTTAGGTTTTCTAAATTCCTGCTATGAGTGAGACCATCCGATATTTTTCTTTTGTTTTCTGGCTTATTTCACTGAGCATGATCCCTTCCATCTCCATCCAGCTTGCTGTAAATGGCTTGAGTTTATCTTTTTTGATTGTTGAGTAATATTCCATTGTGTATATGTACCGCATCTTCTTGATCCAGTCACCTATTTAGGGGCATTTGGGTTGTTTCCATATCTTACCTATTGTAAACAGTGCTGTAATGAACATGGGATACAGATATCCTTTTGAATTAATGGATTATGATCAGTGAAATAAGCCAAAAGGAAAAAGAAAAATATCAGATGACTTCACTCATAGGAGGAATGTAGGTGAACCAAATAAGGGACCAGGAAAAAAATAATTATAATAAATCAAAAAACAAAATTAACAGGCAACTATTAATCAGAGTAATTCTGCAGGGGAAGGGGAGGGAGGGGGATCAAAACAGGGGAGGTAAGAGCACAAGGGACTATGGTGATGATGCACAGGTGAATTGGCCATGGGAATTTTATGGGGACCACATCTGAAAAGAGAAAGCATGGATTTTTTTGTACAAAAGGAAGAATTGTATAAAAAGGAAGAACAATGTAAATAAATATAAAATTAAACAAATTAAAAATCTAAACCTTCTTTGATTATTCATATTCACCTTTAAAAGATTACTAAATTATATTATAATCATTTATCAAGGTACCCCTTTTAGTAATTCATATATGGTTCTATGTGTGAATATTTCTATACAGTAATTAAAAATAGTGAATTATGGTACCATCTGAGTGGCAATTTGAATATGTATTTTGAGATTGAAAAATAGTTGTAGGTGACTTCTGGATTTCTAGTTTATTTATATACATTTATATATCTATTATTTTCCTATTATTGCCTTAACAAACTATTGCAAATTTAGAGGTCTAAAACAACAAATTTATTATATTACACTTCTGGAGGTCAGAATGCCAAAATGGATTTCTTCTGAGGCTCCAGGAGAGAATCTACTTCCTTGCCATTGTGTCACTATCACCTCCGCTTCCATAGTCACATTTCCTTTCTCTGACTCTCTTGTCTCCTTTTTTCTTTTATAAGGATCCTTGTGATTATATTATTCTGACATGGATAATCTAAAATCTCTCAAGATATTTAACTACATTTGCAAAGTCCATTTGCCATGTTAGTTAACTTATTTATAGGTTCTGGGAATTAGGATATAGACAGCTTCTGGAGGGGAGGTACTATCTTTCCACCACAACATCTAGATTTTTCTTCGCTCATCTTATCTTCATTCTTTCATGTTTTTTTCTCCTGTCTGTTTTAACACCAGGGATTGATTTGTAGAATTGAGATGGAGTTTGCAGTTTTTCTGGAGGTCAGAGGCCTGAAGCTGACAGACTGGTTCCTACATGATCAATGATCCTTTCTCCCCATTTTTTCTTTCTGCCCTCCTTCTTTTCTTCCTCCCTCTCCATTTATTTAGCAATTAAATAAACATATATTGCTTGCGTGCTACTAGGTCAGGTATGCTAGTCCCTGACCTACGTAGATCAGTGAAGGAAAGAGATAAACACAAACACTTGTGTCAGAAGTCCAATACATAGAAAAGAACAAAGTAAAATAAGGGTGGAAAAGCAGGGCATCTCACCTTGAGGGGAGAAAAGTAGTCTCAGGACAAGCGCCATAGAGAATGCAGCTCCTGAGCTCCTCTTAATGGTAAGTAGGAATTTCAAGAGAAATCCATTAATTTTGGGTCGAGGAGACTGAGCAAAAGCTCAGAGATAAGAAATAGTGTTATAAATAGGTCAAGATCTATGTGTGGTTTATCTATCTATCTATCTATCTATCTATCTATCTATCTATTTATTTATTTATTTTTGCTAAGGCATAAAATTTAAAGCTAGGAATAATGACAGATGGGCCAAAAAAATAGGTAGTAGTCTTGAGTGCTTGGCTAAGATTCTTAGATTTTATTCTGTAAGGTGGAGGAAATTGTGAACCAAGGCAAAAGCATTGTTGTAAGGGTAGAGAGGGGCAACTGGAGAAATATTTAGAAGGTAAAAATAGGCAGAACTTCTTGATTTGTTGGGGAGTTAGAGAAATAGTTGTAGATGACTTCTGGATTTCTAGTTTAAATGATTTATCTTGTGATGCCATCAACTGAATTAGAGAACATTAGACTGGCTAATTTTCATGGGTAGTGTTTGGTTTGGTCTTATTAATATACTAATAACATCATTTAGATTTAAGAATGGAAAGAGTAGATTAAATCATTGATTCAGGCTTGGAATTTTGTACAAGAAGTACAACAAAAAATTGTGTGTATGTGTTTCTGTTTGTGTACATAATTGACTGCAGGTAAAAACAATAAATTGGCAGCAACCTCGTGTAAACATGTTTTTTGTGGCAGTCAGGCATGACTGGTAGTTGTAATTACTTTAGGCTCTGTTGTTTTTGTACCTTTGCCTTATTGATTCCAATTAGACAGAAAAAGAAAGAGAAGCAAAATAAGAGGAGAGTTAGAGTTTTGAAAATGAGGAGAGATGGAAGAAAACTTAGTGACTAATGACACCCAGAGATCAGAGCAAAGTACAATTAATTATTGTGCCAAGTACAAACAGATAACAGAAAAGGTAATACTTTTTAGAGAGAAATGTATCCTCTCTAGCATTGTAATGCAGTATAATATATAGATACAGACATAGCAACTAACTAAGAAGCAATGTGTTGGATTTGAGTCAAAGGGTGAAATACTTTCATCTCCAGAGGTTTTGTTTTACAGTAGCCTTCTAATATATTTACACAGGCAAAAACAGCCCAACTGTCCTAAATTTGCTTAAACATATGGGGCATTCTTATCACAGAAAGTGAAAGCAGGCAAGCCTTTCAAAGACTAGTAGCTTGAAGAAACTGTTTAGGGGATTATGTCTACTCAAAAAGAAGTTCTTAGAACAAGCCACAATGTGTTTTTATTTTTCTTTATCTAGTTTCTAATGCTGTAGCTTAGTTTTAAGTGCCAAATCTATTTTTAGGAAAATACATTAGTATAGGTAATTTTATTTGCTCTTGAAAGCATTTTCCTTCTCCAATAACTTTGTGAAACTGAACAAATGAGGGTAGGGGTTAGGGATCACCCAATTGGTGGGTCCTCATCCACACATTTACAATTACAGGACCGACATATGGAAAGAAACAACAGTGATAGTGTTTATTTATATAGAGGCAAAATTTGGGAGCTAAGAAGGAGAGAGAGGGAAAGTTTATAGGCCAGTATGTGGCCGATGCAGTCTGTCCTAGCCTAGACAGTGTCCATGTTGCAGTTTCTAAGCCAAAAGTCACACATGGAAGATGGCAGTTGCCCCTCCAATGAGAGCCTGAATTCAGCCTCATACATGGAGCATCAAAGGACTGCTACTGGTCAGAAGCAGTGAGCTGGTACCAGACATGCAGGCCTGACAGCTGGCCAGAGATCACAGGCAGTAGACATCAGAAGGAGTCAGAATGTAGGGAGCAAAGATCAAGATAATGTTGTCCACCAAAAGAGCAAGAATGTCCTCTGCTCCTGCTTTTAAAGTCTTCGTGGTCTTTCTCCTCCCCTAGCTCCCAGCAACTACCCTCTCACCTCTCCCATTCTCAGGAAGGGGATTAAGAGCTCCACCTTCTTAGTGGCACCATCCCCTGCCTTGGAGGTTGTGGGTCCTAGCCCATTCTCAAGGTTGCAGGGCAGGGCCAGAATGTCAGTGGATCTGCTTACTGCACTGATGTGTGCAGCTGTTGCGGCATGTTTAGCTTCATAGCATCCCAACCCAGGGTGGCAGAAGCTGTTGTGCTGCCCTGACAATTTGAGGGGTGGCTGGGGCAGTCAGGCTTTGCAGTGCCCAAACCTGAGCTGGTTCCCCTAATAGCAGCAGTAGCAGGTCCAAAAGGGGCCAGACTAATGCCCCTAATGTGGCTCTGCGTTACTCATCCCTATATGAGAAGGAGTGAGGCTGTCTTATGCAGCAGCACAGGGACCTGGAGGCAGCCATCCTCCCACTTCAACACACAGTCGAACCAGACCATTCCAGGGGTCACTCCTCCAATGATTGTACCAGATGGCTTTTTATGGAAACATCTTACTTAAAATAGTCTAGTGCTCTAATTTAGATATGTGCATGGTATGATGTCACTTAAACAGCCTAATGTGACTCAGTGTCTGTAAATAACTTTAATAGCTACCATAGCTACCCTTCCAGAAACTGTAATCATATAAAGTAGGTGGACCATTGTTCTGTCACACTGATAATACTCTGCTTGATTTTTGGCCTAAGTTGTTTTGGACCTTGTCTTTTTTAAGCCTAGACTTAAAAGTTCCTTTTTCCCCCACAACATTACCATAGCTCACTCTCTACAGCAAATTCTAAAGTTGGATAGGAGTGAATTAATGGTATATAATTCTACAATCTATCACCCAGCATTGTATTACTCTCCCCCCACCCCTTATTACTCTCATTGTAAAATAACTGTCTATCCTAGTTCTAATGTCTCAATTTTCTTTCTATTCTCTTGGCCTAAGTACTAGATTTTTTAAAAAGTGTATAATTATTAAATATCTGAATGAATAAGTAAGAAATATAGTATTGATTGCCTACAGAGAGGACACCAGGAAGGCTACAAGATGAGAGGAGGGAACTTCTCCACTTCAGCATGAGTAAGATGTTTCAGAGCTCATGGCGGGGCAGAGGGGAGGGGAATCTGTTATTGTGATACTTTTCAGCAATGTGGGGTAGGCAGCATAGGGCCGGTGGCCCATTTTTTTATGGGGCATATAAATATATCAAATATAGAGCTGATGTGACATGCCCAGAGTCACAACACTGATGAGGGACAGACTGAGGGAAGGGGTAAAGATGGTTTCCTTGAGAGAAAAGTCCCTGATACCTAGATATGGGATTGTGCCCTGGATACCTGGAACCAAGGTCTTTCCTCACTGCCTTTTCCTCATTCTTTTGCCCCAAGATTTCTTTTTCTTTTTCTCTTTTTTTAAAGATTTATTTATTTATGCATACAAGAACTGGGGTATAGGCCAGAGGTGCAGGGGATGAGAGGATTCACCAGAGAGAGTGGGGAGCAGAGCAGGCGGATCTACTGAAATGCACTGCTGAGGGGAGCAGTGGGCAAGGCAGGAGAGGTCTGCTGTGCCATGTGGGTTTCTCCCTGGCTGGCCTGATATCGAACTCATGCTGCAGTGGCTGGTGATAGCTTGATAATGCTGTCTTTAACCCCTGTGCCACCAGGGAAGCCCATACCCCTAGAGTTCTTCAGGGAGATAGTTGATGCCTTGGAGGGGGTGGCTGGCCCAAGAGAATGACTCATCTGGATCCAACTCCTTTATACCCAACACAAAATACAATACCTTTACTTCAAATGAAGACACCCTTCATGGAAGAGGGGATCCAAACATGGGTCCATCTCGCTCTCACTCACTTCCCCTGTTGATTTCATCAGCTGCTTCGCATTGAGACTTCTGATGGTTAGGTGACCACCCTGAATGATGAGTAGTCTACTTGACTTCCTAACTGCCTCAGAGCCCAGAATATTCCAGACCAACCATCCATATAACTGGTCCACACAGAATTAATTTCACCATAACTGATAAACTTTTGACAACAGCTAAGGACAAAATTAACTGGAATACTGGTTTGTGAGGCCGGTGCTTGGGTTGGTTAATGAATCTTGCTGTCCAGCCCCCAGTGTCTCACTGACTAAAGTTCTTATCACCCATTTGAGGAGTAGAGTGGAGCCCTGGCTGTACACTTGCTCATCAAAATCCAATCTCTGCTATACAAACTGCAGCCATTACCCTTGACTCTCCTTACGGATTTTATTTCCACATTTCCTTCAATGGAATGGTCAGTGGGAATGATAGTTTGCAGCTCTACCCTATTGATTGTCTAGATGCTTCTATTGTTAGGGGGAAATGATGTCCTGAGCTAATCCCATACAGGCTTTGTGGACTCCATTCCCAGTCCAGACTAAAGCCATCAAGACGTTGGGAAAGACAAATCCCCTCACCACCAAAGGGAAGGTGGCTGGGACCTGAGGGTGGAGTTGAGCAGCCAGGTTGGGTATAAAAACCAAACACGTGGGCCTTGGGGTGGCTCGCTATCGCTCGCCTCCTGGCTTCACAGCTCCTGGCTTGCAGCCAGCTCTCAGAGTGCCATTTGGGATTCCAGATCGGCGGATCGGGTAGGACTCATTTAAAACTTTGTCTCCCACTTTTCTCCCTGAGCTGTACATTTCCTCATTTCCCCTTCCCTTGTAAATAAACCTTTTATTAACCTTTCACGTGTGCCTGCAGTAGAGCATTGATAAGTCCTTTTAAGCGCTCGGGTGAGGACCCACAGTCAGGCACCCCGTTTTGTATCGGGGCTGCCCTATAACACTATTACTGCTGCTGAACCTCTGCTGGAGATGTTCGGTGGGTTGTCTTGACTGCCTATGTGTGTGAGGAGGTAAAGCCCAGTCACTTTTCTCCAACTTCCTGGCCAAGATCTGCACCATCCCTGTGGAGTTCTACCCTGACTTTGTGGCATATGTGATACCCAAGGTGGCATGGGCAGCATTTTCAGAGGTAGCTAATACCTTTCATCTGGTTGAGGTGCCCAAAGGCTAATTCAGGGTTGTGAGCATAATAAATTTCTGGGGAAGATGTACCACATGCTACTAGAAGTAAAAATCTTGGGAGGTGCCTTGAAATGCCAGGGTCTGCACATCTGTTCCCCATTAGCCTTGGGATCCCCATCTCACATGCTACTGAGTGATGGGGACCCAACTTATCCTCACCAGGCACCAGTTTTTCACTCTGTGACCTTGTGTATCTCTTTATGTATACCCTGTTTTGTAATTCTGTCATGTCTATCCCAAACCTTGACCCAGTGACATACCACAAAGTGTTATTGAGCTTGGTATTATATATTTTTGCTCACTGAAGTTTCAAAAATGAAACAAATGAACAAACAAAAGAAACCCCACAGGCAAAAAAAAAAAGAAAGAAAAAATAGGTAAATTGGACTGTAGCAAAATTAAAAACTTATGTGCATCAAGGATACTAAGAGAATGAAGACATACAACACAACAGTGTGCATGTACTTAAAGCTGCTGAACTGTTTAAAATGTTAAAAATGGTAAATCTAATGTATAATTTACTGAAGTTTTTAAAAGGCTTATTGTGGACACTATAGGTTATCTAACATTTGTTGTCTCTGTTTAACCCTTATTGACTGAATTCCTATTTTAATTAGGCATGTGGAGTTTGCCCATGTGACTAAAGATGGGGAACCCTATCCCAAGTCCAGGGACAAATTTCGGTTGACAACAGATCAGGATTATTTTCATCACACTGCTGCTTTTTAAAAGTGTGTTTTTTTTAATTGAAGTACCATTGGTTTACATTGTTATTTGTGTTTTGGAAGTTTAGGATCTCCCCCGTTAGGTCTAGTCACTATAGTGTACCCACCACTAAAACACCCACAGTCCTCCACCATGGTCCCTGTCTCTATCTTTGGCATTGATGTCATAAAATGCACTGCCATTTCTTCTATATTTTATTGCTGCAGGCCTTATATACAAGTCTTTCATCCACTTTGAATTTCTTTTTGTGCATGGAGTTATAATGATTCAACTTTATTCTTTCATATGTGGCCTTCTAGTTTTCCCAGTATTATTTGTTAAAGAGACTCTCTTTTTCCTATTATATAGTTTCCTTTATCATAAATTAAGTATTGATAGATATGTGTATTTACGCCTGAGCTTTCAATTTTATTCCACTGGTCCATGTGTCTGTTTTTATTCCAATACCACATCGCTTTAGAGTTTAGAGTTAGGTGATGTGATGCCTTTGTTTCCTTTATTCTTAGGATTGTTTTCGCCATTGAGGCTATAATTTTATGGTTTCATGTAAATTTCAATATTTTTAATTCAGAATTTTTAAACAGTATGGTTGGTATTTTGATGGGAATTATATTAATCCCTCTGGATATTTTTAATGTGAAGTTATTTATTTCCTTAAGCTACTTTCTGTTATTGTCAGATACATCCTAGTTGACACTGAAGCATTTCAGAAACAAACTGTTCCCCCAAATTAGCTTCTAATTTGTACCAGTTGTATTAAATTTGAGCCAGCCTTAGGTTAGATAGCACAGTGCTTGGTCTGTCTTACCTTTTACTCATGATTTGCTAAACTATTTTTATGGTTGTATTTTTAAGTTTAATATTATAGAACTGTAATGTATGAAGTAAAATCTACTAGAAGTGAACATGAAAAGTGTTACTTATATGGTACTTTTATATTTGACAAAATATTTTCTACTTTCTTATGTTTGTGCCTTTTTCAAATTTCTGAAAACTGAAAAATAGAAAGTAAACTTTATACTTTAAATAATTTTTAATTATATCTTCTTATTTTGAAGAAAATTTTGGAGGATTGAACTGAAAGAGTATATCTGTTAAGATGCTTTTGTTTGCAAAAAAAAAAAAAGATGCTTTTGCTTGCAAGTAAAAAAAAAGCAACAATTTAAACCGGCTTTATGTTAAAAGGAGTACATTGGCTTATAAAATTGAAAAGCTAAAAGTGTGTTGCATTTCTGATAAAACTTAATCCAGCAGCATAACTGTATCACTAAAGACTTAGTTTCCTTCTGCCTTTTTAATTGTTTTCCTAATACCTTGGTATCAGCTTTATTCTACTGTGAGCTCTGGCCATGATGTTCAAAATGATCCTCAGTAACTTGGTCTGTGTGCTTTCTTCATTTGCATCCAGCAGGGGGAGTTTTCCCATCTTTTCATTCTCTCTGGAAACAAAGTTCTAGCCTTCATTGTGAATAGACCGTTTTGGGTCACAAGCCCATTCCGGTGTCAGTTATTGTAGCAGTGAGGGTGGGAATATGCCAACTTGCCTAAATTACTGATGGCTACCCTTGGAGGCAGGGTTGGGATCACCTCCGTTCAGATTACATGCTGATGTGTGTGTGGGAGAGGTGGTCACTGAAGCTACAATGGCCATAGTACAAGGAATAGAAACAGAGGTAACCCATCCTGTGTGCCAAATATCATTGCATATTATTTCTGTGTTTTTTTCAATACTATATTATTTTTCTTTTCTGTTTTTGTCTCATTAGCAAATTATTTGCAACAGAAAACTATTTGGCAGCCATTAATGCATACAATTTAGCCATCAGACTAAATAATAAGTTTCCACTATTGTATTTGAATCGGGCTGCTTGCCACCTGAAGCTAAAAAACTTACACAAGGCCATCGAAGATTCTTCTAAGGTACATATATATATGTTTTTAAAAGTAATATATTTTTATATGGGGATTTAAAGCTGTTACCTTCCTATTTATTGGTTTAAATGAAGCCCTTATCTTTTATCTGTTAAATTTAAACAATGAGATGTAAGGATTTTAAGAATTAGCTTGCATATTACATTTTTTTTATAGAGGCATGTTTTATTTATTTATTTGTTTGTTTATTTGTTTATACATGCACTGGGTACAGTCAGAAGCATGGGAGGGTGAGAGAATTCACCAGAGCTAGAGCAGGGAGCAGAGCAGGCAGAAGGACCGAAGTACACTGCTGAGGCGAGCAGCGGGCGGCAGGAGAGGTCTGCGCGCCATGTGGGACCCTCCTCCGGTGGCCAGGGAGCAGCTGGGGATCGAACCGGCGCCGCAGAGGTTGCAGGCAGCTTCGCAACCCAGCGCTCAACCGCTGCGCCACTGGGGAGGCCCGCATATTACATTTTTTAACTGAAAAAATATTTTTTGAATGGTCAAGTAACTGGTATTTCATGAGACTTAAAGTTGGACTAGAAAACCCCTATCAATTGCTACTATTGTGCCTTGGTGTATAGTTGAAATTCATAAATTTTGCAGACTTATGTAATATAGAAGGAAAAAAATTTGATATTCCCTTGTTAGTACTATCACTTTCACTGGGAAGGCTATTTCCCATAATCATTTTCCTAATTTCAAAGTAATTTAGTATATATTAGTTTTCACTACTAATATCTGGTCATTATCTGGAAATTCTAGATTTTTTGGCTTTTTTCAATTTGAGTAATTTGTTTTAAGAGAAAATCACATACAAAATCTCTTATGTGGTTCTTTGAAATTGAGAATATGGAGAAACAACTAATTCTCTTTACTTTGACTGAGACCTTACAATATCTTTATTATCAAATTTTCCTTTTACTAGTACTAACAAATATTTTGATGAATGAATAAGTGGGATCACCCAATTTAAATATAAAAGATCACAAATGCTTTTAATCATTCCTGTTAAAAGTAAAACTGAGATTTTTCAAAATGTAAACCAAAATATAACTTTGGGGGACAGGTATAATATGAATCTCATAGGAACAACTGAACTATTCCTTAATTGCTCAACATAAATACATGTATTTGATAAGTTACCAGACAAGCCAAAAATTTAGGTAACTGAGGGCTGGGGACCTTTTTTTTTTTAATAGTCTAGAGATTTTTAATTTTTTTTAAGATTTATTTTATTTATACAAGAGCCGGGATACAGGCCAGATGTGCAGGAGGGTGAGAGGACTCACCAGAGACAGAGAGGGGATCAGAATAGGCAGACCGACGAAATACACTGCTGAGGGGAGCAGTGGGAGAGACAGGAGAGGTCTGCTTGCCATGCAGATTGCTCTGAGGCCAGTGGGGATGGAACCAGCGCTGCAGAGGCTTCAGACAGCTTCACAGTGCTGCACTCAACCGCCTGCAACACCAGGGAGGCCCCTTTAAATTTTTTTTTATATACCTAATATGTCATGAATTCAAAGGGAATGGGCTCCAGCAGCTCCTTTCCATTGGTTCTCACAAAGTGTGCTGCTCTGGGTGGAGCAGGCTGGCGCTTCAGTTGAACCCAAGTATCTTTCTCTTTAACTTCCTTTATTTTTAAAAATATTTATTTATTTATGCATGCAAGAACTGGGGTGTATGCCAGAGGTGCAGGGGGGTGGAGGGTGAGAGGATTCACCAGAGACAGAATGGGGAGCAGAACAGGAGTACTGACTGAAATACAGTGCTGAGAGGAGCAGCAGGCAAGACAAGAGAGGTCTGCTACACCATGTGGGTCAGCTCCCTGGCTGGAATCAAACTCGTGCTGCAGTGGCTGCCAATAGTGTCATAGTGCTGAGACTTACCCCCTTGCCACCAGGAAGGCCCATAACTTCCTTTTTTTCTGGTCATTTTCTTTCATCTGTTTCAGGAAGCTACTTTGGCACTTAGGAGTGTTTACTATGCTCAATATGAACAGTAATTCCTTTACTTTTTACTGCATGCTGGGTAAAGATGTAAACTCAATGTAACATGTAGGGCACTCCTGTTTGAACAGCTCCCTCCCCTTAAGGCTTACATCACCTTTCCTGTAGAATTGCACGTATATGGCCAAAGGAGCACTACTGTTTTCTAAAAGGCCTAGAAAACATAAAGCAGATGCCTCTCCTCTTTCCTTTATGTTGGTCATTTTTGTGATTTACTGAACGATGGCATTCCAGCCAAAAGAAAGGCTTGAGGCTTTAAAGTTAAGACTTATACTATGTTTTTGTTCAAATTTAAATTAGAAAATTATGTCCCCTCCCCTTTTTTTTTTTGGTAAGGCACTAGAATTATTAACGCCGCCTGTTGCAGACAATGCTAATGCAAGAATGAAGGCACATGTACGACGTGGGACAGCATTCTGTCAACTAGAATTGTACATAGAAGGTAAGAAATTGATAGAAATGTTTTAAATTTCAAGGTATATCTTGAAAAAACATCATTGGGATTTTTTTTTTTTGAAGATTTTGTTTATTTATTAAAGAACCAGGGTACAGGCCAGATGTGCGGGAGGGTGAGAGGATTCACCAGAGACAGAGCCGGGAACAGAACAGGCAGACTGAATGAAATATACTGCTGAGGGGAGCAGCAGGCGAGACAGGAGAAATCTGCCACGCTGTGTGGGTTTCTCTCTGGCCGGCCAGGATCGAACCTGCACTGCAGAGGCTCCGGACAGCTTTGCAGCGCTGCGCTCAACTGCCTGCGCCACCAGGGAGGCCCGTCATTGGGATTTTTTAAGGTCATGACATTTTAAGACTCCATTATTGTTTTGTTGATCTCTGCAGTTTATCTGACAAAGTTAGAAATAACTTTAGAATATTTAAAATTCATTTTTGTAGAATGAGTTAAATTAAGGTGTGAACAAGTTTAGATATAGGAAAAAGCTGTAATATCAGATAACTTCTACAGAAAGATGTGTGATAAATCACTTAGGAAATGACTTAGTAATGCACTTAAAGTATATGGAAATTTAAAAATTAGCTTCTATGGGGCCTCCCCGGTGGCGCAGCGGTTGAGCGCTGGGTAGCGAAGCTGCCCGCAGCCTCTGCAGCGCCGGTTCGATCCCCGGCTGCTCCCCGGCCACTGGAGGAGGATCCCACATGGCGCGCAGACCTCTCCTGCCGCCCGCTGCTCCCCTCAGCAGTGTACCTCGGTCCTTCTGCCTGCTCTGCTCCCCGCTCTGGCTCTGGTGAATTCTCTCACCCTCCCGCGCTTCTGACTGTACCCAGTGCTTGTATAAATAAATAAATAAATCTTAAAAAAAAAAAAAAGAATCTTAAAAAAAAAATTATAAAAAAAAAATTAGCTTCTATGGTCATACAAACACACATACTCAGAAATAATTGATCTATCATTATTATCAATATATCATCATTGCTTGTTGGAATGTTTGTGAGAATGTACAAAGGTTTGTAATTTAGCCTTATATGCTTAGAAACCATAGCATTTATTTAGTTTTGAGTTGTTTTTTCCCTTCATTTTTAACATTATTCAAGGGCATTTACAGTTACATTGCCCCAAAGGCAAAACTTAGTAGTAGCCAGGGTTTTGTCTTCAAAGTTCCTGTTTCCATCCCTCTCTATCTAGATGCCCATTCAATTTCCCTTCATTCAAGACCAAAAGTCCTGTCCTTGGTGGTGCCTTACTACAGAATGTATTCTAACCTATAAAATTTTATTATCTAAAACTTCACTTTAAAAGTTATTTCTGCAATTTTTAGGGGATTTTTCTAACCAAAGCATCCTAGTTAAATTTATATACCTCATGCTTTTTTTAAAAAAAAGTATTTTTTGTCGCTTCATGAAGATAAAAATTATCAAGACAGGAATGCAACATTATAAATCATGATTTGGAAAATATGTTATCACAGACTGTTTTGAACTGAAAGGACCCTTCATTTTAAAGATGAGAAAATGGAGACTTGGAGAAATGAATTGATTTGCATGAGGTGTGTAGCAAATCAATAGCACGTAGAATGCAAGTGTCCTTACTTCCAAAGAAATTGTCAACCAGTTTATAATGCTTCCTTTTTTTTTAATTTTATTTTTATATTCCTCATACAATTGCAACCCCATTTCCTTTTTAACCAGTTTTCCTCAAAGTAATTCTTTAGCTATGATAACTACAAAAAAAGCTATGATAACTGCAAACTATGGTGTATGAATTACATAAAGTATGAATAGAGTCTGCCAAAATTATTTAAAAAATCTAGAATGTCTGAATAATATGCCAACTTTTTGTTGACATACTAAAAATGCCCTTTCAATGTATTTCATTGATTCTGTGCATAATTTAAGTTTAACTATTAGCTTATTGAATTTAAAGTAACTGTTTCTTTCTTAACCCTGAATAAAATCATTATAATTATTTCTGAAATCACTGAAGAATTTTTCTAATCTCTCAGAGATACGACCATGTGTATAAAGGTGGAAATCTAACATAAATCCTAGTTGTCCTGAGCCATGTTCTTGGTGGTTATTTTTTGTATTGACTAGATAACACAAATATTTGTTAAATGTTATATTGATCATCACTGCTATATAAATATAGGCCTACAGGATTATGAAGCTGCGCTTAAGATTGATCCATCCAACAAAATTGTGCAAAATGATGCTGAGAAGATTCGGAATATAATTCAAGGAACTGAACTAAAATCTCAATGACTATAGAAGCAACTAGGTATTATATAAGTATTGTTTTAAGTCTTTCAAAAGTAACTGAAGGCATTAGGAATCTTTGTACGTCTTATGGCTGATGATGCAGAATTACTTTCCTTTAGTACTGTAGTTGTGTACAGGGCAAAATAGTATAAATCTATAGAAAATGAAATATTTGGCAAATAATACCTCAATTAGTAAATCAAAATAAAAATAATCTAGTTTAATTCTTTGCTTCTTCATACTGATACATAATTTAATTATATATTTTTTTCTTGCTGTTTTCAGTTTACCTTTATAATTAATGAAGTATTTCTTGATGTTGATTTGTAAGTAAAGTAGAATTTTAAAAGTTTGTGTTTATGAAGTATTTTTGTGTGTATTAAATGTACTGGTTAATTCTCTGAAAACATGATGTTTATATAACCAATATGGATGTTTTCACTAACTTCCCAATGCATGGAACCCTTTTTTTCCCCTATTAGTATCACTCTATCACCTGTTGTTTGAGGTTAGACCAATTCAGCTTAGTAAAACATGTGTTAGGAAAACTTGTTAAAGGCAGTGTTACCCAACATTGATCATATTTCGAAACACTATCTGGTGAGGACACATTTTCATTTTTTGGTAAGTTTTCTAGTGAAATTTTCTTCTAGAACCTTCAATTACAACAGGAAAAAAGTACACAATAAAGGGTGACATGTTAATTCAGAATATCATGACACTGGCATTGAATTATAATGTGTGCTGTATCACTGGTGACGATAGCATTAAACAAAATAGAACATCTTTTCTTTTATATGTAGTTGTGGAAACAAGTCTCTGATTATATTTAGAGGATTGTTAGGAAAACAAAAGTGGACAATGCTTTTATAGTACTTAATCATCTGCTATTATTCAAGTCTCTTTCTTTTTCTTTGAATGCAATACTTTTTTAATGTTTAAAAATACCCTAGTCCTGCAACCTTGAAACTTTTACTTCTGAAAAGAAACTTTTGTTAACTTTTATAACAGTTGTGAAAAATTGACATTTGTGGAGCCATTTTTAAATGGAGCCAGGCTCTTAACACAGGAGACCTACATGCCGCTGCCATGTCTTTATAGATCCCTGAGAAATTCCAGAACATTTTGCAAGTACTCAACACCCATATCTATGAGTAGTGAAAAATAGCCTTTTCTATAACTTCAATTAATGGTATAGGGTGAAGATATGTTCATGTGAAATTGAGGAAGGCTGACATGAATCTCACCTGGAAGACAAGAGAACTCACTAAGGGTAAGGTAGAATGTGTGCTAAGCATTATACAGAATCCAAGCCATTCAAGAGTCCTTTCTGGTTCTTAAACAGAGAGAAGGATGTGAAGGATTGTACCCAGGCCCTAGTCAGTGGTCTGGACAGCAAGTTGCATGAAGGCCTGGGGCTACTGAAGGTTCAGACAGAGAGAGAGGACTGCAGCGCTTCTGGGGAATTCGTGCCCGAGGCTGGCACACCAAGACCAGAAGCCACACTGTGGGTGTGTACAGAAGAAATAAATATCTAGGCCTTTTCTGTTAATACATAGTTTATACACCACAGAAAGGAAGGGAGGAAAAAAGGGAGGAAGGGAGGGAAAATGAGAAAAAGAAAATAAAAAATGATGCCAGGAGTCATTACAGAGAAACTACATTTATTGGTCTCCTTTGAAATGAGACAGTATGCCCTAAGGACAAAGACAAGGGCTTTTCTGGGAAGAAAAGAGGAAGGTGAGGTTAAGTGCTTAAAGAAAAGAACAGATATAATGTTAAGCTTAAACTATGCTTTTGTATACATCATTGGTTACCAATTCTACACTCAGGCAAAAAAATTATTAATCTTCAGGCCTTATGATCTGAGTGACTTCTCAAACAACTGTTTTCTTGATGGTTTCTTAAAACAATTGTTTTTTTTTAATTTTTTAAAAATTATTTTATATATATATTTACATCATTTTGCATTTTTGTACAATGTATGCATTTTCACCTTGCTTATAGTCCCTGTGAAATTCCCACCACCTATTAACCTGTGAACTATCACCATGATCCATTGTGCTCTTCCCATCCTTGTTTTTATCCTACTCCCTTCTCCCTGCCCCCCCCATAGTATGTCTCTGATTTATAGTTGCCTGTTGATTTTGATTTTTACTTAATTATAATTAAGTAAAATTAATTATAATTAATTACAATTAATTACAACTACTTAATTAGTTATAATTAAGTAAATTAAGTTTTTTCCCCCGATCCCTTATTTGGATCCTCTAATTGTTTTTAACACAGTCCAACATCTTTGGTCCAGTTTAATGACCATCGACCTAGTTCAAATGAGATAGATAATGCAATTTCTCTGTAATGGTTGACTGGCTCCATTTTATAAATAGCTCCACAAATGTCACATTTTCACAGCCCTATCTTTTAAATAAAGTCTTGGTTTAAATGCAACAGACACATTTATATTCACAGAATATTTGACTTTTATTATTAGTATTAAAGTACCTTTTTTTTCCTTCCTTTCTGTGTTTTGATAGTATAGGATTCCCTGGACCAGACAGGTATAGTCACAATAGCCCTTCTACCACCAAAACACCCATAGTGTTCCACCGCAGTCCACTGTGTTCTACCCAGCTTTGCCCTGTTTGCACTCTTCTGCTTTTCCCTCTCCCACTTAAAGCCAAAGATCAATGGTACTTAAGCTTTTGTTGAGCAATCTTCTATAGTTTGCAAGGAACTTCTGTCTTAGAATGAAGTGGTAATAGAGTTAAACTATTGATACATACATTTCCATTTCCCTTATGATGAAATATGCCTCCCAAATAATAGTGTTATCACTAAAACCAATAAATAAAAGAAAAGAAAAAGTTGTTGTACTAGTCATTTAATTTTTTTAATGCCAATTATTTTATTAAAATTAATATATCAGTAGTAATAGTAAGGAGTTTGATGTTCTTTATTCAAAAGAACAATCCTGAATTGGAGCAGTACAGGGCCTCACAAGGAGTGAACCACAATTCTCGAGGAATTGGGGGCAACAGTGAGTTTTACTGTGCTTTAGAAGAGGCAGTGTGCAAACAGGGCAAGATTACCTCGGAGGTCAGGATTTCCTTATAAGGTTAGTATGTTCTGCTTTCTAGGGTAAGGTAACTAAATCCAAGTTGGAGAATTGTGATTAGTGTATCTTAGATTTCTTTGACAACTATTTAAAGGACTGACTTTGGTTTAGATTTTGACCTAACCAGGCAACTGGGGAGGTCTTGGTTTTGTAGTCCTGACGTGCGCATTAACTTTATCAGTACTAAGTAGGTAATGAACTAAATGTAGCCATTAAGGAAATATAAACTGGAGAGATCTTTAATGCCTTACTACTGTGTGGTTACCATACATAAGTACTTATATACTGTTTATTATAGAGAAAACATTTTGACAGATTTAATTATGAACAAATATCAAGGCTATATAAAAATATTGCTTGCAAATAGTGCTACTTAGCTATTTTTGAAATGAGTGCTTTAGAGAAATGGGGAATAATTAGGTTATCATCAGACCAGATTTTTAAAAGGAGGATATCCTCACATGCCACTTGTCTTTTGAATGACAATCACTTGAGAGTCAGGGTGGATAGGTAAGTAGCTTCATGAAATATGTCTTTATCTCAAAGTGCTTAAGCATTTTATTAGCAATACGTATTTCTTTCATTCCTCTCCTAAAGATGTTGTGAATTATATCAAGCAAAAAGTCCCAGATTAGGTTTAGGATAATTTTTCCTCTCTACATTTTAGTTCTTTACTCACAGAGAAAAAAATTATTCTCCAAATATTGTGGTGATGGTGTACGGGTTCTGGGGGATGGGGGGGAAGAAGCGGGAGGGAGGAAGCAAACATCATTTAAGAATGAACAATGATGTAAAAAAAATATTAAATAAATAAATAAATAAATAAATAAAGTTTTTCTCCAAATAGACAATTATTATCTAATAGTTAATGTAAAGTAAACATGTATATATAACATATCCTGTCCTGATTTCTCTAGTGTCAAAACTAGAGCTGGATAGTAGTTAGAGCAGTAAAGACAGATTTTACTCAGCAACTATTGCAATAAAGGAAAAATGACTTCAGTGCAGAACTGGGGCCAATTCCTAATACGGCATAGACGAGTGATTTATAGGCAAGGAACAAGTTGAGGGTGGTGAGGGAGTAGGGAATGACAATATTATCAGTGAATAGGAAATTTCTAACAGGAAACATCAGGGGTTGGGGGATTCAGTTTAAACTAATCTAATAAAATGAAGAATTGGTGAGATATTAATAGTGGGGATTTCAGCTAACCCACTTTAGCAATTTTCTTGTTAGAAATAGACTCTTTTTTTTTTTTTAATAAATTTTATTGTTATATTCCCCATACAATTGCAGCCCCCCCATTCTGACCCCAATCCCTCCCCTCCCACCCCCGCCCCCCTAAAAGTGTCTCTGGTTCATAGTTTTTTGTTGATTTTGATTTTCACTTTCTTATAGTTATTCATTTTCCTGGTCCTTATTTAAGTTTTCTAGATTCCTGCTATGAGTGAGACCATCCGGTATTTTTCTTTTTCTTTTTGGCTTATTTCGCTGAGCATGATCCCTTCCAGCGCCATCCATGTTGCTGCAAATTGCATGTGTTTCTCTTTTTTGAATGCTGAGTAATATTCCATGGTATATATGTACCACATCTTCTTGATCCAGTCATCTATTTTTGGGCATTTGGGTTGTTTCCAAAGCTTAGCTATTGTAAACAGTGCTGCTATAAACATAGGGGTGCAGGTGTTCTTTGGAATTGATGTTTCTGTGTCCTTTGGGTAAATACCTAGGAGTGGAATTGCTGGATCATATGGAAGCTCTATGTTTAGTAGGTCCAGAAATCTCCATACAGCTTTCCACAGTGGTTGGACCAGTTTGCACTCCCACCAACAGTGCAGAAGAGTTCCTTTTTCTCCACACCCTCGCCAACATTTGTTGTTGCTAGTTTTTTTAATATGTGCCATTCTCACTGGTGTAAGATGGTATCTCATGGTAGTTTTGATTTGCATTTCCCTGATGACAAGTGATGTTGAACATTTTTTCATATGCCTGTTGGCCATTTGCATTTCCTCTTCAGAGAAGTTTCTTTTAAGCTCTTCTGCCCATTTTTTGACTGGATTATTAGAAATAGACTCTTAAAGGACAAGGCTCAAGGGAGACCTAGTTGAAAAAGTGGTTCAGCCTGTTTATACTTGTCCATCCATCCATCCATGTGAAAATAAAGGCAAAAGACCTTTGCATGTATCATGGGAGAAAATGTTAGGTGATCTCCCAGGAAGCCTGACAATATGAATGGGTTTCATTACCATACTGAACTGATCTGGCTCAGTCTTTAATCTCAAAGACCTATCAAGAGCACCCTCAGGTGACCCATATCACATGATCAGAATTATATAAATCAAGCTTAGGATATTAGACAAAGTAGATTGTCTGCTTATTCATAAACCATAATTGAGTGAGCATGTTCATAGGACAATTGATAATATGATGTTCATTTCTCCTTGTAAACAGATATGTATAGTAAACAAAGTCATAAAGTTTTGTGGCTAATATGTAATCAGAACAGAGGAGAATGAGTTTGATGAATGGAATGTCTCGTGGCATAATGCATCCAGTTCTACACAATAGGCTTCCTTTTTGTACAAGGTTTAAGATAATTCCCTTTGTTTTCTAGCCCTAAGGCATAGTTCACTGTAAGTAACTCTCAGGTACTAACAATAAAAATAGGCTTATTTTTCAGGTCATGTTCACAATTTTTGAAGTGTAAGTTCCCCTTTCTAAAATGTTTTAAAGGTATATATATCCTAAGATTATTTCTCTCAAGATATCTTCTTCAAGGAACTAGTACAAATTTTTTTTTTATTGAAGTAGCATTGGTTTATCACATTATATAGGTTACAGGTGTCTAGCATTGTAAATTAACATCTGTATATATTTTATTTTGTTCACCACTAAGACTAGTTACCATCCACTGTGGTACAGTTGAACCCTTTTACCCAATTTACCATCCTTCCTCCTCCTACTATTCTGGTCACCACCATTTTGTTTGTAGAGTTTAAGAATTTGTATTTTGTTTATTGTTTCCTTATCTTCACATGAGTGAAATCATACAGTGTTTGTTTTTCACCCTCTGTATAATACCCAACAGGTCCATCCATGTTGTTGCAAATGGCAGGATTTCATAGCTGAATAGTATTACATTGTGTGTGCATCTATACATATCACTTTTCTCCAACTATGTGTTCGTTTTCAGGACTTGACTATTGTGACTAATGCTACGATGAACACATGGGTGTTCAAATTAGTGTTTTCATTCTGTTGGGGTAAATACCAGAGGCAGGAGAACTGAATCATAGATTTCTATTTTCAATTTTTTGAGGAATCTTTATTTTATTTTTAAAAAATGTTTATTTATTTATACATACAAGAACTGGAGTACAGGCCAGAGGTGTGGGTGGTGGTGGTGAGAGGATTCACCAGAGACAGAGTGGGGAGAACAGGTGGATTGACTGAAATACACTGCTGAGGGGAGCAGCAGGTGAGACAGGAGAGGTCCGCTGTGCAATGTGGGTCACCTCGGTGGCAGGGGATAGAACTCCTGCTGCAGTAGCTCTGGGTTGCTTCATAGTGCTAATGCTTAACCCCTTGCGCCACAGGGAGGCCCAAAGGAATCTTGTTTTCCATAATTGCTATAGCAATTCACATTTCCAGTACCAGTCTTCCCTTCTATCCACATGCTCTCCAACACTTGTTATTTTGTATTTTTTGGAAAATAGCCATTGTCACAGATGTGAGGTAATATCTCATTGTTGTTTTGATTTACATTTCCCTAACAAGAAGAGATGATGAATATCTTTTCATGTGCCTATTGGCCATCCAACTGTTTTCTTTGGAGAAATGCCTATTTAGGGCCTCCCCTGGTGGCGCAGCTGTTGAGCGCTGGGCTGCGAAGCTGTCTGCAGCCTCTGCAGCGCCGATTTGATCCTCGGCCACCAGCAAGGGTCCCACATGGTGCACAGACCTCTCCTGCCATACCCACTGCTCTACTCAGCAGTGTGCTTCATCAGTCTGCCTGTTCTGCTCCCCGCTCTGACTCTGGTGAATTCTCTCACCTTCCTGGGCTTCTGACTGTACCCAGTGCTTGTATAAATAAATAAATAAATCTTAAAAAAAAGAAATGACTGTTTAGTTCCTCTGCCCACTTTTAAATTGGATTTTGTTGTTTTTACTATTGGTAATGAGTTCTGTGTACATTTTGGGTGTTAATGCCTTGTTGATATATGATTTGCAAAAATCTGCTCACAGTAGGATGCCTTTTGTGTGAAGATAGTTTCTTTTGCTATGCAGAAGATTTTTAGTTTTATGTTATCCTGTTTGCTTATTTTTGGTTTTGTTTCCCTTGCCATTGGAGTCAAATTCCCAAAGACATCTGTAAGACAGAGGTCAAGGAGCATATCACCTGTGGTTTTTTCTATGTATTTTATGGCTTCAGGTCTCATATTCGAGTTTTTAATCCACTTGGAATTAATTTTTGTGTATAGTATTAGATAGTGTCTAATTTAATTTTTTTCATGTGACTATCCAGATTTCCCAATACCATTTATTGAAGTTACTTTCCTCACTCCATTGTATGTTTATGGCTCCCTTGTTATAAATTAGTTGTCCGTATGTATATGGGTTTATTTCTATGGTCTCAATTCCGTTCCATTGATCTGTGTATCTGTTTTGATTACTGTTCCTTTGTAGTGTAGTCTGAAGTAAGAAAACATGATACCTCCATTTTTGTTCTTTTTTCTTAGGACTTTTTTGGCTATTTGAGGTTGTTTATTGATACAAATAAATTTTATGATTTTTTTGGTTATATTTTTGTGAAGAAATGTCATTGGAATTTTGATAGGGATTGCATTGAATCTATATAGTACATTAACATGGGCATTTTAATGATGTCAGTTTTTTCAATCCATGAGCTCAGACCATCTTTATATTTCTTTGTGTCTTGTATTTCAACAATATCTTAAGGTTTTCAGTGTATAAATATTAAACCTCCTTTTTCAAATTCATTCCTAGGTATTTCTTTTTGATGTAATTGTGAATGGAATTGTTTTTCAGATATCTCTTTCTGCTCATTCATTCTTTTTTTTTTAAAGATTTATTTATTTATGCGTTTAAGAGCTGGGGTACAGGCCAGAGATTTGGGGGGTGAGAGGATACACCAGAGACTGAGTGGGGAACAGAACAGGCAGATTGACTGAAGTACACTGCTGAGGGGTGAGGGGAACAGTGGGCAAGTCAGGAGAGGTCTGCTGCACCATGTGGATTGCTCCCTGGCTGGCCGGGGATAGAACTTGTGCTGCAGAGGCTGCGGATTGCTTCATAGGTTGCGTCTTAACCCCTTGCGCCACCAGGGAGGCCCCTCATTCATTCTTTACATATAGAGACACAACAAATTTGTGCATATTTTGTAACATACCACTTTACCATATTCATATTATTTCTAATATTTTTAGTGGAATCTTTGAGATATACTATGTATTAAATATCATTATGTCTTCTGAAAATTGTAATAGTTTTACTTCTTCCTTTATAATTTGGATAAGATAGATTTTATTTACTTTTCTTATCTAATTGCTCTGACTAGAACTTCCAGTACTATATTGTATAGTAATTGTATGAGTGGACACCCTTAACTTGTTCCTGATCTTAAGGAAAAGTTTTCAGTTTTTCACCATTGAGTATGTTGTTGAATATGGGTATGTCAAATATGGCCTTTATTATGTTGAAGTTTATTCCTTTAATATTCATTATGTTGAGGGTTTTTACCATAAAAGGATTTTGAATCTTGTCAAGAGTTTTTCTGCTTCTGTTGAGATGGTCATTTTTGTCCTTTCTTGATGTGGTACATAACATTAATTGATTTACATATTCTAAACATTCTCTGAATCCCTGAAATCCCACTTGATCACAGTGTATGTTAAATTTAGTTTGCTACTATTTTGCTTAGATATTTGTATCTATGTTTATCAGAGATATTGGTCTGTGGTTTTCTTTTCTTGTAATATCCGTTTCTGGTTTCAGAATTAGGGAATATTGATTTTAAAGAATGTGTTTGAAATTTTCTCTACTTTTCAATTTTTCAAGAAAGTTTAAAATGAGTAGGTATTTATTCTTCTTTGAAAGTTGGCAGAAGCGCGGGTGAGGACCCACAGTCAGGCACCCCGTTTTGTATCGGGGTTGCTCTACAACACAGGCACACGCGAAAGGTTAATAAAAGGTTTATTTACAAGGGAAGGGGAAATGAGGAAATGTACAGCTCAGGGAGAAAAGTGGGAGACAAAGTTTTAAATGAGTCCTACCCGATCCGCCCATCAGGAATCCCAAAATGGCACCCTAAGAGCTGGCCACCAGCCAGGAGCCGTGAAGCCAGGAGGCGAGCGATAGCAAGCCCCCCAAGGCCCACGTGTTTGGTTTTTATACCCAACCTGGCTGCTTAACTCCACCCTCAGGTCCCAGCCACCCTCCCTTTGGTGATGGGATTTGTCTTTCCCAATGTCCTGATGGCTTTAGTCTGGAGTGGGAGTGGAGTCCACAAAGCCTGTATGGGATTAGCTCAGGACATCCTTTCCCCCTAACAGGTTTACAATACTATATATGATTCAGATGTTTATTACCAGATCACACTCACCACTACGATACCCGAACTCCTCCACCACAGTCTATTTATTTTGCTTATATTTTCAAAGAACCAGCTGTTGCTTTTTTTTTTTTTTAATAGAGGCATGTTTTATTAATTAATTAATTAGTTTGTTTGTTTTCGTTTTATACATGCACTGGGTACAGTCAGAAGCGCGGGAGGGTGAGAGAATTCACCAGAGCCAGAGCGGGGAGCAGAGCAGGCAGAAGGACCGAAGTACACTGCTCAGGGGAGCAGCGGGCGGCAGGAGAGGTCTGCGCGCCATGTGGGATCCTCCTCCAGTGGCCGGGGAGCAGCCGGGGATCGAACCGGCGCTGCAGAGGCCGCGGGCAGCTTCGCAACCAGCGCTCAACCGCTGTGCCACCGGGGAGGCCCCCAGCTGTTGCTTTTCATTGATCTTTTGTATTGCTTTTAAAAGTCACTATTTTGTTTATTTCTGCTCTAACTTTTATATTTCTTCCCTTCCATAAACTTCTATTTTAGTACTACATTTGTTGCATCCTGCCGGTTCTGGTAACTTCTTTGTTTTCTTTTGTCACCAGGTTTTTAGAAGTGTCTCCTTTAATTTCCTATTGATCCAATAGTTGTTTAATAGCATGTTGCTTAGTCTCCAAATATTTGTCCCCAAATGTTATTCATTGAAACAATGAAAGACACTGTCTTTTATTTCCGTGTTTCATTTGTATGGTATAGTGCCTGCTATAAGCAGGTGTTAAACAAATATTTGCTAATGAATGAATCAATCATAATTTCTCTCCTACACCAGACTAGCAGTGGAAAAGAGAACTTGTTCCTAACATTCCCCCAAGTTCTAAGACATTAGGTAAAATAAATGAGAAGTGGGAAATTACTGGTCAGAATTTCCGTTTAATTCAGCACCTATGTTCCTTTGTCTTGATAAATATACGAGGTAGCCACTTAGTTCATGAAGGCATTTTGAATGTTTTGGAGTACATGTACTAAATAAAGCTAAGATGTGCTAAAGAAACCTTTTATTCTGCTATTTTGAACACATTTTAATTTAAGAAGTCATTCAATTGTCAGTTGAAATACTTTATTTCTTAAAGGTGTTTTTTTTCTTAAATTAAATCAAATCCTTTTATTTTCCAAATTAGGTACTATAGCCTTAGATATTTAAAGCTCATTTTCATGGCTATATTTTCTCTTAAATGTACAAAGGGATATATTTTCATAGAGTGTGCTGGAAATTGGGAAAATCAAGGGTTCTGCTTCTGTCAGGTGCAGTATTTAGAGTGTTATTTTGATATAATCCAGTGGCTCTGATATGGCTTGAAAATATTTGTTCCTTTGGAGTATAATTGCAGGGAAAGAACTGTGGCATAGGTAAAAATTCACCATAATTACTTGAATTGGTTTTATACATAATCATCTTTGGTTTGGATAGTGAGGTAGCCGTACTGAGTGTCTTTGGGTCCAACATACATGAAAACACAGGATTGCCAGGGTTTACACAAGGAGGCGTTTGCTCAGATTTCATCTCTGTGTCTGAGTTTGAAGCTGAAGTATTTTTCTTGTCCTGTTAAAACATAAACACATCAAATCAGTCTCAATTATAAAATTCTGAAAAAAACCTAAATTGCTTTCCTAATCTCTCATCTCACACCACTCACAAAAATTAATTTAAAGTGAATTGAAAGCTTAAATGTAATACCTGAAATTGCAAACCTCCTAAGGGAAAAAAAATATAACACAGGAAAATAGCTCCTTGATATTGGTCTTGGCAACTATTTTCTGGATGTGACACCAAAAACACAAGTAACAAAAGCAGTAATAAACAATTGGGACTACATTAAATGGAGAAGTTCCTGTAGAGTAAAAGAAACTACCAACAGAATAAAGAGACAACCTATGAAACAGGAGCAAATGTTTGCAAACCATGTATCTGATAAGGGGTTAATTTTTTTTAAAATATCCAATGAGTTTATTTAACTCAATAGCAGAATCTCATACAATTTTGATTAAAAATTGAATAGACATTTTTCCAAAGACATGCAGGTGACCTTCAGGTACTTGGGAAGGTGCTCAAGGAACTGCAAATCAAATCACTCAAGTTTGAACAGTTGTTATCAAAAATATATTCAGAGAAGATAATAAGTGCTGGTGAGGGTATGGAGAAAAGGGTACCTTTGTGCAATATTAAAACAGCCAATATGGAAAATAGTACAAAGCTTAAAAAAATTCATCAGAATAAATTTAGAGATCTAATTAGTTTTATTCATAAATCTTGCTGCATCTGACCAAGCAAGTAGAAAGACTCTGCAAGCAGCTTGTACAAATTGGAAGGTTTTATTTATTTTTCTTATTCCTCCTCCCTTCCCCCAAGGTTTTTACAGTTAGAAAGAGGTTAGGACAAGGTTATTAAGAAAAGAAAAAAAGATTACTTCAGGCAAAGATACCTTGTCTCAAGGGCAAGAAGTTCTTATCATGCAGATTATTTCACTAGTGCTGATTTGGGAAGATTACATTTTTGGGAGAAGTTGAAACTGCCATTGGTTAGGTATTAAGTGTAGTGGGGTTTGACTCCATTTTTTTTTAAAGGGAAGTTTCCTCAAAAAATTGAAAAGAGAAATACCATATGACACAGAAGCCTATGTATATATTTGAAAGAAATGAAAATCACTCTTTTGAAGAGATATATACATGTACCACCTTTGACCTCACTAATTAGAAATAAAAAAATCTTGGTAGTGTTAGAGACCACCCTGTTACAGTAGTAGTCAGCTATTTAATAACACTGAAAAGGTAGCTGAAACCTGAAGGCCTTTCTCCATGGTAGTGTTGTTCTCTAGTGCAGTGCTTTCTACTTTTTTTATGTGCATATGAAATACCCAGGAATCTGATTAAAATGCAGATTTGAGTCAGGTCTGTGACATCAAGATTCTGCATGTGTAACAAGTTCCTAGGTGATCAGGCCATACTTATGCTGCTAATGCATGGATCTCACTGTGAGTACTGAGTTACATACTTTTTATGAAAGATGTGGCTAAACTGTGGTCAGTAGTTAAAGAGGACTTTGGGGAGCAGGCTAAGGAGTGTAGGATTTGGAGAAAAAGAGGGTAATAGAAACTGATAATAATGACAGATGACACCTGCTTGGATTATGAAAAACATGCTATGCTGACTAACTGGGAAACCTGTTTGTATTTTACAAGGATTCAATTTCCTTGTCTATAAATATAAAATAAAGGAGATGAATTAGATGGTTCTGTTTTCTAATCTGAGGATTCACATACCAGGGCTCTTCAAATGTGGTAATAGGAGATGAAGTGATTTTCAGTCATTTGGAAAGCACATATTTACTCATGATAAGGCCCTTAATAAAAATTTACTCTGTGATGTCCATTTAGGCAAAAAGATGTTTTTTTTCAGTTACATCGAAAAGGGCAGGTTTATTATAAAAAGGGAGAGAAAAATAAAGGACAATTGCATAGACACAAATGGACAGAAAGAGCTGTCCTTGAAAAAGACAGGTTTGCTAAAAGAGAGCTCTATATAGTTACAGGTGGGCAGCTTTGGGAGGAGAGTACCTCTGCTGCTTTGCAAAGGGAGGTCAGTGAAGAGAAACACCAGCATAGTCACAGGTGGGCAAAAGGTCTGCTGTTAGGCAAAGTTTTGATAGTTAGAAACCCAAACCAAAATCTTGGCAACTTCCAAAATAGTGAAGATCTAAGTCCTTATAGATCAGAAATTACCTTATATTAAAGTAAACTCACTGTGACTCTGACTTTTTAAGATTGAATAGAAAAGATTTTTCATATGCACTGAAGATCTTTTTCTTTGAATACTCTATAGTAGATTCTTATGACCCCTGAAGCTGAGAACCTTCCAGAATTTTAAATCTTTTAGACTAGCAAGAATATAATCTTGTTTTCGCCAACTCTAAAATGGAGATAAAAATGTTTACAGATCAGTAGGATTGGATTTAGGAAGGACAAAGACTTTTTTGAATTTCAAATTTGGGCCAGATTAGTTAGGTTCCTTTTTAGCACAACTCAGCTCAACTGAGTTCCTGGTTTACCCAATGTCTCAGCAAAGATGAAATTCTTAATGTCAGGAATGTATTTGTTTTGAAATCTTGAATTAGAATCTGTAAATGTTAGTATTTAACTTTCTTTTAACTTGTTTTAAACATTAAGAGCATAAATATTAGATAATAATCAGTTGCTAGAATCCAGTTGTATCTTTATAGGTCAGTTTTTCTCAAAATATCTAAGTTTTCTCATCTGAGGGTAGGCTTCTGAGGTGGAAGGTGACTGTACTTTGACTTGTGAAAAAAAGGACCAACTTACTTTACTTTTTGGACACTCAATCAGGTTGCCTAGGTTAAACTCAATCTTATAGGATCCTCTTATCAAATCACCCTCTACCACTGGATCTAAAATTCTCATTGGCTTTGACCAAAATGTAGTACAGAAAACCAATCTAGTTAAAAAGATGACAAATTAGCTGATAAATTTTGTTGGTAGAATTTGTACTACACAATGGGGAAGTTAATGTCTGCCTGAACGTTTTAGACTTACAATAATTCACAAGTGTTCCTGGACTTAGAAACAAAATACCCATAACTCTTTTATAAGCTTATTGGCCCCCACTGCAGATTTTTTAACAAAACAAAACATAAGCCTAATATCTTTATATGAAAGGTTATTTAAAATTCCTTGCCAGGCTTACAAATTGGGTCAATAACTGTTATTTACTCAAGGATAAAAAGGTTAACGAAATTGTAAATATTTTAAAATTAAGTCTAAAAATTAGCCCACGAAAGTGTCTTCTAGAATTAAAACTAGAAATGGCATTAACTTTCTTACTAATTTTCGGGTTGTCCTAGAATTAGAGAAAGCCAGGCCACTTTGACTTTGAATTCAAAGACCTTTGGTATAATCTCACATATTTTTTCAAAAATAAAGACAAGCCCTACAATAATAAAAATGTCCATTACAGAAACTGTAATTATAAGATCAAGAAATCCTTTTTCTTCTTTTTTCCCCCTTCTTCTTTGTATCGGGGTTGCTCTACAACATTGTTATAGTTGATGTTAAATACAGCAACACGAAAACCAATAATGTCCAATTTTTAGTCACTCTTTTGTCTCTGTTCAGGCCCACTATTCTTAATAGTATTGTTATTTATCTTTTTTGGTCACATTCGGGAGACAGAGAATTAACCTTAACTTTCTACTGTTTCCGTCAACACTAAGTATAAAATCTACCATATCCTTATTTAGCGCGTATTCTTTTTTTTTAAACAAGGTAAATAAATGTAAATAAATGTACATTTAACAAGGTACGTTTTTCTAGCTGAAAGCCACCACCGCAGCTTGCAGTGCGTTGTGAGCTGCAGACCACTCCCAAAACATCTTTATCTCTTCCGTGGCCATTCTGGGTTAAGGCATGCACATTCTACATCTGTGTAACCAAAGAGAGGTGGTTTTGGGGATGGGGTGGGTGGGAGAAAGAGGTACCCCAAATTTATAGCAAAGAATACCAGCATGCAAAAACATCCATCCTCTGTCCACACCCACCCAGTCACAGTCGGTCATTCTTGATCTCTTCCTTGTTTATTTTTTCGGTAAACGTAGTCTTTTTCTTGCAGCGAATGGCAATTAAGGCTGGCGAGCTCCCAGGGAGGCGTCCCCTTTTTCTTTCTTTCTTTTCTTTTTTTTTTTTTTCCACCACAGCCAGTCAAAGCAGCAAAGCGAAGGTGAACCGTCGGCTGAATCAATGTGTATACACGAATCCACCTAATCCAGGGAGCAGTCCTCGGGTTGAAATTTCACGGGGTGAAACCGCGAAGCCATTCACGGAGTTGTAGCTGCCCGTGTCCATGGCAACCGGCCGCGGCGCCGCTCCAGCGCCGGGGCCCGGATGTTGTGAGGCTCGCGGCGGCCGGGCCCCCGCTTCCTCCAGCCTCGGGCGGCGGGCCGCGCGCCGCCTCGGGAGTCGTAGTTCTTCCTGCCGCCGCCGCCGGGTCTGAGGCGCCGCAAGGACTGCGAGTCCCGGCATGCCCCGCGGCGCCCCGCCGGCCGCCGCCTCCCGGCTTGCGGACGCCCGCGAGCAGGTTGTTGTTTTTATGCGAGGCGTCACTGCGCCGGGAGCTGCGACCCGCGCCACCGCGACAGCTCGCGCGGCCGGGCGGAGGTGGCGCTGCCCCGTCAGGTACGGCTTGGGGCGGGTTCGGGTCCCGGCAGCGGAGTCGCGGCTGCGGGTCCGGGCCCTGGCCGGGACTCGCGACGCCGCTGCCTAGCGGGGGCGGTCGCGGGGTCCCTGAGCCGGGGGGCGACTGACCCCCCGCGGCTGGAGGGTGCGGGCGCGCGGGGTGGGGGCTCGGGGGAGCGCGAGTCGCGGCCCCCTTGGTCCCGCCGTCCCCCGGCCCCGCCCGCAGACCCCAGGGGTGTGGAGGCGCCGGCCGCCCGGGGGACCCTGCCGCCCCCGCCGGGCCGGGGTGAGGGGAGGGCGTCCCTGGGCTGAGGACGGGGCGCCCCATATGGTAGGCTGTGGCGCGCGCGTCCTCCCGCCGGGGTGCAGCCGGCCCATAAGATTCGGTGACGTTTGAGGTCCGGGATGCCAGGGATAGAAACGATACATTTATTTTTTATTTAAAACGCAGCGGAGGTTTCTGCGAGTTACTCCATGCTAGCAATGACCCGAGCCCCTTCCCTGCCTCGCTCCTGCTCCCTCGGCCCCGGCACGGGGGTCTTCGGGGTCCCCGGGCGGCAGCTGCCCAAACAGCGCGTTCTGCGCGGGAGGTGTTTGTCTCTGCCTGATGAATCCAGCTGCTGGCCGTGGGGAGAGCCAATTTTAACGCCCTCGGCCAATTAAGTGGAGGTGCTTCGTTGACTGGGTGTAATTTGCACTGCTCCCCACTAACTTTATTAAAAAAAACCGGAATGTTGGATGCCCTTGTAGCTGCAGTAGGTAACTCCTTTAGTACTGCAAATTTGAAGATGTGCCTCCTCCAGGAGGGTCACATTCCCTAGATAGTGCTGGAAATGCAAGTATCTTGTCTTCGACTGTAGCTTTGAATCTTATTAGGCCCCTTACATCTCAGGGGGATATTTATCGCATCTTGCACGCCAGTGTAAATGGTTTATTATTCCTTGCTGAGCTCTGTTCTTGAAGTGGAAGGGGTAAAGTGAGGTTTTATTTAATAATTTTGAAACTTTTGTTTTAATGGTCTTGTTATTGAAGTAATGTTGGTTTATGACACTATTTGATTTGGAGGTACAGACTCACACCTATTTAGATGTAGGTTACCACGCCACCAAAAGGATATATTTTAATGCATAATTTTTTAAAGTTTTTACTCGAAGAATGGGATTCTAATTTAAAAAGCTAGTAACATGCTTCCTGTAATGTTAAAGGGTATGGAAAATACAAATTTTAAAATGAAAACGGTATAGGAAATCTTGCAAGCCGGTTTTTAAACTATGGAGCTAGAAGTGATTATATATTCGAGTAGAAATAAGATTCAGAGGATAGTTACAATTATAAAAGTGATTAGATGGTGCAACTAGAAATGCTTTTTTATACTTTTGGAGATTTTATTCAGATTTTCTATAGAAGACATTTAATTTTTATAAAGGATACAGGTGCAGCAATTCCAGTTATATAGACTCTTTAAATATTGTTTTAAAAAAGCAAGCTAGCGACATCAAACATATGGTATAGCCCATTACCTCATCCACAGATGATATAAATGACAAATGTAAGGTATTTGTGGAAAAGGGAAAAGAAAAGCATAGCTGGGCTGAGGAAAAAACATAATAATTGGTACCATTTGTACATCTCATCTTATTTTTGATGTATATTTTTTCTCTTTGTACTGTAAAACCAAGCAAAAATATTTAGCCTTTCTTCAGTTAAGATAGTGCTTCATTATTCCTATTAACTCCACAAGACGAAAGATGGGCTTACTAATGGGAAGTGATACAGATTTAAAATTTTTTATTTGTAAACATTTGCCAATGGAAATAAAGCTGTTAAGCAATTATAAAGTGAAGTGTTTCAAACTTAATTTGCATTGAATCCCTGTGTCTTCTATGTCTTATATTTTGGATTATGTTCATTTTTGTTACGGATTTTGTTTTGATTATGCATATGATGTATAAGGGTGGGAAAGTAGCATATTTAGCCCACATTTTGTTTTCTCTCCTCAAGAAAGGCTGCATTGTTATTCTATGCCAGTGTTCTATGCATTTTTGCACTTAGCAGTCTTGGAAAATTGGGACTTACCTTTAGTCCAGATGTGTTACCTTTTAATAAAATACCCACTCTGAAGCTCTGTGAGGTTACAGTGTTTTCTCAGGTTGTCTTTGTAACTTTGCTCCTCTCCCAAATTTCAATTTCTTTTCAGTATTTACTGTGTTTTAAATTTATATATTTCGTGTACTGTGTTGGCTCAGTATTTCATTAGATATTTGGGGGCAGTTTCAGGACAGAAGAAAGATTCATAATTCATTTGCTTGTCTTACTCATATGTTCCATAGCACTGTTGTCTAGGTTGTGTAATTGTATACTTATTTAGGTTAAAGAGTAAGAATTTGGTATGAACTGCTAAGATCACAGAAGTAGAAACTTTTGCACATGTAAAGAATAATGGACTCAAGCAAAGCATGTTAAGCCCTGGGTATTTTAAAACTGAAAATGCAGACTCATCTAACAAAGCAGAACTACTAGACACTGAATTGTTTTTGTGTTTGTGTGTGGTTAAGGTGAGGAAATTGCCATATTATAAGTGATAACTTACATTTTCAAAATTTTCTTCCTGGCAGTAATGCAGTTTTGTCTAAATTAAAACAATTAAAAAATATATGAGTTAGTTTCAAAGGTCATAAGGTCATGCCCAATGTATTGCATCAGATAGAATTGAAAAAAAAAAATTCTCAACTTGAGATCTAAGATGAAATTTAGCTTTATAATGTGGGGAGAATTGCAAATTATAAATTTTTTCAGGACATTTAATGTGTGAAAACTTGCTCAGGGACATGTAGGATTTTCTGAAAGAAGTATTAGGAAAAAAGTTAGGTGAGTTAAAAGTTTCCTTCTGTTATTTGTGGAAAGTTAAATCTGATTTTTCTTTAGCTCCTGTCCATAAATCATTACCCTAAAACCTTCTGGATCATCTTGCTGGGATGATGAATGTAAAATGAATTGGAGTCAGAATGTTTAATGATGTTGAGCAACTATTAACTTAGGAGCCTCTGTTGTTTCCATTTGTACATTGTAATAGCCAGTTGCCCTAATTCTTGTGGGATTTGTGAAGATCAAATCAAAAGTGAAAATGAGACCACTTTGTAAGTGGCAGAGTGATTTACCTCCTGTCAAGTATTGTTGGCTTGCATAAATAATATTTACATAAAGCAAATTGTATGTTTGAAGTATAGTGTCTTAATGTGTTTTGACTGAGTAGCTTGAGAGATGAAAAATGGGATCTTCACTTGAATTTTTGGTAGAGATTTTTGACTTTTTCTAGTTGAGGGAAACCTGGCCCTTTCTTGACTGTGGCTTGGAACTGTACTACATTAGAGATGCTGAAAACTGCATGTACTCTTATGTTCGGGTTTTTAATTTTGGTTTTGTTGTTTGTTTTAATTGTACATCTAAAGCATAAGGAAGACCATCTGTTGACCTTAACAGTAGGGTGTGGATGTTTTTAAATTTTTTAAAGTAAATATTTTATTTTCTTGGTCTCTAGATTAATTTTTTAAGTTGAGGTAACATTGGCACTGTCTAATGATTCAGGGGCATATGTTCACATTTCCTCAGATGTACATCACCACTTGTTTTTAATGTTCTAAAGTGATGTTTTAAGTTGATGTCATGAATCGTGAGATTACACTGGATATAATACCTTACATCCTCCAAGTGATACGTTGCTTTTGTAAGCACTGGACTTTCTTCAGAAGAAATAGTTTAGAGTTTATACACCTTCTGGGAAAATCAACTGCCTTTTATAGCATCTAATCCTTGAGACTAACTTCAAGTTAGACTGACATGTAGAACACTTAGTAAAAGTCTTAGAAACTTCTGAGGTCTGAGAATTGTTTAAAAAAAAAAAATTCAACTGAGCAAATTAAGAGACCTAGTAGACTTAACAAATGATTGTCCAAACAGGCAGCATCCTATCTATCAAGAAGAAAGGTGTGGTACAAATTGAAAGTTTTCATAGTTAGAAAGACAAGGTTATTAGCAAAAGAAGAGAAAGATTATTATTCATCCTCTCCGACAAACAAACTAACAAACAAAACCCAACTTTCTGGATAAAGCAGGGGGCATCTTATGCAGATTACTTCATTACCCTTGACCTCAACATTCCAGTTAAGTTGCTTTAAAACTTCAGTTTTGGGAGAGACTGAAACTGCTGTTAGGTGTTAGGTATTAAGTTTTGATGGGACTTGGCATAAATGACTCCATTTAAAACCTGTTGTTTCTTTTTTTTAGCCAGAAAATATAAGTAGATGAAAGTAAAAGTAAAGAAATAGCTGTATCATGGCTTGGTAATGACTGCTTTTGTGATTGTTAGCTCAGATAACATCTTTATACCAACACTTTATCTACTGTTACAGCTAGAAATTAATAGTGGATGTTTATCTAATTATTTGTTCTGTAATAAGGAATGCTAAGTTTAAAAACTGGAAAACAATAAAAATGTACAGAATCTCTTTGTTTTCCACTTTACTAGCTTCCTCCTCCTGCCCTTCCCCTTCTCCTCCCCCCCCCCCAAGAAGTAAGAGACAGTTGTGAAATATTGGGGCTAATTACTCTATTGTGAAGAGTAGTTAAAATAAAAAAGGTAGATATATGAATAGTATATTTTTGACAAGTGAAACTAATTTAAAAGTTTGAGAATTAAAGAAGACAGAGCCAGAACTCAGGAGTTTTATTATCTATAAAAGGGGAAGCAACCAGGGGTTTATAGTGCGCCAGTGAGGGCTGTATGAAGCCTACTGAAGTGTACACATTATATTTATTGGCTTTTGGGCTATTCCAAAATTAAGATTTAGCAATTCTAGAAAGTCAGGTTTTTTTTCTTAGAATGAGAATACCTGGCAAAAGGAGTACTTCCATACTAAGAGATATTTTAATTTCCCCCCAGCATTTTGAATTTGTATTGTTTATTTCAAATTTTTTATTGAAGGTGTGGCTTCTTTTAGATTGAGGCAAAAAGGGCATACTTCTGTATTCAAATATGCTAATAGTTCCTTTTGTTTCCTAATTTGAGGGATGTTACATCATAGAAGGAAACTTGTAAAGTATGTATTGACTCACTTCTGCAAAGTTTGTTTTAGATCAAAAGGTTAATTTGCTGTATGTAACGATATTGCTGCCTTTGTTTCAGGGCATGGAAAAAGTGGTATGCTACTACTCTTCCATTTTTTTCCCCCTTATAGCTATCTTTAGTGGTAGCTTTCAGTGTTTAAAGTGAAATTCCACTCCTTTAGAACTAGGAGATTCTGTTTACTGCCTATGGTTTATGTTTGAATCCCTCTACATGATGAATATTCAAGAGGTAGGACAGCCATAGGACCAGTCTTGATGCTGTTTTTACTGTGCTGTGTACTCAAGAGCCAGCCTGTGTTATGCTATCTTCTCTAGTGTCAGTTTTCCACAATAAACTTCTGATATCTTAGATGGTAAGTCTTTTAAATTGCTTTGGAAAAACTGGTCATCTAGAAGATTGGATTTGTATGAGTCATTTATTTAAAATTGGGTTTCTTAATTTTAAAAAATGTTTATTTTTTCCTGCTGAATATAAAAATAATAAATGTTCATTGAAAATTTGGCAGACACATGTAGTATTAATTTTTTAGATTTCAAAGCTGCTCTTTTAAATTTTAATATATTGCATGTAGATTAATGTAAATAGGGTTTTATGTACATGTTGTATTCCAATTTGCATTTTTCACTTAATATAGTACTAATATCATCGCATGTCAAGACATGTTGATGTATTTTGCTTTTTTATTGACTGAGTTAATTACATTTATACATTTTATGATATTTTACTATATCATAGTAAAATGTATAGATAGTATACATTTAATACATTTACTGTTGGTTGACATTTTTACTTTCTAATTTTATAATATAAAAATTGTTTCATCAACCATTCTTAGACATATGCATATATATTTTCACGTTGAAGAGTATTTCTATCAGATAGCTACCTTGAAATGAAATGGATGGGACATAAATGAAATTAGTAAGTCACAGGGTATCTGTAAAATTTTCATAGTTGTTACAAAATGACTCAGGATAATAACAATATATATTTCCACTTTAGTACCTATTTTCCCGTATTTTCTAATTTATTGAGCTGTTTAATCTTTGTTCATCAGTGGTTAGGCATTAAAATAATCTTGTTTCTCTTTGCATATCTTTGGTAGTGAGGTTAAAAATAATTTCCTGTTTATCAGCCATTTTTATATCTTCTATAAATTGTTTATTCATGTTCCTTGCTAAATTTTCTATTCATTTAAAAAATATTTTCTTATTGGTTTAGTTTTGAAAACTATGTCTTGGATGTCACAGATATATGCCATGCATATCATTCATACTTATAGTGAGTTTTGGCAAACAAGTTTATGTCTTTTATATAGTAAAATATTTTCTTGGCAATTTCTGGATTTTGTGTGAAGTTTACTAAAAGATCTTCATTACTCCAGGATTATAATGCTAGTTTCCATTTTTTTTTTTTGAGTCCTTTTGTAGTCAGTTTGTATATTTAAATCTTTAAGCCATATTTTTACCAGGTGGTCTTAAAGTCATCTTAAGCTTTATTAATAATGCTAATCTTTCACAAAGGAAACAAAGATCCAAAATATTTTTACAACATCAAATTTACCAAGTTTAAAGAGGGCCAAATGATGCAACTTTGCAAACACTTATTTTTCTCCTTTGGGAGGTAGGAGATGGAGACCAATGAAATTTTTTTTTTCTTTAATTAAAAGTATTTTAGGACCTCCCCTGGTGGCATAGGCTGTTGAGCGCAGTGCTGTGAAGCTGTCTGCAGCCTCTGCAGCGCTGGCTCTATCCCGGCCAGTGAGGGTCCCACAAGGCGCGGCAGACCTCTCCTGTCTCGCCCGCTGCTCCCCTCAGCAGTGTATTTCATCAGTCTGCCTGTTCTGTTCCCCGCTCTGTCTCTGGTGAATCCTCTCACCCTCCTGTGCATCTGGCCTATACCCCGGTTCTTGAATAAAATACATAAATAAATCTTTTTTTTTTAAAAAGGCATTTTATGGGAAAGTTACCCTTATTTTTCTGGATCTCTCCCTTGTCCACCTTCAACACCAACAAGTAGTAAGCTTTTGTGCTGTGTTTGGAATGTCCAGAATGGCAGCCAGCACTTAATTCTATATTCAGAATTGCCCATCAAATCTTTTGTCCTTATGGGCCTCCCCGGTGGCGCAGCGGTTGAGCGCTGGGTTGCAAAGCTGCCCGCGGCCTCTGCGGCGCCGGTTCGATCCCCGGCTGCTCCCCGGCCACCAGAGGAGGGTCCCACATGGCGCGCAGACCTCTCCTGCCGCCCGCTGCTCCCCTCAGCAGTGTACTTCGGTCCTTCTGCCTGCTCTGCTCCCCGCTCTGGCTCTGGTGAATTCTCTCACCCTCCCGCGTTTCTGACTGTACCCAGTGCATGTATAAACAAACAAACAAACAAATAAATAAATAAATTAAATACGTGCCTCTTTAAAAAAAAAAAAAAATCTTTTGTCCTTTGGTGTTGTTTGGAAAGAAACTTAAACTTGGACTTTGCTTGGTCAAAATGTGGTACAAGATTTATCTGCTATACCAATTAAAGTGCCATACATGAATAATTTCTCAAATATAGGTTGACCCAATAAACCTTGGAATCAGCTTCCCAAGAGGTGGAACTTTTGTTTCCCACAGCACAAAGGCCTAGTGGTACTAAGGCACTTCTAAACTATGTTTACTTATTGCCAGAGTTTGGGAACTGTAATAAAGTCTACTTTGTAGGTGGTTTAAAGTGTGTGTGTGTGTGGGGGGGGTGTGTGTGTGTGTATAAACTGACTCTTAGATTAGACTATTTGCAAAAAGGAACTGCAAGTGGAAGCTTCTTCCCTCTCACAATGAACAGGATTGAAAAATCTCTTAAATCTCATCATTGAGTCCAGAAGTATTTATATCCGTACACTCTCTAAAATGTGAATTTGTGTCAAATTACCATAAAGCATAGTGATAGTGACTGACTTAGATGCTGACTTGACAGTAAAAGCCTTTGGCAACTTTTTCCTTGCATCGCTTTTTTTTCATGGTGATAAAAACTTTATAATTTTTAAAAAAGATTTTTTTATGCATACAAGAAGTGGGGTACAGGTCAGAGGTGCAGGGGGCGTGAGAGGATTGACCAGAGACAGAGTGGGGAGCAGAACTGGCAGATCTACTGAAATACACTGCTGAGGGGAGCAGCGGGCAAGACAAGAGAGGTCTGCTGCACCATGTGGGTTAGCTCCCTGGCTGGGGATTGAACTTGTGCTGCAGTGGCTGAGGATAGCTTCACAGCGCTGCATCTTAGCCCTGTGATAAAAACTTTAATAGAGAAATTGGACTATGATATGTATAATAATATATACTATCATTCAAATTTTAAAACATTAAAAAAGTTTTTAAGCAGTTAAGTTAAAAAAAAAATACTCATGGTCCTAATGCTTTTGTAAGATTTTTGGAAGGATATATTTCTGGTGTATATAAATCATATTTGCTGCAGATAGAGACTGTTTTTCACTATTGAGGAAGACTTTGTTGCCCATACTTTTTTATTTTTGTAAATGCTCCTCATTACACTTTCATTAAGGTACATTTTTCTATTTTATTAGTTACTGTTATTAATCTTCATGTGCCTAATTTAGATTAAATTATAAATACTCTTCGGTCTTTTTTCTGTTTGTTTTGTCTTTTTTTTTTTTTTTAAGATATATGCATACAAGAACCGGGGTACCGGCCAGAGGTGTGGGGGCGAGAGGATTCACCAGAGACAGAGTGGGGAACAGAACAGGCGGATTGACTGAAATACACTGCTGAGGGGAGCAGCAGGCTAGTCAGGAGAGATCTGTTGCATCATGTGGGTAGAACTTGCACTGCAGTGGCTGCGGACAGCTTTACAGGTTGCGTCCTAACTCCTGCGCCACCAGGGAGGCCCTGTTTGTTTTGTCTAATCTGCATTTTTTACCTCTCACCTTGCAAGTTGCCAAAACCTTACAATCTGTTTTGATCCTTGAAGTATTAATAATTAAAATGAAAGGGTTTGGAACAGTGTTTTATAGTTGGTGCTCAATAAATATTTGTTGAAGGAAGTGAGTGAATGAATTTATCTTGTTGCCAGAAAGAGTGAAGTAACTAGTAGAGGTAGGTAAAAGAGGGATATAAAATGCAGAAAGGCAACAAAAATAGAAGAGAAAAATGAGAAAGAACAAACACAGAGGTAGGAATTATATAAAGTGGAACCAAGAATAGAACTATTCTACACAAAAATATATGCTGTGAGGTCCTGTATTCTAACTAAGGTTAGGTATTAAGAGGGAACACTCTTCAATTACCTAAGCCATCTGCTGAAGATAAGCTCAGTTGTTCTAACACTAAAATAAGAAAGAAATTTCTACACTTTTGAGAACCACTACTAAAGCCTTTGGAACACCCCCAGGAGACCAAGCTGTCTTATCTCCATCCCATCCACTTCCCTTGGCAATGAGTGAAGACAGTTGGTAACATAAAAAAGAAAAAAAAAATTCTAATAATTCTTTTGAAGAAGGTAATTGAAAATGTAGTGAACTGTGTTCTTTACTAACAGTTGCACATGGATAATGAATTCAGTAGGGCTCTCTTTTGTATGTGACTTGTTTAAGTCATTCACTGGCATCTCAATGCGCAAAGTTTAGATTGGTAGTGGTTTAAGGGAACTACTGTACAATTGAAGAGAATAAGTACCTTTGGATAGATCTGAACCAGACTTCACTATCTTTAATACTACCTTGGGATAATCTTCAATATTATATCAAGAAAGCTGTGCTCCTAATAAAAACAGGGTCCAGGAATCTTCCTTATGCCTGGGGGATCTGTTCCAAGATCCCCAGTGGATGCCTAAAACCTATGGGTAGTATTGACCCATGTATATGTATATACACACATATATTAACACACATGCACACATATATACATATACGCATACTATGTATGTATAACTTTTTTCTATTTGTATATATCTGTGACACAATTTAACATGTAAATTAGGCACAGTAAGAGATAAACAGTAATAACTAATAATAAAATAGAACACTTATAATAATATACTGTAATGAAAGTTATATGAATGTGGTCTCTCTCACAAAATACCTTTATGTTACATTTTGAGACTTTGGTTGACTGGGGACGTGTAACTGAAACCTCAGGGAGTGAAACTTGGAGGTGGGGAGGTACTGACTTGGCTTTATCTGCTGAATGCAAGATGAGGTGATAGAACCACCAGCTGCAGCAGCTTAATAGATTCCATTAAGCGTTGGTAAGTGGTCCTTCTAGAGGAGGGGTACAATAACCTAGGTCAAACCCCTGAGATAAGATAGCATTGGGCTTGAAAAAAATGTTCCTTCCTTGATATTAGGGTTCAGTTATGGGGTTTGGTGTGTGGGGTTCTTTTGTCCCTCTGAGAAAGAATTCAGACATTCCCATTCATCAGCACAAAGGAAGTTTATTGAGGAAAGGGGAAAAAAAGGAGAGAGAGACATATACACAGATGAGCTGTCTTAAAAGATAAGTGCTTCATTTTGAAAGAAGAGCTGCATTTTTGAAAGGCATAAGTTTAAGAAAAGAAATGCCTATGCCGTGCACAGACACAGGCAGGCAGGAAAGCGGTGTTTGTCAAGAGCAAGTAGGAAGCTAAAGAGTGAACAACTTCAGCCCAAACCTAGCTGAGGGTGAAATTGGTAGATAATAATGGTTTAACTTCAGTCCCTTCATTGTGTTGGTTAGTGATTTTAATGGCCCTAAGACCCTTTTGAAAGTAGGCGGGATTTAAAAATATTCATAATTTTGGCAGTTTAACAGAGACATATTTAGGGGGTAGAGCTAGAATTTGACATTTGGCCTGGAACTTACCACTATTTCTGATCCTGTAGTATCTGATCTGAGTAAATGCTTGCATATAGATAAAACAGAATGAAAGATTATGGCTTCTGAACAGTAGAACATAATTACAATTTTTATGCCATTTTAAATGCAATAATAAAATTAGGGATCATTTTATCAAAGCTTTGAACTATTAATAATTACTAAAGTAACTCAAGGAAAAAAGTAATAAGCTACTATTAGGGAAGTTATACAAAGAAGTACAGAAATTATGCTAAGAAGTAAAGCCTGTAGATTCAGAAGAAGGAGAGATGGATCAGTATGTCAGAAATAGGGACCTGGGAAACCCTCGTGGATGATGGCTGATCCTTAAATATAGAAATCAGAAAGAAAGAAGGAAGGAAGGAAGCATTCCAAAAAGTATGACTTGAGTGAATGAAGATATGGAAGTAGTCTGTCCCTTCTGTGTTCAGAAGACACACAGCAGGTAGATCACTCTGACCAGATGAGATTGTTCAGGAGGAGAGCTAAAATAGATAGACCAGATAGTGGAAGTTTTTGAATGTCACCCCAAGAAGTTAGATGTCACTGTACAGAATACTTACTCTCAAGGTGAGGGGGGAGACTTGTGAATGGAAAAAAAAATTCTAGCAGTTAGAATAAGGTGTAACCTGCAATCAGTTTCATCTTTGCATCTATGTGGTTTTTTTTTCCGCAAAGAACAGGGGTACAGGCCACAGGTTGGGGGGGGGTGAGAGAATTCACCAGAGACAGAGTGGGGAACAGAACAGGCAGACTGACTGAAATACATTGCTGAGGGGAGCAGCGGGTGAGTCAGGAGAGGTCTGCTGCGCCATGTGGGTGGCTCCCTGGCCAGGGAACTCGTGTGTCGAACTTGTGCTGCAGTGGCTGTGGATAGCTTCATAGATGGATCTTAACCCTTTGTGCCACCAGTGAGGCCCTCTCTGTAAGTGGTATTGTGTCTTTACAGAGGGACCAAGGGAAGAGTTGAAAATGAAACTGTAGAAAATAAGTACCATAGTAATTAAAATAACATACTGGTGCAGGAATATAGTTCAGTGGAGCAGAATGGAGTCAACAGAAACTAATTCATAAATGTATATCACAAAGTGTGGCATTTTAAAATCATAGGAAAAATAGGGGATAGTAAATAATCAGAATAATTTCTACCTCCCATTAAAAGGGAACAAGATTCCATAGTCATAAATAGCTAAAGTCTAGAAACATATTAGTAAAAGATATAGGAGAATAATTTTATAATCCTGGGAATAGAAGACTTTCTAAAGGAGGGCATAAAATATAGATGCTATGAGTGAGACCATTATAAAGGACACCTTATTCTCCATCCTCTACACTTCACTGTCTAAAATTTAAAAATATCTCAGAAGATAGTTTTAAAAAGTTGAAAAATGCTAGAAAAAAATATTTGCAGTAGGCATAAGAATGAATTCATTCATGACCCGGTTTACAAAGAACTTCTGCAAACTGATGAATACGACCCAATAGGAAGGTAACTATTTCAATAGGAAAGGAAATGATAGTCAATAAACAAAGGAAAAGATATGTAGCTCTCATAAATCATGTAGGAAATACAAATTAAAATAAGGACATTCCTGCCCCACCCCTAGGAAATGATGAGAAATTAAAGATGATTGTTACTATGTTGGCGAGGTGGAGGAATAAGTACCCTCATATGTTGGTCGGAGAGCTTCTCTAACTTTAAAATTCTAGTTTCCATCCCTCCACTTCCTGTATTGTTTTTCCCCTTCTTGCTTATTTTTCTTCACAGTACTTGCCACCAACTGGCTTGCTACATATTCTGCTTGTTTTGTACTCCCTTTCTGGAATATAAGCTCTAGGAATAGTTCTTGGTACATGTTCAATAAATATATGTTGAACGAGTTGAATATAATGTTTATGATTCCTGATCAAGATAGCCTCATTTAAAATATTTCTATGAAATTGTTTTTGGAGAAGATGATCTTAGAGGTCTCTTTAAAATGAAATGTTTTAATTTTTCATATCCTTTTGGGGAGAGAAAAGTTCCAGAACTTTTGATAAGTATTGTAGAAATAGGCTCATGATAGAGACTCGCTGTCATCTTTGATTACTTTTAAAGTACAGCAGCACTTTTGGGGCCTTTGCTGGCAGCTCATTGGTTGGCTTACACGGAATTATAGACGTGTAGGAGAATAATGCCCCTATTCATCATGTCTAATTCTAGAAGATATGGTGATAGAAACCTTACCTTTTCCATAGTAAAATGTAGCTACTCAGGAATGATGAGGGGCACCATCATATCAGGTAACGTTCACTCCAGTTGTAGTTTATGAGGTAAAATTAATATGTTGTCCTGTTACTAGTTTCGACAGCTATAAAATGCATCTTTAGCCCAGCTCTTCCCTACTTGACAGCTGTCTACTTGACACTTCCATTTGACTGTGATAATTGCTATCTCAAATCTAATATGCCTAATCCAGTTTATCAGTTTTCCTTTCTTAATCTCCTGCTTTTGAAGACTGCTTTCTCAATGGCAAGTCTATTATGTAGGTCAGGAGTCATCACTTATACCTTATGTTCTGTTGGCTGTATCTTCAAACTACATGTAAAATCTGCCCGTTTACTGTTTCTTCTGTTCCCACCCTGATCAAACCACCATCATCTTCACCTGGATTATTGAAGTTGCAAATAAACGGTCTTCCTCCTTCTGCCTTTGCTGTCCCAGAGTGCTCTCTCGGTATGGCCACTGTGGTGGGCTTTCTTTTTCTTCCCTGAAAATTGTCCTGTGATTTTAAGTTTCAGAGTAAAATGCTGAAGTCGCAGTCTGATTGAACCCCACTCTGTTATCTCTCTGTCTGCTTATCTTCCTGTTATCCTGCTAGGGTACTCCTCTCCTCCTACAGAAAACTCCTTGCTGTTTCTCCGAGATGCAGTTTAGTTCCAAGTTTGTACCTGCTATTCCTTTGTTCCCGAGCACTCTTCACTTACCTGCGTGATACTCTCACCCATTCAATTTGGTGCTCAGATACACCTTTTCAGTAAAGCTTTTCTTGACCATCCTGTTCAAAATATATCCTTCCCATTCAGTGTTTTCTGTTCTCCTTTCCTATAGTTTCTTTGTTGTAGTAAATAAGCCATCAAATTTATTGTATATTTGCCGGTTTGTATTGTTAATTGAATGTCTCTAGTGTGGAAGATAATGTACGCAAGACAATTGAGATGATTGTAATTCAGGCTGCTGTAATGGGGGCAAATTCATTAATAAAGAACATCTCAAAGAAGGAGAAAATGGAGGGGTTTTTTAGAGGTAAGTAAATAAGAGAATCAAGAGGAGTGGAAATGAGGGTTTTTTGGGGGGATTTTGTGTTTTCTTGGTGCACAGGCCTCAAACTTCAACATAGAATTAGAAATCCTGGAGGACAAGACGTTTCTTGGCATATTGTTACATTTTTAATACCTAGTATGTGTTAAGAACTTGGTAGTGAACAAATGAGTTGAGAATCAATTTTAAAATAGTATTAACCTTAGGCCTCCTACATGCTGGAGAATGTGTGGTTATACTACTATAGAATTGGTCTTTCTACTATAGGTAGCTTCATAAGTTATGTCAGAATCTATGGACCAAATTTACATCCTAACATATCCAATTTGTGCTATATTCTATATTGAAACCATATATTTGCAATACTTACTGTCAATTTCATAGAGTCTTACAAATAAGTCTTAACATGTGAAAAAATGTTCCATGTGATTTTTCATGAAGTCAGAGTCAGTTTAAATCATTGTCTCACATTCTGGAGGCTCTTATAGGAGTTGTGGTTTTTAGATGTGATTAGATTTATGTCTTAGGATAAAACTTACGTATAGGCAGCTTGTGAAGGAGGGATTGAAGGGAAATGAAACTGCAGAGTGAACTTTGTTAGAGGGCTGTCACCATAATTCAAGTGGGATATGAGGAAGTTGTGATGCTTAGGAAGGAGTGGAGAAGGAGTTAGAGTTGCCTGGATTTTGGGTTGAAGTTTTAGGTATCTAAATCCAGAATTTTTAATATAATTTTTGGCTTTTGCTTGCAGCAGAATTGTGTTTGGGTAACAGTATTCTGAGATACCAGAAACAGGAAGATGATTTCAGTTTTGTAGATTTCAGTTTTGAAATGTCTGTGAAAACTACAGGTGGTCATTCAGAAAGCATTGGGGAATATGTAACTAAGGAAAACATCTGAAGAATAAAAGGAAGCCTAAGTCTATAGACAAAGGCTTTGAGTTTATAATCTCCTGTTATAACTTGGATTTGTTGTACCTTTCTAACTTTCCCATAAATTCTGCTTATTTTAAAATTAATATTAGTGAAGCCATTAAAATGGAAAGGGTTTATGTGTTTGCTTTGTTCAACATAATTGGAGAGGAACCTCATGGGTCCTGCGGACTTTTGAGTTCCTTTGAGGGACAGTGTAGACTTGTGACATTAAGGGCATCATCACCCAGAAATTCCTTCACCTTTCATTATTCAATGCTTACTATATGTCAAGCACTGTGCTATGTGTTGGGAGTATAGAAGAGGCCGATAAACTAGCAATTATAGCACAACATTCTATTTTAAGTAATAGAATAGGGAAAATATTAATAATTGGGCATGGGATCAGGGAATGGTTCACAAAGGAAGTGATGCATTAGCAGAGATAAGAAGGATGGGCACAGAGTTTTGGGTTGAGCTAAGGGGATTTGGGAACTGATCAAATTGTACTAAACCTATAGCTAAGTAAAGCCAAGCCTTTTAGAGGAATTAAAAAGATTGAGGGTAGAGGCAATGGATGGAAAGAGGATGAGAAGCTAATGATAAAATAATAGGTATTCAAGCTCTTGGGCATTGTTCTGAAGACAGTATGAAAATCTCACCAATTTTTTTTCCGGAGCAATCATTTATTAGAAAATATTTTATATCAGCTATTTTTTTAACATTTATCATTTATTATTATTATTTTTTTATTTTTATATTCCCCATACAATTGCAACCCCATTTTGACCCCAATCCCTCCTTCCCCCCCCAAGAGTGTCACTGGTTCATAGTTGTTTGTTGATTTTGATTTTTTTCTTTTTTATAGTTATTCTTTTTCCTGGTCCATATTTAGGTTTTCTAGATTCCTGCTGTGAGTGAGACCATCCGGTATTTTTCTTTTTCTTTCTGGCTTATTTCGCTGAGCATGATCCCTTCTAGCTCCACCCATGTTGCTGCAAATTGCATGTGCTTATCTTTTTTGAATGCTGAGTAATATTCTATGGTGTATATGTACCACATCTTCTTGATCCAGTCATCTATTTTTGGACATTTGGGTTGTTTCCAAAGCTTAGCTATTGTAAATTGTGCTGTTATAAACATAGGGGTGCAGGTGCTCTTTGGAATTAATGTTTCTGTGTCCTTTGGGTAAATACCTAGGAGTGGGATTGCTGGATAGTATGGAGGCTCTATCTTTAGTAGGTTGAGGAATCTCCACACAGCTCTCCATAGTGGTTGGACCAGTTTGCACTCCCACCAACAGTGCAGGAGAGTTCCTTTCTCTTTATATCCTCGCCAACATTTGTTGTTGCTAGTTTGTTTAATATGTGCCGTTCTCACTGGTGTGACAATCTCACCATTTTTTAAGGAATAACTAAAGACGACATCGTTTTGGAAGATCACTGCCTGTAGTGGGGAAGTTCAAATACAGAGACAACTTTGAGTTGATGTGTCTAGGATGGGCCTCAGAAATTTGCTTTATAAAAAATTTCCTTTTGATTGCAGTGCACCCAACTTTTTAAAAATCAAAGTAACATTGGTTTATTATATAGGTTCCAGGTACACAGAACATACATACCCAGAACACACACATACACACATAGACACACACACCCCCTTCTTGCCTATCTAGCTATATCTCCACTATCCACATCTGCATATATTGCATTTATGCTCATCACCGTAAGTCTGCTTTTCATCCATCACCATACCTTTACCCAATTTACCCACACTATTTCCCTCTCCTTTCTGGTAAACACTATTGTGTTCTTTCACTCTGAGAGTCTGGAACTGCAGTGAGAATGTGGGCTAAGAAAGGAGCTTAGAATGGGGTATGCAAAGAGAAGGAGAAACTTTCACATTGTGAATGAAGAAAGTGGTTTTTAGGCTTCAGCTAACTTTCTTTATCTCAAATCCCTGCCTACTTCTTTCTCCATGTAGAATGCTTTTTCTAGTTCTTCAGTCACTTAAACCAGAAACCTGGGAGTTACCCACACTCACTTTCTCTCTATATTTGGTTATTCAGTCTTTAAATAAAATATTTCATGTCCTGTCATCTCCCTAACCCTCCCCTTTTCTATCATGTCCTCATCAATACTGGCTAAATTTAGGAGTCATCCTTTTCATGGAATATTGCACTGATTCTTTGAGTTCGCCAGGTCTAGGGGTCCTTTAGTTGCTTCCTCACCTTAAAGATTCATGTATAATCTTTGTAACACTCCATTCATGTTAGATTTATTGCTTTTCTTAGAATTTTCATATTTAATTTTTCTGCCTTTGTTCTTGTTCAGTAATGCTCTTCTCAGGAAATCCTTCCTGTGTCTTTTTTTTTTTTTTTTTGTAGTGAAGAAATCGTATTTTTTTTCTTTTGTGTCTTTTTTTTTTTTTTTGTAGCGAAGAAACAGTATTTTTTTTCTTGCTGTCTCTCAATTTTTAGATTTTGGCAACTAATTCAGTTTAAAAAAAATGCTGTCTGGCATTCAAAAAAGATAAACACATGCAATTTGCAGCAACATGGATGGTGCTAGAAGGGATCATGCTCAGCGAAATAAGCCAGAAAGAAAAAGAAAAATACCGGATGGTCTCACTCATAGCAGGAATCTAGAAAACTTAAATAAGGGACCAGGAAAATGAATAACTATAAGAAAGTGAAAATCAAAATCAACAAAAAACTATGAACCAGAGACACTTTTTGGGGGGTGGAGGCCGGGAGGGGAGGGATTGGGGTCAGAATGGGGCAAAAAAAAAAGAAAAAAAAAATTAAATGTTTTGTTGTTAAATAAATAAATAAATAAATTCATACAGTAAAAAAAAAAAAAAAAATGCTGTCTGGCTTGTTTCAAAAACATTACACCTCATTTTTCAAGCCTTCTTTGACCAGTCTTTTTTTCCTGCAAAGTTAATTGCTTAGTCTTTGTAGTCTCATATGTTATTTACAAATTTTGTTGTAAAACAAGTTAAATATAAATAGTAACATAGTAAAAAAGGGTTTTTTTGACCTTGTGAAAACTAGTTCAATGAGAAATTGGGATTTATACAACTAATAAGGATTGTTGAAATAAAATTACTATGATGTAAAATTGACTATTTTCCTATACAGTTTTCAAAGTGTAACCTTTGGGATAATCTCTAATGGACCAAAAAAATTTGTTTCACTATAATAGTTTTTTACAAGATTAAGTTTATAAAGGTATAAACTGCCTGGGCCTAAAATCAGTTATAAATAGAAAATCAGTCAGATGACTTAAGGTGAACTTATTAGAAAATGCTCTAGCCTGAATTAAAAGCAACACAATCATCTTTGTCTTATTTTAGATTTTACGTGCTAATTTTTATGCAGTTAGTCACCAGCCACCTCTTTATCTTCTCTTTTAAAAATGTTAATCTGGAAGAGTTTTCAGTCATTAACAGAAGATTCAGATTTGTATTACTGCCATATTTATTTAAACACTGATTCCTTATTAACTGTCTGTGCAACCACAAACTTTTATCTAATTTGTTCTCAGTACATGCGCAATAATAGAAGCATTCATAAGATTTAAAAGTATAGAACAAAGTCAGTATGTTATCTGTCATTCACTTTAATGAATTTGGTCTTGAAGTTTAAGTAGAAGTTTCAGACAGAAAGATCAGATTATGTTTCAGATAGTAACAGATCAGCTTATGACCAGTATTTATTGGTTTGAGTCTAGGTTATTGTCAAGAACCTCAATTTTCTAACCAAAGTCTAGTCTTTTTTATCCCCCGTTTTAATCTAACAGAAGTACTGCTGACATAGTTATTTTAATAAAAACTGTTTGGTTATATTCATGCCCTCAAAAAATTTTAGTTGTTTCCTATTACCAATACAATAAACTTTATTTTGGCTTGCCCTGGGAACTTGTGTCTTCAGCAACCCTTTTATCATTTCTTTCTTTCTGTTCATTGAGAACAGGCTTTTAAGCTTGCTTACTGTTGGTTCCCCGTTCATCAGTCTCTCAATCCTTGTTTTCCTTACCCAGGGAGATTAGGCTTTCCTTTTCCTTTAGTTGTGCCTGTCCAAATCCTATGTTTTCTTTCTGATTCAGCGTTCTTAATTACAAAAATAGAAATACCTAGCTCAGGAGAATCTCCTTGTCTTAAAAATTCAGTTGTATTTATTCATATAAGTGTGCAGTCATGTCCTGTATATTAAATTAGGGTGGGTTGTTTCAATTTCACCTGGAAGGCTGTAAGCCACTTTTCATATTGGGTCACCTTTAGGTCTTCCTATAGAAGTTTAAAAACTGTGTCCCACATGTCAATATGTGTTTGTATTTGTAGACTTGAAAAATGTCTGAAAATTCCAGTGACAGTGATTCATCTTGTGGTTGGACTGTCATCAATCATGAGGTATGCTATTTACGACTTTTTATAAGGCAGTTCATAATATTACAGTGTTGGCAGGATCCTTTGAAGGCTGGCATTTTTCCTCATTTTAAGCATAAGGTTTCATTGTATAGAGCTCAAACATTTTCCTACCCATATTGAACTTCACTGCTGAAAACTACATGAGCAAACGACATCTGCATTATTACACATTGTTTTCCTCACTTTTGAGATGTTAGGCAAATATTTGTTGAGGCATTATTATTGATCAGACTCTGCATTTTACCTATATTCTCATATCATTTTAAACAACGCTCAGTGGTATACATTGTTTTCATTCTCATTTTGTAATTGAGAAAACTAAAACTTAAAGAGGGTAACTAATTTGGCCAAGATTCTGTAATTAGAAAATATGAGAGCCTACATTTAAACACATAAAAACGAAACAATGGAGAATATGTGTTCCATGTAGATTATGATATGTTACTAGCAGAACTTGACTGGAAAAGGATGAGGACTAGAACTCTTATCAAAAATGAAATTTATTGTAGGAGTATGGTGTTACATAATAAACATTAGTTTATTTTCTCACATGGACAGTGTATGGCCATTAGAGAAAAAATCATGAGATACTGTTAAATAGAATCAATAAGCTAAAAATCATTTACACCCATTTTAAGTTTTAATGTTTGCTTTAATATCTCTTAAGCCTTATTTTCTTTCATTAACAAAATTTTTAAATGGTGTTTTTACAGTTACTTTGATAATTTAAGGCTTAGGCAATTTGTTAGTCATGTCTTCTAGAAAACAACATTAACCAAAAAAAAGAAGATTGCTTTTTTGCATGAAAGTTTCAAAATTTGATAGCAGCTGTACCAACCATTGGTTTTATTTCCCTCTTTTTAATAAGTGACTTTTCTATTTTTAACCTGTTTTCTACAAAGCTTACATCAACTCCCATAGCAACAACTTCTCCTTCAAGGATATAATTAACAGTATGCCAGCAAGGCAGCTGTGGGAGTCTTTCTTAGGAGCCTGTAAGGTGGGGTGCAAGACAGCAAACTCCTGGCACTTACCCAAGTGTGTCATTAGGATATTATGTATTAGAGATAATCTTGTCATAGAGTTGATTATGTTTATATTTTTATTCCTCTTCCCTCCATGTATATTTATCAAGTTCTATTCTTTCTTGTTAATGTTTCTTACATATATTTCCTTTCTCTTTTCTGTTGCCACCATTCTGATTTAGGCCTGAACTGGTCTCCCCATCACCTCCAATCCTACCCCTTACTTTGCCTCGGTTTCAGCCATTTTCTGACTCTCTAGGCAACCCCTGAGTCTTATATTAGACTTCTCTTTAGGACTCAGTTAAAAACCTGCTCCTTTAATGAATTCTAATTTTTGCTGTTTTGAGTTATGCATGTCATGAGAACTGAGATCTTTCTATTTAAAATAGATCAGTAAGCCACAGGAAAATTAGAGGGAGGGGGCTGGGAGGAGGTGTATTATTTATTGGTTATCTTTATTTTGCTAATTAAGACATTAGGAGAAAAAGCCTTATGATATACTAATTTTATTAAGAAGAGACTGACATCAAGGTAGGAAGGACAATCTTAAAGAATAAAGAGTACATTCGTCTAAAACAAAGTTTATTAATCATTTTAGTCCTTAAACATTTTTAGTTATACACTGCCAAAATAAGAATACATTGTTTTGTATATGGCTATTTCTCTGAGTAGTCTGTAATTTTGAGGACTTTTTTCTTTCTTTCTTTCTTTATTTATTTTTAAAAGTCTGGAGGAAATTCTTTAATTTTTTTTTTTTAAAGATTTTATTTATTTATTTATACAAGCACTGGGTACAGTCAGAAGTGCGGGAGGGTGAGAGAATTCACCAGAGTCAGAGGGGAGAGCAGAGCAGGCAGAATGACGAAGTACACTGCTGAGGGGAGCAGCGGGCGGCAGGAGAGGTCTGCGCACCATGTGGGACCCTCGCCTGGCGGCCGGGCATCGAACTGGCGCTGCAGAGGCTGCAGGCAGCTTTGCAACCCAGCGCTCAACCGCTGCGCCACCAGGGAGGCCCAATTTTGAGGACGTTTTAATAGTCCACAATACCTAGCAAAGTGCCTGACCTAGAGCAGTTCCATAAATTAGGAGTATAAGCAAGTTAATAGAAATAAGTATAGAAAACTTTATCCTCTGGGATTCAAATTTATTGCTTGGACTTAGGAAAAAGGAGTAATTAGAACTTTCAACTTTTGGACTGAGTCTAAACCTGTGACTGTTCTGATGTTTCCCTGCCATGGGTGTTTATGTTATGAACTAAACTGAAAAAAGGGTAGTCAGATCAAATATGGTTCCCTTTTGTATATGGTGGTATCTGGAACTTTTAATAATTAGTAAGCACCTACTTGTAGTCAAACCCAGCTTTAAGCAGCTGATAGACAAATAACTGAATATTGTTTTTCTCTAGGGGTCTGATGTAGAGATGGTGAATTCTGAACATGGTACAGCCAGTGACATCTATGAGCCTACCCCAGAATGTTCAACTTTAGAGCAAGGAGAACTACAAGTACTGCAGTTAGAGCAGGGAGGTAAGATGTTTTAAAAGTCTGATTTATTTAATTTTTTAACAGGATGTGTGAGTGCCATTATGACTCTTGCCTTCATTAGCTAGGTAGGCCTGCAGGACCCAGTGGGACCAACTGGCCCAAGAGTTTACTTGCAACTTTAGTATATACTTGAGCCTCAGATAGTTTTTTGATACTAGATGTGTAACTAGTAACTAAATATTGATTATGTCTAAGGATAAACAAAGTTATTAATTCATCATAAGGGATTTATTAAACTTTTCTCTAGTTATTACATTTCAGAGTGCTTTGATTAGAGATGGTAAATGGTATTTACTGTATTGCATGTATATTATATATACTAACTGTGGAATTTGATGCCCACATAACTATATAGAGAAATATGACACTCAAATAATTTATGGTATACTTTCACCTTCATATTTAAATTACTTCTTAAACTTAAAAAAATTACATAAAATATAGAAGAATGTTTACTCAGGAGAATGAAGAGGATATGTGAAGGCTAGAAATGTAATAAATAACACTTGTTAATCTTTGTTTTCAATGTGTGTTAACTATTCTCATTTGAACAGCACTTCTCATCTTTCATGGGTCAGAGATCTCTTTGAAAATATAAAAGCTATGGATGGTCTGTCCTAAAAAAATGCATATCTCACATATGTTAAAAAAAAAAAATTTCATACTTTCTGAGGAACGTTGACCTGTCTCCATATTCACCTGTTGAGCTGTCTTATCTCCAAAATAATACTCTCTTCAGGGGCTAATAACAAACAAAACTGGTGTTTCCCTCCACCCCAGCCTATTATTTTGGAGAAGTTACATGAGAAAAATCTCATTTATGCTAGAAAAAAATTGATGAACAAGAAACTTTTTAATTTTTTTTTTAAAATACAGACATTTATTTCAACAAAAGATAATTAGGATTTAGCTATAATTTTTACAGGGTAAAGTTTTATTTTTATTTATTTTTTAAAATCAATTTTTTTATTTATATATTTTACATTTGTGTATTCCCCATAAAATCCCCACCACCAATTTATCTGTGTACCATCACCATAATCCCTTATGCTCTTCTCTCCCCTGTTTTGCTCCCTTTTTCACCCCCTCCCTTGCCAAATGTGTCTGATTTATGGTTTCCTGCTGATCTTTTTAGAATTATTATTTTTGTCCTGATCCCTTATTTGATTCCCCTATATCCCTCCTATAAGTGAAACCATCTGATATTTTTCTTAGCAAGAAACTTTTTAAATTGCCTATTACTTTTTTTCCTGAAGATATCTGCTGTATTCATTTGGTATATGTTTTTGTGTATGATTTTTACATAAATTTATATGTTGGTTGTAACTCTTAATATTTTTAATTTCTGTTAACATAGCCATTTTTATTAATAAAATAGTATAAACTCTTATTTACACATTTTTTCCCTTGAGGAATTTCTTACAAAATAATACATACTATCGTGACATTACCTTGTTTTTCTGTATATGTTTTTTGAGTCCTTGTTTTTTATACTCTATTTTTTATTGTAAAGAATTTATCATATGAATCCTTAGTTTTGATCCTTATGTTAACCAGGCATTGACAGTCATCATTTTTTTTTTTTTAAAGGTTTATTTATTTATTTATGCATACAAGAACTAGTATGTAGGCCAAAGGTGTAGGGAGTGAGAGGATTCACCAGAGACAGGGTGGGGAGCAGAACAGGTGGATCTAGTGAAATACACTAGAGGGGAGCAGCGGGTGAGACAGGAGAGGTCTGCTGCGCCCTATGGGCAGCTCCATGGTTGCCAGGGATCGAACTCATGCTGCAGAAGCTGTGGATAGCTTCACAGTGCTGTGCTTAACCTCTTGCGGCACTAGGGAGGCGCATCAGTCATCTTTTAGGACTAGTGAGTAAATTTGAAGAATTCAGGAAATGTGCTATCATGTGTCTGAGAACTGATTATTCCTAGTAATAGGTATTTAGAAACACCTGGGATAAAGTGTTCTGGTATTATTAGGTAGAGATTATGTTTGCATTGAAATTGTATTTTATGTACCTAGATTATATATGTATAGACTACCTAAAGTCAATACAGTATAATTGATTTGATCTTTGCTTGATATTAGAGAGCAGCCAAAGTAACACAGTGTTAATGGGAGAGACTGCTTATCCAGCACTGGAGGAAATGAAGTCAACACTTGAGGTAAACTTGTGTTTTGTTGTTCTTTGGATATATGATATCCTTTGATATAATTGGATAAATAGCATTCCTTCTAGATCAAAGCTTCCATTTCTAGTTGTGCATTCTGTTCTTATTTGAATTTTAAATAACTTGTATCGAAAATTTCAGGGTTTCACAGATTGATCAGTTTTAAGATTAAAGTTAACTTCTACTTTCTTAAACTTTTTTTTTTTTAAGATTTATTTATTTATTTATACACGTACTGGGTACAGTCAGAAGCACGGGAGGTTGAGAGGATTCACCAGAGCCAGAGTAGGGAGCAGAACAGGCAGACTGACGAAATACACTGATGAGGGGAGCAGCGGGTGGCAGGAGAGATCTGCGTGCCATGTGGGACCCTCACCCAGTGGCTGGGGATCAAACCAGTGCTGCAGAGGCTGCAGGCAGCTTTGCAACCCAGCGCTCAACCGCTGTGCCACTGGGGAGGCCCTACTTTCTTACACTCTTGACAGAGATGTCTTAATTTAGAAAAGTATTATCTTGATAATGTGTTAAAGACTTACTCATGTAACCTCTAATACAGTTTCTTTTGGAAATAGGCTACATTCTTGAATTACATTGAGAAATTAAGCTCTTCATTATGTAAAATATGAATTGTTACTTTTTAAATTTCAGGATAAACTATACTTCTAGATAGGAAGAAGATTGTTATATGGCATAGCAGTTGAAATTTTACTACATACATAACTAGAAAAATTTAATCTATCTTTTATGAGCTTCCTGATAACAAAGAAACCCATGGAACTAGTAGGAAGTGAATCCTTACCTTTCTGTGGTCATTGGGTGATAGAGGTCAGTTCTGAGCTTCTACAGCCCATGAAGACAAGTAGGCAGCAGTTTGGTGTAACTCTGATAGAGTTGCCAAGGGGTGTTTGATGTTTTCAAAGTAACATGAGCTTACTTTTTTTTTTTTTTTTTTTGGTGGAACCCTCGCAGGCAGCCAGGGAACAAACTGGTGCTGCAGCCCAGCGTTCAACCACTGCGCCACCATGGGAGGCCCAGCTTACTATTTTTTTTAAATTAATTTTTTTTAAAGATGTATTTATTTATACAAGAACTGGGGTACAGGCCAGAGGTGTGGGGGTGAGAAGATTCACCAGAGACAGAGTGGGGAGCAGAACAGGCTAATCTATTGAAATACACTGCTGAGGGAAGCAGTGGGCATGACAGGAGAGGTCTGCTGCACTATGTGGGACCAGCTCCCTGCCCAGGAATCAAACGCAGTGGCTGGCCATAGCTTTACAGCTGAAACTTTAACCCCTACACCACCAGAGAGGCCCACATGAGCTTACTATTAAGTAATCCTTCCCTACTGGAAAGGTCTCATATCTTTTATTTCATGCTCAAATTACCACACTGCTTAAATACCGTTATATACTTTGAACTACATAGAAAATGTAAGACTCTTAAATAATTATTGAATTTACTGTCTGTAAACTTACAATTTCTCAGGGAGAGGAAGAGATGATCCCTGAAGACAATGTCTATTTTGGAACTGTCAGTGATGATTCTGATATTGTTACCCTTGAACCACCTAAGTTAGAAGAAGTTGGAAGTCAAGAAGACACTATAATTGTTAAAGAAGCACAGAGTACCGAAGACTTTAACATGGGCTCTTCCTCTAGCAGCCAGTATACATTTTGTCAGCCAGAAACTGGTAAGAACTTCATAAAGGAATATATTGATAGATACTTAAGGATTCCTATGGCCATATGATATGTAATGGCTTATTTTATAAGTAAATTTAAAATTTTGAGTGTGTTTGAGTAAAATGCAAGAAAAATTTTAAATACAATCTGTTCTATCTCGTGTCTCCTAGACTCAGTAATCCTTTGCTAAAACAATAAGTACCGTATCTTATCTTAAGTAAAAAACAAAAATATAGCTTCAAAGGAGATTTGTTATGTCATACACACTACAAAATACATTTGACATTTTTTAAATCTTTAAAGGTGGGAGATTGAGTCATTATACCAAAAAATAGAATGTTAAGATTTTCAGGTATAATGATACACATATAGAAATAGTGAAAGAAACTTCTTATTAAAGTTTTATCAGATTCATTTAATTACTAGTCATGCAACATTCCACATTTATGGAGTGTTACCATGTACAAAAGCCTATTCAAGGAGTTGGCACAACAGCAGTATTCCAAAAGCCTAATTTTTGGCTCTTTAATTTTAGAATATGAAAATATGCTTATTCCAAGACACTTTCTTAATGTGATTAAAGTCTATTATTTAGAATTATTTGGAGGTTATTATGTATTACTGAGTTTATCCTCTTAGAGAATTCCTTGCCTCAGTTTTAAGGATGTACATAATATCTTTCAAAGTGATACAAGTATTTAGAAACAAGTTATGGGAATATATTAAGAAACAATCCTATAATTAAACCACAATTATTAAACCCACAATTATAACTTGAAGTTGAATTTGTAGGACACGCATTGTTGGAACATTACTGGTGATTCCATGAATTTTCAAATTTGATGCAAAAGCAAGTAACATGCAGCATATTTCAGACCATTTTTTTAGACCTCACCATTCTTTAATATTTACATTTGTCATAGTAAGACCATGGAATTTCTTATTCCAGTTTAAGCTAATAAAATGTCAAGAAGAGAATTTTAGCCGTTTCATTTAATGATGTATTACAGTTCATTTAGTATGTCCATAGTTTGTCTATAAACAAGAGCTTGAAAACACCTTCAAACACTATCATACTCGTATTTGGCATTCTTTGCTTTAGAGGGAAATTTCAACCTTGGACTGAATAGTATCCATAGAACATTTATTTACAGGACTAATATAATTAATTTTAGAATCCCTTTTGGTCATCCCATTTTATTTAAATTTAGGATTTGTGCTTTATTTAGTAGTCATTTGTCTTTCTCTGACCCTTTTCCCCCTTTTAAAAAGAATATTTATGGGACAGAAAGGGTAGGCATATTGAGGCCAAAGTATCTCAGAAAGGTCCAAGCAGTTATTTAAGAAATTAGTGATATATACACTGTTCATTTTCTTTGGGACCTTGGACACTTAGGAGCACATTATTCACACCTTGGAGCACATTATCCCAATTTATTAAATCTCCTTTCTGAATTAAGACTTACTGGGGCATAGGTGTTGAAGTTTATTATATATCTAACCCACAGTTAAGAGGAATTTTTTATTAGGTGTACTTTTATCCATTACAGCCTTCCCTCCACCTCCAAAAGGAATTATTCCAATAAAGATAATGTTAAAAAAGTAATTAAAAATAACATTTGGAACTATATTGAGCATACTCTATATAAATTAATTACCCAGCGTTCTTGTTCTCTTTCCCTTACTCCACATTTTCCTTGGTCTGTTAATTTCTTGCTATCTATAGTTATTTTGTTTTTCCCTTTCTCTTTCCATCTTTATTAGATTTCAACGTCAGTTTTTCTTCTTTGATTCTTGAGGCTTTTCTTTTGTTGATTTAAGAACCTTCCCCACTTCCTCCGTATGACCCTCTCAACCTGCAAGAAAGCAAAGTTGGTAGTTGAAGCTTGTATTTATGTGTGTGTATATATATATATATTTAAAAAATGGCATGATTGTTACATTTTGATAGAGAACAGATAAAATGTTGTGATAATTTAAAAAAGTACTTCCAATTCTCTTTTTACTTTTTATTCTTTACAGTAAAGCTTTATACATCTTTTTTCCCCCCTGTTTATTTATAAAAGAAAGGTGGTGGGAGAAGCTGTGGAAGATTCCTGAATGCATAAGGGGATGGGATGATCAGCTGAAACACCATGTTCCTAGCCAACTCGCTTTCCAAGGTGGTGTGACTAAATCTGGTCAGCTTTTTTAGAGCTGAGTGTGCCTAGTCACATTTACTATTTATTAAGTGCTTTAAAATCTGTTGTCATCTGCAGTACTCTAAACAGGTGTTCAAAATTGGTTTTGTAATAAAGCTGGCTAAGCTTTTGCATGCCTTTGCATTGCTTGCATCTTTGTCTGTGGGCCAAATTAAGCTTTAAAAGTTTAAAATCAAAATACTTCAGCTATCATGTATGGGTTAAAAAAGATGGAAGCCTTAGATAAGGATGTGAATTTATTAATATGGGTTAGGCTGATTTGTTTAGATTATGTAGCGAAGACAGTGTATTACTGTAGAATTGAAAATTTTTGAAAGGAATTTTGATAAATGGTTTGTTTTATATTTTACCCATCTTAACACTATCAGAAAATCTGAATTATTCTAATCATGATCATGAATGTCTTTATATTGTGTAATGCTTTGTTTAAGTCTTCCTTTCTTTTTCTTTGTCCAAGAAATGTAACCTCACAGCTGAGGCAATGGCATCTTGGAAAAACTAGTGATCAAGAGTAACCAGATAAACATGATGAGCATAAGGGTCATGATCAAAAGACCTCTCTCAGTGATATCAGATCATTAAATCTTAGGAATATTCATTATTCATTCATTCAGTAGTACCTTCTGTCTTTGTTGTGTGAAAGTTCCCTGAATCCTTCATGATCCATCTATAAACAGTACTGCCTAACTAGTTTTCTTTTGGCATGATTATCATGTCTTCTGAGGAATTGTTTTGCTTTTTTTGAAGCATGAATGTTACTTGTTTTGGCACTCACTGTCAAATTCAAGTTCATATTTTGTCCTTAATTATAGTGCTTCCTCCCCCCATCCCTTTTCTAACTGGTCTTGGAAATTATTACTGGGTCATCTAATCATTGTCAAAGTATTGTTTATTGATAAATGGAACAGTGTTAAGAAATTATGTATTTGAAGAAACTGAGGGTAATTTTTTTCCCGTGGATATGTTTCCAGGACTTGAGATTTCTTGTGGCATTTCCCTCCTCCCCCATTTTGTTGTTCTTTACTATTCTTTTCATGAAGGAGCAGCACCAGACTAGTCTTTAATATTGAAGATAGCTGTTGTGTCACTTCCTCATGCTGACATATTTACTAGAGGGTAAAATTAATAACCTTCTAGTAAGAGTGGCAGTCGAAGGGAAGGACTCATCTGACTTCTGGAAACCTGTGTTAAACTATAGTGCTCTGAACATTGATCAGGGACTCATAGGCTGGAAATGAAACGAGGAACTAGTAGATACAACCAAGAAAACTTTTGTTAGCTACTGTACTTGGAAAGTCTCAGGAACTGCTTGTATATTTCTCTGTGTTCCTTAAATAGTTAAGCATAAATTACTTACAGCTCTAATCACAAGATAATTCAACAGGATGTGAGAATGATTGTTTTTAATGGTTCAAATTACAAGGAGATTTTAAATAAAAACCAGCTAGACCCTTAAAGGCATAGAATGTAATTAATGGATTCTTATGTCTCACAGTTGAAAGAAATCTTTTGTTTTGGCTTTATGTTGATAAACTTAAAACCTTGAGTTTTTGTTTGTTTTTTGACTATTGTATGAAATGGCATGTCAGAATGGCATTGATTATTCTAAATCATACTGGGAAAGCGCTTCTCTAATAAAATTTTTAATATTTATCCACCTTTTTTTTTTTTCAAAATAGTATTTGCATCTCAGCCCAGTGATGATGAATCAAGTAGTGATGAAACCAGTCATCAGCCCAGTCCTGCTTTTAGACGGCGCCGTCCTAAGAAGAAGACGGCTTCTAGTTCAGAATCTGAAGACCGGTCACTTGAACAAGAAATGGAACCATCTAAAGAGTTACATAAGCGCCCATTTGGTAGTGGTCTCAATAAGTGTGTTATACTTGCGTTGGTAATTGCAATCAGCATGGGATTTGGACATTTTTATGGTAAGTTTTTGAAAATTTGTTTATATCTAAATTGATGCTATAGTGTAGCAGCACTTAACTAAGAGTTACGAATTCTGGGATCTCTTTTCAGTATCATTCTTAAATACATGATCTTGGAAAGCTCACAATCTGAGCTTCAGTTTTCTCTTCAAAAAATGGAGATAGTGTTGTCTCACAAAGCTGTTTTTTAAATTAGGCAGTAGTTATTTAAGAAATATTAGGATTATTGGGCCTCCCCAGTGGCGCAGCGGTTGAGCGCTGGGCTGCGAAGCTGCCCGCAGCCTCAGCGGCACTGGTTCAATCCCCGGCTGCTCCCCGCCCACCGGAGGAGGATCCCACATGGCGAGCAGACCTCTCCTGCCGCCCGCTGCTCCCCTCAGCAGTGTACTTCGGTCCTTCTGCCTGCTCTGCTCCCCACTCTGGCTCTGGTGAATTCTCTCACCCTCCCGCGCTTCTGCCTGTACCCAGTGGTTGTATAAATAAATAAATAAATCTTAAAAAAAAAGATTAAAAAAAAAAAGAAATATTAGGATTATTAGCATTTTTTTTGTTTTTAAAGAAAAATATTTGGAAGATAATAATTGGAGATGCTCATCGCAAGGCAAATCATTTAATTTAGAATTAAATCAAACTAGCTTTCACTATGAAGAAGATTATTTAAATGAAGTTATTAAATTTATTAGGATTATTTAGAACTCACTTGTGAATTAGTTACATTTGAGATGTCACAACTGGTGCTCAGTATTTGTACCTTCGTGTTTCATGCAAGCATTTTGTGACATTTGCTGTTACTTCTGTGCTTTATGTGAATTGAGAATTCATTTGTTTTATAATTTTGCCTTATACTTTGCTCACTTTTACACTTGTCAGTATTTATATGTTAATTATCTCACTAGTGCGGTTTTTTAAAGGTTTAACTATTGAGTCTTATTTAAGGCATATGTTTGTACAAAAACTGGATTATTTGAAAACAATATTCACATTCTTTACCTCCATTAGAATTAAAAACACTTAAAAATATCTTTGATCTTGTCAATGTCACACATTTCAGTTGACCTTATATTAACTACTTTTAGGTTTTTTGCCTACGTAATCCACAATTTAATTTCCTGAATATTTCTGTTTCACTGTCTGCCAACAATGCGTTCCTTATGCAAAGAATGAAAGGTTGTACGTACCCTATGTTGATATGTGTAAAAGATACGTTTTTCAACGTAGTGCCAAGTTAGGATAATCTTGTTGAATACATCGTATTGAATACAATTTATTGAAATACAGTAAGATGTTTCCTATATTTAAATTTATAGTAGTAGAAATAAGTTTTTAGACTTCTGGTGGATATCTGCTTGAATTTATGTTGTAATGAGATTTTGCTTGAAATACACATTTAACATTGTTTATTATCTAGCTAGAGCAAGTGTTACCAATATTTTTTTTTTTTTTGAGCATGAATTTTTCCTCTACAGGTAAACATGGAGGTAACAAGAGAAAAGGTTTTATCTTAAAATTTTTTTCTTATTTAAAAAAAGTGGATAATGATTTAATACTAATCTGAATTGCATTAAAACCTCACCAATTGCATTACCTTTATGTATTTTGTAGAAAGATCATTTAGACACCTTTCAAAATTGAGGAATTATTTCCCATCACTTGGGATTTTAAATACTTGTAAAATTTACTTTAATAATTATATGAAATGGGCCTCCCTGCTGGCGCAGCAGTTGAGCGCTGGGTTGCAAAGCTGCCCTCAGCCTCTGTAGCGCCGGTTCAATCCCCGGCCACTGGGTCCCACATGGCTCGCAGACCTCTCCTGCCGCCCGCTGCTCCCCTCAGCAGTGTATTTCGTCAGTCTGCCTGTTCTGTTCCCCGCTCTGGCTCTGGTGAATTTTCTCACCCTCCTGTGCTTCTGACTGTACCCAGTGCTTGTATAAATAAATAAATCTTAAAAAAAAAATTATATGAAACATTTCTCTTTACTTTCTCATATTTTCAGAAATAAAACCTGAGTAATATAAAGTAAGTCTATGTAATAATGACATTGCATCAGTGAACATTTAAAAACCCAAATGACCACTAGCTTTTTAAGGTCACTATTTAAAGGATGTACACTTTTTTTTTTTAAAATTCTGGCACTATCCCAGGATTTAAAGAGCTCTTCTGAGTTGATGCCAGAACAAGTTTGGATTCCTCATGCATTGTGAAGTTATTGTACTCTATGATCTATAATTTGCTTTATAATCCTTTAACAAAGTGAAGCACTCAGAGCATTAACCAATGCTGGCTCCATATAAATTTGGATTGTCTGATGTATCTTTGAAGAGAAAACTGGTAAAAGTAGGCGATGGCAATTTGGCATTGCTTCAGTTTCTGAAAATGCTTACTACAAAAGTTAAAAAAAATTTGTGTATGAAGCACCTATCTTTTTTTTTCTTCCCTTATAAACTATTCATATTCAATTTTTTTAAAGATTGATTTATTTATGCATACATGAGCTGGGGTGCAGGCCAGAGGCGCAAGGGGTGAGAGGATTCCCCAGGGACAGAGTGGGGAACAGAACAGGTAGATCCACTGAAATACACTGCTGAGGGGAGCAGTGAGCGAGACAGGAAAGGATTGCTGTGCCATGTGGGTCAGCTCCCTGACCAGGGATGGAACTCGTGCTGCAGTGGCTGCTAGTAGCTTCATAGTGCTGTGATTTAACCTTTGCACCTCCGTGGAGGCCCCTAAACTATCAGTATTCTAAATCATCAGTGGAGTTCGGTTTCAGTTTTCTCATGGACTTGGTTTAAGTATTGATAGGTAGTAGCTATGCTCTTCAGACAGTATAACAGAATATAACTCGATGCTACTTTGTGTATCACAGATATGAATTATATGTGAAAGACTATACTGGAGGGGGTAGGAATTGAGTTGAGTCTCTATTATATTTAGGCTAAGTGGGTGGAAAGTGGAACTTTCCTGCAGTGGAGGACCTGATAACCTGAAAGTAAACACACTGGTTTTAGAAACAGTGAGAGAACTGACAGGATGATAGCTAAATAGATATTTAGGAATAATGGAGTAAAGGCTAGAATATGGGGTCCTGTCATATTATAAAACATCTTGGAATCTGGATAGAAGTTTGATTTTATAGAGTGACCTAACAGCAGTATTTTTAGAAGAAAAGTACAAAAGGTAAGTGGTTTGGGAAAAAGTAGAATGTCAGGTAAGGAGTTTTGTAATCCAGATATTAAATGATCAGGATCTTGACAATTATAGAGAAGTTTGGTGAAATAAGGGACGATGAAATAATAATGGAAAACAGAGCTTTGAACCTGGATAATTAAGATATTGGTGGTTTATTTTTTTCATTCCACTGCTTTAATTTTGGAGTTGGGGTTTTTATTGGGGAAGAAATTTTCTTGATGATGAAGATGGTGAGTACAATTTGTGTTTTACCCAGTTTTATTTTACAGTGGTTTAGGGCAGATGTTGAAGTTTGGATTTTTTTCCACAGAGATACTTCCAACAGGCAGCTTTATGTATTAGGTAGAAACTCTGGTGAGATTGGGACTTTATCCATAAAAGAGAAGTAAAAATCAAAATCAACAAGTATCTATAAACCAGAGACACAATGGTGGGGGGAGGGAGAGGAGGGAGTAGGATGAAAAAAAGGGGGGATGGGAATTGTATGGGACTATAACCATGACGAAATGCATATGTTGTGCAAAAATGAAAAATGATGTAAAAAATATATAAAATTAAAAAAAATGGAAGTCTTAACAGTAGTGATAGCAATAACTGATAGTTAAGGGTTAATGAGATAGAGCCAGATTTGTAGACATGACAAAGATTTTTTTCTTGGGTGATTAACACTTTTATAGTTAGACAGCTAACGAGAGGAAGGAAAAAAAAAAAACAAAAACATACAAGACAACCCAGCAGTTAGTCAGATTGCAAAAGACCATATTAAGTTAGTCATCAAACATATGATGTAATAATCAGTGATTTCAGATTGGAACAGTTTTAATTTAGGTTATTTTATGTTATGCAAAATAATTCACCCTATTGGCATTTTGAAAGAAAAATGAAAAGGTTTCTTGTATTTTGGGAACTACAGATTAACTTTATTTCCACATTGGAAAAAAAAGTGAATATTTTTAGTAATACTCAGACAAGTTTTCCATACTTTCATAAACCAAACTTTAGCGACAGAAATTGAATCCTAACAATGTCACTGGTAACAATTCTGTAATTTGGTAAAAATTTCTCTTCAGTGGTTTTCAAGAAGTACCAAACAAATTAAAAATTATTTTAATAATGAAAGAAGAAATAGTAAGCTATCATTGCATCCTTTCAGAATTCTGTGAGGTCTTTTATAATGGTATGACATTTAATAGATGTAATACTAAGATTGTGAGATGTGTTTTGCTTTATTTTTGATTTAAGTGTTTTCTTCCCCTCACACATGTGGCATGTAGCAGCATGTGAACAGCATGTCTTGGCAAATTAACATTTCGATTTTTATGGTGAAAATATAGAGAATCCTAGTTGGTTTATGATTCCTTTTACTTTTGGGAAAGGGATGGTGGTACTCCAGTATAGTCCTTATCATTATAGAATTCTTAAAATTTTTGACTTTAAGAATGGTGGGTGTTCATTATTAGCCAGTTGTTTTCTTCACTGTACCTTTTGGACTTTTGTTAATACGGTGAGGAAAAAATGGGTGTTTTCATTTTTCCTTACTAATTTATAGGCTGGGAATGGATTTTTTTCCTTCATCTGTCAAAGGGGGGAAATGAAACTTTATGTGCCTCAAAGATCCCTCAAAATCAACATAGCCGAGTGTCTTCAATATAGTAAGACAAAAATATTTAATCTTTTTTTTTTTTTTTTTTTTTTTGGTTAAGGTGATAAGAGCTGGCTTGTTTTAATCAAAAGGACAATGAATTGCTGGACTGTACCTGGGTGTGTGAAAAATAAAAAGCATTAACTTGCTTGACCTGATTTATATTACATTAACATCCAGTCACTACCATTTGATGAATGACACCATGAGAATTTACTTATTCTTTTTTTAATCAGAATTTTCATAGAACTATGAAATGCCGATACTTTGAAGAAAATGATCTTATCTAGATTAAGAATTAAATATATGCAGAACAAATATTTTGCTGTACTTTAAATGTTGGTAATCATAATGTTTATTATATACTCCTAATAAGAATTTTCACTTTTAGGCACAATGCAGATTCAGAAGCGTCAACAGTTAGTCAGGAAGATACATGAAGATGAATTGAATGATGTGAAGGATTATCTTTCCCAATGTCAACAGGAACAAGAGTCACTTATAGATTATAAGGTATGTACTACTAACAAATTTTATAAAAATAATTGTATTTAGATACAAGTATAGTACACATTGGTGAATCAGTAATATTGGTGATTGTTGATTGAGTAGTTAACCTCTAGTCACTATAGTGAGGGCATCACATACAGTTTTCTTCACATGAGATCTCTGTGTATTTCATTTTATAGATGGGAAAGGTTAAAGACAAAAAAAAAGTGACTTACCCAAGGTTAACAAATGGCAGGACTGTATTCCATTTATCTGACTCTCAAGATATTATTCCTAATCATTATATTGTAACTAACATTTTAAATTGACATTATTATATCTAAAGCATTTACACATATATAATGACATTATTATATATAAAACATTAACATTTACAGAATTGAGTAAAACATTTTTAGTCATGAAAAAGTTTGTAGCATCTAGAGTATTCCCTTGATGAAGGAAAACAATCAGTCCTTTTTCTCTGACTTCTTGTTAGTTTTCATAGTAGCGTGTTATTTTCCCCACCTAAAAATCAATTATTCCAGCAGGACTGTGTTGCCCATTTTGTGCACTTATGAGGACCAGCAAAATGGGTGGTGTCTTGTCTGTTTTTTTCCTAGGAAGGGTGTAGGGATTGTAGTAGATAAACTAAAGTAAAAAAGATGAACTCATGCAATTTGCAGCAACATGGATGGAGCTGGAAGGGATCATGCTCAACGAAATAAGCCAGAAGGAAAGAGAAAAATACTGATGGTCTCACTCATAGCAGGAATTTGGAAAACCTGAATAAGGGACCAGGAAAAAGACTAATTATAATAAAGTACAAATCAAAATCAACAAGCAGCTATAAACCAGAGAGACATTATGGTGGGGGAGGGAGTGGGAATTATATGGGGACTATAACCAAGATGAAAATGCATACATTGGGCCTTCCTGGTGGCACAGCGGTTGAGCACTGGGTTGTGAAGCTGCCTGCAGCCTCTGCAGCAGTGGTTCCATCCCTGGCTGCTCCCCAGCCACCAGAGGAGGGTCCCACATGGCGCGCAGACCTCTCCTGCCGCCCACTGCTCCCCTCAGCAATGTACTTCGGTCCTTCTGCCTGCTCTGCTCCCTGCTCTGGCTCTGGTGAATTCTCTCACCCTCCCGTGCTTCTGACTGTACCCAGTACTTGTATAAATCAATCAATCAAAAAAAAATCTTAAAAAAAAAAAGAAAAAGAAAAAAAAAGAAAATGCATACATTGTGCAAAAATGAAAAATGATGTAAAAATATATAAAATTAAAAGAATTATAATAATAAAAGAAAAAAAAGTAAACAGCCCCCTTTTTCCAAGTTCCTTTATACTTAATTTGTGCATGTAACCCTTAGAGCATTATGGTTTCTTTGAAGACAGAATCCTTGACACGAAAATTATCTTTCAAGGTGGGATTGCTGAAGTTGATTGTAAATGTAATTTTCCTACCTTGATTAGAGAATTTTATAAAACATGTAGCTGCTTTTTTTTTTCACTTCCATAGGTGTCTGGTTCTATTGAATGATGTTGGCTTAGCTGTTTTTTCCTTCACTTCGATGGTTCTATTGGGTGATGTTGACTTTTAGGAAACTTGGCCCACATAGATCTTTGCTGAGTCAGTTCTTCCAGATATCTTGGCTCCAGTTGTTTAATGTGGTTTGGATCTTAGACCTACCCAGGATCTGCTTACTAGGCTTACTTCAAGATTGCCCTAATCTTGAAGTACCTCTAGAGTACAATAGTGACTACATTACTGGATGTGGAATGTTGTACCTTTCTAGTTATTCTGTGGCTCCCTATGCTTGTTCATTTAGAGATACTGCTGCATCATCCTGTTCTATTCCTTATTCACATCTGTTGGATAGAAGATTAACTACTCAATAGGGAGAGTCAAATAACTTAAATAAAATTTAAAATTTTAAGTTTTCTGCAAATGAATAAATTGGATTGTGAATAACCCATTTCAGAGAGTTTTCAAGTAGAAAAAACACTGTCATCCTTTTAAAGGAGTTATTACTTGTGTAAGTCAGACTTTTTTGGTTTAATTCAAATGTGAGAACTATGTGATAAATAAAGAAAAATATAAGTATCATTTTGCTGATTTTAACATAAGATAGTTTGACTGACTGAATAATGCTAGTAGTCAATAAATTGGAAGAAAAATTGGATCATTTAAAGCTCCTTGAACTGTAACAAAATTCTCTAAACCTGGTTCAACATGATTTCTCTAGATCAGGGATGCTGGCTTAAGATTTACATTACTGACCTGTGACTAAGCAGGTGCCTCATTTACTTTCTCCTTTTCCTAATAAACCTGTCCTTTTAAAATGTAAAAAAACAAACAAACCAAAAAAAAAACCACCTGGTTACAGTCTTTTCATAAGGTAACTTGAAATTGGATAAAATAGTCATGTTACCACAATTTTGTCTGTCCTTTATAGTGCTGGTAGAACTTGTGTGACTTACCTGAAATTATTTAGATACGTTAATTTGCATAAGACTAAGATCTTTCAAATAGGGCTAAAATTACTCAAAATGTTTTCTTTAAAGTATACAGATATGAATTGTATACTACCAACTGTTTCTGTGTATTTGTATATAAACATGTATTTATAAATGTTATAAATGTTATAAACTTTATAACAGAATTTTTTGATGCCTGAAATCGTCTCTAGCTTTAATTTTACTTTTTATAAAATGTGATCTCTCTTTCCCAAGGATCAGAAAAGCTCATAGTCCTGCCTAAATTCTCTCTAGGAAGCCTTCTCAGAAGAGATTGGAGTTGTTAGTGAAAATATAGAAGATCCATTTCCCTTTCTCCTAATTTATATATATGGGTTTGGAAACCAATAAAGATTTCATGCTTATTGGAAACACTAATCAGAAGTACTCCATCTGTATTTTTAAAATCTTGATTAGGGATAAACTGAATTTTAATTAATTTTTTCCTATCCTGAAATTTTCCCAGCTGCGATGTTCTTATTTTGATGTAGGTCTCTGCTGTGTATTTTATTCCCTGTGAAAACTCGTATTTTCCAGTTTTTATATATTATTACACAATGGATGGTCTCTGTCAAAACAGACACTGAAAATTTATGGAATATTTGTTATATCTTAAAGATTTAAATTCAACTTTTAAAGAGCTTGACATTTTTCTTTTCTCTAAATATATTTAGTCATTAAAGGAAAACCTTGCAAAGTGTTGGACCCTTACTGAAGCAGAAAAGCTGTCCTTTGAAACTCAGAGAAACAACCTTGATACAGAAAATCAGTATTTAAGGATATCTCTGGAAAAGGAAGAAAAAGCCTTATCTTCATTACAAGAAGAGCTAAGGAAACTAAGAGAACAGATTGCGATTTTGGAAGATAAAGGGACAAGTACTGAGTTAGTTACAGAAAATCAGAAACTTAAGCAGCATTTGGAAGAAGAAAAGCTGAAAACACACAGTTTCCTTAATCAAAGGGAGACTCTACTGGCAGAAGCAAAGATGCTGAGGAGGGAATTGGAGAGAGAACGGCTAATCACCATGGCTTTAAGAGTAGAACTCCAGCAGTTAAGCTCTAGCCAGTCTTATGGCAACACAGACTCTTCCAATATATTGACCGAGAAAAAGGAAATAGAAACCTTACGAGAACGACTCACTGAGCTGGAGAGGAAGCTAAACTTTGAACAGCAGCGTTCTGATTTGTGGGAAAGACTGTATATTGAGGCAAAAGATCAAAATGGAAAAAAAGAAACTGATGGGAAAAAAAAAGGCAGCAGAGGAAACCACAGGGCTAAAAATAAGTCAAAGGAAACATTTTTGGGCTCAGTTAAGGAAACGTTTGATGCCATGAAAAATTCTACCAAGGAGTTTGTGAGGCACCATAAAGAAAAAATTAAACAGGCTAAAGAAGCTGTGAAAGAAAATCTGAAAAAGTTCTCAGATTCAGTTAAATCCACTTTTAGGCATTTCAAAGACACCACTAAGAATATCTTTGATGAAAAGGGCAACAAAAGATTTGGTGCTACAAAAGAAGAATCAGCTAAAAAACCAACAGTTTTTAGTGAATATTTACATCCACAGTATAAGGCACGTGCACAAAATCAGAATAGTAGAGGCCCTACTGTGCAAAGAGAGGGGAGGAAAGAAAAAACTCACTTTGAAGAATTTGGAAAAAATACAAATTCGCAGAAATGCAGTGCTAAGCATGAATGTAATGAAAATTCATTCAGAAAGACTTGTTCTGGTGTATTTGAATGTGCTCGACAGGAATCCATCAACGCTTTTAATGTTAAAATGTTGAGTCCTGTAGGGATAAATGAATTTAGACAATTAGTTGAAAGGTATTTATTAGACAAACTGGATAATTTTCATCATTGGAAGGAACTCAATCAATTCATCGATAAGTTTTTCCTAAATGGTATCTTTATACATGATCAGAAGCTCTTCACTGACTTTGTTAATGATGTTAAAGATTATCTTAAAGACATGAAGGAATATCAAGTAGATAATGATGGAGTGTTTGAGAAGTTGGATGGATATATATATAGACACTTCTTTGGTCACACTTTTTCCCCTCCATATGGACCCAGGTCGGTTTATATAGCACCATGTTATAATAGTTTTTAACATTTATTGATTGGTTAGCATTCTTATCATTTGATACATTTCTTGGAATGTTACTGTTTGTAAAGGACATACTTTATTGCCACTGAGAATTTAGAATAAATTGAAAGATACAATTTTTAGTAGCTATTACAAACTGAAAATTTCATATAACCAATTTGACTTGAGAAAAATGGCTTTATTTCTATCTTAAAATAGTTAAGGATATGTAAATCTTACTTTAATCTTTTTTGTTATATTTTATATGAAAACATAATCACCTTAAATGAAATTATTTTCCATTAATTTTTATTTACTCACCTTAGGAAGCTAAGAATAAATGACATAGATTTCACTCTGAAATTAAAAGCTTTTATATATTACAATTTGGATGTCCCACTTTTGTCTGTTGTACTTACCAACTAAATTATACATTTATTACAGAATATGGATTAAGGTAGAGGAAAGATCAGAGGGGCAAACTTAGCAAGTTCTAGTGTGTGCTTTATATATTATTTCTAAAAATAACTGTATCTGCTGCTCATCAGCTTTATATTCTGTAATAGGAAACTTGCCTAGTCTTTAAATGTCAACTTTATTTTTTACCTTTGAGATATTTTTACACCTTTTTGAATAAATGTAATGTGTCTATAAAATAATGAGACTGATTTTGGTGTCTTTAGTCATTAACAAGTATCTAGTGCTTAAAATGAGCAAAGCACTGTGAGGCTGCTCTCAGGAAACAAATGGAACATTCTTGCTGTCAAGCAGCTCACAAGCTGTTGGAGAGTTAGGTAAATATAGGTAATGGAATGGAGGAATGGAGGTATTGAGGTATATAGTATAGGTGGTTTCAGTCTATTTGGAAATCTTTGGGAGACTTCATGAGTGGAATAGCCAGTGAATGGTACCTTTTAAAACTTGATATTAAAGGAGAAATGAGAATATTCCAAGCAGATGGGGTATGACATTCCACTCAAAGAGAACTTTATTCCATTTAAAAGGAACTTGGAGATGTGTATATCTGCCACTTTTAAGGAGGCTGGGTATTGTTAGGGTATGAATAGAAGAAAAGATTCACTTCATGAAGGATTTCGCTTTATGCAAAAGGACTTGGATTTTTTGTTTTTTTGTTTTTTTTTGCATTTTCAGTAATTGTAAGTAGCCTGGAGAATTGGTTAGAAAGGGTGAGGCTAGAAGCTAGTTTTTTAAACAACACAGATAGGAGCTGATGATAGCTGAAGTATGATAGGTGTGGAAGGAAGAAACATTTGAACAACAGCAAAATTGGTGGTATTTCTTGTGAAAGAAATAGAAAGTAACAGCGATTTCTAGATTTCTGAGCTGAGTCGCTAGTTGGATAGTGAGGTCACCAAGACAGGGAATACCAGGTTTTGGGGAAGGGGAATTGGCAATAAGAATTGTGCATGGAGGTACCTATTGACAGTTAAGGGAGAGAGGATTAGTTGGCCATTAGTGCTGTGGCTGTTTCTAGCCAAGACTGTGCATAGGTGAGCGTAGATAATCAAGGCTGAGGTGTTGATCAGACTGCTGGGGAGCACCATGATCTAAGGAGTTGCAGTGAAGAATGCTGAGAATGACAAGACCAGAGAGGTGAGACCAGAGAGTGGTGTGAAAATCTAGAGCATCTCTTATGAAAAAGTAAAAGTACTATTTAAATGTGTCAAATCTTAAAAGAACTGGGGATGTTTCTTTGCTTGGGTGGTCATGGCCATGGATGGCATTATGGACTGCTTCAGTGAAGGGATGACATACCTAATCACAGAGATCAGGGAAGCAGTAAATATAGCCATTGTTTATGAACCTTAGGTGTAAGAAGTAGAAGGGAGTGGATGGGACAGAAGCATTATATTTGTAAGAGATGTGTTCAAATTCCTGCAGAGGGAGGAAGCTAATGCGGGAGGGGTTGACTTGTATAGGAAAGGAGGAAAATAATGGAAACACATCTCATTATTTTATTGTCACATTTCTATTCTTCATCTGTTGAGTGTTTCCTTTTCGCCAGTAAAGTTTTATATTAGTTGTTTTTTTTAATTCTCTAGGAATAAAGTATGATACGCAATCTTTTTGGTATGATTATACTAGCATTATACTTGAGATTAATTTAACATCTTTTTTGGTGTTTAGAAATAGCTTAATGGAGAAAAACATTAATATTGTTTTTTGTTTAAATAAATTTAACTCTAACATAGATGAAAAATGTGTTTACTGCTTTCAGTCGACCAGATAAAAAGCAACGTATGGTAAATATTGAAAACTCCAGGCATCGAAAACAAGAGCAGAAGCACCCTCAGCCACAGCCTTATAAAAGGGAAGGTAAATGGCATAAATATGGTCGCACTAATGGAAGACACATGGCAAATCTTGAAATAGAATTGGGGCAGTTACCTTTTGATCCTAAATATTGACCATCATAATTAAGTTAAATTAGAAAACTGTAACAGAAACATGTTTTGTACAATGTTTCGTGTTGAAACTAAGATGAAATGATCAAGATAACAATGTCTTTTTATCATTTTTAAGTATCAGTTTGATGACTTCATACAGAAGCATCAAAAGAAAGCTTACTAACCCGCATTTTTCTGTAGTTTAGCTTTGCTGAATTTTCTTTTTTGCACTGGAAATACTCAACTGTAGTTTTATTAGGAAGCTAGGCATGCATCGGATTTTGTGCATGAAATGAGACTTCCTTCCAGTGTGAGCTTAAAACAAGCTCAAATCATACATGACAAAGTGTAAATTAACACTGATACTTTAAATTTGCAGTAGAGCTTGAAAAAAATACATTGTGATGGGATTTCATCTTTAACATTTTATAATCTTACACTTGCTTCTTGTCTTTTTGTGGGTTCAAGAGCCCGTTGACTTGTGAAGAGTTTGCTGCCTTCTTATGAGCTTGCTGACTTGTTCTCTTGTGAAATTTCTTGCACATCTGAATTTTGTGGAAGAAACAATAAAACTACACCATGAGGAAAACTAAAGGTGTTTATTTAAAATCTGGCCTTGTTTTAATATGCGGTTTTATATTTTGTGATTTTTCCCCCCATACATTTCCTCAGTAGTGATATTCAGTAAAGCACTGCTAGTTCCATAAATCTACGTTTACTAGCATAGTTAAGCAGCATCTGAAAATATCTACCCGAGAAATATGTTTCTCTATGAAAGATCTAAACACAGTTCAGAATTTCATCATCTTCTGTTGAGTTTCCTTTTTGGCGACTTCCGTTCATAGACATATATGTGACTTCCAGTTCGTCCCTCTGGCAAATGAGTATGGAAGAAAACAGCAGTTCTCTCATAGTTGTTGGAAATTAGGAAAGCACTTATTTCCTATAAGTAAATAAAAGTTTAAGTAAATAAAGACTACATTTTGCTGAGTACTAGTTCAAAAATTTTAGAATGGTCAGTATTCTGATTGCTCCTCTACAACTTTTTTTTTTAAAGATTGATTTATTTATGCATACAAGAGCTGGGGTACAGGCCAGAGGTGCAGGAGGTGAGAGGATTCACCAGAGACAGAGTGGGGAACAGAACAGGCAGAGTGACTGAAATACACTGCTGAAGGGAATAGTGGGCAAGTCAGGAGAGGTCTGCTGCGCCATGTGGGTAGCTCCCTGGCCGGGGATCGAACTCATGCTGCAGAGGCTGCGGATAGCTTTGTAGGTTGCGTCTTAACCCCTTGCACCACCAGGGAGGCCCTACAACTTTTTTTTATGATGCAGTTTCTTAAAGAATTAACTTCTAGTAAGTAACATATATACCTTGATTGTTACAGAACCAGGGCTGATTTATGACTGGGGAATAAAATGAATTACAAAATACACGGGTTAAAAGGAACTATAAACATGTTTGTTTGTCTGTTTACCTGAATGGTCACCAAACCTGAGTGGAAATTAAAATACTGAATTTTCCCCTTTTTCATGTTTTCTTACCTCCTCCAAAACGCTGAAGATGAGCAAGTGAGTAGGCAATGTAGAATCATTGCGAAACTCCTTATATAGCCAGTTTAAGGGATTTAAATAAAATATATCTGCTTCATCAAGATAATGACTTTTTCCAGTCAGGTCTGGGGGACACTCAAGGAACCTCATTGGAAGCGGGTTGTGCACATGGCTAGGAAAAGAAAGTTACCATTATAATTACAAGATGTTTAAAAAAAAATGAGTTTCCACATTTAAGACATAGCATGTTCATGTAACAACATGTGAAATCTGAATCGAACCTGGGTTCCAATTAAGGTGAGGAAGCAAGCCTTAATGCGGTTTTCTCAAAGCTGAATGTTGATTTCTCACACTGATAATGTGTGCAACTGCAGCAGCATAATCTACAAGTCTCAAACTAAAACATGAAACTTCATTTCAAACTGGGAAGTAGGTCAGCAGCTTGGATGGGAGTCAGTATCCGCTAATATTATTAGTATGCTATTCCAGGAATGTAAGGTGCCTTTGGGACCAGGTAAGTAACTTGTACATAAGAGTAGTTCTTCATAGTTTTACTTGGCAAGACAGAAAACTGGTCATGAACCAGATAGGAGTTTTGCGCTCTCCCCTTCTCTGCTCTGAAAGGGGATGGATCACACTCAGCAAGTTTTTTTTGTGTGGTGGTGGATTTTATATATTTATATACAATTTAGTAATAGAGAGCAACATGCTGACTGACTAATTGCAAAATAAGTAATGGTTTTATAATGGCATCAAAAGACTACGGTATATGTAAAAAAAAATGTATTGATGAATCATGACAACTTAAGGCAGTTAGTTGGGCCATGCAAAAAAGCCAGTTTACAGCTTTGCCCTGGGAAAAATTAAACCTCGTTTTAGAAATAAGTATGTGAGAGAGGTTTACTTTATCTATGACATGCATCCAAAGTAAATTTATACAAGACCTAATACTAAATGACTTATTTTGACAGTACAGGTTTTTCAAAGAAACACTTGAGAAAAAACTGCCAGTTTTATATTACAAAGTAGGGATGGGAGTTTTTCTCTCTTGTGCACTTAAAAAAACAATCTAAGATGAGAATTTGGTGAACTATACGAAGCCTAAGCCATCAACACTACAATAATGTATGGAAATTATCTTGGTAGTTCTAGAATCCCTCTTCTCTGTAGTGTTATCAATAATGTGAGCATCGAGAGAGGACTGTCCTCAGTCTTAGTTTTTTAATATAGTAGGGGATCGTCATATTGAAGGGACACCTTAGGTCTTTTTTTTTTTTTTTAGAGGCATGTTTTATTTTATTATTTATTTATTTGTTTGTTTGTTTTTGTTTATACATGCACTGGGTACAGTCAGAAGCGCAGGAGGGTGAGAGAATTCACCAGAGCCAGAGCGGGGAGCAGAGCAGGCAGAAGGACCGAAGTACACTGCTGAGGGGAGCAGCGGGCGGCAGGAGGAGTCTGCGCGCCATGTGGGACCCTCCTCTGGTGGCTGGGGAGCAGCCGGGGATCGAACTGGCACCGCAGAGGCCGCGGGCAGCTTCGCAACCCAGCGCTCAGCCACCGGGGAGGCCCGACACCTTAGGTCTTACATGTAGCCTGTGGCTTTTGCTAGGCAATCCCAATTATGAAAATTGGATTTTAATGATTGGTGTTAATGATTTAGTTAAGTATTCCAAAAGTGTTAAATCACTTTAAAAATCACCTTTGATATTAAGTTGACTGAATGTGCACATGGAAAATTTTCAGGTGGTTTAAAGCCAGATTAAGTTAAATAAATATAGAATTTTTTTAACTAAAAGATTTTTGTTTTGTCCTATATGGTTGTTGGGCAATTAGTAACTATTCAGTTTCCTGAAATATAATACACAGAGCCAAATGGATGTCTTTTTAAATGCTGTCGATGGTTAAGACAGTTTTAGTGTTTTATATTTGTGAGAAACATTTAATTCAATATTAGGATATCATCTAATTGAATTTCCTATTTTTATAGGTGTGACAGCTGATGTTCAAAGAGATTAAAAAGACTGGTTTAGTACCAGGGCAACAGTCCAGTAGTAAATTTGGACTAGAATCCAGTGTTTCAAGATTAATTCAATATTATAAAATAAAAGGTGTATTGCAAAGATCCATAGTAAAGATCAGTGATAATGCTTTCTTTTCTAAGTAGAATACCATCAAATATCTATAACATTTTATAACACAAATAATTTAAATGTAAGTTGCTGAATTAAAAAAATATTAAGGGTTATTTAAAAGTAGCATGATTTTCATTGGCATAGTTCAAATGGTTTTAAAATTCATCAGTGAATAAATATGAATTGGCTTTTCAAGTTTTTTATACTCGATCAGTGATCATTTAATTTAAATCTAGGAATCTGAGGGGAATTTAAAAATAGTTTTGTTTTCTCAATAATGTATATAGAAGATAGCTTTTATTACCTATAATAAGGAGTAGAGTGGCAGGGCATCATTATAAATACTGAAGCTGAAGATTTATTGGGGTTGTTGTAACAGAGTTCTTGAATATGAGTCATGACATCAAGGGTACCTCGTTGATGAACTAAACCAGTGTAGACGGCAAGAAGCATATTTGACAAAAACAGGAAACTTAGAGCTGGTTTCTTCCACGTTTTCAGGTGGTTTAGTGAGTACCCTATATGAAGATAAACATGTTGACGCCTAATATTGGCAATTTTGTCAATAGCTAAGAGAATATTAACTATAAATATTTGTGATTTTTTTCATGGAAGTAGCACAAGCTGTCAGGGACAAGCAAATAACAGATTATAATTTCTGTGATCATTATCATTGTCTATTGTTTATAGGTCTTGCCCTTTTTCTAGAAAAAGGAATGGAGGTAGTGGAGAGATTGTGGCTAGAGAGGTAACCCAAGAGACTCAAGTTTGAAGTCTAGCTCTGGCACAAGTGGCTTTACATTGCTAAGCATTAGTTTCCCCATTTGGAAATCATATAGCAGCACCTTTCCAAACATTAGAAAAATGTATGTCCAGTGCCTGTCTTGGTTTATGTAGTTGCTAAATAAATAGGCCTATTATTCCATTAACTTATCTCCTCTCTCCAAACCATTGGTAATGGATATTTCAGTGTGTGCAAAAAATTCTCAGTAATTTTGAACAAAGTATAACTCAGTGTCCTCTTAAAAAATACAGCATTGGATTCCTGGGAGAATTTCACTCATCAATATGAGTAATGGCGGGGATGTCTTTTTTTTGGAAGGAGTTATGTCCTTTTATTCCTTTCACTATAGTTTTGTAAAATTTGGAGGTGATGAACTATTTTCTTTTTCAATTTGTAGAAGTAATTTTTGTGTGTGGCAAAACCCAAAATACCCCTCCTCCATTTCACCCCCAAGTTGGACAGGGTAAATGGAAAGTCTTTGCCCTCCTTCCATAGTCTTACTACCCAGCAAGATCCAGTGCTTTAAGATCTGTTGAAAACACCACAAAAGAACAGACTCTTCCACTGAAAATGAATAAGCTTGTTTCATACTCATGTGCATTGCCTCCACAGAACTAGGTAATAGTATTTTTGGAATCTGGGTATCTAGGATCCAATCTATGGCCTACCTGAAATTTCAACACCAGTTCCCACTGGGGACAAGCCTCTGTTTTCTATGACCATTACCTAGCTGACTACCTATAGCTGCCTTAGCTTGGTTGAACTAAAAGTAACTGAATGTAAATAAAATGAATATTGAGCTGTTGCAATTTAATTATTCTAACAGAAAGTTGGCCTAAGAAGAATTGTTTCAAAGAAAAATAGGAATAACTTGACATTCACCTGAATCATACATAGTATTCAACACTAACTAAAGGCATTCAATTCTCAACTTATAATTGTTAGCAATGGTTAATGCCTTTTCTTGTATACCTAAATATTTATTGGCTATGGTGCATTTACAGGTTTTCTCTTACTGTATTAATTGCCTTGAAGATTATAAAATGGACCGAATATAATGTTTTCATCCTGTTGTTAAAAATCAAATTTGGACAAAAAAAAAATCTTTTTTTTTTTTTTTTTTTTTAAATAGAGGCATGTTTTATTTATTTATTTATTTGCTTGTTTGTTTGTTTTGTTTATACATGCACTGGGTACAGTCAGAAGCGCGGGAGGGTGAGAGAATTCACCAGAGCCAGAGTGGGGAGCAGAGCAGGCAGAAGGACCGAAGTACACTGCTGAGGGGAGCAGCGGGCGGCAGGAGAGGTCTGCACGCCATGTGGGACCCTCCTCCGGTGGCCGGGGAGCAGCCGGGGATCGTACCGGCGCCGCAGAGGCCTCGGGCAGCTTCGCAACCCAGCACTCAACCGCTGCGCCACCGGGGAGGCCCAAAAAAAAAATCTTATTCAATTTTGTTCCTCTGAATATTTTAGATGACATACCTACAGTCCATTCCATTCAGTAGTTGGAATATTATTCATCATACCTGAAATAGCTGTGAATAAATATTCTGACAAGTGTGATGAAAATGCAGGTCAAGAAAAGGAAGACTATTTTAAACAAAAACATCTAAATTTATAATTTGTGAAATTGTAAAATGAGGACGTTATTATAAAGGATGAGAACTACAATTAATTAGCTTTATTGGAACTATAATCTTCTGAAAATTCTGCCAATTGTAACTGCTCTCAGAGGTACAACAGATCACCAAATACAAGGTGAAAGTGAAGTGCTTGTCTTCCTTGGGTTGACAAGCAAAAACTTAATGTACCTTGTGTGCTCAAATTGTAAAAAGCTACATTAAAGCCTATCCTGGCAAGACACTAGATGACTTGCTCTCAGGAATCTTAGTGGCTCTTGCCTGCTCAAGGCTAAGTAACATCCTAGAATATTTAATTTGCTTCTGTTATCTAGGCCTACAAAAAGATAGTTAATAGTGGTTATATAGAAAATTTCTGGAAGAATTTCTAAGAATGATAATTATCTATGGAATGGGGCCAGATGATTAGAGGATGATACTTGTTAGCATGAGTACATGCCGCTTTTGTAATAAACTGGGTTCTAATCAAATAATTTTTTTTAAAGATTGATTTTTATATAAGAGCTGGAGTGTAGGCTAGAGGCATGGGAGGGTGAGAGGATTCACCAGAGACAGAACAGGGAGCAGAACAGGCAGACGGACTGAAATACACTGCTGAGGGGAGTAGCAGGCATGACAGGAGAGGTCTGCCGCACCATGTGGTAATCTTCCTGGCTGGCTGGGAATCGAACCTGCGCTACAGAGGCTGCGGACAGCTTCACAGCACTGTGCCCAACCTGCTGCCCCACCGGGAGAGGCCCTAGTCAAATAATTCTTACCAATACTGTTAGAAAAAATTTTAGATTAATTTTATCCCAGTTCATTAGCATAAAATCTAAAAACTTGCTTGGCTTCTTTACTTGGCAGTATATCCTATTCACCGTGTATTATTTCTTTTTGATATACACATCACTTTCTAAAGTTTGGATAATTAGTGGCGATCCTGACTGTATTCTTCAGCAATGACTGATGAGTACCTTCTTACCAAGGTAAGATTAAGGTAAATGGAAAGGATGAGAATGTTGAGAGCTGTGTACATTATTGATGCCATCAAACTTAGAAATACCAACTGCATTCTGGTTTTGGCAACAATTATTTGAAGACCCACTATTAATTTTTTTTTCCCCCCAGTTCTGCCCATTTGAGATCTGAGTTAACCTTTTCACTTTAAAATACTCCTTGGGAAAGCTATTAGTGCCACTTAATTTTCACATTAACATAAGAAAAGCAAAGGGAGTTTTAATTCTGTGATGGAAGGTATAGGAGAATGGAGCTGGGGAAAGGGATTTTGAACTCATAACCATAATGAGAATACTGAGCACAGACTGAGGGAGGTATCAGAAGGAATTTTATATTGCTACTTTGTTAAAGAAACAAAGCTATATTTTTATCTTCTATAATGAGAAATCAATAGATAATGCCAAGAGATCTTTAAGTATATTATAGGCATTTTCTTTAGAGATAGATACCAAAATGACCACCTTTAAAAGTGTATGATTGCTTTTGACAGGAGAAATGGGAGGGAGAACAGTGGAACCATGTTTGTTTTAAGCTCTTTAAGAGATGACTTGAAATAATTCATGTGCAGTTTTTCTAAAAAATAAGCTTATGGAAGGAAAAAGTGGCCTAACCAGAGAAGTCTGCAATGGTCACTAGTAAAATCAGATCACACAGACACCCAACTGAGAACTGGTAGCAAACACTGGAAACATCACAAATAACAGGTTCAATCTAAGCATTTCAGTATTATACAAATGGCACCTTTCTTTTACAGATAAGGAAACTGGGACACAAAGTTATACAGTTTACTAAGGATCAGAGTCAATTGAAGGTATGTTTTCTAGATTTAAGTCCTATTTTGGATAGGACTGAGGGAAATTCAAATTAACAAGAGAAGTTACTATAGATTGAAGAAAATGGCTACAATCATTATTTTTGCATCTAATCCCTGACTCGGATTCTGGCCTGGCTTTTTGACTTGCTTTGACCAAAAGAATGGGGTATTAGTGTCATTTCTAAGCCTAGGTCTCAAAAGTTCTTGTACATTTTTGCTGTTTCTTGAAACCCTACCTAAATTAAATGAATAAACCCTAACTAACTTGCTGGAGGGTGGCATCATACTGAAAAGCAAGGTACTTTGAACTAAAGCTAACTGAACCCCAAAAATGTAGGAGCCTACCCTAGGTTGGCACTGTATGTGCCATCTGCAGCTGATCATTTGTGCATAATTGAGCCTAATGGAGAAGAAATGCCCAGTTGAACTATTGAGTACTAAGTAACAAGAAATGTAGTTTTAAGCCACTAAGTTTTGCCAGTTATTACATAGCAATTGCCAGTAGATTTGTTATAGAAATCCAGGTTAAAATCGGTCATACAAGAATAGAAGAAAAGATGAGGTGCAATATAAATCAAGATTTCAGGTAAATAGAAAAAATTCAAATTGGACTGTTTAAAACACCAGAAATTCCAAAGAAAACTATTGTTTGGGACTGTTCTTGAATATCCAGAGACTTCTGTCTAGGTGGGCTTCCTACTCGACTAACTACTTGATATCTGCTGGCATTAAAGTTCTGACTTTTAGTGGTAGTATAATTCTCCTGGGAATTGATCTTCTGGCTCAAGAACCTTAGGTATATATGTATATGGCAGTCAAGATGATATCCCATGAGAATAGGTTTTTGCCGTTGCAGTCCTTTAGGGCTCCTTCTGAGTAGATACACAGAAAAGAGAGTGATTCTTGCCCACTGGAAAGGGGTCTATTCAACCCTCACCAACATTTTATCTTGATCTTTAGGAGTAGAAATAAGGATTGAAACAACTATCTTTCTCTAAAACACTATAAAATAAAACAGGCTGGAGCAGTGGAACCTGGAAAAACCCTCAAATGAAACCAAGTTCTCAGATTCACCAAACCAAAGAAAACGTGTGTGTGTGCACACTTAAACATACATAAACCACAAATATAAATACTGTTTTCTAGTAGAACAGCAATGTGCATCTGGGCAGCATCAAGGCTTAATTACAGCTAAAATTCAAGTAGTTGTAAATAAAAAGTAATTTATGAACAGATTTGTTCTGTAGTAAATGGGCCCATTCTTGCCAAATAGCTATTAGATGCCTATACTTTTTTTAAAAAGATTTATTTTATGCATATAAGAACTGAGGTGCATGCCAGAGATGCGGTAAGAGTATTCACTAGAGACAGAGTGGGGAGCAAAACAGGCAGATCCAGTGAAATACACTGCTGAGGGGAGCAGTGGGCAAGACAGGAGAGGTCTGCTGTGCCATGTGGGTTAGCTCCCTAGCCAGGGATTGAACTCATGGAGCAGTGGCTGCTGATAGCTTGATAGTGCTGAGACTTAACCCCTTGTGCCACCAGGGAGGCCCAGGTGCCCATATTTTTATATGTGATAGTTTTTATATATTCATAAGATTATAAAGTAATGACACAAATTAACTTTGGCTTCAGTACTTAAGACATATTAAATATATATATGAGCAACTTATTATCTGAGACATGAAGTAGGTACTGGATACTACTACAAAGTTTGAAACCATTAACTCCATAGTTTTCCCATAGTCTCCAATCCCAGTTGGTTATTCATTTCTTCCAGACTAGTGATTTTAAGTGATTAATATTCAAAGGAAGCTAGTAAGTATTGATTTTGAATTAAACTTGAAGTTAATAAAGTTTTAGTATATAATTTTCCCAAAACAACCAATGCAAAAGTCCAGATTTTCCCGAGCAGAGTAATGTAAGAATTTTTAGAAGTCACGTGTAAAAACCTTATTGTAAGATCTAGGGGGAAAAAGGAGAAAAGTTAAAACAATATAATCAGGTGTGAATTGCTTTAAAAGCTGCATATGTATTAGAGTGAGTCTTAAAGAGGCAGAAGTGTGTAAAGTACTCAACTAGTTTTAAGAGCTATAAATATATTTTTGATTAGTAAAATGAAGAACTGCATAGTTTGACCGTAAGATAGCCACTTTAAAATATATTCTTCACATATATTCTTTACTTTTAAAGAGATTTCAAACAGCTAGAAAAGCAATCACCAAAAGATGCTTTGGCTATTGGAAACAATTTTTAACTCACAGGACACAGAAAAGGGATAGCCTGTGAAAAGGGAATACTGTAGTAAAATTAATTTGTAATTAAGAAGCAATTTTCATTTGGCCTAGTTGAAAATCATATTTTAAAGCTGAATGACATTGTCTTAATTAACTTCTATGTAAATATTGAAAAAAATACTTACCACAGAACACCATACAAAATGGTAAAACTGGATAGATGAATCTGAATTCTTTGTGACTCAACATGCTATAATAAAGATTAAGAGAATATTATTTTTTCACATCACAATGACACTTTGAGAAGTTAATGCATTTAAAATAAAGTATAATTAAAAATAAAGTATAATTAACACCTGTTTTTGTAAGTATTGACACTGAATTTTATGCTTTAGTAGTCAGTCTCATTACTTTTTAGTTACAAGATGATCAGTTAAAAGTAATTCTAACATCTGATGTAAATATGCAATTCTAAAGTAAGTTACACTCTAAAGAAATTTATTACTAATCCAAGTAAACAATATTATTCAAATTTGGGATAAAGATGCATATGTTTTCATTTAAAAATATTCCTCTGGTCCTTCAATACTTAAAATTTTGGCAGTTTCTGTAGTATTTTTTTTTTTTTGGTAGTTTCTGTTCAACTTCTTAAAAGTTAAATGTAATCCTTGTTAAGCAAACTACACATATCAAACATCTTCATTATAGCTGAGCATCACCATAATTACTACTTTACTAAACAAGCCTCACTAACAAATCATAAGAGTTTATGTATGCATCTCCAAAAGGTAGTTTACTCTTTGAAGAATGTAGGTAATCAACTTAATTTGTAGGTAACATTAAAAAAACTTGGAATAAATAAAAATCTTACCTATAAACTAACAGTGTCCACAGCACAGTCACCAAAAGTATCCGGTATTTCTTTGGGGCTAGAAAGCAGCCATGAATAAAGAAGGGTAAGTGAGTACCCAAGACAACTGGAAATCCTTGACTGAAGTACCAATGCCATGGATGAGAACCATAAAATGCTCCCAAATTCTGCAGCACGTTAAATTTCAAAAAATTAAATTGAACCAAAGTCCACTGGTATAATTGAAGGAAAAAAAAAACAGAAATGTGTTAGTGCCAAGTATGAACTTTGGCATTAGGGAATATGGGAGAATTTTGACATTAAAATATCAGGAATAAAGTCTAAAAAATCAGGTAATAGCTTATAGTAGTAATTTTAATTAATGATCATGAATTATTTTTTTGTTGTCTTAAGTTTCAGAGTTTTTTAATGTTTAAAGTAGTAATGTGTTCTTAGTTAATTTGTAGGACACTAGGCTTTTGACATTAAAGAATCAAGATTTATACATATTTTAACAGTATAAGTTTTACATACAATTAGAGATAAAGAATCCTTAAAAATAGGGCCTCCCTGCTGGCGCAGCAGTTGTGCGCTGGGTTGCGAAGCTATCCTCAGCCTCTGTAGCACTGGTTGGATCCCTGGCTGCTCCCTGGCCGCTGGAGGAGGGTCCCACATGGTGCACAGGCCTCTCGCTGCCGGCTGCTCCCCTCAGCAGTGTACTTCTGTCCTTCTGCCTGTTCTGCTCCCTGCTCTGACTCTGGTGAATTCTCTCACCCTCCCGCGCTTCTGACTGTACCCAGTGCTTGTATAAATAAATAAATCAAAAAAAAAAAAGAATCCTTAAAAATAATTTTCAAGAGAGTGTGGTGTACCCTTACTAAAAATTTTAAACTGGTACCTTACAATATCACGTTACCTATTAAAATAAAGCTTCAAAACCATTATAATTCTAATTATAGCACAATGTAGACTAATCATAACAGCAACAAAAACTAATGTTAAAAAATTGTCACTTGTGCTAGGCATTGTTGTAAGTAGTTTGCATGTATTACCTCATTTAATCCTCCAACCTTATTTCCAGGTAGGGAAACTGCATGGCAAGAAAAGCACGTAACTTGTCTGATAATGTAGCTATTATTAAAGGCAGTAGGCTTTGAAGTGTGGCAGTGTGATTCTGGAGCCCTTGAGTGACTTAATATCAGGAAATTATAAAAACCACCAAATAGTCATGATATTAAAATCTCAAACCAAATGCGTGTAGAGTATTCTGGTTAATATAAATTTTGAAAGATAACTTGAAGTCAACTAAAATTAAAAAAATTTAACCTTAACTAAATTATAAACCTGACCAAAAATGCCTTAAAACAGACTCTTGAACTTCCACTAGAAATACACCATTATCTAAAGATCACAAGTTGAACCAAGACACCTGCTAGTATTTTTTTTTATTAAGATTTATTTATTTACTTATTTATACAAGGCATGGGTACAGACAGAAGCACGGGAGGGTGAGAGAATTCACCAGAGCCAGAGCGGGGAGCAGACAGGCAGAAGGACCGAAGTACACTGCTGAGGGGAGCAGCGGGCAGCAGGAGAGGTCTGCACACCATGTGGGACCCTCGCCCAGCAGCTGGGGATTGAACCAGCACTGCAGAGGATGCAGGCAGCTTCGCTGCCCCGCTTCGGGCCACCGGGGAGGCCCCTGCTAGTATTTTTTTTTAATGTGTCCCTTATTTTTTATAGAATGACTTGCCTATATTCTCCAATATTCATAGACTAAAGAGACTGGCTGAAGCTTCAGTGTAATACATGATTAAATTAATAATAGTTTAATATCTCTTTACTTACTTGACCAAAAAAAATACGATCAATTATCAGAGACAAACTCAGAGTGACAAATCTGAAAAATAAAAGTAGTAATTAATACTCTGAACTTACTAAAAATCCAGTATTGGCATATAACTTTACAAGTGCCATAACTTTACAAAGCCACTTTTAAAGTGCTTTTATGATTTCATTAACTGAATATAAATTTAGACATTTTGAAAGGTCTTTCACGATGAAAATCTGTATACAAGTAAATAAAGGTAATGAACACTCTATTATCTACTGCTACATAATAAATCACCCCAAAATATGACAATTTAAAACTACTAATATTTACTGTATCACTGTTTCTGTGTGGTTGGGGCTATTGTTTCGACTGAAAGCTTGATTGGGGGTGGTGAGGAGATTTGCCTCCAAGCTCATTCACAGTTTTGGGCAGGGCCATCTCTTTGAGATTAAAGCGTGACATGGCACCTGGCTTACCTGAAGTAGTTGGGGGGGGCGGGGAAGAAGAGTGAGAGAGCAAGAGCAAGAGAGCTACCAAGATGAAAGCCACAGTTGTTTTAACCCAATTACAGAAGCGATCCCCTCTGTTATGTTTGTTAGAATTGAGTTAATATAGCCAGGTGACACTCAAGGGGATTGTACAAGGCCATGAATATCAAGAGAATGGGCTTAGTGGAGGCCACATCAGAGGCTGCCTACTACTAACACCCATATAGAAAGGTACACTATAAGCTTTCAAAAATTATCACCATATGAACACAGCTGTGTAACCATTATACTAGATCAGGATTAGCAGCACTTCCAAAGGCTCCCCATATCTCCCCAATTCCTTTCCAAAGATGACTGCTATCCTAATTTGTAATAACATGGATGAGTTTTGCGTGTTTTAAATTTTACACAAATGGAATCATGTTGTATGTATCCAATTTCCTTGACTTATTTTATATGAGATCTAACCATTTTTTTGCACTCTGTAGTACATTCATTACAATACTGTCTAGTACTTCCATATTTATGATCTCATTTAGTCTTTCCTATATTTTACTTCAGAATAAAAAAGATAAGCATTTTGATCTAAATTAGTAGGCTACTTCAGGCCTCTCCAGCTTTAAGCATTATTGATTCCTGTGCCTGAGACAGATTCTTTTTTTTTAATTAAATTTTTTTTAATTACATAGATTTTTTTACATCAGTTTTCATCTTGGTTATAGTCTCCATACAATTCCCACCCCCCTTCTTTTGATCCTATTCCCTCCTGTTCACCCCCCGCCCCCCCCGTAGTGTGTCTCTGGTTTATAGCTGCTTGTTGATTTTGATTTTTACTTTATTATAATTAGGTTTTTTCCTGGTCTCTTATTTAGGTTTTCTAAATTCCTGCTATGAGTGAGACCATCGGTATTTTTCTTTTTCTTTCTGTCTGGCTTATTTTGCTGAGCATGATCCTTTCCAGCTCCATTCATGTTGCTGCAAATGGCATGAGTTTATCTTTTTTGACTGTTGAGTAATATTCCATTGTATTACCACAAGAATTCCATTGTACTACATCTTCTTGGTCCAGTCATCTATTTTTGGGCATTTGGGTGGTTTCCATATCTTACCTATTGTAAACAGTGCTGCTATAAACATATAGGTGCAGGTCCCCTTTTGAATGAATGTTTCTGTGTCCTTTAGGTGAATACCTAGGAGTGGAATTGCTGGATCATATGGAAGCTCTATCTTTAGCAGGCTGAGGAATCTCCACACAGCGTTCCATAGTGGTTGGACCAGTTTGCACTCCCACCAGCAAAAGAGTTCCTTTTTCTCCACATCCTCGCCAACATTTGTTGTTACTAGTTTTTCTAATTTGTGCCATTCTCCCTGGTGTAAGATGGTATCTCATGGTAGTTTTGATTTGCATTTCCCTGATTACAAGTGATGTTGAACATTTTTTTCATATGTCTTTTGGCCATTTGCATTTCCTCTTTGGAGAAGTTTCATTTTAGCTCTTCTGCCCATTTTTTGACTGGGTTATTTACTTTGTTTTTGTTGAGTCTCATCAGCTCTTTGTAGATTTTTGTGCTAAGTCCTTTATCATTAGTGTTGTGTGCAAAATTTTTCTCCCAATCTTTGGGGTGTCTCTGTTTCGGTTACTGTCTCTTTTGCTGTGCAGAAGCTCTTTAATTTGATGTAGTCCCAGCTGTTTATCTTTGCCTTCACTATCACTGCTTTGGGTGATGTGTCTTTAAAGATATTACTGAGGTGTATGGCATGTAGTGTTTTGCCTATATGTCCTATGTATTTTATGGTTTCAGGTCTTATGTCTAGTTCTTTAATCCATTTTGAGTTGTATTTTGTGCATGATTGTGAGGTAGTAGTCAAGCTTCATTCTTTTGCATGTAGCAACCCAGTTTTTCTAGCACCATTTATTGAACAAACTTTCTTAGCTCCATTGCATATTCTTTGCTCCTTTGTCAAAAATTTGTTGACCTTAAATCTGTGGGTTTATTTTTGGATTTTCTATTTGGTTCCACTGGTCTATGTGTCTGTTCTTGTATAAATACCATGCAGTTTTGATTACTATGGCTTTGTAGTATAGTTTGAGGTCTGGGAGTGTGACACCTCTATTCCCTTCCTTTTTTTTTTCAGGAGAGCTTTGGCTATTTAGGGTTTTTGGTGGCTCCATATGAATTTCATCAATATTTGTTTTATTTCTTTGAAGAATGCCATTGAAATTTTTATTGGAATAGCATTGAATCTGTAGATTGCTTTTGGTAAGATGGCCATTTTGATAATGTTTATTCTTCCAATCCATGAGCAGGGGATGCCTTTCCATTTCTTTGTGTCTTCTTCTATTTCTTTTAACAGTATTTTATAGTTTTCTTTGCATAGGTCCTTTACCTCTTTTATTAGGTTTATTCCCAAGTATTTGATTTTTTTTGTTTCATTAATAAAAGGGATGGTTTTCTTGATTTCTTCTTCTTCAGATTTATTTTTTGTGTATAGGAAGGCTGCTGATTTTTGTGTGTTGATTTTGTATTCTGCTACTTTACTAAACTGATTGATTAGTTTGATTAGTTTTTCTGTGGAATTTTTGGGGTTATATCATCTGTGAATAGTGATAGTTTTACTTCTTGGGAGCTTTACTATTATGTGTCTTGCTGTATTTTTCCTTTCATTGTGGAAGCTTGGTTTTCTTCTTGCTTATTGTATGTCTTTTCAGAGCTCCTTCTTTGTGTTTGGGAAGTTCTCTTCAATTATTTCCTTGAATATTTTCTCTGTTCCTATGTCTCTTTCCTCTCCTTCTGAGATTCCTATAACTCTTATATTTTCTTTCCTCATGGAGTCAGATAGTTCCTGAAGTCTTTCTTCATTCTTTTTCCTTTGTACTTCTCTTTCCTTTTCTGTTTTGGTTCTTCATATTTCCTTTTTTTTAAAGATTTTATTTATTTATACAAGAACTGGGGTACTGGCCAGATGCGCGGGAGGGTGAGAGGATTCACCAGAGACAGGGCAGGGAACAGAACAGGCAGACTGACGAAATACACTGCTGAGAGGAGCAGCGGGCAAGGCTGGAGAGGCCTGCCGCGCCATGTTGGATTCTTGCCATATCCAGCCGGGATAGAACCCGTGCGGCAGAGGCTGCAGATAGCCTCACAGTGCGGTGCTCAACCACCTGCGCCACCAGGGAGGCCCGGTTCTTTTTATTTCTGTGTCTTCGAGAGTACTTACTCGTTCTCCATATCATGTATTCTGCTTTCATTGCTTTTCCAGAGTTCTTTAGCTCCTCCATTAATCCTTTGATCTCCTGCATTTCTTTCACTTCCCTCTTTAGGGACTCAGTTTCATTCTTCTGATCATTGATTATTTTTCCCACATCATTTTCGACTTCTTTTAGTTTTTTAATCATGGCGATTTAAAATTCCCTATCGTGAAGACTCATCAGTTCCTCTAAGTCACTGTTGTTGCATTCTGGTGTTTGTGGTGTGTCTTTTCTCTGGGGCCATGCCTGGTTGCTTGTAATTTTTCTTCTCTCTGCTGCTCATTTTCTAATTTGTCCTATGCATTGGGACACTGTGTCGCTGGTACTAGCCGGCATCTCTTTGGTGTGCTCTTTCTGGGATGTCAGGAAATGGTGGTCCAATCGAGTCTAATATTGTTATACCAGAAGTCCAGTAGGGCAGTGGTGGTATGGATATGTTAATGGGTCGCTGTCCCTGAAAATCTTCTCCTTTTGTATTTGTTCAATTCCAGAGGTGGGTCTTGAGGTCCCACAGACTGCTCTGGCAGTGGCTGGATTGCCCGCTGGGCTCCAAATTGCTGGATCCCCCTCTGGGCTCTGACTCACTGCCAGGCCGGGCCTGGCTTGTGGGGGCCTTCAGCTCACCTCTGATTGTGGGGATAGCCCTTTCTCAGTTCCAAAAAGCAGCTTTGGTGAGGTCTGGACACACGCAGAATTCCCTGTCTAAATAAGGTGCATCTGCTGGGTGCTTCCCTGTGCCTTGAGTCTGACAGATTCATTTTTGATGTTATTTGAATCATCATGTACTTTATAAGCCTTATACTAAAATCCCCTGTGTAAGCTGAATTATGCTCTTTAGTCTCCTTTCATTAACACCTATATTAGAACACTTTATCATGCTGAACAAAAACTAGTAGTATATCGCTCCACACTCTCCTACCCCCAACTTTTAATCTGGAAGAGGCGCTGTATCTTACTCATTTGAATCCTCAAATGCTGGATACCAAGTAGATTAAAATTCTTGTTGAATTAATAAACAGATCATACTGCCGATGAAAGTAAAAAGTCTTTATCTGTTAGTGTAAGACTTTCTGATCTCAGTCCTTGTTCTCTCTCTAATTTTTTTTTTTTTATTTAGAGGCATGTTTTATTTATTTGTTTGTTTGTTTGTTTTTTTGGTTTGTTTATACATGCACTGGGTACAGTCAGAAGCGCGGGAGGGTGAGAGAATTCACCAGAGCCAGAGCGGGGAGCAGAGCAGGCAGAAGGACTGAAGTACACTGCTGAGGGGAGCAGCGGGCGGCAGGAGAGGTCTGCGCGCCATGTGGGACCCTCCTCTGGTGGCCGGGGAGCAGCCGGGGATCGAACCGGTGCTGCAGAGGCCGCTGGGCAGCTTCGCAACCCAGTGCTCAACCGCTGCACCACCAGGGAGGCCCCCTTGTTCTCTCTCTAATGTCACTGTCACATTCCCTAAGCTCAGTCCCCTTTAACTATACTGGTCTCCTTGCTGCTCCTTGACAATACCAAACATCCTCCATTATGGTCTAAGCACTTGCGTAGAATATCTACAAGTGTCACTTCTCCAGTTCGTTTAGGTTTTGGCTACTATGTCAGAATATCACATTGCTTTTCTCTACCCTCTAAAAAAAATACCTCTTCTCCCTACACTCACATTCTACCCTTATCTCTGATCATTTACCCCTGAACACTTAGTGTCACTAGACCAATATATATTACTCATATGTTTTGACTTGTCTGTCTCCTCTCACTGGAATGTAACTTCATGAGAGTAGGGACTTTATTATCAAGTAGATTAAATGTTAAATTTTGTTAAATTGTTCTATCTCCAGCATCTGGAAAAATACCCGGAACATGCTAGGATTATATAACTACTTGCTGAGCGAATATAATACAATAAAAACAATGTTAGTAGATATGAATAGTGACAACAATGGCCACTTAGCCATCAGATAATTTAGTCCTTGTTAATTGCTGCTAAAAAAATACTTGTACAGAATGAATACTATTAAAACAACCACTGTTCTAAGAGTCTGAATGCATTAATACACAAATAAATACCTATTTTGTATATTTTGCTAGTTAGGACAAAGGAGCTCGAAATGCAGTTACATGTCCTAGATTTCAACCCCAGTTCTATCACATCAACCATTTCTCCAAACTCATTTTATCTCTATAAATAACACATTGGCTACATCCAAGCATTGTAAAAATGATGAGATAATGTGTGAATATACACATTATAAAGTCCAATACAAATATAAAAGAATTAAATATCTCCAAAATGTATTTGAAAAGTATTTGGGAAATAAAACATAAGAAAGTTCTAAATTAGAAAAATTTCCAAGTATTTAAAATTAAAACTTATAGTTGATCAGAATCTTTAGTGTGAAAATTATAAAATACAAATTTGAAAATACTGTTTCCTTAGCCTGACAATTTCATTGACATTAGAATATACAACTGACTAAAAGATATGAAATCTTTTTATAATATAGAATTTACAGGCTACTCAAATAGAGTGTATTATACTTACCCTATAGGTAAGAACTTATGTAGAATAAGATCAAGCTTTCTCTGTTCTTGCCAGAAATGTCTGAAGAGTAAAGGTATCCATGGAATCAAAGCTGTGGGACGAATTATGAAGGCAAGTGCCACCAGGGATGAGTACTTGACACTAGGAGCAAGGAAAATGTGTTGTCAAAATAAGGAAATTAGAAGTCATCTGTTACCTACTCTGTGATGAAACTTATTTTTAAATGAGAAGATTTTCCTTTTGATATTATTAGGTGAACATGGGCACGTTTCTCATACTTTCTGGTTATTAATTTTTGCCATCCATAAAAAAGAGTATCTCTAAGGTCTTTTCCAGCTCTAATGCCCTAAATTTAGTATTTTCAAATAGGAGTTATTCTGTGTCTTAATGTTGGTCTTGTTTGCTTGTGAATAACACAACTCTGTCAATTGCTTTCCTAATGGAAAAGTGATCAAGTCTCTCCTGAAGAGCCAAGAGTCACAAAAAGCCATTCTTTAAGTTAAAAAAAATCACATTTAAAGAAACAATAGTAGCATTTAAGCAATGATAAACTTCTGAGTACATAAAACTTTTAAGAGTAAGCAGCTAATTTTATCCAACTGAAAAATCTGTACAACTGATAAAAAGCCTATTATACAAATCTGTTACAATCATGTATAGAAATGTGGATTTTTTACTATTAGGATTTCTTTCAATATATGTCCAAAGGAGATTATTTGATAACTTAAACATGAGGACTACAGTCAGTAAATTATCACATAGAAATATATTTAGCTCTAATAAAAATTAAAAGAAAGCCAAACACAACAACTTTGTGGTACCATTATATCCCTATTAGTTTAGCTAAGAGAATTTCTAAATATGGTGAGAAATTTTAAGGGCATTGATTTCAAATCCAAATCCTTACAGAGACCAGTTAAGGCCACATGGGGCCTCTGATCTTATAAGGGAATCCTGGCCCAAAAGTGTTGGTAGGCCTTCCAACTTCTGAAGATAAACCAGAAATCTAAATTTTATATAGGATTTTCCCATTCAAAACTTTCCCAGTTTTCTTAAAAACAAGAAGAAACCCACCACTGTGCAGCCGAAATAAAGTACACTGTGGCTTGCCCTGACTTTCAGACAGCCTAATGGTGACTTCTGTTACAGTGAAACTGCCTAGAATTCCAGTGCTTATTTCTGTTCCTGACCTTGCTCCCTCACTCTTAAGTTCTCAAACTTGTTCTTTCTTTCTTTCCTTTCTTTCCTCTCTTTCCCTTTCTCTCTTTCTTTCTTTCTCTCTCTCTCTCTCTCTCCTCCTCTTTCTCTCTCTCTCTCTCTCCTTTCTTTCTTTCTTTCTTGAGTATTTTGACATAGGTCTCCGACTGGCACTCAAAATCACTGTCTGATTGATACATGCCCCACATCTTTCCCGCAGACCTATTCAGTATAATATTTAATAGTATTCAGTTTCCTCAGTCTTAAAATTCTGAAGTCGCCTTAAACATCCTCTTCTCATCCCACACATCCACTGTTTCCTTTCAATTTCCACTGCATTATTTTACATCAAGTCCTGTCATTAGCCTGGAATTTTTTGGTAGTCTTATTTGTACTGCCCAGAAATACTCCTTTAGTAACAACATCATTGTTGTCATCACTATTTACTGAGCACTTACTTTGTAATTGGTCCTGTGCTTTACACTTCACATAGATTCTAATTCTTATAAGAATGGTTTTATTCTCATTTTAGAGAAATCAGTGCTTAGATATTTTCATACCATCCTTACATCTGTAAATTTTAATGCTTTCATCATTTTTTTTTTTGAGTTTGCAAAGTGTCATTTATTGTCAGATCAGGAGTAGTGCTTATGTGGAAATCTAGGGAAGAATGCTTATAGAGGTGGGTATTTATCCCATATGACCTTCCCTTCCTGATTGAATCAGAGGAGGGTATCTGAGCGCTGGTAGGCAGTATAAAGCTGGTCAGTGTGAAAGCTATTCCCAAATAGGGACAATGACATTTAACAGGCCTAAATCAGGTTATCTAAAATTGAATGTTGGACAATTGGCACCGTCAAAATAATAGATGACTTTTAAAATGGATTCACAGACCAGACTATAAATGTACAAAAAAAAAAAAAAAACCTATTTCTCAAAACTGGCTTGGATTCTGCAAAATCTTCCCATTTATTTACGTAGCTTAGATATTTGTAGTTATCTTTCAGGCCAGGCCACAAAGCTAAGATGCCCATTTTCCTTATTTCCACTTTTAGCCTTATAGTAAAGTCCTTATTGTATAGAAAATTTTAAATGCCTATTTTTTTTTTTAATAATAAATTTTATTTTTATATTCCCCCATACAATTGCAAATGCCCCATTCTGACCCCAATCCCTCCCCTTCCGGCCCCCACCCCCCAAAAAGTGTCTCTGGTTCATAGTTTTTTGTTGATTTTGATTTTCACTTTCTTATATTCATTTTCCTGGTCCCTTATTTAAGTTTTCTAGATTCCTGCTATGAGTGAGACCATCCGGTATTTTTCTTTTCCTTTTTGGCTTATTTCGCTGAGCATGATCCCTTCCAGCGCCATCCATGTTGCTGCAAATTGCATGTGTTTATCTTTTTTGAATGCTGAGTAATATTCCATGGTATATATGTACCACATCTTCTTGATCCAGTCATCTATTTTTGGGCATTTGGGCTGTTTCCAAAGCTTAGCTATTGTAAATAGTGCTGCTGGCCCTAAATGCCTATTCTTACAGCCAAGAATATAGTGTAGAAATGATCTGGGGTATAGGCCAAAGGTGAGGGGGTGGCAGTGGTGAGAGGATTCACCAAGACAAAGTGGGAGCGGAACAGACGGATCTAATAAATTACACTGCTAAGGGGAACAGTAGGCAAGACAAGAAAGGTCTGCTGTACCACATGTGGGTCAGCTCCCTGGGCAGGGATGGAACTCAGGCCGCAGCAGTGATAGTGCTGAGACTTAACCTCTAGGCCACCAGGGAGGCCCTTTATTTGGTTCTTAAAATGTTTTTTAATATGAGGGTGTATACTAGCTTCCTTCACTCGAAATCATTTTGATTTTCTCCCTTTGTGTATCCTAAATACTGCTACTACAAGAGAATTCTTTCTAAATCAAGTTTGATTATGTCATGCTTATCAAAAGCCTCCAATGGTTCCTTACTATCTATAGAATAAAGTCCAAAATCTGAAGACAGGCAAAATCCCATTCCTTATCCCTTTTCTTCTCACATGTATCCTGCCGTACACTAGCTACTCTGGTAACTTGTATTCTGTGCACAGAATACACTGAAGCCCTTTTATAGCTGTGCATTACTCATGTTATCCCCTTTGCTTGGTATTTGCTTCCCCAGTTTATATTAACCCAAATCAGGTCCATATATTCCCATTTTGCCTTTCTAGATCAATTCTCTTCTACTCTTCACCTGCTCTATGTATAGGAACGCTGAACTGTATGGTCTGTACCTATGTACTGTACCGCTTTCTGGCTTATGATTGGCTTTGGCCAACTGGAGGGCAGAAGCTTTGAGTCAGCATATTTTATTCCCCTGATGTTCTTTCTACTATGGCTAATAGCCCTCTCTTGCAGAGACCTTCTCTTAAAATTACAGCTCTGTATGTGGTAGCCATTTCTTTTCCTTGCTCCAAAGGATAATGAAAACTTCCTGTTGTGGCCAGCCTTGGGGTACTATGGTATCCCCCTATTGGCTTTTCTAAGCATTGATTTCACCTTTGTAACCAGTACTTTTATTAAATTCTCCTAAGTTACCCAGTTTGATTATATCTGTTTATTGTATGAACGCCAGGCAGAGAGATACCAATGTGCTGATATTATTTTTCAAAAACATGCTTTCAAGTTTTGTACATTGTTATTAACAGTAGTTAAACTCACCTGCTCATAGACTTTGAACCTTCCAAAGGGTAGTAGAAAAGAGCAATTATAGTGAGAACAGTTTCCATGGTGTTTGTAAGAGTTCTGGTACAGCAATACCATGTGAACCAAGAGCATAACTGGCAAAAAAACTAAAAACAATTATGAGCAAACATACAGATGGAGTGGGAAGGGGAAAGGTTTAGTAAAACCTTCTATGGAAAACAGCAACCAAGTTTTCTTGCAAAATTCAAACCAAAAGGTAAATGATATTAAAAGCAGGCATGCTCAAACATTGTTTATAAGAAGTTATATCAAACACTGGTCTATGATATCAGATTGTTATTTGTTAAAATTAAGCAACTCATACCTTTCAGGTATTTTTTTATGGTACTGTGCTTCACTTAAATCGTAATTTTTATTAAGAAAAGATAGTTTTTTTTTTTTAAAGATTTGTTTATTTATTTATACAAGCACTGGGGTACAGTCAGAAGCGTGGGAGGGTGAGAGAATTCACCAGAGCCAGAGCAGGGAGCAGAGCTGGCAGAAGGACCGAAGTACACTGCTGAGGGGAGCAGCGGGCAGCAGGAGAGGTCTGCGCGCCATGTGGGACCCTCCTCCAGTGGCCGGGGATCGAACCGGCACTGCAGAGGCTGCGGGCAGCTTCGCAACCCAGCGCTCAATCGCTGCACCACCAGGGAGGCCCAAGATACAGATTTATTTTTAAGGATAAAGGTGATATTGATCATACTATGATGCTTTTTCAAACATTTATAGGAAAAGATAGATTATAACTGTACATTCTTATCTTCAAAATAACTTCACAATAGCATTTATTCACTCTTTAATGAACAGATTTTTTTATGCTAGAGTTTATAGAGAATTCAATTCATAATTTTCCTAACCAGTATTCCGCAAATTGTCTAATACTGACAAGTATTTTGACTGGGTTTTTTTTGACCTTGGACTGGAATATTATCCTATTTTTGATTAAAAAATTAAGAACACAGGAAGAAATAACTATCAGAAGGTATCATTAATTATTTAATTTAGAAAACTAGACTAATAAACCAGGTTTTGTAATAATATGCAAACAGAAGCATCATTTATTCTACAAAACAAATGTCTTAAAGGGTGTTAAATTTGTGGTATTAGGGCCTCCCCAGTGGCGCAGCGGTTGAGCTCTGGGTTGCGAACCTGCCCGGCTGCTCCCTGGCCACCAGAGGAGGGTCCCACATGGCGCGCAGACCTCTCCTGCCGCCCGCTGCTCCCCTCAGCAGTGTACTTCGGTCCTTCTGCCTGCTCTGCTCCCCGCTCTGGCTCTGGTGAATTCTCTCACCCTCCTACGCTTCTGACTGTACCCAGTGCATGTATAAACAAACAAACAAACAAACAAATAAATAAATAAAACATGCCTCTATTAAAAAATAATAAAAAATTAATTAAAAAAAATAAATTTGTGGTATTAGCTTCCTGTCCCCAAATATAGCCTTAAAAATGTTCCCAATTTTTGGGAGTTAAAGGCTTTTTGTAATCTAGAAGAACCTAGTGTGCACTGCTACCTTGGAGGGAGGATTTCAAAGGCATTATGCTTTTGCCATTTTAGGTTGAGCTCTCAGCAGTGTATATAAATACAAAATAAAGCAAGTGACTTTGAATCAATTAAAGCAAGGACTTAGTCTTTAAACCACTGAATTTTTAAAATACTTGCAGAAATGTCCTGTTAATAAACTTAATATTTAATTAATAAATTATATGTCAGAAATGTGTTGGCAAATTAGCTACTTGGAATTTGTAACATTTTCCAATTGAAACAATATAAAAACAGGTTGTAAGATTTCTAAGCTGGCTCATATAAGTTTATCGAATTTAAGAAACTGTGTGAAGTAACCATAATACTACAGAATCCAGTCACTTCTCAGGTTATGGCTTAGGTGGGAAAATCCATTCAATATTTGAATGGGAGATCAGGAATCTATCCACTGTGAAATAAGCAAAAAGGCAAAAGATAATTTTCTATACCTCACTTTCTCTCTTACAGAGCTCAGCTACTTCTAATATTCTAGCCAGAGGTGCAAAGGTTCTCAGGCTAAGGTTCTGGTAGCTGAAGGAAGAGTGAACAAGGCTTAAAACCAGCTGACATCATTTGTGAGATAGGCAATTGATTTCGAACTGCTACTGAATTTTATGGAAAGTGAGGCAAAAACTGATGATTTTGAAAAGAGAAGGTGCTTCCCAAAATCTGTTTCTTAGACTTAAGCCTCTGATGGTGTTAGAGGGCATCAGTGCTTTTTATCACCTGTGGTTCACTCAGAATGTGAGAGATGACATGCACCACTTGAATTTTATTGTTCTTAATTATGGAAGTATTTCTATAAAGTTGTATGAATTATCTTCGGAAGCTGTTTTGGAAATTGATGTTTTTCATATGTTTCAATGTCCCCAACAACAAAGTGACTGGTGTATAGTTTTAAAATGTGTAGGACTTACCACCCATCTTGCCAATTGCTGATTCTCTAATTGCTTCATTAATGAGTAAAGCCTTATGTCTGCTACAGCAGACAGAAGTGCTTGGGCAAGTCTAGGAATCCAAATCTTCGTCATTTAAAAAAAAAAAGAAGACAATATTAATAACATCTATTGGTTCACAATGAATATAAAAAAACAACAGGCTAATCAAATGAACTATCAATTTAATGTCTTAGAATAAAATTAGACACTATTCTTCTCCTGTCTAGTAGATGTATAATGCAAGTCACATGTGTAATTTTAAATTTTATAGTAGCCAAATTAAAAAGTAAAAAAAAAATCCCCAAGTAAAATTTTAATTTTTTCCCCTAATCTAAAATATTGTCATTTCAATATTAGAATTTATAGAAAAAATTTACATCCTAGATCTTTGATATCCAGTATGTATTTTACTAGCCATATGTGGCTTGTGTCTACTATGTTGGACAGCACAGCTCTTAGCCATCCTTAATTCTGTGGACATACCTTATGTAATTGAGAGAAAAGCTATTTGGAAAGAGTACTAGGCTATGAAAGTAGACCCAGGGCCTAGTTTTAGCTCTGCCTTTAATATGCTGTGACCTTGTTTTATTTATTTCACTTTTCTGATCCCATTTAGTTTCACAATTATATAAATTATGTTTAAAATTATCAGTATGCGAGCATGAATAAATGTCTGATAGCATCCTAATGTTTTCCTATGTGGTGAAATTCCAGGCAGGACAGAGGTTTTGGGGGATCGTGGGGACAAGGCGAGGTTTCCTTTAAGTCCCAAAATGGCCAGGTATATCAGCTGTAGATGGGTCTTGGAAGAATAGAAAGTTTTTCTCTCTTGAAGAATTCTTCATAATATAATCTACTTCTTGGGATATAAAATCATCCTTGATGACATTATGTATATTTGCCCATGGTTCTAGACTTTATGGATATCTTGCATAATCTAGAAGGCAGTGGGTAACCCTGAGAGGGGAAAATAGTGTTCATAGCACTGAGGAATGGGGAGAGTACAATCCTACATAGAGAAATTATCCCAGAAACTTAGTGTCTTTCCAGATTACAAACAGACAGACATAGATAAACAAACAACAAACATCAAACCAAAACACCAGGACTGTACAGGAAATGAAGGAGACCCAATCTCTCAGTCCATTTGGATAATATTTTGAAAGTGAGGGTAGAGAAACTTGCACACTTTTAGTTCCTCCTTTGTGTCCTCTCTAGGTGATCCAGGGGCCGTAGAAATTCATAATTTAGGAGTCACAGCCTTGCTTAATATTAATGCAAAATTCCTACATAGCACAGCAATTAAATTTTTGTCAATTTTTTCTAAATTTTAATTTCAACACTAAATCCTCATGTATTTAGTATTTAGTCTTCATGAGCTCATATAACATGGCCTTTCATTCACAAGTTGTAAAAATAAGGTACAACACAACTCTTAAGTGATTCTTTTATGAGGGAAATATTCTCTTTTTTTGTCTTTTTGTTTGTGGGGGAAATACTCTTCTTCTAAAGTTCAAATAATATATAATGTGGTCATTCCAAAAATTGAAAATTTGCATTTCTTAACACATAGAACACTTAACGTTCCAGGCACAGGCTTGTGTTTTAACACATATTGAAGATTTATACATCACAGTTTATCTTTGGGACCATGGGCTTTCCAGAGGTCAGTGTTTAGCAGCAGTAGTCTTTTAAAAACTAACTTCATGATACCAATAATATTTAGTTAATATACATTAGCTTTTAAAAAGAGATGAAATAGCAATTATTTTGATTATTTTTATTTAAACTTACCAGCAATTGAACACTATCTTTCCCCACAAGATGCAGAACCTTGTAAATGCTTGCAAAGATTAAAGGGTAAGTGTAACCCCTTATTTTTTCTGTCCATTCCCAGGTCAAATAACCATAAGTACTAACATTAAGGACTAATGTTAAGTAATATTGAACAAAATCTGTTTTCATTTCCATATGTAAACTTTTATTTCTTGGCAAAGCGGTATAAAATGGTATTTTATACTGGATATTTGAATTAAAAATGCATTTGGTCAAATGAATCTTTAAGGTAGAAATGTGTTTTGTCTTCATCTATATCCTCCAAATTACTGAGCACTAGTTAGAGATTGTTCAAGTACATTAACATCAAAGAAAAAAGAAATATTAAGATAAAATAATGGCATACTTTACTAAAATTATTTGTAGAAAATATGGTTAACTGATTGAAAATATGTAATAAAATGAACACAGTTTCTAAGATGAAAACATATTCCTAGTCTGAAAGACAACTACAAAGGATATTTGAAAACCATGTGATGTGCAACTTCAAGAGACTGCCAATATTCATCTGGAACGAAACTCGTCTGGACTAAAAAGCAGTTACATATTCGTAATGCTATGGTAAACAAGACTAGATAAATGTTTTCACCAAGAAGATCTGAAAAACAAAACAAAACAGGTAACTGGTACAAAAAGTCAGGCAGATTCCACATGTGGAACTAAAATCTGCTGTTTTGGTTGTCCCTCTCGCAGGCACTGTTACGCATAGTGGGGAACTCTGCCCCATCACACCACCCTTCCAAGCCCACCTGGGCCAAAAGTTACATAAGGGCCAGAACTTCACTGGGTGATTATTAGTTACTTAATTTAACCAGTCTTCCAACTTATTGTATAAGGAGAATATTACAATGCTGAAAAAGATTGGAGTGACTAAGACTTTAGGTTTCCATGTGTATTAAAAGAAACCAGTTAACAAATTACTGAGGAAGCAACTCTATATATGACAAACTGACACATAAAATGGTCCTCTACATCTGAGAATAGCTCTTATTGATGCTAACTCAATACCAGGCACTGGGTTCATTCCTTTATATTATTTAGTCCTCAAAATAACGCTAAAGGATAGGTATTATTTGCCCCGTTTTACATATAGAGTATACATTGACTCAGAAGTTAAATCACATGGCCCAAGTCAAAAAGGTGGGGCTTAAAGTCAGGGCTCAAAACCAGGGCTGTCTACTGACTCTAAAGGTCTTTTTTTTTTTTTTTTTAATATTTTTTAAAGATTTATTTATAGAAGAACTAGGGTACATGCCAGAGGTGTGGGGCATGAGAGGATTCACCAGAGACAGCGTGGGGAACAGAACAGGCAAACTGACGGAAATACACTGCTGAGTGGAGCAGCAGGCGAGACAGGAGAGGTCTGCTGCGCCATGTGGGTCAGCTCCCAGGCCGGCAGGGGGATCGAACTCGCACGGCAGATGCTGGCTGTGGACAGCTTCACCGTGCTGGACAGCTTCACAGTGCTGCACTCAACCCCTTACGCCACCAGGGAGGCCCTAAAGGTCTGTTCTTAACTACAAATGGATACTGCAGGCTTGTATACAGAGCACTTCTTAAAAATTTGAATTTAGTTGCCAACAATTAAAAATCAGATTTTAAAAAAATAGGTATTGCAGTATTTCAAAACTAGGACCTGCAACAAACAGCTCAATTGGAAACAACTGATTGGTACTGAAATACAGGATTACTTTGATTTACTTAGTCTTCCCTGACTGACCTGAGTATTTCATTTTACAACCAGCCTCTGATCCACTATTTTTCTGGGTTCCTGCCACACTTGTTCCTCATTGTACAAGAACACATTTTAAGTGTTTCTCAGATAATTAGTATATTCAACACAACATGCGTGCCCCTTTAGAGCTTTCATCTTCCAGAAATACTGACACTACCCTCCCTACTGAACAGTATCACCCATCAGAAAATCTTGTTCTCAGCCCCAGTCCCACCCCGCTGTGGATTCAGGTAGAAGAAACAGTATTCAGAACTAACCCTTGAACAACAGATCTTGAATACCTAATTTCAACTGTACGTTTGTTACAAGTATGGTAATCTACCAACGTTAGTATCTTTCACTAGGATAGGGATCCAACAAGGGGTGAGTTAGGGAGCAAGAGAGCTCCCGCCCAACTACTAAAAGTTCCCCAAAAGCTCCCCTTCCTCACTTTTTATTTAGCAAAATGGTCCTTCCTTTTCTTGGTCTCAGGTTTCCAGAAGGTGAACTACGGATTTTTTTTCTTCATACAGCCTGCATCCTACCTGGCACATAATGAGTTCATCTTTATATTAACACCCCTACACACACACACACACACACACACACACACACACACCCACACACACCCCTACAGACACCCCCCAAAAACGTCACTTCCTGTGGTGGCTGTTACCCAGTCCAAAGAGAAGGCAGAGGTGGCGGCAGAAAAAAAGAAATGGGGCGGGAGTCAGGGTTAGTGCCATTCTAGAAACCAGACACCCCATCGCTTGGAAACCTTGGTAACTCCTGGCCTGGAAGCCCCCCTCTCTAAAATGGTAATGATCATACCCACTCACAAGGCTACGGGGAGGGTGTCATAAAAGCAATGCAGAACACAGCGCCAGTAAACTGGCTGAGATCAAGACCTTGCCTCGAGCCCGCTGCGATTTCTTGGCCCCCGGCCCCACGCGCACCCCCCAGCAGAGGGGAGCCCTGCCTGAGGACTCGGCTTCCCTCCCTCACCTCCGCGGTGCCAGGTGCTCTTCTGGTATAAGGTCGACTTTCTCTTTCGCAGCTTCATTTTCTCGTCGGAGCGGCTCTGCAGACCGCGGAAAAAGAGGTTGCCATCTCGCTCCATCCTGCGTCTGCTCGGCGGTCCGCTAAGGTTCTGCCGCGGCTCGGTCCCTGAGCGGAGGCTCGCGAGCCGCGGCCGCGCTTCCGCGCTAAGTTTGGCCTGTGCGGGCAGCCGTCGCCGCAGGCGCGGGGGAAGCCGGGAAGGGCAGGTCTCCGCGCTCAGCCCTGACGTAGACTCCGCGGCCGCGGCGCGGGCAGCTGCGCTGAGACGCGTTGCTTGGGGTGTCGCCTGCCCTCGCCCTTCGGGGTTGCTTTTCGCGAGGCCGCTGCCAGCCCTTGACTTCGCGGGCTCTGAGCCCGGGAGTCCGGAAACTTAGAAGGAGCCGGCTTTTACCTCTGCCTGTGCAGCCAGGAGGCGGGGTCCGCTGCGCGGTGCGGGAGCTAAAGGGGCCCAGCGGTAATGGTGATAGTGGTGATAACTATAAACGTGTGTTTATAATTATAAACGTTAATTTATAAACGTCTCACCGTTTGGGTGATCTCACACTGTTTGTGGCCTGCTGTACAAATGTGGAAAATAAGGTTCCAAAAGGTTAATTCTGGGTTACTTAGTTGTGGGCAGAAGGGGAAGCTGCTTTCCTATTTCCCTGTGGCTTCATTATTTTCCAAAGAACTGACTTGCAAATAGCTCATTTTTTACTTAAAAAAATATGTTTATTTATGCATACAAGAACTGGAGGTCTAGGGGCGGGGGCGGAGGTGTTGGGGTGGTGAGAGGATTCACCAGAGACAGAGTGGGGAGAACAGGTGGATTGACTGAAATACACTGCTGAGGGGAGCAGCAGGTGAGACAGGAGAGGTCTGCCGCGCCATGTGGGTAGCTCCTTGGCAGGGGTGGCACTCAGGTCTCAGTGGCCGGGATAGCATGATACCGCTGAGACTTTAACCCCTGTGAGCCAGGAGGGAGTCATCCTTTCCTTTCCTTTTTTTTTTTTTAAATGAAGACAAAACCCAAAAAATCTTAACAGTAGTTGTTGAACCAAGTCTTGCTTGGTGAATTTGTCATTTATCTGGTTAACTGTAGATGTAGGAGAAAACAGCCTTTTCTTCCCCAGAGTAGTTTAAATTACATTTGAGCCCTAAGGAAGGACAACCTAGTTTCTAGTACCAGTTGTGCTAGTAATGGTTTTTGTGATCTCTGGCTGATATAGAAAGTCGTGAGATATTAACATGAAGAAAATATGTAAATCCTTCGCTCTGCTTACCTCATTCATAAACATCTACCTAGTTTTTCCAGACTAGGGTGTTGGACAGTAATATAACTAAGTACTGGAGTTTTAACTATTCAATTAAAACCAGCCAAAATCCCCATTATATTTTTGGCAAAAATAGATAGCAAATGTTACATATTTAATGTCTGATTGTACCTTGTATATTATCAAAAAAATTCAAAATCTTTTAGCTTATGTTTTTTTAAAGATATATTTATTTATGCATAGAAGAACTGGGGTACAGGCCAGAGTTGGGGGGGGTGAGAGGATTCACCAGAGACAGAGTGGGGAACAGAACATGCAGATCAACTGAAATACACTGCTGAGGGGCATAGTGGAAGAGTCAGGAGAGGTCTTCTGTGCCATGTAGGTAGCTCCCTGGCTGGGATTGAACTCGTGCTGCAGTGGCTATAAATAGCTTCATAGGTTGCATCTTATCTATGTATTGTCAAAAAAATTAAGGAGTACAGAAGCACTAATGATTGTTTTCTACTTCCATATAATATTGGCATACACTTTCAATTATTTTTTTAGTTGGTTTTATGGTACTCCTTCAAAGGCATGAAGGTGCCTCTCCCTCCTCACTTTTGCCCTTTTAAAAATTATCATTTAAAATCATCGAGAACAGTCTATAGTAGGAGAGGATTTAGTTTTGTCTTACATCCTCTACCCCTAATTTCCCATACTCCCCATATAAATTACATTACTACTTTAGTTAAAACATTAAGTGCTGTTTGCATATTATTGCTACAAAGCTTGTTCACTGTGGAGCAAAGTAATGACATGAAATCTTACAGAAAGGATAGTTGCTGAGTTGCTGCTTTGTTTCCCTTTTTTTTGTACACAGATATGAAGAAATTTACTGGATGTTGAATATAATTTTGCAAAACCATCTTTTTACATTGTGTGGTATTTGTTGAAAAAAATGTTTGGGAGAGTGAGTTTTCCTCAACTGCTTTTTGCTAGCATCCTTGGAATTGCCGGAGGAATATATATTTATCAACCAATATTTGAACAGTATGCCAGAGAGCAGAAGAAATTAAAAGAAAAGCTGGAGTTGGCACAAGAATCAGAAGAAAAGAGAAGTTAATGCTACATATTGCTGAACTGTAAAAATGGAATTGAAGTTCCGTTCTAATTATACTTAACTGTAAATAATCTAGTAGAAAATTTCTCAAATGTATTTTAAAATAAATCATAATGATTTTAAATGATTCTTGAAATTAGCACTGTCAGTTTTAATGTTTATTGTACTTTATATGCCACTTTGTCTTTTCATCAGGAGAAATTAGTGATTTCCTTTTAAACAGAAATGAGTGTCTTAAGGAATATTTTGTTTCCTATTGAGTCTTATTTTTCTGGAAATGCAGTATATTTAGTATCATAGGGTACAGTCTGGATTATTTATAAAATAGCTGGAAATGATGTTAACAGTATGTTTATAGATAAAGTCAACCAAGTTAACCACCTCAGGCAGAATACCTGTCAATTAACTTGTAGTTTGTCTGTTTTAACAGTGTTTGTCACCAGTCTTTCAACCCTGACCCTTTCTTTTCCCAGGGAGAATGGAGAAGTAAATTGCAAATTGAAGTGGTTTAGATCAATTTGAAGTTTTGGAGCGGGTAGATGATGTTGTCAAAGTGGCAGATATGACACAGACATGTTTAGCTCACCAAGCAAATTTGCATTAATAATGGTTCTAAGAAAGGAATTACTTTGTTATGAAACATAGTTAAAGGTTTTTTGAAATTGCTAAAAAGTTGATTTTTTTTACCCTAACAATATTTATATTTTCAAAGGCAGCTATAAATGTAATTACCTTTGCAAAATGCTTTAAATCATTTTAATTTATTGATTTCTTTTTCTTGAATGCAAATTCATTATAACTTAATTCCAACTATCTATGTTAAATGGAGACCAGGATGAATAATTTAGAAAAAACGACAAAAGTAGTAATGTTTATTTAAAAATACAAACAATACAAAAATGGGCAAAATGGACATCGATTTGATTAGCACCAGTTTAATGTGAGCTTTTAAGACCATTTTTCTTCAATGTACTATATATACATACATGTGTATATATCTCTCTCTGTGTGTGTGTGTGTGTGTGTATATATATAAAGTGTGTGTGTGTATGTGTGTAAAATTCAGGTACCCAGTATCTGTATCATAGTGTTAGTTCGATTGGCTCCAGGTAGACTAGGGTTGTGTACGATGAGTCTTCACATTGTGGGACCCAGGTTCAATGAGCAGCTCCTATCTGGAATATGACAGAGTAAAAAGGAGAAAGAAATTGAGGGAACTTGGAATTGAAGCTTTTGCTCAGTGTTGGCAAATGTCACTTCTCATGTTCAGTTGGCTTTAAGATGCACAGTGAAGTCACATAACAATGGGCAGGAATAAGTAATCCTTTTATATTCAAGAAATGATAATCCTGTACAACATTTAGTTAATTTGAACTACTTTGATTTCCCCCTCTTTTTTTAAAGATGTATTTATTTATACATACAAGAACTGGGGTACATGCCAGAGATGCAGAGGGTGAGAGGATTCACCAGAGACAGAGTGGGGAGCAGAACAGGTGGAATGACTGAAATACATTGCTGAGTGGAGCAGCAGGCGAGACAGGAGAGGTCTGTGGACCATGTGGGTCACCTCCCTGGCCATGCTACAACTGTATAAACTTTGAAAACATGAGAGAAACTGGACATAAGATGTCATATTGTGTGATTCCATTTCTATGACATGTCCAGAGTAGGCAAGTATATAGAGACAAAATATTAGCAGCTCTTAGGGACTTTCATTACATTTAGGTAATGAAAATGTTCTAGAACAAGGTGGTGCTGAACACATAAACACATGAAAAACTACTGAATTTACATTTTGAAAGGATGGACTTCATTGTGTGAAAGTTATATCTCAATAAAACTAGCATTAAAAAAGAAAGTGCATCCAGAACCGCAGCTACAATTGAGGAAGTTCATTGTTTTATGTCACAATCCATTTGTGTGTGGCGGGCCTTTGGGTGGGTGTGTGTCTGTGGTAAAATATATGTAACAAAATTTACTATTTTAATCATTGTTTTGTGTACAGTAGCATTGCAAGGCCCAGAGAGCTGAACTGCATGGGGATACAGAGACTCCCATCCCTAAATCTTTGAAGATGGCATTCTGCATGAATTACTTCTAATTTTCTGCCTTAGCCAGGGAAAGCAGATTCAGGGACTTTGTACAATGAGGATTTGGCGTGGATGGAATGTTTGTGTACATACCTTCCCTCCCACACCCTTCATATGTTGAAGTCCAAATACCTAATGTGATATTTGGAGGTGGAGCCTTTGGGGAGGGGGGCAGAGACTTTAAGAATAGGATTAGTGCCCTTAAAAAGGTAGGAGAGATGTTCTTTATCAGCCATGTGGGATACAGCAAGAAAGTGGCATCTGTAAACCAGGAAGAGGAACTTTACACCTCAAATCTGCTGGCTCCTTGATCTTGGACTCTTCAGGTTTCAAATCGGTGAGAGAGAAATGTCTTTTGCTTAAACCACCTGCTTTATAGCATTCGGTTGTAATAGCCTGAGCAGATTAAGACAGAGCCCTTAATTCAGGATCAATGTGAGGTCTCTGCCAGCTACTGAGTATATATTTATTTCACTCAGACTAGGGAGGGGGAGGCTAGAGAATGGGCCATTTAGGACTAATTTGGGTCAAATTTGTATATCTCCTTTAATCTCCATAAGTTCTACTCTAACTGAAGGACCATGGTGGCAGTACAACATTCCTTGAACAATACAACATTCCTTGTCAGCTCAGATGCTGTATCCAGCAGTCATAAAAGTCTGGAGTATTTCTTTTGTTCCAGTGGACATTTATCCTTATTGTAGAATCTTGGGACATTGAAGAGTCTTTTCACAAGAGGTTAGGACCCCTTCAATTCTTTGCTCTAAGTTCAAACAATGACTTTAATTAGAAAACTGGTGAGAGGCCATTTTCGATACGGAGACTAGCACAGCCTTTTGCTCACTAGTTCTTGATTTTCCTGGGAGAAAAGAAAAAAAAAAAAGCCATCACCACAGATCCCTGTGGATCAACACACCTTGGTTACATTCCTTGCTTTCTATTACAGGCAGCCCCTGCTTTTTGAAAGTTCAGATTATACCTCTTTTATGAAAGATCTACATGATTACCTGTTTCTGATAACCAAAAGAAGTCTAAGGAGGATTTTTACTTTCTGACAAAAGGTGAAAAGTGAAAACAGCTTTCAGCACGTTTGTAGCAGCCAACCTAGAGGCAACTGCACCCTGAACAAGAGTGTCACTGCCAAGCTTCTTCCTTGGAACTATTTTCTACAGGCTGTGTACGTATCATGTCATTCCTGCTTTTACTATATATTAGTATTATTTTAGGTTTTATGTGCTATTTGCTATGATTTGGTGGGTTATTTTTTTGGATCTGGGAAGGGTCTAAATTTTTCCTATATAAAATAATAGTAATTGTTTCTGTGCTTTATCCAAATTTTGATTTACCAAGATTATATAGGAATACTAGTTTTGGAGTAGATCTGTTCAGTAGTAATGTCCTGACATTTATCCTTTGCCACCTGGGGGTTCTTTTTGTTTCTTATTGATATCAGGGAGCCCTGTTGTAGCAGCATCTTCTACTGTCAATCTTAGCCCAGAAAGGAATGTTCAGAGATGTGAGTGGCCTCACCAATGCAGTTCTCTCTTCCTCAGTGCCTCAGTGAAAGGAGTATCATCAGGGACTTCCCAGGTAGCACAGTCAGGTAGTGGTTTCTACAGTCTCATCACAAATCATTCTAACCCTAAGATCTGGCAGAACAGGAAAAATGAAAAGTTAAAGAGGGAAAGACCAGACATGATAACTTTTCAAGTGGACCACTAGACTTGGTCCTGCGACATTTTCTGAAGAGGATTTTAAAAGATTTTTTAATTATATTTTGAAATATAGTTCAAAATAATTATATTTTGAAATGATTTAGAGAAAAGGTGTCCAACCCTGACATCTTTTGGACCCATGCCCAGGCTCTTACATAGGTGGAAGGTGTTGGCAGAATGTAGGCCTCTCCAGCCAAGGTGACCCAGTCATTGTCTTGGAGCAAGGCAGAGCTCAGGAGACCAGAGGGTGCAAAGTTGGCAGTGGCAGGGGTCAAAGCCATATGTGCGCAGAGGCTCAAAGCCCTAGGTATGTTCCATCTGGCATGTTCCATGTAGCATCAGACTTTCCTGTAAGACACAAACTCCAGGATAAAATTGTTAAGAATTTCAAGATGGTAACAGAAGAGCTTAAGAGTCTAAGTGCAGTGCCCTGTGTATGCTATTCTACGTGCATGCCTCTGAAGCCTGCCTTGACAATCACTATTTATTTTGTTGTTTAAATTATCCCAGATTTGGCCAGTGGGAACCCCTTCAAGCTGGTTGTGTGTCCTTTGTGCTTTTTTTCCCCTTCTTTCAAGTACAAAAAGTGGTGTTTAAAATTATCCAAAAATTATGTTCTGTTTAGCAAACATAAAACAAGTCTTCCAAAAACAATTTATAACTAAGTACAAATACTTAAGGATATACTTTGACATCCATGGTGGGCATTTCTGGAAAAAAGTTTTGCTAATGTATCTTAAAATGAAAATATATTTATAGCATGAGTTAACACAAATCCTTAACTGAGGAAGAGTCTTTTATCAGACTGGATCCTTTTGACATGTCCCTGTAATTTCTTGAGCACTCCTTTTTCCCCCCAAAATTAGAATTTAGATCCTTTGATCTATTTTAATTTTTACGTGATATGAAGTGTGGGTCCAGCTTTTATATGTCAGTATCTAGTTCTCTTAACACCCTTTGTTGAAGAGACCATTCTTTCCTCCATTGACCGATCTTGGCACCCCTGCAGAAAATCACTTAACCATAGATTTATAGTCTCATTTCTTATCTCTCAAGTCCATTCTATTCATCTGTATATTTATCCTTATGTCAAAACCACTGTGTTTTGATTATTGTGACTTTGCATTAAATTTTGAAATCAGAAAGTATGAGTCCATCAACGTTGTTTTTGAAGATTATTTTGACTATAAAGCACACTGTTGCAATTTCATACGAATTTTAGATCAACTTTTCCAATTCTGCAAAAATTCTGTTGGGATTTTGATCGGGATTACATTGAATCAGTAGACAGCTTTGGGGAGTATTGCCATCTTTACAATACTGTGCCTTCCAACCCATGCATATGGAATATATTTTCATTTATTTAAGTCTTCTTTAATTTATTTCAGAAGTGTTTTGTAGTTTAAAATGTATTAGTCCTATACCTCCTTAGTTTATTTTTCAGTATTCTTTTTGATATTATTGTAAATGGGATTGCTTTTTTTTTAAAGATTTATTTATTTAGAAAAATGATGTAAAAGTTATATAAAATAAAATATTAAAAAAATTATTTATTTATACAAGCATGGGGGTACAGGCCAGAGGTGTGGGAGGGTAAGAGAATTCACCAGAGACAGTGGGGAGCAGAACAGGCAGACAGACCGAAGACACTGCTGAGGGGAACAGCGAAAGAGACAGGAGAGGTCTGCCTCGCCATGTGGGGATCTCCCTGGCCGGCCGGGAATCTTAACCACGCTGCAGAGACTGCGGACAGCTTCACAGCGCTGTGCTCAACCTGCTGTGCCACCGGGGAGGCCTGGAATTGCTTTATCTCCTTTTTTTGGTTGTTCATTGCTAATGTGTGCACATACAAATGATTTGTGTGTGGGGGTCTAGTATCTTGCCTTTTTTGCTTATTTCATTTATTAGCTCTAATGGTAGACTTTAAGGATTTGATTTTATGGGTACTGTATCATCATGTCCTTGGCTCCTATTATTGGGAAAGACTATTTAGAAATCAAGATTTAGGAGCTAAATATGTTCATAGTTACTGTGATGTAAAGCTTCTAGGACCTCTTAGTAGACAGAACTGGAAAATACATGCATACATACTTGCATACACACAAGTCTATATTCAACTTTATTTCTGCACAATAAAAATCATGGAACTGATATACATCAGTTTCAATCCTATTAATGATCCTGAAGCTGGGATTCTGCATGTTTTAAGCAGCAGGCTGCAATTTGAAGCCCCAGCATAGTAAGCAGGGGGTATGCTTCAACCAATTCTGTGGCTGGAGTAAGAATAGTATAAAGAGGATTTTTTAAATGATTTATTATTTTAATTTATATCTTTTGCATCATTATGTATTCCCCATAAAATTCCCACAACTATGTGAACCTTCACCATAGTCCCTTGTACTCTACTCTCTCCTGTTTTGAATTGGCGCACTAGGTGTGTTCAATATTCTTGGTTTGCGTAATAAATTTCCTTCTTCCTCTGTGGATATTCTTTTTTCAGATTCCGTTTTAGAGTTCCTCTGTCATTACTTTAATTGCTGAGTGATTCTCTGGGCTCTATACCAAGTTCTGCTTTTGCCCTCTTGGTATGTTTTCTAGACTAGCTCATTGACTCTCATGTCTTTGAGTACCTTTTGGGTGATACCTCCAGTACATATATCCTGTGCTTCAGATCAACCTATTCAACTGCATACTAAGCTGTTTCACCTGGATGTTTTGCTGGTGGTGTTAAGCTAAGCTTGAAATGTACTGAACATCTTCATTATGATCTATTTTGCCATCCCTTCCTATTGCAATAGGACCTACTTCCTTTAACTCAATTTTACTCAATGGTTCCCAGTTTCCTAAACTAGAAACCTGGGCATACCCATACCTTCCCCCTCTCTCACCCCTACAACCAAGTTTTTAACATTCAAACTCTTATAAATATCTCAAATCCGTCCATTCACCTCCATCCTCATGGCCACTGTCTGATGTTATTGATTGCTCATTTCTGTTCTTGATCTAATAGCCATTAAGGAAATGAGTTCCAAGTTCTAATCCTGGCTGTGCTACTTGCTGACTGAATGATCTTGATCAGGTTGCTTAACACTTTGAGACACAGTTTCCTTATCTGTACTGTGGGTTCAGGGAAATTATAAGCGGTAAGTGAAGTGATACCTGCAGAATTTTTAGCAGATTGGCTAAATTAGCATATGCCCAGAATAAATGGTAAATAAATGCTAGCTATTACATTATAATCATGCCAGGGTTCTTCATAATCCAGCCTCTGCTTATTTCACTAGTTTCTTCTCTGACTGCTTTCTTCCCATGAATATCAACTTTCTTGAACTTGAAGACAAAAGGGAGCTTTCTTTTTGCTCTTTTCCTAGTATTTTTTTAAAAGATTTATTTATTTATGCATACAAGAACTGGGATACAGGCCAGAGGTTTGAGGGGTGAGAGGATTCACCAGAGACAAGAGTGGAGAACAGAACAGGTGGATTGACTGAAATACACTGCTGAGGGGAGCTACAGTCTAGCCAGGAGAGGTGTGCTGCACCATGTGGGCAGCTCCCTGGCTGGGGATCGAATTCATACTGTAGTGGCTGCGGATAGCTCCATAGGTTATGTCTTAACCTCCTGCGCCACCAGGGAGGCCCTTTTCCTAGTATTCTTTCCTCCCTCACCCTCCCACCTTATTCATCCTTTGTAATTTATAACTTTCTCTGGGAAGTCTTGATTTGGTATCACTTACCTATGTTTCAACGCCACCATTTAACTTCTCTTATCTCACTGCAACCAGAGTTAACTGCTTACTTGTTGGTCTATCAAGGTCCCTGAGAGCAGGGGGGCAGTTTATCTTGTTCATGATTGCATCTCCAGTACTGAATGCAGTGTTAACTCACTGAATGAATGAATGAGCCCATCATCACTGTTTTCTGATCTATTGTCTGGTAATATCCTGATCACAGACCTATCTGCTTATGAGAATGGGGGCGGGGGGCCAAAGGAAGGTTCTCTCTGTTTCAAGTCAGCCATTACCAATTGCTGCATTGATGTTTCCCTGGCTCTTAGCTGTTTATTACTCCTAAGACTGGTCTACGTTGACCATGGTGAATGCCTTTTTTTTTTTTTTTTAATCTTTGTAGTTGCAGAATGGCCACAGAGCTGGTTCTTTATGATTCAAGCAGCTGGTAAAGGAGAGTCCTGGAGCCCTGGGTGGCTTTCTCAGGCTTTTATTGAGCTTTTTACATGTTGTGCAGCAGCCAGATATACGGCAGCAGGTGTGGCAGGGGGCCAGGAGGCCTGCGGGCAAGTCTTCACTCTGGGCCTCCTGACCCCACCCAAGTTTTCACTCTGTGCTTCTCCTGGTGTTCTTTCTCCCCTTCTCTCTCCTGTTCTTTCTCCTGCCTCTGCTTCTCTTGGCTAATCTCTCAATCCTGCAGTGGTGGCTCACAGAAGTAAGTAACACAACTATAACAATGTAACAAAATGCAGGTGCCCCATCAGGCAGGGCAATCCTGATGGCAGGAGGGCAGAAAAGCCTGAAAACCATTTACCCTGCAATCTCCAACTAGACTGATAGTTCTTATTCATCCAGGGAACCTCCCTTAAAACCATCACTCTATGAAATCTGTTGTCTTTTTAAGTATGAGATCACTATGTTCTATTTGCCTGAAAATTTTAGATTGAATATATATTCAGTATTTGGTAATTTCATATGGTTTATCCTGTAAGTGATTTTATAAATTGGAAAGCTATCTGAGAAGTCAGTTGTACTATGATGTGAACTGTGAGTAGCTACACACTGCCAGCACAGTGGGATTGGGAGGTGGGTCTGGGACAGGTGAGTTCGTGGTGGAGACACACAGATCAGTGAGATGGGGCAAATAATGAGAATCTTCCCCAAATGGACTAGGGCTTCCAGTCATTTTATTCTGCTTTACCTGAGGTGCTTTACCTGACCATCTAGGGGGCAAGCCCAAAGGCCAATGCTCAGATCCCTGGTTCCATGCCTCTGTGGGGAACCTGTTGGGTGGGCGTGATCAGCCTCACAGTCCCGGGTCCACAGAACAGCTGCCGGCGTTGAGAGGACACCACTAGGGGGCAGCAAAGACCTCTCTCTCTCCTTCTCCCTCTCTCTCTCCCCTGCCGCGTCTCTGTCTGTCTGTCTGTCTGTCTGTCTGTCTGTCTCTCTCCCTCCCTCTCCTTTCTAAACTGAATTGTTCACTCTTTCACACAGGATTTTAAAATCCGAAGTAGAGAGTCCAGTGGCGACACTGCTGTATGCATTTCCTGACAGAATTTCGCCCTCCCCATCACACCCATCCCCGTGGCCGCGTCCTAGACTCCCGAGCTTCCCTCGCCGGGGGAAGGCGCTGCCCAGGTCAGTCCGCGTGCGGAGTGGCGGCGGCTGGACGGTGGCAGACGTGGATCCGGCCCCAGGAGCTGGACCCGAGGGCTCGTGGAGCAGGAGCCTCCCGGGCCTAAGTACCCGGGACAGGGCCAACTTTGCAGCTCCTCAGTGCTGCTGGCTACTGCGTGGGACTCTCATCTGTTGTCCTGCAAAACACCTTCAGAAAATGGCTTTAGGGGGAGGAGATTTGGCAAGAAGCAGCGAATCATGCTTAGCAGCACACAGATCCTGGAGGAACTTGTAAATGTCACCCCTGTGTCTCAAAAAATGAAAACAGCTAAGGCTTCACGCCTTCCAGGAAAGGGCAATGAAGACCCGGCCGGGGGTAACCAGGCGAGGGTGACTTTGGGGTCTCCCGAGAGGACTCCCGGGCACTCACGACGGGACTGGGAGCCTGCGCGCCCAGGGCGCCCGCAAGCGCCCTCGCCCAGTCGGGCGGGGGGTGCACCCCGAGGTGACGGGAGGAAACTGGAGGTGGAGGGTTGAGAGGAGGTCCCGCCCCCACCTCACTCTCCTTTACGGGAAGTGATGTGCGGCCACACGGAAAACACCCGTCAAGCACCCAAAAAAGGCCAGCAGCGGGTGGAAGCAGAGACAGAGAGTAGTGGGAGGAGCCGGGCCGAGCCAGGTGAGCCCCGCAGCTGCGCGAGTTCCGGCAAACGCGCGCTACCCCCTCCCCACACCTCTGGGGGGACAGGTTAGATTCACTCCGAGCGCCGAGCGCGGTGGCGGGCTGGGGCCGGGCTGGCGCTGGGGTGGGGCTCGGGCGCTTTCTCCCCGGCTTCTGGGCTTCTGGGCCCCTGAGCCCGCCAGAAAAGTTGCTTTGCTTCTGGGCAGTCGCCACAGACCCCGCGATGATAACCAACCAGGTGGGGGCCAGGGCTTGGGCATCATCTTGGGTGAGGTACCGAGTTGGTTCAGTCCTAGGTGGGAACCGGGTTGAGGTCGCCTCCTGGTGTCACGCGGGGACAGGACTATGTCCCACGGTCCCCATCCGGAAGGAAACTTAACTGAGGCCACCTGCACTGTCCCCCTAATTCTTTCTCTCCCCTTGTTGTTTTCAATTGAATTAGTTAATATCTTTACCTCCTTATTTGTGAGGGTTTGGATGGCAGACTGGGTGGGTGACAGAGGGTTTTCGCCTTTTCTGTCAGTCAGAAAACTGTACTTGGCTGTGTAAGGGCAGGAATGGACATAGTGCAGGTTTCCTGATCCCATGCAGACCGGGTAAAGGAGGAGTCAGAGTCCTCAGTGGTTTTTTGCAGGTCTTTTATTGGGGTTCACCAGGCTTATGGCAGGCAGGGGTGCTGGGAGGCTGGCAATCCTCCCAGCCCCCAGCAAATCCTCACTCTATCTGGGCTCTCTGGCGTTCTCTGCTTCTGCTTGGGGCTTCTTCTCTTTCGGCTTCTACTGGCGTCCCTGTGACACTGCCCTTAAAAGCACAGTCTTAGCGCAGGTGTACCCACTCCAGGTGCCGCCATCAGGCATGCATTCAGGATCACAGGGTTCCCTCATCTATCCTGATGGCGGGAGGGCAGAAAAGCCTGATACCGTTTACCTTACCCTACAGGCTGCCAGGCAGGGTAGGGCTAATGGGATGGCCGGCGTTGGTAACACTTGCCACCGGCTTGTCTCTGGTCCAATAGATGACCTGTTAAGCAAAGTTAGGCCTGAAATGAAGGAAATCTTGTGAGTTCTTCACTTAGTCTACCGAGCTTTTTGGCTCCTTCAGACCACCTGTGCCCACTTAGCTTCAGAATCTTCTGCCACAGTGGCCTGGTGGGTAATGCTGTGGGCTAACAGCTGCATTTTTCTTCCTGTATGGATTTTGCCTTTTTGTTGGTTGGCCAATCAGATGTGGGGAGGTGGGTGTACTATTATGCCATATCAGTTTTCTATAATTATTGCTGGTTGAATTTGTTTTTATCTTCCTTGAAAATTTGTTTTAAGGGCAAAACATTTTCTGGAAAACAGTGTTTCTGCACATGGTTAGAAATGAAGAAAAGTTAATATAATGCTGAAGGAATTTGAGTGAGGATCATTTTTGCTGTATTTTATATTGGTTTTCAGTCCTACTTTTTCCCTTTCCTCCTTTCTTTCCACCTTCCTCTGTCATTTCCATGGCTAGACTTGGTTTTTAATTTTAAGGAAATATAATTAACCTTTTTTTCTTGTGATTTTGGTGTCAAATATAAGATAGCATTGCCAAATTTAAGGTCATGAAGATTTAGATCTATGTTTTCTTGTGAGAATTTTATAGTTTTAGCTCTTACATTTCAATCTTTGATGCACTTTTAAGTTAATTTTTGTGTATGGTGTGAAGTAAGGGATCCAACTTCATGCTTTTGCATGAGGGTATCCAGTTCTCAGAGCACTGTTAACAAGGCTATTTTGTCCCCCACCCCCCTCCCCTGGAGTCATCTTGGCACCTCTGTTGAAAATCAGTTGATTGTAAATGTGAGGGTATATTTTTGGACTTTCAATTCTATTCCACTCATCTCTTTGTTCTTATGGTATACCAGCCTGTATTATTTACTATAACTATGTAGTTAAGTTTTGAAATTGGAAAGAGTGAGTCTTTTCACTTTGTGATTTTTCACAAAGTGTTTGTGGCACCTTAAATTTCCGGGTGCAAATTTAGGATTGACTTCTCAACTTCTGTTCCATTGGTTTTAGAACAGACATAGGATTTTAAAGTGGACAATAATCTTTAGGAACCAGGCCCCCTATTTTCTCCTCCCAAACCTGCTTTTCCCTTACTCTTCCCTACCTCAGTTAATAGCAACTCCAGGCTTCCAGATGCTCAGGCTAAACACCTGGAGTCAGCCTTGATTCTCCACTTCTAATCCCTCAGCAAATCTCATTGGGTCTTTGAGAACAGAGCTAGGATAATAACCATTTCTCTTCATCTCCACCGCTTTGCCAAGTTCCTATTATTTCTGTTACTTGGATTATTATAAAAGACCCCTGCAAAGGCCTCCCTTCTTCAGGCCTCAGCTTTCTACATTCTATTGTTAACAGCACCAGAGTCAGTTATGCCACGCTGTCTTCTCTGCTCAAAACTCTGCAATGGCTTTTTACCTCAGAAGAAAAATATCATGGCCTCTAAGCCCTTTCCTTGCATGTTGTGTGACCTCATTGTCTATCCCTCTTCCCTTTGCTTACTGCCTTTCATCCAAACCTCAGGACCTTTGCACTTCCTGGATGTTTTTTGTTCAAATATCTGCATGGACTTTCTTATTCACTCAGGTCAACAGTCATTTCTGTAGAGGAGCCTTTTTGAACCATCCCATCTAAAGCATCCCTTATCCCTCCCATTATTTTCTGTTGGCTTACCTTGCCATTTTTCTTTAGAGTATTTATAATACCATCATCATCATCATCATCATCATCACCACGCGCGCGCGCACACACACACACACACACACACACACACACTTCAGGCCACTTTTGAGTCTTATGCTTAAAGGTATCTTAAAAGAAAGGACTGTGCAATAAGCTCCTATTGAATTACCAATAAGTTAATGACTAAACCCAGATTTATTTTTATAATTGCAAACTTCTAGTCCATGGATTTAATTTTCTTAGCCAGTAGCTGTAAGTATCTTGTCTCCTTGTCTTGCTGCTGTTGAGAGAGTGGTATTGACAGGGTTTTCAACTGTCCTTTTTCAGTGAGAATCAGCCTAGAGAGTATAATAATTAACCTTTTATGTTGTTTTAAAAATCAAACCTCCCTCCATTGTTATTAAATTTATCTTGGAATTTGCCTTATATAGATCTTCACGATAAAATATGAAAAAGGTTTATTTTACATTTATAGACATATATCTATTTCTAATCAGTTATAATAGGTTTGATACCTCCTGATAAACAAAACATGTTTTGTTTTGCATGTTTAAAGTGTGACCTTTAACTAATTAGCTGTTACAGATCGGGGGGAATCCTTTCACACAATGTACAATATATCAAATCACTACCATGTACCCTTTGAATTTCTTAGCATTTTATCTGTCCACTTTACCTCAGTAAAGCTGAAGTTAAAAAATAAAGTGTGAGACCCTAAGAAGCAAGATCATCTTGCCATTGTAAAACAAGATTGCCTTTCCAAGAGGGTCATTTCACTTTTCCCTGCCTTTTGCTTTTTCTGCCTTCTGCAGATTTTGCTTGAATCACGTGTATTCCTTTGCCTCTTGGTCAGGAAGTTTGAGTTTATGATCTGGTTTCCCTTAAACTGATTACCTTGAGAGCAGACGTGAGTGCATGAAGCTGGAGGAAGAGATAAAGGTTTTGTAATTAAGGGGACAGGGTGAGCCTCCAGCTGGTGTTGCTCCTGTCTGGCAGTGTAGTCGGAGGGCACACCATGCTCCTTTTTGTATGATTGAGGTCTCCAAGCGTTCATATATTATATTCTGCTTAGTAGCATTTGATGTTTTGCTGCTTATTCAAGAGGAAAGCTGAAAGTTCTAATTCCTTTCCTTTATTTTTTTTTAACCTCTCTGTGTTATTCTAGAGAAGGCCATCCATTTAGAGAATCAGTCACTCTGAGAACTACCCGCATATATAGAATCAGACTCTGAGTCTTAAAATTAAACTTTTAATGTGGGGTTAGAGGTATGGTGCCAAATTTAGCAAGTAAAAAAATTTTGTATTTTGGATAAACAAATGAATAATATTTTTCTTCTGTTCTATGCAATATTTGGGACATATTTGTACTAAAATTATTATTATTATTTTTTTAAAGATTTATTTATTTATTTATGCAAGCACTGGGTACAGTCAGAAGCGCGGGAGGGTGAGAGAATTCACCAGAGCCAGAGTGGGGAGCAGAACAGGCAGAAGGACTGAAGTACACTGCTGAGGGGAGCAGTGGGCGGCAGGAGAGGTCTACACGCCATGTGCGACCCTCCTCCAGTGGCCGGGGAGCAGCCGGGAATCGAATCTAACCGGCTCTGCAGAGGCTGCGGGCAGGTTTGCAATCCAGCGCCCAACCGCTGCGCCACCGGGGAGGCCCTAAAAATTATTTTTATGGAATACATATTTTAACTGGATAGATCATATTTAATCTGGTTACTCTAGTGGTAGACACATCTTTATTGCAAAGGAAATGCATTGATCATGATAATGTCCAAAGAATAACTGAGCTCAGGTTCATTTTGATGACTCTCTGTGTGTCCAGCTTAAGGAAGGAGAGGACTTGTAAACCTAAGGAGTAATGGAAGTAAGTTGTAGAAGATTTCTTTTCACTTTGGCTTTTGTAGTTAAGGAAATTCAATAAGAGATGTCACTTAGCCAAGGTCACATAGAGTAGTGGCAGAACCAGATCAGGAACTCCATGTCCTGTGGTTGGTCTGCTCCATAGTGTCTTCCCCAAGAGGTTGTATGTACCTTGCTTTTGTTTTTTGTTGACCTTTCACTGTAGCTGTCACCTGACCATGATGACTCCATTATCATGCTGCCTTCCAGTCCCCACATCCCATGTGTTGTAGGCAAAATCAGTCTCAGGAGATGCCTTTGGTTTTCTTGGTAAGAGCCACATGACTGCTGAAAGCTACCTTTTGGTTTTATTCCATTTTGATGCCAGAAAGCCTGTTCTTCGATGTTTGCTTCCCCCCCGCCCCAATCTTAGGGTCTTGTTAATATATATATATATATATTTTTTTTTTATAGAGGCATGTTTTTATTTATTTATTTATTTGTTTTTGTTTTTTGTTTATACATGCACTGGGTACAGTCAGAAGCGCGGGAGGGCGAGAGAATTCACCAGAGCCAGAGCGGGGAGCAGAGCAGGCAGAAGGAGCGAAGTACACTGCTGAGGGGAGCAGCGGGCGGCAGGAGAGGTCTGCGCGCCATGTGGGACCCTCCTCCGGTGGCCGGGGAGCAGCTGGGGATCGAACCGCTGCGCCGCAGAGGTCGCCGGCAGCTTCGCAACCCAGCGCTCAACCGCTGCGCCACCGGGGAGGCCCCTCTTGTTAATATATTTTTAAGAATAGCAAAAACTGTCTTACTGAAACATAAGATTTACAGAATTATCCAGATAAATCACACAAAATGGTCACAGGCTTTTTTTTTTTTTTTTAAAGGGAAGATTCTACACGTGACTGCAAAGTCACAATGTTATTAATAAAGACTGCTATCTGCTTATTTTTCCCATTTGTTTTAAACATTCAAGTTTGTCAATCTACAGCATCTAAATAAAGTTAGACTTGGCTAGAGAGAAAATTCTAAAGAACTGGCTAGCTACTTTTGACAGGTGCAATTAGAGCAACATATAAAGGGGGAATGGAGTCCATAAAATTAAAATAAAACTCTCTCCTAAAAAAATAATAAAAACATCCACAGCCCTGCAGATAACCGTGACACTATCTTTATTAATTGTGCCTTATGCTTAAACCATCATGGGGAAAATGAATAAAAGCAGAAAGGGATGACTGCTTTTAAACCTTAGCAACAATCCAGATGATACTTCTAGCCTTTGCTCATGCTTTGCTACAGTGAATCAGGACAGAACTGTGTGGCTCTGCAGTGCTGGGGACCACTTGTCTTTCAAAATATCTTCCCAACTTGTCAACATTAGGATGTTAAATTTTGGAGGCTGCCCATTGGGTAGTTGTAGGCAGGGAATAGTTCATGTTAAAGTCCCCCCTTCAAAGAGGGAGTCCTGGGAGCCAGCAGTGAGCATGTGAAAATAATACACATTGCTCTCATCTGGTTCTGCTTTAATGCTGAGAATTGCTGCTTCCAGTGAGTGCTGGGTTTCCTTGATAATCCTGTGGGGCAGCCCAGCAATCTTCTCGGATCCCAAGTAGGGACTTTGGTGTCATCTTTGTTAGTATTTTTGTTCCCTTATTAGCTTTTATCTATGATGCTTTTATAAAAGTGACTTAACTGAGAGTAATTCCACAACAACCAAGGATTGTCTTATTGAAAGACTGTTTGCTTTGTGTAGCCTATTCCTATGAAACTCTTCACCCTTTTCTTCATTGGTTGAACAGGTGTGGGAGGGACATGTATGTACATAGGTATATGTAACTTGAATTGGAGATGTGTCCTTTTAAAAACATCAGGTTGTTTTATTATTATTTAAAAAATCTTTATACCTATTTAAGAAAGCAGCCTTGAAAATGAACAAGTTTCTTTCTACAGCCACTAGAATACCATATTTCAGAGCCACTGATCTTGTTTTGTCATAGCTTCATTGATTAATTCATATAAAGCTTACCAACTGAGCCGAGTCAAAGCTCAATAATAAAATTGGTTGCCAAGATACTGAAAAATCTGTTCATTTTTATTAACTGCAGTCCATCTATTGTGCCCCGATCCCACTGCATGGGTGGTTGGTCCAATCTTATCTGGGCCTGCCTGGTTACTTATCTCCTGTGTATTTGTATCATTAAAAACAAAGACTGGATCTGTCAGCTATCTTATGGTAATGTATTTTCTTTCTTGCTGTACTAGCCCTAATTTGGGGAAGAATAGGACATATAGAAATAGGTCATGACTTAAATGTTCATTGAAGATTCCTAAGATTTAAAAAATATAATCCGTGGTTGTAGTTGCAATTTCTTTGTTTTTAGCAAGGTGTCATTAATTTTCAGTATGAATCTCATTGCTGCAAGTTGGGGGTCTCACAATGAGTAAAAAGGCCTCGTAGGCTTTGAAAAGATAAAGTATTGTCCTTCCAGTCAGATACTGGAGACCAAATGTGGACAAACAATCTGTAGCTGTTCCTGGCTAGGCTTCTGTTGTCAGGGACAAGGTCAGCAGCACAGGCTACCGTGAAGTGGGTTGTGTTATTTCCTTGAGGAGTGACTCATCCCTTTGTTGTTCCCAAGTCCATGGTTGAATGTGAAGGAACCCACAAAACCAAAAACCAAAACTGGCTTTTAGTCTCTTCTCTTGCTGAGAATTAACTGTGTGATATTACATTAACAGTTATCAAATGGGAGTGATTTTGATTCCCTCCTTCTCCAGGGACATTTGGTAGCATCTGGAGACATTTTTGATTGTCACAATTGGGAGTTACTACTGGCCTTTAGTAGGAGGAAGCCAGGGATGTTGCTAAACTTGCCACAATGCATAGGACAGTCCCTCATGTCAAACGATTATCCTGTCCCAAATGTTAATGTTCAAAAAATTTGTTAATGGTGCCAATGTTAGTGTGAAGCCTGCATGCTCTAAAGCAGTCCTGCTCTCTGCTGCATAAAGACAAAACATACTCTTAGTGGGTAAGATCTTTAATAGGAAACAACTGTAATAGAATTAGTGTGTGTAGAAAGAGAAGAAAGGATAATACTGCTATATGTGCTTAGTACCTAGAATAATGCTGGACACATGCTGGCCACTAAGTTATTATTGAATGAGTGACAGAGGAAGTCAGTAGGTAAGCAGTTTGTATTATTAATAGAAAAGAATGAGTTACAGATTCAACTCTATGTGAGTCTTATTGTGCCTTACACATTATACTTTATTTCTTAAACTAAAACCCAAATGCCTGTTTATTGATATATAAGAAATGGAACTGTTGAGCCGACTAGATTCTTTTTTTTGAGATCTAATGTACTTCCTATAGTAAAAACTCTATGGGAAGCAAATAGAAAAGAGAAGGTCACCTGGTAAACATAGGCTTAGGGGACAGGCACTTAAAAATCAAAAAGAATCCAGGGCTTTATTGCTGGAAGAGGCCTGAAACATCATCATGGTAATAGCGTCTCAAAATTAGCTACCGAGGAAAATCACACAGGGAACTTTTATTTAAATCATTCTCACATGAAATAACACACATTTCAGCCTCTCCATTGGAGGTTCTCACTTATTAGGTTTGGGGTTATGACTAGGGAACCCACATTTTATTTAAAATGCTGCTGTCATAATTGATGCATTATCAGGTTTGGGAACCAGTGAGGAGCCCACCTCTATTCCCAGGTGAATAAACGGGGGCTGAAAGAGGTCATGTGCTTTATTCATCTGATGACAGGGGAGATGGTGCTCAAATTTCTTTCATTTCTGTGCTGTTCAAAAAAAAAAAAAACATAGCATGAAAGATTTTTGGGACAGAGCTCAAACTTGAAAGTTGTTGATGTATTACTTTTTCTTTGTTTACATGTAACTAACCACCCTGGTGTCAAACCGGAAATGAATGCAGCATGATTTTTCTTTTTTATTACAAAGTGTGAAATCTATTTAATTTTACATACTAGGGCTGTATGCTGATGAGCAGCAATGACAGCACCACTTGGGAACTTGTTAGAAATGCAGATTCTCAGTCCTACCCAGACCTACAGGGTCCACAGTACTGAGAGTGGGGCCCAGCAGTGCATTTTAAAACATCCAGGTGATTCTCCTGCACACTGAAGTTTGAGATCCATTGTGTGTTGCTTAAAGCTGCTGGACTGGGCTTTTTAGTTGGTGCTTCATTAATATGGAGGCCCTCTAAAGGAAGAGCAACCCCTAAGTAAAAACAAAACATTGAGATCTTGACTTAAGCTAGCCATCTGCTTTCCTTGGTGACATTTATTCAAAACAAGGACAATTGTTATAAACCTTTATCAGAGTGCCTTACACAAGAAAGGGTGGGGACAAATTAATGTTTATTGAGCCCTGCTGTGTGTGAAACTGTTAATTGTTATCCTCATATAATTCTCATATAACCATCCTGTGAGGTAGGTGATATTATCCCTATTTTACAGATTTAGAATATGAGGCTGGTGGAGTTTATATGTCTTCACTGTCAGTAATTTACCTGTGATAGACATTTTTTGGTCTGTTTTGTGAGCTGCTATATGTGCTTAGCACCTAGGATAATGCTGGACACATGGTGGGTCTAAGTTATTAGTTATTAATAGAGTAGCAACTCTCAAACCAGGAATCCCCTGGGAAGTCTGTTAAAAATGCAAATTCCTAGCCTCCTCAGAGATCCTAATTCCGAGACCTGGGTGGAACCTAGGACTTTGGATTTTTGTCAAGTACCTCAAGTGATTCTGCTGCCAGTGAGCTTCAGACCATATTTGGAAATATCTGTCCTGGATCCATTCACTCCTGCCCCAGTGGTTGGACCAGATGTCCTTCAAGGCTTCTCTGAGTTTCTATGGTCCTTCAGTGTCTTCTGCTAGTAGGTCTTAGGCACTCGGTGGGGATGTTGGCATAGGATATATGAGCAATGGAGGTGGGAGCTTGGGAACCTGTATAGAGAAGTTCTTGCTTGAGTGCCTGGTTGTCCCAGCTCTGCTGTCCCTTAGAGGGTTTGCAGGCCATGCTCTGACTTTGAGTAACTCGTGATCCTTTCTGTTATCTACCCCAAATTCCGCAACTTTTCTTGTAACAACCTCACCCTTGTGTTGGTAGGGTGCCCAGATGTGAGCAATTTCCTCCATATGGCATTTCATCAGTTTGGTGATAAGGTCCCTTATTTTTCAGGGGGCATATTTAGTAAATGAATTGTGAATCCATTAGGAGACAATGATGTAGTACCATTATGAAGGATAAAAAGTAAGATGTATGTTAAAGAATTTCAGATATGATGCCTGATAACACTGCTGTTCACAAGCTCAGAAGCAGTTACTGACACAAATACCCTAGGCTTCTTTAGTGTAAAAAAATGTGCATACATGAAAAGTTGGTGGATACCTACCACATTTTGACCAGTGGAGAAGTAAGCAATGTTGAAATACTAACTTTCTTAAAAATGGCATAGTCCCTGAAATGAAGTTGTGAAAGACCTGGGTAGATAGAAATTCACTAAAGTTAAACATTTTCAGTTTCCTGAGATACTGTATTTAAGACAAAATAGTTTTGCTAATTTGAAAATAAGTATATTACAGCTTAAGTGTTTAGGTTCTTCTGCCAGTGATATTAGAGTTGATAATAATATAAAATTACCATTTATTGAGAGCTTACTGTGTGTCAAGGATTATGTAAATATTCTCATTTAATCCTCAACAAACTTTCAAAAGTGGATATTAGCCTTCATTTTACAGATAATAAAAAAGGTTTAAAAGGATTAAGTAATTTTCTCGGTGCTGGGTCTAGAGTTGCCAGGGCCTCAGACAGTCCCGGGCACCCCGGGATAGCTGGCCCCTGAGTGGCATGCAGTGTGCTGACCAGTTAGGAAATAAGCCCAGAGGTTTCTGAGGATTCAGAATGATAGATGATTGTTGTTGTTTATTTGATTTAAAACAGTAAAATTTAATTTGTCTTTTGTTTACATAACAATAAAATGTTTGGAGTACAACTTCACCCTTGTATACGCATATGCCCTTGTCCTGTCCCTCCCCACACTCTTCTCCTGCCTTCTGGTAACCACTATTTCTTCACAGAATATAAGAATATTTTTGCTGTGTTTTGCTTGTTTTCTTTGGTTATTTATATTCCAGAAATGCATGAAATCACCCATTAACTGTCTTTCATTTTCTGACTTAGCATAATCACCTTAAGATCTATCTATTTTGTCCCAAAAGACACTATTTCATCTTTTGAAATAATTGAGTAGTATTCTACTGAGTATTATGTTCCATATTTTCTTTATCTAGTCATTTGTCAATGGGCATCTTGATGGGAGTTTGTGAATAATGCTGCTATGAACATAGGAATACAGGAATCTTTTTGTATTTGTGTTTTCATATTGTTTTGGTATATACCTAGGAGTAATATTGCTGGATCATATGATATTTTTATTTTTTTAAGGAATCTCTATACCAGTTTCCATAGAGGCTGTATCATATAGATAGAGAGCTCTTCAGAGAATTTCTAGGTACCCATTTTTCTCCATTTTAAATACATAAGCTTGGTTTCTAGGTGCCCTGTCACCATACTTGTCATTTAGAAACCACATGTTGCAAGGGGGCAGGCAGGGTGATTCCTATAGTGCAGGACAGCTGGCTGATGGTAATGGAGGAGACAGGGTGAATGAAATATAAACGAAAGACACCGCATCAATACAGTGGTCAGGAGGCATTTATTATAGGCCTAATATAACTTAATAAGAATTGCCATTATAGAATGTTATGTGCCAAATACTGTCTTAAGTTGTTTACAGCTATGCCATACTTTATTCTTACAAAATAATCTTGTTATTATCCTAGTTTCACAGATAAGAAATTGAGGCACAGAGAGGTTAAGTAACTTGCTGCAGGTCCCACAGTTAGCAAGTGGAAAAGCTGAGATTCAAATTCAGACACCCTGTCTCTAGAGCCCAGGTCGTCAACATTCTGCTTTAGTGTGGGTCCTAAGTCCTGAGTGTTAGTGATGCTTATTTTAATGTCTTGAATCATCCAAGAAAAAAATAAAACATGGGCATCAATGTATTATTTAACTGAAAAAATTATCAAAGTTATACAAGACATGGTACTACAAGGGCTGTTTTAAAATATCATCAAAGGCCCTGCCCCCATTTCATTTCCTGTTCCCCAGAGTAAACTGCTTTCAATTCTTGCTGGTAATTGCATGCCTCGACTCTAAATGATGTTTTTATATTTCTATGGCTGAGTTTGGTTTTAAGCATTATTTATTAACACTTTATATTGGCTAAGGAGATTTTAGCTCTTCTCGCCACCTACCATTTTTCATCTTCTCCTCCCAACAGTTACATCTTAATTTTAGTCAGATCAATAGGTTGTAGACCTATTTTTAGACCTACCCTCCTGGGCTGGGCACATCTAGAGACCATTTGAGTTGGAAACACTTGCCTGTGGAGAATGCCTGCATCCTGGAATTCCAGTGTGGAGTTCTGAGGTGCAGGTACCTTAGTATTCACTGTGTAACTTCTTAACTCCCTCCCTGATCTCTGCTGAAGGTGGTCCTCTCAGACACTGTCAGGGGCTTGGACCCTCAGAGTTTTAACTATCTTTTAAGAATAAACCTTAAACTACTGCTGAAATGGAGGAGTCACAAGGCTGGCTAACATCACGATTAGGACCCAAGCAGACTTCTACCATTTTCAGCCTCAACTTGACCCTCACTCTAGCTCCAGAGAGGCCTGGGTTGCGCCCAAAGAATGTGCATTTCTAACAATGGCTCAGGTGATACTGATATGCTGAGCTCACATTTTGAAAACTACTGGTATAGAGAATTGCAAGTAGTTCTGGGAACTGAAGTCAGGAGGTAGGGGATAGCAGGTGATACTGAAGGCAGAAACCTTGGAATAGATACTGTGAAGGTTGTGGGAAGTCATTTACAGGTTTTACAGTGCACAATGATGGACTTCTGTTTGCTTTTGAAAAGATGGCATTGGGTATGGTGTGGAGAATAGGTCGTGGTGGAGTCAGACAACCAAATAAGTGGCTGATTGTAGCCATCCCAGATGAGAGGTACTAAAAACTGGGAATAAAGGCAAGAGAAGGAAGTCCCTAGAACTTGGAGATAGGCAGGGAAAAGAGGGAGGAGTTTATGAGGACCAGGAGATTTCTGGTGGGGTGTGTGCTGGGCTTGTGTTGCTCATGACCCAGGAAGAGAAGTGGAACTGAAGAGGGCTCAGGCAGAAGAGCAAAGCAGGTGAGTTGAGGGCAGGACATGTTGAATGGCCAGACCCCACCCCTATACACAGTTTTCCTTCTGGGTCTGGAGGTCAGGAACTGAAGGTCTGGTAAGTCATCTGGCCCCATCCTGTCCGGCACTTCCATTTCATCTCTTGTGTTATTTGGATCAGGCTGTGTATTTGTAAAGAAACAATATTAGAATAACTTTCGAGAGCCTTCAGAACATGATACTTTTAAAGATGTTTTCTCAAAAAAGTTCAGCTTTTATAATTGGGGAGAAAAGAAATCGTTGAAGTACTTGTAATACTAAAGAGGTTAATAAAGCTGCCTTTTTTCTGAGAGGCCAGCGGGATTGGGATTCCACAAGCTTGAACTGGGCACAGTCACTTGACTGGTCTGAGGCCATATGATGAACTGCTGAGGCTAATTAGCTGGATTGTGGGTTTTGCAGAGATGCTTGATTTTGAAAGTCGATGGAGCGAACAGCGTTTCAAAAGACTCTTTTGAAATACTTGTAAGTAGGCAAATTCTGACTTTAATATTTCTCTTTGTATTAGCCCAAAAGTTTTTTGAAGCAGACATGTGATTGGAAGCTGTCTGATTATTGAAGAGCTGGGAACTCCAGTCCAAAGTTTTAGCAAAAACAACCAACAATTTGTACTTTGTCAAGGTATAGTCTTGGATTTATTAATTTTTTCTGGTAGAGGTTTTGAGTATTGCTGTGCCGATTTTCATGTACTTGAAATATGTGAAATTTAACATAAAATACTGCTGCACATATTTTTTAACCAGTGACTTCAAGATATTTGCTAAATTTCTTGGAATTAGTTTGAAAAGTATATTTTCAATTGCCATCAAGAGGGCTTTGAATACTGTGTCCCTCCTTTTTTCCCTTGCACTTTATAATGTAACATAGTTGTTTTTTTCTCAGAAAATATGTTGAATAAGAACCAATTAAGGAATTGAGTTGCACTCAGTCTGCTGATCTTGAGTGTTTTATCTGTGAAAAATCAAGCTTATTGGGATTTTGTTTTTAATACTGTTAAGCTTTAATAGAATAAAGCTTTATAGAAATATGTGTTTTAGTGTAAAATATATTCCATGAATTAAATTGCCTTCAAATTATTAATTTGGGAGTGATTAGTAGTAATAGGTGTGAAAAGTCTGGGTGATGAGCATGATGGGATGTCTCATTATACAGTTCTCTCTACTTTTGGACATGTATTGGTGTGTTGGGGATTTTGTGATAATGTACCATGCACTGGATGATTTAAATGACAGAAATGCATTGTCTCACAGTTCCTGAACTGGCAGTCTGATATCTAAGCATTGGCAGAGTTGGTTCCTTTGGAGGACTGCGATGGAGAATGTGTTCCAGCCCCTGTCTTTGGCTGGTAGATGGTGGCTCTTCTAGTTATGCCTCTTCTTGTCACCTTCCCTCTATATATGTCTTAATCCAGATTTCTTCTCAGAAGGACACCAGTCATACTGGATTAGGTCCAATTTAATGACCTCTTTACAACCTGATTTCCCCTTCAAAGGCCTTATCGGTAATGGTCTACCCTCTGAGGAACTGGGAGGTGGAACTTCAACATCTGAATTTGGGGGCAACACAATTCAACTCATAACAGAGATGTTTGAAAGATTTCATCCTATCACATTTTAAAGATTGTCTGCAGTGCACGTAATGAACATTTTTAAGTCAGGTGCCTGGACTGTGCTGGATGTGGAGCATGTGAAGATGACTAAGACATGGTCTTTGTCCATTGATGTTGGTTTAATCAAATGTATGACTATAACTTCCTGAGTGTATCTGTTTACTTATCTCTTCCATTGACTTGTGGCCACTTTCATAGTTGGGTATCCCTGGAAGGACAACTAAGGTCTTGGCACATGAATGGCTTAACAGCCTTTAAGAGGCTCCTGGAAGGGTGCCCTTGTTCCTGAAAATGCTCAAAAAAAAAAAAAAAAATTGCGGAGAGGGGCTGGACCCTTTACCATTCATTTAGTTCCACTTCCTCATTTTACAGATAGAGTTCAGGCTTAAATGTGCACATCATTTGGCTGATTAGTGTCAGCGCCCAGACATCCTGGAGTGTGTTTGAACTTCCACTTTGTGAGCAAACCAGTATATCAGTTTGTTTTCTTTGCCACAAGTTCGTGCTTATCTAAGGGAACCCAGACTCTCATTGTCAGAAATGTGGGAAAGAACCTTGATTAAAAACTGATATTCTCTGCCAAAATTCCTAGATTATATATTCTAAAAAAAAAAAAAAAAAAAAGGTCTGGGGAGGAGTGTTTCTTCATGAGGGCATTTTATCCACTGAATGTCCAGGTTAGAGTTCATATATTCCAAAGGAGTTTGCCCCCATCTTGGTTGCTTTCTTGATCTGTAACCACTTCCTCCTTGTGTGTTCTGTGTTCTGTGACCCAGAAGCTATTGTAATACAAACATTTTTTCTTTCTTCTTGCTGCTGCTACTCTCCTCAAGACAGGAACTGTGGCAGAAAGGGAATGTGATGAAACCTGTGGCTGGCAGGGTGACACCATGGCAACCACAGCAGCCTGAGCACTTTCGCAGGTCCGAGCCCAGCTGCCTCTGCCCTCCTCAGACCCTCAGTACCTGAGCTCAGAGGAAGTGCTGGCCACTTTCCTGTTTCTGTTTTCGCTTTTCAGAATTAAAACCTTTGCCATCTCTGTCCATCTTTCACAGCTATTACCTTCTGTGTCCCTCTGAACTTGTTTGATTTATAACTAGAGCTCAGAGTATAGCATACGCCATAACTGATGAATTATGTAAAGTCCATGAAAAGAGAAAGGTGATTTTTGTAAAAGCCATTATTCATTTGTGCTGTCTTTAAAGAGAATCCCTCCTGCTGTCATCTTCTGTGATCCTGGTGCTGCTGCGAAGTAACTAGGGCTTTGTCCTCTCTGGGGTTGGGAGGTGATGAATGCCATGGGGGTGCTGTCTGATAGATGAACTGGCACTGCTGCTATGTCTTAGAGGCAGTAAACACGGATGCAAAACATTCTTCCAAGAATTGAGAGCGTCCATTTGTTTTGTTTTTATCCCCCTCTATTCCCCAATTCATACTCCATTAGGGTTCTCTTCCCCCTGATGTAATCTGAGGAGGGATCTTTTAGCTATTAGCGTTAGATGCATCACTTAGCAAATATTGAATGGGTTCCCTCCTCCCCCTTTTCTCTTTTTTATATTTTATTTTATTTATTTTTTATATCATTTTTCATTTTTGCACAATGTCTGCATTTTCATCTTGGTTATAGTCCCCCTACAGTTCCCATCCTCCTTGTTTTGACCGTAATCCCTCCTATTCTGCAACCTTCACCCCCACCCCAGTGTGTCTCTGGTTGATAGTTGCTTGTTGATTTTGATTTTTACTTTATTATAATTAGTCTTTTTCCTGGTCCCTTATTTAGGTTTTCTAAAGTTTAAGCTCATACCTCTGTACTGTGGTGACTGACCCAGACTATTGAAAAATCTCCTTCCTATTGTCCTTTTTAGGCCTCTTGCTGTTCCTTATTTGACTCCCTCTTCACTCTAACCGGCCACCTTATCTCTTCAATGGCCTCAGGAAATCATTTTGATGACTCTAAAGTCCATTTTGTTAACCCTTAGTTTTCTTTTGAGCAAGAAAGGTGAGGAACCTGTTTTGTAGTTATTTTCACAGTCACTTCTGCAAGTACCTAGGGAAACCTGGACTTTTATTTTTTTAATTGTGTTCTCCTGCATGAGCCACACATTTGTGTGTGTATAGGCTATGGGATACGATGTGGGGGGGTAATGCATTTTTCATCTTTTCTATTCTTTCTTGTTCTATACTGTTGGACTATAGAGTGCTTTCCCCACGGAACCACAGCCCTAATTCACTATATGGGACAAATTACTTAGAGATGCAGTTACTTAGAGACTGCAAGTTAGAGAACTTCTGAACCCCAAGTCACCAACCCCCTTATATACTTCCTTTCAGAAACCTCCTGAGGCACCCCCCCCATGTCTAGGTTAGGGGCTGACCTGATGTGATCCTTCTACTATGCCTGCTGTAGGTACTGTTTTTCCCATTAGATGGTAAATTCTGTGAAAGCAGGTGCTCTTTCTTATTTGTATTTCTATCACCTGTGCAGTGTCTGACATGCTAATGATTTCTGATGTTTGGGTACTGGGGTGCATGAAACAATTTCAGTTGAAAAACTTTCTATGATAATGGCTTCTGCCTCTAAGTTACTGCTTTGAAAATAACTGTATTTTTAAGCCCCAAACAAGAGAAAACTTATGTAAATATATATGTTACATTTGAAGATTGGTTTTGAGTAAGTAACCTCAACTATCTGGCACTCCTTTGGTATTTTATTTTTTTATTTATTCATATATTTATTAATGACTCAGAACTATAGCTGAACTACTCCTCTTCCTCTTCTCCTCCCCACTCCCCAGGGTGAACATGGAGGGAACAAATAATTTTGAAAGCAAAATCTTGAATAAAAAGTATAAGTCTAGAACAGGAAGGTTAGAAGGTTAGAAGGTTAGCAGGAAGGTTAGAAAAGAAACTAAAAAAAAGGAAAGATGATGATCAAAGGCAGAATAAGTATAAAAACTGGTAAGATTTAAGGAGAAAAAAGATATAATTTTCCCAATAGATGCAGAAACTCAGTCATAATGTTCATTCTTAGAAACCTAGGAATAGATGGAGAACAGAAAACCTATGTTGAACATTATTCTTAAGCGTGAAATACTAGAATTAAGGCAAAACTGTCTAATAATTTTGGAGGTTCTAACTAGTTAACTAGCACAGTTAACTAGAGACAAGAAATGTAAATAAAAGCAATAAAGATTTGAAAGGAAAAATCAGAATTTAATTATTTTCAACTATGTATAAAAATTATTAGAATTGTTGCTAAGTAACAGAAAGAAGACAAATTTTTAAAAATAATACAATATTGACAATATAAATATCAATAAGTCCAAAGATGTACAAGACCTTTGTGAAAAGAGTTTATTTACAGATAATATTTTAGAACAAGGCATTAAAGAAACAGACATATATATGAACAGGTAGATTTAGTATCATGAATGTGAATCTTCATATTAAGATCTATAGATTTAATGCAATCCCTGTCAAAATCCTAGTATGTCTTTTGAGGAATGTAGATAGAAGTGTGAAAGGTCAAGAATATCTATAGTAAGTTGGGAGAGACTCCTTCCATATACAAAGTTGTATTTAAGGTCATAGTAATCAGGCCTTGGGACACTGACCGAGGGATGTGAAAATTACCAGAGGAGCAAAGAAGAGCACCCTGGAACAAATCTGTTCATATATGGCAAATCACTAGGGAAAGGATAATCTTTTTTAATATATGGCACTGTGACAATTAGGTCAGGGAAAAATAATGAAATTGAATCCCAACATATACCTTAGAAAACTCAGTGGATCAAGGACTTAAATGTGAAAGATAACACCTAAGGAAAATAATGTAAAAGAGTAACTTTATCACTTTAGGTAAAGAAAGATTTCTTCAACATGATACAGAGAGAACTAGCTATTAAAGAAAAGACAGACAGATTGGACCACTTATAGATGAAGAGCTGATAAGCAAAGTGAAAAGATAAACCACAAACAGGAAGAAGACATTTACAACATCTGTAACTAAGAGAGAACTAGTATCCGGAATATGTGAGAAGCTCCAACATGTCCATAAGTAAAAGACAACCTAATAGAAAACTAGGGAAAGATGTGGTATGCTTGTGCAAACTGCTAATTTAGATCACGGTGCATTACTATTTTTGAGAAGTCTGACGACAAATACTAATTGTTGATGAAAATGTGAAATTGGGAATGTATATAACTACATTGTATGAGAATTTGGCACTATCTTATTTTCTTGAACATTCTCATTCCTGTGTTCCAGGAGTGTAGCTCTTTGGTTTCTGGGCTAGAGAAGTGTTTCTCCACTTTGTGTCTTACATTGGTTCAAATATGTGAATCCCTCTGCCCTCTGGCTGTCTGGGCAGGGCCTGGCATTGCTTGAACCGCAGATCTGTTGCCTTTGATCATGGGAATTTGTCCCAGTTTGTCATAGGAACAGTATAAAAAAGGTGGGTAAGCAATTTCCTAAAAGAAATGTTTATTAGCATATACATGCATATGTTTAGCAGTATTGTTTTAAATGAGAACAAAAATATGGAAGACATGGTTTAGTTAAGATAATTCTCTGAAAACCCACAGACATTAATTACTTAAAGAAAGACTTCGGCATATCGTTTCCTAACATCAGTGATATCTATTTCAAGTTAAGTGAGAGGCAGGGAAAAGGCTGAAGGAAAGTGATATTACTGCTGGCCAATATATATTTTCATTAACATGTAGTCAGAGCCGGGAGGAGGGATGATGAGGGCCAGGCCTGAGTTTTGAATCTGAATAGATAATGAAAGTTCCCAAGGAGAATGCTGTGAAGCCAAAGTGACATCTATCTGTCTTTTTTGACATTTCCCCTCTGTTCACTGCCAGATGAACAGGTGAATAATGTCTGCAAGCAGAATTTCATCCGTATAGCAGGAACGGCCCGCTATGTCCATGTTGTTTAATTTGGTTGAAAACACTGTGCAGTAATCCTCAGTCTTGTGTTCTGCCCTCTTCTGTGGTCTGTACATTCATGGCCTTCTTTTTAGAACTTTCACTGTTAGCCCCTCTTTCTCTGTCCCAGTTCAGAGGTAAACGTGGGTCCATGAGGAATAAGAATGATTTCCAAGCATTTCTCTGTGACGTGGCTTTCTTTATCCCTCTCCCTCAGTCTGTTCCAGTCCAATCTCATCATAATTCCCCTCCAAAAATCTGATACTCAGCCACAAAAACCTTATGTCCACACCAGCCTTCTCCTTTCTCCCACTTCAGTTGTCCTGTTTCTGTCTGCAACACTCTTTTACTGTCCTGGTCACCCAGTTTTGTTCGTTGGAGCCATTTTTCTGTTTCCTTTTTACCCAGTGTGGCACAGGGTTCTTTTATTTTTAAAATAATGACTCTTGGTTTCCTTCCTTCTCACTCCCATACCTGCTGCCCTTGTCTAAGTTCTCATCTTTAAGGAGTGAGAGAAATACAAGGGACAGCTGCTGTCCTGCCTCTATTTACATTTCTTGTGGCTAAACTAGACTTTGAACCTAGAATCATAAGGCATGGAATGTTTGTGTAGGGAAAAGATCATTGAGTTCAAACTTCTTATTTCATATTTGAGAAAGCAAAACCCAGAGAAGGTTGGTGGCTCAAGATGGACCATACACACAGAGCAGAGCTGGAACTAGAACCCCATGCACTGGAAGGTTAGTCCTGCTATTCTCTTCAGAGTGCCACATGACCTCTTAAGCATGCCCCTGAATTTAGAGCTGGCTTTGTGGCCACTTGTGTGTTTATCTTATGTCTCTCTGACTTTAGATTTTGAGGGGAAGGATTATATCATATTCACATTTGTAACCTTTGAACTGCTTAAGAGTCTCCTCTATAATTACTAAATTGAAGTTAAAATAGTGTCTTGCACCAACATGCTATCATTCCACTAGCTGAACCCCTCCTAGTTTTGACCATACTCACTGGCTCCTGCTTGCAGTCTTTGTCATTATTGTACTGCCTTTGTGATGTCCCAAGGTTTACTTGTCATGTGAAACCACCATCTTACATATACCCAGAAGTTTACAGTTTATAAATGTGTTTGCATAAAATATGCTCTAATTCTTCTACTAATCTTACTAGATAAATATTGCCATATTGAGGAAACAATTGGGAGAGGTCACGTGACTTGCCATAGGTCACACAGCTAGGAAATAAGTACGTCTTTGGACTTCAAATTGGGTGCTCTACATAATACCAGCTACTTTGCTTCCTATTTATTTGTCCTTTGTTGAAAATGGACAACATTTTGCTTCCTCATTCTGATAACTAGCTTCTTGAGGAGACTGAATTCTTTCTTTCATGCCATTCCTAATTGCTAGCAAACTCTTGGCACATAAAAATTGCTTATCAGAAGCTGTTGGGTTGAATGCTAGTATAATTTACCAAAAAAGAGCATGTGTCAGAGGAGTCCCAAGTCATTTTTCTGAGTCATTTCTGAATGAAATCAGCAGGGAACAGAGGGAATCAGAGGAAGGAAGAGACTGTTAGAGAAAACTGGATGGTAGACACAATTAGCATTTGAGTGACAGCGGGTCTGTTGTCAGTCTAGTGGTGAGGGGTGGTGGGGAAGCAACACATAAGAATCCAGTCTTCAAGAAATATGCAAGTTGACTGGGGAGTTAAGACATATTCATGATATTGGAGAGGAGTACTTAGAAGTAACGTAATACAGTATAGAAGTTAACAAAAATATTAAGAAAGTTTGGCAAAAACCCAGATGACTGGATCAAAAGATGGTATATATACACCACGGAATAGTATGCAGCAATGAAAAAGATAAACTCATGCCATTTGCAGCAACATGGATGGGACTGGAGGGGATTATGTTCAGTGAAGTAAGTCAGAAGGAAAAAGAGAAATATTGGATGGTTTCACTTACAAGAGGAATATTGGGAATCCAAATAAGGATCCAAATATGTGTGTGTATGTGTGTGTGTGTGTGAAATTATACTCCCCAAATTATATAGTTTTGTAAATGAATGGTATATCAATAAAATTTATTATAAGATAGTAATTTTTTAAAAAAATTATTTATTTATGCATACAAGAACTGGGGTGTAGGCCAAAGGTGTAGGGGGTGAGAAGATTCACCAGAGACAGAGTGGGGAGAAGAACAGGCAGATCTACTGAAACACACTGCTAAGGGGAGCAGCGGGCAAGACAGGAGAGGTCTGCTGCACAATGTGGGTTAGCTCCATGGCTGGGGATTGAACTCATGCTGCAGTGGCTGCCAATAGCTTCATAGTGCTGAGACTTAACCCCTTGTGTCATCAGGGAGGCACAAGATAGTAAATCTTTAATAATCACAACAATCAAAATAAATATAGCTGTTTATAAAATTTTTAATAAGTGAAAGGGACTCAAATAATTGTAATGTCATTTGTGCATGCAGTGTGGTGAGCATCATTCTGTGGATTTTCTGGTAATGCCTCATTTCACATGTTCTTGGGCACTTGCCCAATAAATCAGTGAGATGTTTTGGAAACTACAATACTTGGACAACTAAGTTATTATTTCCAACTCTGCCTTTCCCCAAAAGGGTAACAAAAACCATGGACAGACCACGTGCCCAAAATTTTGGCTTGAAAAATCACACTGCTTCTCCTGAGTTCATAAACATTTATACCTGCACAAAAAGTAAACCTCTTCTGTTAGGATGTCTGTGAAAAATGTCCACTTTCCTAATGGTGGAAGTCTAGATAAGTTCTTTTATGAACTTCTCTCTCCTACAAGGAACATAAGATTAAAACTTTTTAGATTATCATAAAACTGTAATGTTTCTTTTTGTGTCAAATGGTCACAGCTTAGAACTATTTTACAGGAGCTAAAGGAAATGTGTATCTCATCTGCTTAGAGGTACTAGCAGTAAAAGGAAATGATTGCAAATTCAAAATTTTAGTTTCTGTATAGAATAATTTTATTTATCATGATCTATGCAGTAAGCTCTAAAATGTAAATATATAAAAGCTTTTCATATATGGATACTCGTATATGAATTTTTAAGATGATTCATCATTTCTAGGGAAATTATCTTTGGGATCTATAGTTAGAAGTTCTGGTTTATTTTTAATGCTTGATAGCTATATAATTTGATAATACATAACAATAGTATTTTTATGTGATGTGAAAATACATAAAGTTCTAACTTAAAAAGGATTCTTGGATAACTTCTTTTTTAAATGGGAAGACAATTTCTGAAATCAAAATTCTCTACAAGCCTTTGCTATCAGATTTATTGGTATGTGGAAGTGAACTTTATATTTTAAAAAGTAGATTTGTTAAAACATGATTATAAAATTATGAGATTGATTTTTCATGTGAAAATTTAAAAACTTTTTCCATTATTTACTATCACCTGCCTCTCTTACAAATATAATTTCACTTCATCCTCATTTAAAGTTAAATATTAGATATTTTCTCTAAGCAAATAAAATTTGTAAAATGTTTGCTTATAAACTCATGATTTCTTATAAACTCATGAACACTTATATCTTAATGGTGTTCTTTTCACTGCTTTATAGTCCTCTTCTCTGCAATTTTATTTACCTTCTCTACTATTGCAGATTCATTATCCCTTGACTAACACTGAATATTTACTTTGTGCTACTAAATATATATTGAGGTTTCTTTAGCCACTCCTGTGGTAACAAAGCCCACTAGTTTGTTTCTGAGTGACTGTTTTGCCACCTCACTTAGCCCCTATATTCTTAGCATCTTGCCTTCAACTATCTTTCTGAGAGGGGCATTCAGAAAACAGGAGCTTGGTCCCCATAGGTGCCTTTTGTTCCAGGCATGTCTGGCTAATAACGAAGGAATGCTTTGGGGGACCATGTTTTAACCTGGATTCTTGGTTTGCATCCGCTCTAGGGAGGAGGAGAGGATCATTAGTGAAGGAAGCTGGTTGGATCAATCAGGGAACCTTTGAAATTGGATGGACTAAGCAAGGGAGAGCATCTTAGATTTGAATAAATTGCCCAGACTTAGAAGGTAAGAGAATCTTTCTTGGTTTTGATAAAGTGGTAACTACTTAAGGCCTTTCCCAACTATTGTTCCAGCTGGTTGTGCCCAGCAAAGTGGTCTCCATAGTTTATGTGGGTAGGTGTCCTGAATTCTTGAAATATTCTCTCCCATATCCATTAGCCACCTCACCCCTTTTTGATCTGCTTTAAAATTTATCATTTATTTATTACTTTTTATTAACATTGGTTTACATTGCTGTTTGTACCCTAAAGGTAAAAGGTCTCCCCTCTCCCCCCCTCCCCCGCCCCTTCTTCGAACATCTTAAATTTTTAATCCTTTCTATACAGGATACCTAGACCACTTTTCTTTTCTTTTTTTTTAAGTATTTATTTATTTATACAAACACTGGGTACAGTCAGAGGCCCGGGAGAGTGAGAGAATTCACCAGAGCGGGGAATGGAACAGACAGACCAATGAAATATACTGCTGAGGGGAGCAGCGGGTATGACAAGAGAGGTCTGTTGTACCATGTGGGGCCCTCGCCCCGGGGCCGGGGATCGAACCGGCGCTGCAGAGGCTGCGGGCAGCTTTGCAGCCCAGTGCTCAACCACTGTGCCACCGGGGGAGGCCCTACATAGACCACTTTTGATTAAGAAAATTGTAGAAAGTTAGTAACTGCCACAAATGAACACCAGGCGGTGGCACTTCTCAATTTTCCAGAGCTCTGATTTGCAGAGTGTCTGAATGCATTGCTCTGGGTCTCTGCTCACACTTGCTGGAATCAAGCTTGGCAGATTTGCATCCACAGGTTGCTTGTCTCCATATTTCTCTGTAAATTTGTAGGATTCCTACAGATTTTTTTTTTTTTTTAACTGTGCTTAAGAGTATTTTCTAGCTAGATTAGCCCAATGAGGGTGCTCGGGCTGGGAGTCTGAATACCAGTGCAATGAGTGACTGGATTACTTGGTTAGTTTTGGTTGCTGGCTTCCAATTTTCAGCACAAATTGCTGGTAAAGAGACGGGTCTCTTAAAGGGGGGTGCTGCCTCTTGCTTTATTATGGCATTTGGTCTAGATTTTTCTCAGGACTATTGAGCCCTAAACCAACAGATCACACCCCCCATGTTTGAGTCAGTGATCCATATCCCCAAGTCTCTTTCCTTATAGACTTCTTCATTCTTTCAAGCTCCAGGTAGCTCTTTTTCACCAGGGACACCTAATATATTTCAGATTTTCCCTTCTGCATGAGAAAGAGTCTGAAGACTGTGATAAGTGGGGGAGATCTGAAAGGATGCATCTTTAGGAGACGCTGAAAAAAATAGCTTCACAGACCTTACACATGAGTTGTTACTCAAAGGTGCTTAAGGCAGACAGGATGTGTTTGGGTACAAAGCTGAAGACATGTGTGATGACCCACAGCTGTGTTAAAGGTAGAGGTTTTGCAGTGGTTTTTGAAACATATACAACAGAGCACTTGTTAAGCCCTTGCAAGGCCCACAGGCTTTGCTGGTGGGTTCTTATAGTCATTTCTTTAATCAGAATGATTGAATTTTCATCCATTTTGTATGCTGAAGCAACACATAGATTTTATTTGAAGAAACTTGCTAAAGGAAATTCACAAACCAGAACAGTTTTCTGAGGCAATGAAGGTTTGCTGCAATGGTATGATGTGGGTTTTCTGAGACCCTGTGCAGAAGTATCCAGCTAGCTGTGAAGAGACTGATTTGCTGTGGACAAGTAAACCAGACCTAGAATAGTTTCATCATATTTATAGAAGGCAGACAAGGAGCTCCCCAAACATAAGATAATCTCCATAATGATCTATAACAAATGTTATGATGTAACATATTGTGTTCATTTTTATTGCTCAAGTGACTATCCTAACAGGATGAAAGCAAACCTGTGCTGAACAGATGTGCCCGAGCCTTGCCGTCAGTTGTTGAGTGTGGATTGTGTATGCTTTCTTTGTCATTGCACAAGAGTGAACACATTAATACACTCTGACTTTTTTTTTTACTTTTCATTTTTAAAAAAAGATTTATTTATTTATGCATACAAGATCTGGGGTATAGGCCAGAGGTGTGGTGGGGGTGGTGGTGAGAGGATTCACCAGAGACAGAGTGGGGAACAGAACAGGCAGACTGACTGAAATACACTGCTGAGGGGAGCAGCCAGTGAGACAGGAGAGGTCTTGTGCCTTGTGGGTCCTCCCTGGCCGGCCGGGGATCAAAGTTGTGCTGCAGAGGTGGTGGATAGCTTCACAGTGCTGTGCTCCCTTGCGTCACCAGGGAGGCCCCACTCTGACTTTTTTTTTAAAAAAGGAAAGAGAAAATAGGGAGGCAATGTACATCTCTTTCAATTATTGAGACATTAATAAGAATTTAACAGTAAATAGAATTTCAGGTAACTTGTATGTACTAAAGATAGATATATAAATGACTTAGCAAAACAGCATTAAGTGAACAATTTGGAGGTATGTAAGTCTGGTAGAGAGTTCATTTGACTATATGAGATGTTAATCCTGCTAAAAAATAAAAATAAAGAGAAAAAGCACATTTAAAAATATTTTTTTTGAAAAAGCACATTTGAAATAAAGCTTACAAAACTCTTAAGATACCTCCCTGGATCATAGGATTCCAAAAAAAACACAAACAGAACACCACAGATTTGAACCCGTTCTAAGTCTGTTAAAGCCTTGTTCTTGAATGTTGCTTAATATTCTTTAAGCCATTCTCTTGTGCTTATTTTCTAAATACAAATATGATTCAGTTTCTTTAAAATTAACAGAATAACTAATAAAGCATAAATGAGAATATATCAGGTTGGAAGACACAATGGACAAGCTTAAACTAGAATATATGTAATTCTGCATTCAACAAACAAGAAATATAGATCCCCTTAAAGTAATCGTGGAACACTTATGAAATTTAACTTGTCTTAACAAATCCCCCCCAAATTTTATATTATTCAGGTCATATTTACTGACCCAAATTCCATAAAATTAGAAATTAGCAACAATAAAAAAAAAATAATGATCTGATAGGCTGATTTAGAAATCAGCTGGACGGCTGCAAGTACATAGTAGTTCCTCCGTTCTTTTGCATAAATCAACCAAGGCACACCCCATTCCATAAACAGCTGCTAGCAGTCAAGGCTAAGGCTGCATACTGAGGAAGTGGACTAAGAAAAGACTTTTTGAGACTCAGAAAGAAGTATAACTGATTACACCTTGTTTATTAGGTGAGTTTCTTTCCTTTCCTTTTGATTTGGCCATAAAGAATATAATATTTAGAGAGCAGTGAAACAGAGTTGTTAAATGTGTTAATGTAGAGATAAACATGACAAGGACCTGTAGCTATCAGTCTTATTGACACCTAACAGAAGAGGCTAAAAATTTTAATATCATCATTTTAGTGGCATTAAATCATCAGGAAATAGTTTGATTTTTGAACCTATTTGTTTTTAAAATAATTAAGTTGATTTATGTTAGAAATAATGTTTTAAATTTGTGGCCAACTTATATTCATTGGCTGCCTTTTTCATTAACATTATGATAAAACCCAAATTGGCTGTGTTGAGAAGCTCTAGGGATTCTGTAATGTCTCCATTCCCAGGTGTCACTGAGGGTAGATTCTTCCTTCTTGGCAAACTAGAAGTCTCTGAAGACCTAGTAGCACAGGAGCTTATGGAAAATGATATAATATCTTGAAGTTACCATAGCAGCTCACTGTGTTTCAAAGAAAGTATATATTATTTGGCATTGTTAGCTTAAGGTAGTTTTTGCATGCACAAACTGGAGTTTGAAGAGTTCCTGGAAATAAGTGACAAGAAGGCCAGAAAAGGAAAAAGGGTTGAGAGGTCATGGCTCAGGGGTAAATGTTAGGAGTGAGGCTACTAGAATCCAAAATGGCATGTAGTAATGTAGATGTTAGACCAGGGGAAATAGCAGCAATGAAGATATGGGAATTTGGTGTGCTTTATTTATTTATTTATTTTTAAAGATTTATTTATTTTTATACTAAAGCTGGGGTACAGGCCAGAGGTGCGGGAGGGTGAGAGGATTCAGCAGAGACAGAGCTGGGAACAGAACAGGCAGACAACCAAAATACACTGCTGAGGGGAGCAGCGGGCGTGGGACTCTCCCTGGCTGGCCAGGATTGAGCCCACGCTGCAGAGGCTCCAGACAGCTTCACAGCGCTGCGCTCAACCTCCTGTGCCACCAGGGAGGCCCGAATTTGGTGTGCTTTAGAATGCACCTTGTACCTGAAGAACGTGTTCCTGGGAGCCCAGAACAACTCTGCACTGTCGTGGTTGGGAAGTGTGAGGGTGTGGGCTAGGTAGGCAAGGGGAGAAGCAAGCCTGTATATGGTGCATCTTAGTAGCCTTTGTAATTAGCTGTGTGCCAAACCAGCGGTACAACTTAGCCTTGAGAATAGGTTATGTGAGGATGGGAGTCCCCACTATTCACAGATCCTGTAGGTATACAGTTATAGCAGCTCATCCCAGAAAATTCAAGGTATAGTTTGTGCCCCTGTTTAAGAAGTTGAGAGCATGATTACAGTGCACTGTAAAGAGCACCCTTATAAAACAACAGAGAAAATAGTATCCTAGTGTGCAAATGGTTAGATATATAATCTAGATGGAATTTTTTTTAATGGAGTGAATAAATATAGAGCACTCATTCTGATTTTTCTAAAAGGCAATGATCAATGAGCCCCTCTCTTTCCTAGTTACTACCAACTCAGGATAATTTTTGTTATTTGCACAGTCATTCACAACAGATCTTCTAATTCCCGATTTTTTCCATCCTAATATTTTTCTTGGAATGAAAGAAGCATCACCACTCCTTCACAAAGTGAAGCAGTCCATTTCTTGATTGGTGTTTCCCCTGACAGATTAACATCTTTCCTGTGTGATAGCACATGAGAAGCCTGAGACAGGTGAGATATAAGAGGGCAGGCAGGTTGTGTTGGTCAAAGGTCTTAGTAGGTGTGTCCCACATTCTACGAGGACAGGCTTGGCAGAATCCCACACTCCATTTCTAGGTCAAAAATGGAATGGTATTCTATGTTTTGCAACCCTGGAAATGTGGTTGCCAATGTCTAGTCTGCTAGTGCTACTTAATGTCTGATACTCAGCTGGTGGGACCAGTGCCATCACCCCTCATTTCCATCTTTGACTCTCAGAAATTTGGTGGCCCTGTCACAGTGAACAACTCTTCACTATACCTCTTCAGAGCTTGTTAATAGCAGAATTCCCTGTATTAACCAGTTGGACTCGCAAGCACCCTGTTTCCTGTAGCTCAAGTCATTCTTCTTTTTCGTTTTTGGAAAATGTTCTTACTCCATTCTTTGAGAGTTTTATTATGTTTCAGTGTCAGACCTTAAGGTGTAGTGGGAAAAGCACTGAGCTTAAAGCCATGAGATCAGTGTTTGAACTTTAATCAGGTTTAGTCCTATGAACAGCTGTGATGTATCGATCTCCATTATGCATTTTGCTACTCACTTCATGCTAGTGAGTGGTGGGGTATCCTGTTGTTTGAATGTAGGAGACCATGACTCCAAGACCTGTGCAATACTGTCTTTTATGTGTGCATAGAAAACAATCACTGAGTGGGGATAGACGTTACAGCTTTTTTTTTTTTTTCTTGGTACATCTGTCAATTTCTTGAAGACTTACCAGCTTTGTGGTATCTTTAAGAAGCATATTTATTCATGGGTTGGGCGTTCCATTACAGTGTCATATGATTGTGTCCATTGTGAACTGCTTTCATGTTATTTGAGAAATTACTCAGCAAACTAAACAGCCACTCCTATTGCCACCAAATTGTCTATATTTTATAAATGACATATTCTATAGCATGCCATTTTCCCTGTTAATCTTATGGTCACAAAATAAGAGGTGCTTGTCACAAACTGTAAGTCATATAACACCCAGTGTTTTGGTAATTTGACTTTTTGTAAATTACTATAAATATTCATGTTCTGATCCTAAAAGGGGTTTGGGCAACAAATAATGCCTTTTGAGTAAATAACGGATCAGTGATCTCCATTAAAAAAGAAAACATAAAGCCAGTATCTTATTTGAGTCATTGACAGTGGTTTCCAGAAGAATATTTTCTACTTTCAAAAATCATTTCAGTGCCCCCCCTCCCGCTTTCCTGAGGTGTGATTGCTTATATTATTTGTTTACTGGGTTTTGCTGGTTACCTGCTGAGATGATGGAACATTGCAGAAATAATAGGTTGACTCCTGGATTGAGATTGCTTGTTTTTTTCTTTATCCTAGTCTCATTAATACTCATAAAGAGTTTGTGAATGTCTGGTGGAAGCTTTATGAATAAAATATGTTGGGAGGTCCTGGCAATATTTGGAAGTATATATTTAATTCAGCAGTACTTGCAGATAATTTAATTTTTCTCTCTGAAGAACTTGCTATGTTAAAATATCACTGCCTTCTAGAAATTAGTCTTTTCACTTTGCTTAAATGAGGAAAACAAAATTTCTAACTAGCAGGCACATTTACAAACAATAAGCCAAATAATATGTAAATTTAGAACCTGTCAGTTTTTAGCCATGAATATCTCCCCTTCACTATGAAGGATGGGTCTATGGTTTTATTATAAAATATCGTATTGATTGTCATGCCCTTATTAATCATAGGTAGTGGAGGAATTTCTAATCAGTTACAATTTAATATTTTAAATTTGGATTAAATCAAACTGGTTTTTCAATAGAGACAAAGAAGAACCAGATTCCAAAGTTCTATTTTTCAAAGCCTTGGATTTCTACTTCTCTGAGATCTTTGCATAGACAAGTTCTTTGTTTCTAATTCATCTGCTCCTCTCTCAACCTATTCAGGAAGCAGAACTATCTTCTTACACCTTGACCAGAATGAAAAGAGGAAGCGCACGTGCATAGAAGTAGACACATCTCCTCTTGTGGGCATGAACAGCCTCACGAGTGGGCGGTGTATATCTTGCTTTGGCAGTGAAAGAGATGTATTTCACATCAGAGGACAGGAATTGCAGAGGTCTGGAGAGTTGTAGCAGAGTTCATTTAACAAATACAAATTCCCCCTTTTCATACCTTGGCACATTATAAAATACCTCTTCTTTCCCGCCCCCATGCTGTGTGACTTCTCTTCCCCTTTTCTAGTTGTCTCTACCATGTGATTCCTCCAGAATGTCAGGTAGGAGCCAGCAATGACACTGTGCAAATATAGGAAGCTAACTGCTTTTTAATATTAAACTTAAAAACACACAAAGGCTATAGTTCTTTGTCAAACATTGCTATGTGGGCATTTTACTCCAAATGAATCCCTGAATAAGGGGACATTAAAGTGTATGTCCTGGTAGTATAATTCTCAAAAATGTTGATGTTCTGTTATGTTCTCTGCAAAGAAATAAAGTCTTATACAAGCACCATATTCTTATTTATACATCTAAATAATTTTGAGTCAAGGTGAAGAAGGCTCACATTGAAATATTTAGTAACCATTTGGAATAATTCAAAAATATTTTCCAGAAAAAAAAATCTATACAATTTACCCCATGTTTCTTATTTTTTCTTTATTCTCTCTAGAACTTCAGATTTTATTCTTTTTGCCTTTTCACATGCATGCCAAATATGTGGCTTGTACACAGAACATGAAGGGAAATATCAGTGTGGACTATGAATTTTGGTGTTGTGTTATATTATGTTTTTGAGGAAAGATTCAACTGTTTGTAAGGCTTGACTTACTTGAAAACCCAAGAAGCACTTAGATTCATTAAGAGAACTTAGACTGAGATGTTGCTAGAAATCTAAGGTCTAATGTCAGGAAGGAAAATGAAAATACATTTTCCATTTTGAGTGTTGGCTCCCGTTATACTCTGGCACCAAGCAGATAGTTGTTCAGTAAATGTTGAATGAAGGAATGAGAGTGAAAGCCCGAAGGATTTTCACAGAGAAGTCAAGGCAGTATCAGGAAAATTATCCTTCTTTGAGAGGAAAATTTCAAGCTAAAGATGAATGACTGACCCAGACAAGTCTATAGAGAAATGAAAAATTTCATGGTTTTTCTCTTCTCCTTCCAGTTTAAACCTCCTATGGTTTAAAGACAGAAAGGAAGAGGACTTACGGGGATGGCATGAGTATCACTATTTGTTTTTTCTTGGGTTTGCTGGGACTAATGATGCATACAAGCCCTCAGTTTATGACTTTTCTGTTTGGGGGAACCCATCAGAAGGAAGGAGCTTTGTGATCTAGGCACTGTAGAGGCAGAAATATAGAGCCGTCTTTCCAACATCTGAACTCCACCCAGCCTTACCCAAAAGCCATTTATCACTATAGCTGTAGGCACTGCAGAAAACTTTTGATACCTGAATCAAAACAACTATGACTGAGCTTCCTTGCTCTGAAGGAAAGGATGAAGAGAGGGCAAAATTTTGGTTTGTTAGAAAAGGATGTGAGACTGGAATTTAGGAGACTTAGAATCTAACTCAGCCTCATTTCTTACAAACTGATTTATATGGTTCATTGGTTTCTTTAGGCCTCAGTTTTCTCTTCTGGAAACTAGAGCATTCAACTGATGGACACTCCAGCCCAAGATCACATAGATAAGACTCATTGTTTTGTTGGAATGCTGTGGAAGCTTTTGTGATGGATATAATCCCCTAGGTGATTGTATTTCAACTTGAAGAAATTGAATTTCTTTCTATGATTTTTCTAAAGGTTCAAGTTCTGTTTACAGTACGAATAGATTGTACCATTACATGCCTTGGTGACAAAGAACTTGATAAGGCTATTAGTAATATTATTGCTAAAAACAAGTTTTAATTATTGGGCAATTAACACAGACCAAACAATGTGCTAAAAGCTTTCTGTGGATTGTGTCACTTAATACTCAAGACAATCCAATTAGGTCAGTGATCTGGTTATCTCCATTTTACAGTGGACAGAATTAAAGTATTCGAACCAAGTCACACAAAGAAGAGTAAGAACTTGAACCCAAGTCTATTTGCCATCATATTAAGAGAATATTCAGCCATCATATTAAGAGAATATTCAGTCTCTATATAGTATAAGACTTTAAGTTCCTTTTAAGGATGATAAGCAGGAAAAAAATTGTATAGTATTATTTGTGGCACTTGGTAGTTATTCTCAGTAATATTATCTCTCTTCCCTTTGACTCTGTACTGCCTTTGGGTGAGAAAGAAAAAAAAATGGCTTTTTGGCTTTTAGGAAATGATTTTTCTATTTGCAGTGATTTTAGAATAATTCTGCCTAATGGTAGGAGATTGTAAGGTTGGAATCTATGATTGACTTTAATAGGAAACTTCCTGGAGAATTTGCGTTATGGTGTGTGTGTGTGTCTGTGTGTGTGTGTGTGTGTGTGTGTGTGTGTGTGTGTGTGTGAGAGAGAGAGAGAGAGAGAGAGAGAGAGAGAGAGAGAGAGAGAGAGACGCTTGCACAAGTCAGAGACAGAGGGAGAGAGCACTTTCCCTTTTGCTCTTAATTAAAACCACTCTTTCATGTTTCATTCCCTGAAAAACAATTAAAGCCTATTTTATTTTTTTAAATAAGGAAGATCATTGACTTTCTCTTTGGGTAATTATCACCACATAGTACATGTTGAGGAAGTGGGTGTTTCTCGCCTTCTCTTGCTAATCTGATGAGAGCGAGGGTGGAGAGCACTTTGAAAAAATATTTGTGAAAGGAGGAGAGATAGAATTGAGCTGAGTAAGAAAATTTTTTGCATGTCCCAAATTAGGAGCATTTCTTCCTTTTTAGAAGGCATTTCCTTGAGCTTTTTAGGTAATACTTTCTTAAGGAGATATGGAGTTTTAAAGATCTTTGGTTAAAGCCCTCTTCTTAGGTTTTTGCTTTTTTATTTTATGAGTTTTTAGGTTAAGGACTAAGTTCTTTCTTGCTGTTCTGGGGAAGACAGGGATAGTATCTGCAGATTCACCCTTGCAAGCTGGGTTGCTAGATGATGATGCTAACAGCAGTTAATACTTACATAGGACTCTGTGCCAGGCACTTTATATGTACATATCTCGGGCCCCACAACAGCACTTTGAGATAGGCTTACTATTGTGCTTCATTAAATCGAAACTATGTCGCAGGTGCATTCTTGGCCTTGCAAGAAGATGGCAGTGAAAGGAGAGACCACATGAAAAATGGTATCTCCAGCAGCACCTGATTGAACAGCATGATTCTCAACAACATGCGTTGTGAGAATGTGAAATGTAAGATGTACCTCAGTGATAAAGAAGTTAAAATAAGAAAGTATATTCATGTTAGGACTAGTAAAATAGGAAATCATTCTTGTTTCACAGATGAAAAAGTCAAGGCAAAAGATATTAAATTTTCTAAAGTGACATGACTGGATTCAAATGCAGGTGATTTAATTTGAGAGTCTGTGCTCTTCACTTCCACTTTTTTTTTTTTTGTCTTTCAAAAATACGTTGGAATTGAAGCCAGACTATCATGTGAGTAGACTGCCCAGTTAGTGGTCCCTTCATTGTGGCACCTGTAATACAATGGCATGCAGATCCTTATGAAGGAGGAAGTGTTTGTGGTATGTGCCAGCTGCCTCTAGGGCTGTGATGAGGCTTGTTGCTCGAATACATATAAAGTGCTTGTCACATGGACCTCTGACCTAGGCTGCTAACCCATTTTTAGTAAGAGCAATGCCAATAGGAAGCAAGTAGGAAGCTTTGATGAACTTGTTTCCCAAGCACCAATAGGCAGGAGTATTTGCTGGAAATGGGGTCTACAAAGGGTTGTTTTGGTGCCCCAAATGTTTCCCTTTCTGCTCTAAAATGTTGACATAAATTTAATTTACATTTTTTTTCTATCCTTGGGGAATGGAGTGTTTTCTTTCTGGAGAAGAGCCCCCAGAAATATCACTCAACACTTAAGTAGCAAAAATAAGAAACACAATAATTTTCATATAAAAATGGTTTTATATGAAGCCCTGCCAGCAGTCAGAACTTAACATGAAGTTGTCCTCACTGTGCGATGGTGAGCAGTGATGAGACAACCATGTAGTGTGGTTTTGGGGTTGTAGTTTGCTATTGACTAGGATTATTTTCTGCTGGAAGACAGAATAATTCCATTCACTAACTCCAGGCTTTGATTTATGGGACTGCAAGCTGAGATAAGGAGACTCATCATCAACACCAAACTCAAACCCTGAAAAATCTACTATCTCTTGGAAGACCTGCCTGCTTTCTGAATGCTTTTATTTCCTTGCAGCTTCCTTACTCTTTAGAATTCTGGTCTGTACTAGCCTAGACCAGCCTGGTCATTGTAACCAACTTAAGAAAAACACTATATGGCCTCCAAACTTGTTAAAGATTTCCCTATTTAAAATCTCTGTTATGTTGTTGGGACATGGTTTAATGTTTTGCTGCAATGTGCCTGAGATAAAATGGGAGGTGGGTGAGTTTTCAAGGAAGGAATTCTGAGCCACTTTTCACACCTTTCCTTAATTGTCAGATTCTCCTATGACAGTTCTCCTTGCTCCCCCCCTGTTTACTGTAACTCATGTGAGCCACTCAAGTTAAGAATGACACTGTGGTAGAAATAAATTTGGGGGTATAGATTGTCTGTAATGCAATAATTCTAAGTAAAAATTTAAATTTGTTCAGTGCACATGCAAAGCAACAAACCATTGCTCTGGTGCTTCTGATGATCCTTTTTTTTTAAATTAAAAAATATATGTATCTATTTTACATCAGTTTTTCATTTTTGCACATGTATGCATTTTCTTTCTTTTTTTTAAGATTTATTTTGTATTTATTTATACAAGCACTGGGTACAGTCAGAAGCGCGGGAGGGTGAGAGAATTCACCAGAGCCAGAGCGGGGAGCAGAGCAGGCAGAAGGACCGAAGTACACTGCTGAGGGGAGCAGCCGGTGGCAGGAGAGGTCTGCGCCTCTCCTCCAATGGCGGGGGGAGCAGCCAGGGATTGAACCGGCACTGCAGAGGCTGCGGGCAGCTTCGCAACTCAGCGCTCAACCGCTGCACCACTGGGGAGGCCCAGCACATGTATGCATTTTCATCTCAGTTATTGTCCCCGTAAAATTCCTACCCCCCACCCCTTGTTTTCATCCTACTCCCTTCTCCCCCGCTGTAGTGTGTCTCTGGTTTATAGTTGCCTGTTGATTTTGATTTTTACTGAGAATGTAAACTGGTCCAACCACTATGGAAAGCTGTGTGGAGGTTCCTCAGCCTGCTTAAATTGGAGCTTCCATATGATCCAGCAATTCCACTCCTAGGTATTTACCCAAAGGACACAAAAACATTAATTCAAAAGGACACCTGCACTCCTATGTTTATTGCAGCACTATTTACAATAGGTAATTATGGAAACAACCCAAATGCCCCAAAATTGACGATCCTTTTATGTGTCTAGTTTTGAATTGTTTGACCATTTGATCAGTCAGTTTGGAGTGTTTTGAACCAATTTTTTTTTTAACCAGTCTAAGCCAGTATAAATCAGTTATAGATGACTTGAACTAGATACAAACCTTTTAATAAAATTAAAGGATGACATAGTTGGAGATAAATTTAATTGTTAAGCACCAATCAGTAAAATATTCTCTAACCATCAGACCTTATTTGAGCCAATCAGAACCTGCTTGTCCATGTCAGAACTAATTCGAGCTAGTTAAAATCAGTCCAAAGAAATGTGAGTTATTAAAAATAGACCCACATAATTTTGGTTAGCTATAACTGATTTTAGCCAAAGTGGTTTTAGAGCATTAGAGATGGTTTTGTAAGTAGAACTTTTTTAAATTGAACTCTCACTCTAAACTAGTTTGGACACAAAGTTTGGGGTTAAGTGGGCATTGGACTTGGAGTTAGGAGACCTGTGCTTTATACTGCAGAGATCAGTTAGCCTCTCTGGGTTATGTTTCTTTCTTTAGAAAACCGAACCCAAGAGGGTGAAAGATTTGTGCATTTATTTTCAGATCAAGAAACAGATAACTGTCTAAAGGTATCGGTGGAAGAGTACAAAGTGATTAATTTTGGTGCTGCTCTGTGTGGCATTGGTTTGTTAACACTTTCTGGCATTTGGTTTGTTAACACTTGCTTTATGGTACCCTGGTTTGGGAGAAAGATGTTATATATTGCTATCAACACAAGTAGAAGACAAAAGCCATGAAGGTCATTTATGGATTTACACATGTAAGTCCTCTCTCAAGATAACTAAACCCGTTAAATTTTGGTGCAGCAGAGATAGTTTTATTTGTCTGAATACCACTCACGCATGCTCAGAGAATTCTAGAATAGTGATGTCATCATTGGTGACAGCATTTCTTCCTGTGCCTTAAAACATAAAAATACAGAAGTGATCATCTTTTCAAATTAAAAATAAGGAGGAAATAAGGTAGTCACAATGTCTTTTGTGTCATTCTCATTGCAGAATTTGGAGTCTGCTTTCTCATTAAACATGATCTGGATCTGCTTTCAATTCTTAACCCTTATTTCTAAATAACTTTGTGCCAATTGAGATGCTATGATGTGATATAGTAGAATATTTATGTTTATATAAGTCATCGTCTTCTGAAGAAGAATTCTGTTGAATGCCGTTCCTAACAGTGGCCTACACCTGTTAGTCTTTATAGTGTGCAAATACAATTATGAATGTCTGTAGAGACTCTGCCCTTATTGACTGTCTAGTCATGCTGAATGTGAAGTTGCAAATATGCACTAAGGCACACTGAGGTAGTATATTGCAATGGCCTTAGGGACTCAGCAGGAATTTTGAGCATAAGATGAGTCACCAAATTGAGGATGGAGTAGAAAAAGGCAACCTGGAAAATCAATAAATGACCTTGTCTGAGTCTAGTAATTTTATGGTTCTATGGAAATAATCCTGTAGGAAGCATTTAATATTATGACAGTTTCTGGAAGTGGGACAATGGGGAAAGGGTATGATGAGAGGAGAATCAGCAGCATCTAATTGCAAGGCAGCAGCGTGTGTGAGGATGGGTGAATACATTTGTATGCTTGAATGGACAAATAAAGTTGTCAGTGGTAGTGAGATAGCTGCTTATTTTTCTGAATTTCAGGAGGGTTTATTAACATTAGCAATAGGAAAATAAGAAGTGATAGGTGACATTTTTCAATCAGATTGGTATTTTGAATAATTTGAATCTACTTGAAGGATAAAAATAAACCATGAAAAGTGCAGATTGTAAAGGATAAAAAAAAATCATTGTTAGGTATTGCTGGTAAAAACAAGATTATTTTCTTTTTAAAGTGTACTTTTGTTTTTGAATCTCTATTAAAAAAAGAGTATAAGCATTGCTTTTTAGAATAAATTTAGCAAATTTAGATAAATGATCTGTTAGTTGTGGAACTCTGGTCTCTGAGCAGTGGTTGCTCAAATTTGGACTTAGTTCCTGAGTGAGCAGTAATAGTCCAGAAAAGTCTGACTTAATATGCAATAAATAACAACAACAACAATAATGATGTATAAGGAAACTACAAGCAAATCTTCCTGTGAATTTAGCATTATCTTTGACGAAACTACAATGACAGGTGAAAATGAATAAATGAAATTGTCTAGATGTTCAAGTAAAAAAAGAGAAAAGGAAACTTTGAAAAAGCAGGGGTTTGGAACCACTTGCATGCTAAGAATTATTACTCTGTAACAATCTCCTTCCTTCTTTCTTTTGCTAATTTTTGTTCTGTGTGATCTCTATATAAAATTTGGTGACAATTATCATCTTGATTATCTTTTTTTGTGGAATTTTTATCCTAACAGTGCTACAATAACTGCCTTTAGTTAAAACTTTACTATTTCAGTAACATCTTGTGTAGCAAATTTTGATTCTTGGGCAGTGAATAATACCTAATTCTGTCTTCAAAGAACCCTTAGGCATGTAGATACAGAAGTACCTGCCAAATGGAATGTTAAAACTAGTCACTATATTCATGGAGGATTGTAATGTTTTCTAATAAATTTTATTTATTTGTTTGTATTTTGCAGGTGTACCACTGAGCTCTTCATCATGACTGATGGAGACTATGATTACCTCATCAAGTTTTTAGCTTTGGGAGATTCTGGAGTAGGGAAGACCAGTGTACTCTACCAGTATACAGATGGAAAATTTAATTCAAAATTTATTACAACAGTGGGCATTGATTTCAGGGAAAAGAGAGTGGTAAGTTCTATATCTTTCTATATAAAAATGTAACCTCTGAGTTAACATTTGCCAGTCTGTGTAGTTTACTTTATAGAAGTCAAAGATTGGAGACTACAGTTGAAGGGAACATATAAAAGTGTATTCTGTTCAATCTGGACAAGGGGATTTAAAAGACTCTCTGAAGGACATGTCATATAAAACCAAGCAGTAAAAAGTAAAAGTCAAGATTCTTTTTCATTTTCTCTTTGTACACTTTTGACTTTATCTTCCCTTCTGAACTCTACAGTTATTTGTCTACTTTGGTTATGAAACCTACAAACATCCTGCCCCTCTGTGTCCCTGTGTTGTAGGTTCTATCTTTTGCCTTTGATGTCATTTTTAATGGTTCTTCTCTTAAATTAGAATTTGGGCAATTCCTCACTGAATACTAACTGGCAGAACTCATCGCTGCTGCCAGCAGGGTGAGTTTGGAGTAGGAGTGTGGAATGCCTGGAGTGCATGATGATCTGGGAAGTAACCAAGGAACAGGCAAGGTTGTACAGAAAGAAGGGGAGAGGAGGCTCGCCCTTTGTTTTTTTAAGATTGTCGACTGAAAACTATTTTGGTGGTGGAGGTAAAGGCAGGAGGTCATTATGTCAAAATTGCAGAGGAGAGATGCCTTTTCCATGAACTACTTTTTTTTTTTGTTGAAAAAGGGAGGAGTACCATGAAGCAGGTTTAATAGTGATCAGGAGATTATAGTGACAAAGGCCCTTTAATGGAGCATATTCAGTCTCTGCCTTTTACTTCCTTTCTGCTCTAGGTCTTCTCTTTCACTGCTGGTGAGTCTTGTGCAAACTTGGACCTGATGACTGTAAATAGGATCTTTTTGAAATTTTTAGTAATGGCTTAAGATTGGTAGAGCCAATGTTTGTATGTAATTATATTTATTAATTCTTATTTTAAAAACTTTGAATACAATAGCTTTTTGAGATAGAAATCACATAACATAAAATTCACCCATTCAAAATATACCATTCAGTGGCTGTCAATGTATTCACAGGTTTGTAACTTTTGCCACTAATTTTAGTATATTTCATCATCATGCAAAGATACCCATACTTTAGCTGTCATTCCTCATTTCTACCCCACCCCCACCCCAGCCACTAATAACCACTAATCTACCCTTTATGGGTTTGTCTATTCTGGACATATATAAGTGGACTCATACAATATATGGGCTTTTATATCTGGTTTCTTTTACTTAGCATGTATTTAAGGTTCTTTCATGTTGAGTCATGTATCAAAATTTCATTCCATTTTATGAACTAATAATACTCCATTTTTGATTTTTAGGGTTGAACCCTCTTTTTTATCTGTGGTCAGTCTAGTTAGTTTATTGATTTTGTTAATTTTTCCAAACAATGAAAGTATTTATTTCTATGGTAATGTTTATTACCATAAACTGTTTAGTTTATTTTGTTTCCTTTGCGTTTAGTTTATTCTTATTTTTCTAACTTCTTAAGGGTGAAGTTTAAGTTACTGCATTGAGATATTTCTCATTTTCTTTTAAAATATAGGTATTCTATAATTTCCCCTCAGAGCATGCTTTACCTTCAGTCAATAATTTGTATGTTGTGCTTTTGTTCTCATTCATCCAAAAGTATTTTCTAGTTTCTCTTGTGTTTCTTCTTTGACCCATTTAAGACTGTGATATTTAAGAATGTTATTTAATGTCCACATATCTGTGAATTTTCCAAATTTCTTTTCAATTAGTGATTTCTAATTTAATCCATTGTGGTTAGAGAACAAATTTTATATCATTTGAATTTTAAATTGATTGAGACTTGTTTTATGACCTAACATATGGTTGATATTTTAGAATTTTTCATGTGACTGATAAGAATTTTTTTTTGGTAGTTATTGAGTGAAGTGTTCAACAGATGTCTGTTATATTTATTTGGTTTATTTGTTGTGCAAATATTCTTTTTTCTTATTTACTTCCCTACTTGTTCAATCTTGAAAAAGTGAACATTAAAATCTCTAAATATTATTGTTGAATTGTTCACTTCTCCCTTCTTATCTCTATATATTCTTGATGGATTGACCCTTTTATCATGATGAAAAATTCTTCATCTCTAATAACAATTTTTGTCTTAGTCTATTTTGTTTCATATTAATACAGCTACTCTAGCACGCTCTCGGTTTTTATTTTCATGGTGTCTTATTTTCTATCCTTTTATTAGTAATATGTTTGCATCTTTGAATCCAAAATATGTCTCTTATAAAAGAAAGGAACACACAAAACTAAACCAAAACAAACCCTAGAAATCTGCTTGTTGAATTGAGGCTAGCAGAGGGCAAGAGAAGGTGTGGAGAGCAGTGGGGGGAGGGCACTTAAAGATTATGGTGGAGGATTATGGGTGCTTCAGGGATAGATATGGTTGGTTACATAAATCTGAAGAGATGTGAACCTATACTCCTAAATCATATATAGTGTTGCAAATCCACATTATCTCAATAAAATTAACATAAAACAATTAAAAAATGGGAAAAATGTGTTTCTTATAGACAGTGTATAATTAGAGCATGATTTTTTATTCTGACTTTCATTCATAATTTTAATTCCATTTACACTTAAATTAATTACTGATATGGTAGATACTGTCTCTGCCATTTTGCTACTTGCTTTGTGTGTGTCCCATCTCTCTTTTTTTTATTACACTGTATCTCCATAAGCATTGCTGTTTATTTTGTTGTCATTGTTGTTGTTTAATAACACTGGGCTGAAGTTTGTAACAATTTTGTATCATATAGATATTTTCTAGGTCTTTTAATCCCCTTATCATTATTTTACTATATTATTATTTAGTAGTTCTCTTGGAAATTAATTATCTTAAATTTTAACAATCTAATTTGGATTAAAACCAATTTAATACTGTACAAAACTTTATTATAGCTCTGTTTCCTTTCTTTCTTTGTATCTTTTTCTCATAATAATTAGATCATTATAAATTGTGTGTCTGTCAATACAGATTAATAACTATTACTTTATGCAGGTGTTTTTTCATCAGTTGGGAGAAAACAGTTAAAAATACGTTTCTACTCTCTTTTATATTTATCTCTGTAGTTACCTTTTCTGGGATTTTTCTTTTTTGTGTGTGGATTTGAATTACTGCTTACCAATTACTGCTTTTATCTCAGTCTGAAGCACTGTAATTATTATTTCTTGTGGCACAGGTCTGCTAATGATGAATATTCTCAATTTTTGTGTATCTGAAGATGTCTTAATCTCTTCTTCAATTTTAAAGAATAGCTGTGTTGGATGTAGAATTCTTAGTTGATAGTCTTTTTTTTCTTCAACACTTTGATTAGGTCATCTTGCTGTCTTTTGACCTCCATTATTTCTGATGACAAAGAGCTGTTAGTTTCATTGGGATCCCTTGCATGTAATGAATCCCTTGTATGTATGTATGTGTGTATGAATCCCTTGTGTGTTCTCACTTGCTGCTTTTAAGGCACTCTCTTAATCTTTGGATTTGGCAGTGTAATGGTGATGTATATAGTATATTTCTGTGAGTTTATCCTTCTTGATTTCATTAGGTTTGTTGAGTGTACACATGTTTTCCATTAAATTTGGGCTGCTTTTATTATTTCTTCATTTTGACTCTTTTTTAAAAAAAGATTTACTTATTTATGCATACAAGAACTGGAGTACAGGGCTGAGGTGTGGGTGGTGAGAGAATTCACCAGAAATAGAGTGGGGAGCAGAACAGGCAGATTGACTGAAGTACACTGCTGAGGGGAGCAGTGGGCAAGGTAGGAGAGGTCTGCTGCGCCATGTGGGTTGCTCCCTGGCCAGGGATCAAACTGCACTGGCTGTGGATAGCCTCATAGCTTCATAGGTTGCATCTTAACCTCTTGTGCCCCCAGGGAGGCCCTCTTCAAACATTTTTTTCTGCCTCCTTTGTCTCTTCTCTTTTTATAAGATTCCTAGTATGCATATGATGGTATACTTGATAATTTCTCATAAGTCTCTGAGATTCTTCACTTTTCTCATTCATTATTCATTCTCCCTTCTGTTCTTTAGATTGAATTATCTCAACTGACTGTGCTTCCATTCACTGATTGTTTCTTCTCTTACTGCTCTTGAGTCCCACTAGTGAATATTCTAGTGACTAGTGCCTTTCAGTTATTATGCTTTTTAACTACTGAATTTCTACTTCTTTTTGTAAATATACACATCTTTGTTTCCTTTATTTAATGATATACTGTTCTTATATTTTCCTTTAATTTTAGAGACTTGTTCTCCTTTAGTTCTTTCAACATAGTTACAGTAACTGATTTGAAGTCTTTTTCTAGTTAGTTCAACATCAGGACTTCCTTAGCAATTTTCCCTATGTATTGTCCATACTTTTCTGTTTCTTTGTGTGTCTTATAAATTTTGTTGAAAACTATACATTTTTAATTATATATTGTAGCAACTCTGGAAATCCAGATTCTTCCTTCTTTCTGAGAATTCTTTTTTGCTGTTCATTTTGTTGTAATTGTTATTGCTGTTTGTTTAGTGACATTCCTGGGTTAAATCTGAGTCTGCTTTTGTTGTTGTTGTGTGTAGCTACTGAAGCTGCTGCTCAGTAAACTTAGTGGTCAGTTAATGAGTGGTTACAAAGATTTCTTAAATTCCTTGAACCAGCTTTTTCTGAAGGGCTGTGTATGTGTATGGAAGGGGGTGTATTGTGACATGTGCTTAATGCTCTTGCAGGCAATTTACAACTCTTAGACTTCTCTTTGTGTTTGATGAGAACCTCAAGGTCAGCCAGAGGTGAGAGATGAGGACCTTTTCAGGTTTTTCCCAGCATGTGTACAGTCCAGCACATGAGCTTGACCTCGTAGATTCCAAGGAATATTTTGGAGCTTTTCACATCTACCAGTGGACATCTCATTATATATTTTTTCTTTTTAAGGGTTTTTGTTTGGTCTATTAGTCACAATTGGTATTGCTGCTCTGTTAATTGTGATGTTAAATAATTGAACCTAATTGTTTTCAACAGATGCTCCATTGGGTAGGTCTATTTCAAAGAGAAAGCTGTGAACCAAGTTAGGTAAAATAAAGATAAGGCCTGGGAATGGAGCTTTTACAGGCAGCTTCCAGATAGTTCTCTTCAGATGAGACTTTTGGGGACTCCAAACATGTTCTGCCTCTACTTCCTACAGTGGTTATTAGGCTGTTGGTTTTCACAGCTACCATAAGTTGTGCATCTTTTGGTTTTAAAGGCTACTGTGGAGAGGGGTGGCCTACTCCTGGGTGGTCGGTTATAGGAATAGGACAAGTTAAAACAGCAGAACACTTACTGTGTTTTACTGGTATCAACACATTTATCTTGAATAAATGTCTTTGAACATTTTAAGACTTCATTAATTTTCAAAACTCTGAAAAATTTGATTTTGACATTTTTGCCAATGCTTTCATGAAAGAAGACATTTTCAGAGGTCTATCTGCATTCTAAAAGTTTTTTCCATAGAATTGCTTTAAGAATACTTTTAAACATGGGATGGGGAGTAGTCATATAATAGTGATGTTTCTGGAAACTAGTGACCTGGGGGAACTTTATGAAAAGGGGTGGTACTTATTATTTTTAATGTAAATTATGGAACATTTATATATTTCACAATTTATTTCTAAAAGTATGACTATATATTTATTGATGTACATTATTTTATTGTCCAAAGATAGTTACTTGAAATAAAATACAAGTTCTGTTACAGATGGGATTTTCTTTAGAAATTTAGATGCTTAGGAAGTTGTACTAAACAATAAAGTAAGAAGAGCTCACTAGTCTTAGAATTTATTTTTCTCTCTTTCATTTTGCTTTTTCAGGTGTACAGAGCTAATGGGCCAGATGGAGCCATTGGCAGAGGCCAGAGAATTCACCTGCAGTTATGGGACACAGCAGGGCAGGAGAGGTATGAGATGTTCAGTTTTGTATATTTTACTGAAAGTAAGGAGGAAAAAGGCAACAACTATACTTTTAACACAGTGACCTGAGCAGGAAAAGGCCAGCTGATTAGTTGATTTGCACCTGAGGATAAGATATGGTGCCAAATTAGCAGGAACTTTATCATTTGAGACATGATAATAGCGGCTTTATTTCATACAAGTCAAAGAAAAAAATTAAATCTTTTCAAAATGGATCATTTTGCTTCTCTTTTGCATTTTCCTTTTTTTTAGGCTTGTGTACTTTTCTATGTTCTTTTCCTATATTTACACATCCACAAAGGAAGCTATAGGTGTATGTATTATTTTTACCTGATTCTTGAAACCTAGTGGAAAATCTGGTTAGAATTAACTGATATGGTCAGGGATTGCTTGACCAAAATAAGTCACATGAAATCTTGATATAAAGTTGCTTTTAATTATGTACAGCTTCTGTTTTCTTTCAGTTTCCTTGAAGGACTTTATTAACTTTTTATTATGGAAAACTTAGAGTATATATAAAAGTAGAATGTGCAATATAATGAACTCATGTATTCATTTCAACAGTTACAGTGGTCTTATTTTATATATATGCCTTACTACTACTCACCCCACCCCCCAAATTGTTTCAAAGCAAATTCCAGGCATCAGATTATTTCAGTGATAACTATTTTGGTATGTATCTCTGAAAGATATTCTTTTTGTAAGAACACTGATTAGAAATGTTTAAGAAAACCTGATATAGCAGATTAGATGACACAGACGAGCTATTTTCTTCCCTGGAGCCTATGCCTGGTACTTGTAGGCATAGGCTGTAACTATGAAGACAAAGTAAGAGGAAACTGATGGTTAGAGGGAGAAATAGTAGAGATAGCAGGACACAGTCTTGGAAAGGAGAATATCAGGAAAGATAGGGAGGAGAGACAATAGTGCACCCACCTTAAAGCCAACAAATGACTATTAGAGACCAGAGATTTCTGCAAAGACTGAAATTAGAAAAATCATGGAATACATTGTAACATCAAGTCAACCATGCTTTTATAGGACAAGGAAAAGATACACAGCCAACGCCATTGCTTTTGGCCTACTTAACTCTTCATGTACAATAAATTCTTAGCTGAGTCTAAGGGATCAAGAGCTAGTTCTTATCATTCCTGTCTAGCAGGCTGGGTTTTCAAATCACATGGTCTGTTAACAACTAAACTTATGTGAGTGATAACTGTCTCATTTATTTGTAGTATCATTTAATTTGTTTTTCTTTAAATTAAAGAACCATTTACACATATTGTTATTAAAAGAAAATTCCAAGTATAACTTTGATAATTGTTGGCATTTTACAAGGTCTAGATCAAGTTGCAAGTATTCTTTCTTGTTCTAGATATCTATTATATTTTGTAAGATAACAAATGTCATTGGTTTTATGCATAATTTTATACTGTTAAAAGTATCACTTAAAATAGCAAAACTCACTAAATATTGTATAACTAGGAGTTACAGTATGTATGTACAACGAGAAATTATTAGAAGTAGTGGCACATTATTAAACATCTAATTGGTTGTTAACGAAGTATTGTAAGAGACTCAGGACACTGCAGGTAACTAACTTTGTATTTCAAGTGTGGATTAGGTGACTAGTCTGCTTTCATGTTCTTAGGTTTCGCAGTCTGACAACAGCGTTCTTCAGAGATGCTATGGGGTTTCTTCTGCTTTTTGATCTGACAAATGAGCAAAGTTTTCTCAATGTGAGAAACTGGATAAGTAAGTGTTATTGTTTTTTACCTCCTGATTCCTACTCCCCACAATAGCATGCTCTCATATTCTACTTCTCTTGTAAGTTATTTTGGAGGAGTTCCTAGTGCCACTTAAAATGCTGTTTAAAGGAGTAAGGCTTTTAGAGTAGAGGTAAAGTCTAATTAAAATCTCTGTTATTCCTAGTACTACTAACTGGTTTGTGGAGTACTTCCCATACTCCAGGTAGAAGGCAGTGCTTTCCATGTCATCTCTTTTTTTTTTTTTATCTATTTTTTTTTTTTTTTTTTTTTTATAGAGGCATGCTTTATTTATTTGTTTGCTGGTTTGTTTGTTTGTTTTGTTTATACATGCACTGGGTACAGTCAGAAGCGCGGGAGGGCGAGAGAATTCACCAGAGCCAGAGCGGGGAGCAGAGCAGGCAGAAGGACCGAAGCACACTGCTGAGGGGAGCAGCGGGCGGCAGGAGAGGTCTGCGCGCCATGTGGGACCCTCCTCTGGTGGCCGGGGAGCAGCCGGGGATCGAACCGGCGCCGCAGAGGCCGCGCGCAGCTTCGCAACCCAGCGCTCAACCGCTGCGCCACCGGGGAGGCCCTCCATGTCATCTCTTAATCAGTCTTTTTTCTGCACAGGAGACTATTACTCCCATTTAACAGATGAAGAATTAGAGAAGTTCAATCTCTAAATATATGTGTGACCATTGTGTGCTATTCTGCACCATTCTCGATACTAAAGTATAAGTTATATAGACATAAATACCTTTTGGAGGCTCTAATGGATCATATTTCTAGTTCCACATCTCCTCTGTGCTTAGAGGTCCCTCCTCTTCTTTCAGGGCCAAAACATTTGTCAGGCAGATCCTGTCATGGAAAATTCTAGAACTGCATTAGCAAAAGTGTTTCCTAGCACAACTTATATAACTCTTAATTTTGCCTCTTTCGAGAATTCCTCTTCTCTTGAATAATTGGCTAGAAGCCATTTAAAATTCTGCTTGACCAGATAGCACTTTGCAAATGAACTTTTCCTTCTGTTGGTTATATGTAATAGTATGACCCTAGAGAATCTATTGGGGAAGTTTATAGTGTTAAATTGTTAACATCCAAATCTTTAAAATGAAAACACATGTAAGAATATCTACTGCTTAAAAAATTACTTCGTGTTTTAAAATTATGAAAGAGTAATTGGTTGGGGTTCTGAAGATAGAAAATCTTGGTTTAGGGCCTCCCTGGTGGCGCAAGGGGTTAAGCACTGCACTATGAAGCAATCCGCAGCCTCTGCAGCATGAGTTCGATCTCCCAGCTGGCCAGGGAGCAACCCACATGGCTAAACAGACCTCTCCTGTCTTGCCCGCTGCTCCCCTCAGCAGTGTATTTTAGTCAGTCTGCCTGTTCTGTTCCCCACTCTGTCTCTGGTGATCCTCTCACCCCCTACATCTCTGGCCTTTACCCCAGCTCTTGTATGCATAAATAAATAAATCTTAAAAAAAAAAAGAAAATCTTGGTTTGAAAAATCAGTTTTAAAATAAATTATGTAGTGCATTGTGTCTTTCAAAGTGTTTTCACATACTTTGAATGATCTTTACACTCACCTTGTGAAGCGTTTCATATGGGTATTGTGTCCTTATTTTAGGAGGAGGACACTGAGCCTTAAAGAGATTTATTCAAAGACCTGGAACTTTTGGCTTTCAGTTCAGCGGCCTATTGTGCTCTTTTTAAACTGAATTGGTCACTAAGTACTGAAGAGCTGTTTAATACTTTAAAGAAGTAAATACTATTGTTACAGATGGGGAAACTGAGGCACAGATCACACAGCTAATAAAAGGCAGAATAGGGGTTTAATCTCAGGCACATTGAGTTCATGTTCACAATCACAACGCTGTACATATAAGTCACTAACAGGACACAAAGTCACTCTGGAGATGAGAGCGGTTTCACACTAGATATAGCTGAGAAGCAGGTCTTAAAGGCAGGGCGGGGACTTCCTGAAAGAAGATTGTGGTTTGTTATTCAAGGATGTGAGGAGAGCAAGCTTAACAGCTTCCAGGGAAGAAAGGGCATGGTTTTTATTAGACTGGTACATAGTTTGGTCCTCCCTGAATACGTCATGTTCCCCAGTTGCCCCTTGAAGAAAAAGATCAATGTCTTGAAATTCTCCATGGAATATCAGGTCTTTGTTAATGCTCATTATATTCTTGTCAACTTGACTCTCACTTGCGAAACTAGAATGAACATAACTTCAGTATGAGGAACTGAAATGTCAACACTTTTCTGGTTAACCATAATAAAAAGTAGGCCATGAACTTTGGGGTATGTCATATTGTGAAAGTTTAGACTGCCGTAATTTTGCTATAGGATGTGATGTTTAAGAAATAAAAGTTTATTTTCCTTCTCTGGGAGATAAAACCATTTAGCTTAGTGAAACTTTTGTTTGATTTAATTACATTTTCAAACTTTTATTTACTTATTTTTAATTGAGGTGCTATTAGGTTATCCCCATCAGGTATGATTTAATTTCTTTTCATTATTTATGTATTATTTTTAAAAGATTTATTTATTTATGCATATTAGAACTGGGGTACAGGGCAGAGGTGTGGGGATCGTGGTGAGAGGATTTACTAGAGACAGTGGAAAACAGAACAGGCAGACTGACTGAAATACACTGCTGAGGGGAGCAGCGGGCGAGGCAGGAGAGGTCTGCCTCATATCTGTGTATCCATGTACAGGTTTCAAAGCGCTATTGTGTGATCACACACTCACATTTTTGTTTATCTACAGTAGATTTCTTATCTTCTTAATAGGTCAGCTGCAGATGCATGCATATTGTGAAAATCCAGACATAGTGTTATGTGGAAATAAGAGTGATTTGGAAGACCAGAGAGTAGTGAAGGAGGAGGAAGCCAGAGGACTTGCTGAGAAATATGGGTGAGTATTTTTGTGGAGAACTATAGTGAGACTACTTCCAGCACAAACATTTGCCCATGAATGGATAATGCAAAAGACAAAACCAAAAAAATTAATGCGCTAATATGTAGACTTTGGGAGGTGTCAAATACCTACTCCCTTTTGTCATCAAGCATAAAAATGAATTATTGTTTCAAAAGTGGTTCTCTAAAATATACAGATATTTGGAAAAAGACATTTTTCTGCCTCAGAAACTTTGCAGACTTAATGAAGAACATTGCCACACAAATATTGATGTGCTGGGACAAGTAAATCTGAGAATGGGGATTCTATTTTGACAGAAGACAAAAGCAATAAGGGTGAGTTAGGAGCATGATGATAAATATCAGTACGTTTATTACTGGTAGACCAAGAATCCATTCATCCCCAATTCCCTGTACTTTTTTTATTTTTTGTTATGAAAAGTGATTAATTTGTAACGTGAATCTCTTAGGTCACTTCCTACCCAACATTGATTTCTTTGGTAAACCAATGAAGTTTTTCTAGAACAAGTGTAAAATACTGCTTTCTAGGATGTTGCATTGAATAACATTGTCAATAAAGGCAGAGAACGAGCAAAAGAAAGGTTTGTTCACACTTGTATTTCTGTCAGTCTAAGAAGTTACAGTTCACTCTAGTGCTAAGCTACTTTTTAATATAGCTACAAACTCATAACAGATATAGAAGAGAAAGTGGAATGCAACATTAGCAGCATTCTCACTTTTGATGATGCTGTTGGGTATCAAACTTAAGTGTGTATCAGAATCACCTGAGTGCTGAGTTCCACAGTTTCTGATTGTGCATCTGGGATGGCACCCCCAAATTTACATGTCTGATTCCCTGATGTTGCTGATGGTTGAGGACAGTACTTTGAGAAACACTGATGTAATGCCAAGTTACCAGGTATACCTGCCAACAGCTATTTTCCTTGATAGTATAGTTGGACAAAATAATTTCTATGCAGATTGTGAAGCATTTGTCTACTTGTGTCATGAATAGGTGTGGGAAATGAATTCAATGGCTTACCAATGGGGAATCCATGCTAAAGTATAGGGAATACTTTTTTTTTTTTTTTTTTTTTTTTTTTTACACAGTTCATTATAGCTGCTGTAATAGAGACTGGTTAGGGTCTTGGGATTTGTCCTGAGGGAGTGCCAGCCACGGTGGGCGGTAAAGAACATCACTCTGTGAGTAAAAATGGCCATGCCTAAATGTTCTGCCACACTCTGCTTTATGCATGGAAGGTAATTGGTGGTCATTAAGCCTTTCATTCTTGATTCAGAATTGAGGGAAATAGAGAAAATTGTGACTCTAATGAATGTACATATTCCAAGGGCTGTGCAAGAAAAATGGGTAACGAATGTAAGATGGGTTTTTTCCATACTGCAGGCTGCTGGCTATTGATAAAGGAAGGTGCTCAGAGGTTTCTGGATGAAGGATGAGTTAAAACATTCATTTACAACATTAGTAATATAAATACAGACCATTTCTGGAATTTCAAGTTATTTAGTTCAGCAGTATGCTCAGTGTCTTATCTAGTCTGAACTGGAAGAAAGGAGGTATGAATAGTTAATCTCTAGGCATTTGGTTCTTTGCTAACTTGATGACATCTTTCCTTTATTCAAAAAAATGGATTAATGATGTGTCATTGTACATTTTTAAAAACCACACACATTGCTAAATACACAGACTAAATACACAGACTGTGTATTTAGAACTAAATACACAAACTGATTTCAAGAGTCCCAGACAACTCAGGAGATCTTGATTTCTTTCTTTCCTTTTTTTTTTTTTTTAAGATCTTGATTTCATTTGGTACAATCTTCCAGGTTGCAGTTATACACTCTCCTTTTCCAGTAAAGGCATATTCATTTAGCATGCAACAGTCTGTGAAAAATAAGGAGGCTCATTTCTTTCTTTAGTGAAGAATGTTTCCGTAATGTCTGGATCCACATGTGAGCCAAATAGCTAGAACCACTTATTAGAATCATTAAATACTATTGCTTTCATCGCTGGCAACCTCAAACTGGAAACTAGCATCTTCTAATTTTGTATAAATAAATAATAGAAAAGAAACCAGTTCGATGTGGATTCTGACTTGTGGCATGAGTTGCATATTTTGGTAAAAAAACAAGTGATAATGTCCCTTCATTGATTGAAACTGTTTATCATTTTGCTCATTTTATTTTAAAGTTTGTGACTTGTTTTTTGAAAGTACACTAAAGTTGGTGTCCTGCATATATTCCAAATGGCCATTAAGGGGTAATTTACAGACTGCTGTCACTATTAGCAGCACAGGATTTTCCTCCGTGGTAATACTACATTAGCACCACCATGTGGACAGAAGGAACAATACCACTCTACGGTTATAAGGGGACAATTAATCCTTTTGAATTTTAGTAAGATTACTAAATTTTTGCCTAACTTTTAGGAAAAGCAGAACATCATTTTTAGAGAATAAAAGAACCATTAGATTAATATTCATTGAACACCTGTTGGTTTCCAGGCTTGGCTATATATGTGTATTATCTCATTTGCACCTTACAAGGATCATATGAGCCAGTTATACCCAGTTTACAGATGTGGAGAAATGTTCAAATAAAGAGGACAAATGCCTTTTAAAAGTGAATATCTAGAAGATTTGGACATGAAGATATACTAACTCCATCCACTAGATTCTCGGTGCATTCAGGACAAGCTGAATAATCAAATTTCATATGTGACCACAAGACTCTTTTCTGTTTCTGGGCCATCATTTTATTATGCCAACAAAAGTCTTAATTTAGGGTCTTATATGTAGATGCCATCTAATTCACTTTTCTTCTGGCTACTCAAAGAACTGAGTGTGGAGAGGAGTCAACTCTAGCATTCATTTATTCCTGTAGAAACAAAAACCACATTACCCTGATCGTGCAGAAAACTGAGTGTTGGCCTAAAAATTTTAATTTTTTAAAAATCTGATTCCTTGTCACATGACCTGAAGGTTCACCAAGGCAGGAAAATATCCTTTTAATTGAAAGATAAGTTTGTTACCCACTCTATTTCTGGTGAATCTTCTCATCCCCCACACCTATGGCCTACATACCAGCTCTTCTGCACAAAAATAAATAAATAAAGTCTTTATTTATTTATTTATTTTTAATAAATAAAGTCTTTAAAGAGAAAAAATGTTCTGTAGAAATTAAATGCTTTTCCATGGGTATATATAATTGAGAAAGGATGATGAAGTAAATGTAAGTATTTAAATTTTGACAATTCTCAATCCAACATTCAATTCCTATAACAGTGGCAGTATTTCAAACTATCCACAGTTCTTAACAACATCTTAGGTATTCAATAAATAGATATTTGCTGAATCCTCACAGAATATGCATGTTTCATATTTGGTAATCAAAAGCTGCCTGTGACCAGGGGAGTGGGTAAGATGCATGATCTTCATTTTGTGGATATAGTGACAGATGAAGATGGAGGAGAAAATATTGATAGTAACTAAACAGGTAGCCAAACAGGTTTAAAAACCGCTAAGATCACCTAGATTGCCTAGTAGACCCTTCTCTGATTAAGATACTTTAGAGTTAACATATGAAGGGCTCTGAACATGGGCATGTTAAAATCAGCAGAGCAACATGTCTTGTAAAACTCACAGATGGGTGGATAAATGCTCAAATGAAATATAGTTTCTTCACCAGTTTTCAAGAGCCATACTAAAGCAGGATAGAATCACAGAGGTCCAGTTGTAATGCCTGATAGCTTGTTTGAGAAGTGTGAGGATAATAAGACAGCATCTTGAGGAATCACAATGGATAGAGAGTCTTCATCCATATACATGTACTCCCTAATGTGCTTCTTTGTAATGCAAAAACACTTGTGAGAAGGTCTGTTAAGAAGTTATAAAAAACTCTGTAAAAAGCACTCCTTGCCATGGAGAATAAAAGAGTAACTGCCATTGTAAGCAGAATCATTGATGTAGTTTATACGGGAAAACAGAGACATCTGCCAAGAAATGTAATAGTGTAGGATTTTAAAGTCCCTATAAATGTAAGGAATATTTTACAGAACTCAATGGTGCGACCCTTTCTGAGCTGCTAAAATAACTGTCTTTCGTGGTTTTTACATCTAAGAGCATTTTGGTCGCATGTCTTAATGGTGACATGAAATCAGCAGTTTAAGGAATTACAATTTTATTGCTACTTTCGTGGCTTTATTAAGAAGCAGGACGAATCTGGCATTGATTAATTCTGTTGCAAAGACTAACTCAGATGTATAAGGAAGGGATGGCCACCAAAAGAAGACTGATTTCTCAAGATTATGGAAAAGCCGCCTTACAGTTTTGAAACAATGCTTTGAAAATTATTAAAAAATTACATGTGTATGGCAGGTCTTTGGATAACAAAGCAAATATAAGATTGATGTCCTGGAAGAACTCTGAGATGTGATACATTTCAAAATGTCTTCAAGTTTATGGCACAGTAATACGGCCTGAAGTTACAAGTGGCAAAGCTGCTGACAAATACAGCAGCAACCTAGAATTTCTCTTCTGTCAGCAATTTTTTTTTCATATGCAGTAAGAAAAAAAGATTTATCTGTTTAGAAAATCCTCATACAAATCATGTAAGCTTGGAACCAGGAGAGTCTGAGGTCAAGTTGGTCACTGTGGATTCCAGCTGTGGAATCCAGCTGTGGATTCAGACTGGCTCTGCTACCCTCCAGCATTATGAAATTGGGTAGATTACTTCACATTTTTGAGCTTCAGTTTAATCATTTATGAAAAGGGAATAAAAATTTCCAAAAGTTCTGCCTCTCCATTAGGAGCACAATGTGAATTATTTTTTAACTTTTTCACTTTTTAATCGTCCCGTGATGGGAAAATGGTTTTATTGTCTTACACATTTATACTCTACTTTTTTTCTAAGTTGAATTATCAAGAGCAAAGATCACTGACCTTTCCCTCCACATGTTATTACCGGAGTTGTCTCTCTCTTCCAGAATCCCCTACTTTGAAATTAGCGCTGCCAATGGGTCAAACATAAGCCAAGCAATTGAGATGCTCCTGGATCTAATAATGAAGCGAATGGAACGGTGTGTGGATAAATCCTGGATTCCTGAAGGAGTGGTGCGATCCAACGGTCACACTTCCCTTGATCAAATGAGTGAAGAAAAGGAGAAGGGGTCATGTGGCTGTTGAAGTCAAGCAACTGACACAAAACATCAGTGGCCCATGTCTGTGATCTTCTCTGTGGGTGATACATGGCATAAAGAGAGATTAATGGACATTTTGTACAAACTTCTTCTTAACATCCCAATTCGACCTAAGAATAAAGCATCCAGTTTTAAAATTAATTTGCTGCAGCTTCATAATATTTCTATATGATTCAGCCTGAAAGTTAGGAAAGACATTTCACATAGCCAAAAGTGCCTTAGAAAAACTTAGGCCACTGTAGTACATCAGGATTCAGGATTTTGTAGCCACAGAAGAGTGTTTAGAATGTAGCATGTCTGAAAACACTGTAACTTGCCTTAATATAGATAGGCCCTGAGACTCACAATCTAGATCTTAAACAAAATTGTAAAACTATCACCCTTGAATCCAAATTAAAAGACCCTGCTTGTACAACTGGTGACCTTTTAAAATGCCATCTAAACCACTTGAAAATTAAGAATATATATATACATCAGTTTGATGTCCTTGTACATTAGTTTATATGTGCATTCTCTTTTATATGAATATATGGCACATTATGACAATTTTTGTAGACTCTGAATAAACTGGATTGGCCAATTGTATACACTCAATGTGACTCTTGTTGGTCAGAAAGAAATTGAGAAGGGTTGGGGTCAGGGTGGCTTAATGTAATATGAGCAACCTAAGTGGGACTTCTATCTCCCTGCCATGTTCCCCTTGCTCTGCAAAGTTGATTGACGGGACCTAGATTTTTAATGGCTTCAGTTCACTGTGATCTGTGCAATTATACTTGGCTAATATGTTGGCCACATTTGAACATAGCTGGTGCTTATGCTGAAGTTATTTGTGATAAGTAAACATTTAGCTTCTTTTCTTCATATTTATATTGGTCTGGCATTGTCAGACTCTAGTTTAATTAGCTTGTGACTACTAATCTTCTGTCTTAACCATCAGGCTCTGTATGGTTGATATTTACAACTTGTTTTATTTTTCACATTGGTAGAATTGAAGGAATTAGTTTTAATTATATAAAATGTCTATTTGCCATTTGGTGGAAGATAGATTTTTGTATTTACGCAGTTATATTTGTATTGTAGCTCAATATAAAAACAATCAAGTTTTCTATAGCCTGTATTTTTCATTGATATCAGGGGCATTTATTTGCTGGGTCTTGCCAAGCTCATCTATTCTGTGGCATTGCAAAAGTGTCTTTATACCAAATTAAAGGTGGTTTTAATATCTGCTTCATGACAGTTGTTTATAAAGTTCAAAGGGGGGAAATTCTTGTTTGTTGAATGGATTTAAAGAAGGTAGATTAAAATTTCCATAGAGCTTAATGGTTATTTAGGAAGAAATACTACATATAATTTAAAAAAAGTAAAAGTAAATGTATGTTGTGGTAGCAAATGTTTGGTAGAACTGTAACTAGGAAAGTACAGCTATGATGGAAAAGAATTACTTTTATGCGATAATTTTCAAATGACTTTTTATTGAGCACTTACCCTGTTTATTTTTTTCTTTTTGGCCACACCCACCCCTCCAACCCCTGGCTTAGCTGTGGGGTTACTGAGATCTATGTCTTTCTATCCTAAGAAGTCATTAAGTTCTACACATTTGTGTTGGGTATTCTAGTGAGGAGAAGATTCAAACATTTCAAGGGTAGGATCGTAGTCCCAAGCAGTGCCTTCTAAAGCTGCCCTAAAACTTCAGTGGAGTAAATCACAATTTTACAGATACAGGTCAGGGAACATTTTATATGGTCTATTTATACAGACAAAAAGAAGACAGTTTGTTTTAGTTTTCAAGAACCAAATGAGCAAATTAGCTACAGATTCTACTGGCCTTAAACATAGCATATGTTTATATGTACACATGATATAGTGCACGTACAAACCACCTTTAATCACTGAAATAACATGTATTCTATTTGGAAATAATTTGTTTAAATTTGATATTGAAATATATTTTTTGTGCATCAATGTATTTTTCTATTTAGAAGCCGATGTAAAAGTAAAGTGTATCTTCAGTGAACTTCGTGCCAATTAAGCTTATAATAAAAAGTGGCCTCATCTGTCAAGCTTGTGTGTGAATGTAATTTCATTTCTTATCACAAAGAAATTCCATCTAAAGGTAATAATACTAAAGAAAACCAAATCCAGGGTCAAAAATTCCATTAGGTTCTTGATGAGGGGCAGGCCAAGACAACATGTTCAGAGAAGGTAATTCATCAAACATTCAAGAAGTGTTGTACAAGCCACTCTCAAATGAACACAAGGATGGCAAGGGCATGCACTAAGGTCTTACCTGGGAGATATTTAATGCAGGAAACATTGGGAAGGTCATAGCTATTTATTGAATGACATGGGAAGATATGTGGGGAGATAGATCCTCTGACCTTATTTCCTATTACTACCACCTCACACCTCCTTTTGCAGGCACATTGGCCTTCTTGCAGCAGTCAAGTAGGTTCCTGCCTCAGAAATACTTGCTCTTCCATCTACCTGGAATGCTAATCTTCCTGTAGCTACATGGCTCCATCTACCATCCTTTGAGAGTGTTCAAATGTCACCTTGTCTAAAAATTTACTGATCACCTTATGTAAAATTGTAGTCACTTGAACCAGTTTTGCAGTGATCCCAACCAATTGTCGCTTCCTGACCTGTTAATCCTGCTTAACTTTTCACATGCCACTCATGAGCACTTTATATATTTATATGTTTGCCTCCACTAAGATATAAATGTCTGAGAACATGGACTTAGGCAATTTTCTTCAAAACTGTGTTTCTCCTTCCCTGAAAAGAGCCTGGTACACAATGGTTACTCAGATAATTTCTGATGGATGGAAGAAAGGACTTAAGAGGAGCAGGGTGAAGTGAAAAAGTTTTCAAAATAGGAATCATTAATATTCAAAGACAGAAGAAGAGAATTTGAAAATTTAAACAGCTTTACAAATGTTTAGAAAGGCTTATGTGAGAAATTAGGAAATCTGAGAAGTATATTCTTGTCTTTTAAAGCTAATGAGGGATAGCTAAAAATCTAGAATGTTTTGCTCGATAGTTTTATAAACTACAGATCTCTAACTAGTATTTCTGGGTTTTCTATTAGCAATATGGATAACTAACTGGAAAATTCTGTAACTGTGTATAATTCTGGATAAAATATAAAAAATATTAAAAGGTAGTGTTGATCTCTCAAGAAAATAAAAGAAATGGCTTAAAACTACCCCTGTTTCCCATAAAACAGAAAACAACAAATAGCAACAATAGCAGCAGCAGAGAGAACTTACAATAATCTAATGCTGGATATAGTTTGCTTTTGGCTTTATTTTGTCCTCTATTCCTAAACACACACAAAGCCAATTTCCAGTCTATGTCTTTGGTTTCCCTAAGAATTTGTGACTATAACCTGCTTTATAACCATAACTCTTCTTTTATACTGGTTTAAGGCTCAAGCTTATGGGTGCTGTAAGTATGATTTAAGTGCTTTAAGGGCAGGGTGCTTTAAGTAGATTTCCTGGTTTTCAAAAATTTGATTTGTAGTGTAATTTCTGATGTACAGTTTGAACTTTCAGCAGCAAATACATGTGTGTATAGAGGATCTTATTTAAATTGATATGTATTTGCAAAAAAACCCCAAACACGCACAAAACTTCCAATAATATACCTACTAGATGGGGAGCATAAAGAAAAACATTTAAAAATAATTACTAACACGAAAGAAACTGAAATGTCTGGGGAAAGATAACATAATTAAAGACTGGTTTGAATTTCAAAAAATAAGATCCAGCTATGAAAAATTTTGCCAGTGATGCTCAAAACTTAATGGTCAGGGGTTAAACCACAAGTTTGACAAAGTTGAGAGAATTTGTGAACTAGAAGCTAGGTAGTAAGAAATTAAACTGAATTCAGCAAAGATAAAAGAATGAGAGTTTAAGAGATATATTAATACGCATTGATGATAAAATGTGTATTGAATGCTTTTATGTGCCAGGAACTGTTCTAGGCAGTGGGGATACAGTTGCCATCAAAAGGAAGATCACTGCCCTTGCGGAATTCATATTCCAGTGGTGGGAGAGAGATAACAGGAAATTGCAGAAAAGGGTGAACAGGATGTTCGAGTTATAAAGACGAGAAAGTGGAGACACGCACAGACACAAAAAACATCTTTGTCTAGGTACAGAAAATAATTAGGTAGGTAGTGAAAATAAATGATTGCTACTGGGGAGGAGGTCCGAAGTTTGGGGAGACAAAATTTTTTCTCTGAAATGTTTTTACCACCTAAATGTGTTAATTAAATGGGGGGAGGAGTAAAGGTAGAGAACACCACAAGTCTGGTAAATTAAAAGTTTGTAAAACTGTTGGTAAAATCCACTGAGGCTCAGAAACACAACTGCTTCCTTAGCAACATGTAAGTCACACCGACACCTGTGAAGGGTCTGCGCTGGTGGTGGAGAATGAGTTCCTAGACACACCTGCTGTGTGGGGAGCCCTGTGTGTGGTGGCAAAGCACAAACCAAAGACAAGATACATAAAACTTTATTATAATTAGTCTTTTTCCTGGTCGCTTATTTAGGTTTTCTAAATTCCTGCTATGACTAAGACCATCTGATATTTTTCTTTTTCTTTCTGGCTTATTTCGCTAAGCATGATCCCTTCCAGCTCCATCCATGTTGCTGTGAATGGTATGAGTTTATCTTTTTTGATTGCCGAGTAATATTCCATTGTGTACATGTACCACATCCTCTTGCTCCAGTCATCTATTTTGGGGCATTTGCGTTGTTTCCATGTTATAATAAAGTAAAAATCAAAATCAACAAGCAACTATAAACCAGACACACACTGAGGGAGGTGGGAAGGAAGGGCGAATTAGGGTCAAAAGAAGGGGGTTGGGAATTGTGTGGGGACTACAACCAAGATGAAAAATGCATACATTGTGCAAAAATGAAAAATGATGTAAAAAATATGAAATAAAATTAAAATAAAAAGTAAAAGATATCTAGAAAAGTAAAAAAAAACAACACACAAATAAACCATAAAACATGTTAGAGCATAAGGTAGAGGAAAACCAGCTGTGAAAGCAGGTTCAAAAGCGGCGCGCTCCCATGACGCACTTTCCCAGAGCAGGGGCGGCCAGGCCGACGCTGCACTTCCGCGCCTGCGCGAAGCGATAGCTCCTTTGCCCGCGCGGCCGCAGAGAGGCGCCCTTCCGACCGGGGCGCTTTCCCCGAGAGAAAACCCGGAAGAAAATCACTTCCGGTGAATGAGCTACGTCACTTCCTCTCAAGTTCGTTCGGGGTTTGGGTTCTTGGTACCCACGCGGGTTCAACATGCGTATCGAGAAGTGTTATTTCTGTTCGGGGCCCATCTACCCCGGCCACGGCATGATGTTCGTCCGCAACGACTGCAAGGTGAGGCGGCCGAGCCCAGCGTCGCGCCTCGCTGCGCTCCCGGGAGCGCTGGGCCGCTCGGTTCGGCGCGGGCCTCCGCTACGCCTGCGGGGTTCGGCCTGGGGGCCTGGCTGTGCCCCCGAGCAGGTGGCCTTGAGGTGCATTCGGGCCCAGCCTCCCCGCGTGGGGAGTGCCTTCATGCCGCTGCCCGAGCAGAGCTGTCCCAGGCACTCCCTGGTGCGTTGGCAGCGACGAGGTTTCAGGAACCATCTTAGCCTTCGCCGAGGGGGACTTCGGGGGCTCTTAGGGCTGTTTGGCCACTCTTGTGCGTGGCCAAGTCCTGGAATTAGGTAGCCTTTGTTGAACGCACCCCCACCCTCTAATATATGCTAATCTGCGTCCATAGTGATGAGTAAGACTTGGACTTCTCCGTAGTGTGGAGAGGTTGATATAGATGTTGCTTGGGGCTTATGTGTGTGATGAGATTGTGAGGGTGAGTTGTGGAGGGTCAGGAGACTAATTTGAAGGCACAGAGTATCAGTTACATTCCTGTTTAAGGAATTGACTGCATTGTAGATGGCTTGGGGTAGGACTGGAAATACAAATATAATGCGCCTGTCAACGTGTAAGACCAGCTTGTGAAAGACTCTGAACGATACGTGGATTTGCCTTCTCATATCAGTTTCATTTGCGCCTCATTCCTCTTGTTTCCTCAACACATCATTTTCATATTTGCTTGTGATTAAGTGGGCCCTGGTGAAAATACAAATTCTTATTTTCCACCAGATCTATTGAATTGGAACCATTGAGGGGAGGGGTGGAGGATCTAGAAAGATGTATATTGAGCAAGTGATTTCGACTTGCTAAAGAATTGCTTCCTATATTATCATCTTATATCTGTTATTAACCATAGGTATTGATCTCATTAAATTAGGAGAAGGGGTTCTTGCTTAAAGTGAGAGGTCAAAACTATGTTGGGAACTTAAAGAGGTATGTGGGAGATTTTGAATACCTGCTCTCAGGAACCTGATAAAAATTTCATATAAATGACTCAATGATTGCCAGGAGTAGGTCTAACTCGCAGTGAGCAGTAATTGTCATCGGGAGTTTATGATTTTTATACAGCAAAGCTTGCCACCTGCATTTTGGAATTAGAATGACAGTGGAAGCTATCTGGAATTGGGTGGTGGTCTGGCCGACTAAGTGGAAGTTCAAGTTGATGAGGAGGTCTGTATTGCTATGAAGCACAGTGTTGAATTGACTGAGAACCAACTTGATTCAGGGAAGACCAATAGTTTGAGAAATAGGTTGGGAAATGAGAAATAGAAGCCGTAAAGCACTAATAAAGAATAAGCGTCTTGTTTGTTCTGTGTTGATGGTCCCAAATCTGTGTCTTCTTAGCTCCAGGTCTGAAGTGAAATAGTGAAAACTTCTTTGTACCTAACAGCCTACTGAAAGAGAATTCCTTTTTAGATCAGATCTTTTTGCTCTTTGAATTAATACCACTGTCATTTTCCTAGACAACTTGGCCAAAAATGTGAATGTCACCTTTAAATGATTTGTGTTTTGTTTTTATCAAGTCTTTCTCATTCTGTCTGCGGAAGTATAATGGTGTCTTTCTTTCTGCCCCTCCTGCCTTTGTTCACTTGGACTTGTGCTTTCATAGACTCCTAACTTTCTATCCTGATTCTCTTAGCTTTTGAGATGGTCTTTCTTAGAGACCTCCCCTCTTGTACTTCTTGGCTAGCTTAAGGGTAAAGTTAGTGTTAGTGCTTCGTGTTTACATATACTTTGGAAACAAAAATAATACATCACCCTTAAGGAGTTCTTTTTTTTTTTTAAGATTTATTTATTTTATGCATACAAGAACTGGGGAACAGACCAGTGTGCGGGGTGAGAGGATTCATCAGAGACAGAGCGGGGAGCACAACAGGCAGAGTGACTGAAATACACTGTTGAGGGGAGCAGCGGGTGAGTCAGGAGAGGTCTGCTGCACCATGTGGGTTGCTCCCTGGCCAGCCGGGGATCGAACTAGTGCTGCAGAGGCTGTGGACAGCTTCATTGGTTGCGTCTTAACCCTTTATGCCACCAGGGAGGCCCAAGGAGTTCTTAATAAGTGTCTGTTGAAGTGGAATAAAAAGGGATTGAAGAGCTTTGAAGCTGAGGTATTAGCTGGGTCATTTGTTTGCATGTTGAAGACTGATGATGATGCTAGAGGGAATTGAACCTCTTTCACATAATCCATCTGCCTCTTACCCCAACATAGATTTAATCACTTCCTTAATCATATGTTTCCATATTACTTTATACATGATTATTGCATATAGTTTTACCCTGCTATTTATATCCTAGTCTGCTCTCCATCTCTCATGTTTGTGAAGTGAGACTTTATCACATTTTAGCCTAAGTGGCTCAAGGTAGGGTCTCATTATTTAATTACTCTTGTGTTCCTCGTATTTATTGCAATGTCAGATAGAGAGTAGATGGTTTTTATTTGCTGATTGAATCCCCTTCATGTCTCCAGTGACCAGAGTCTCTTCAGAAACTTCATTGTGTTTTTCGGATAACATCTATTGGCAAAGGAGTTTCAGTCGCTCTATTTGGAATTGAGAACAAGATCTAACCTTTCATTGGATATATGAGATACCTGTATCATTGGATATATATTACTGTCTATACTATAATAATTCTATTTTCTAGTTGCTTTGAAATAAATTCAAGAATGTAGACATGCTTTCAAGTCCCTGAGGAAAGGACTCTCCAGGAGGTACAGGCTTAGATGAGATTAAGCTATTACTGACCTTTTCTATGAAAACTATGTCTTGGTGTGTTTGGTGAGTGACGTGCTTGGATTGCTTCATAGAACAAAGTGTATATAAAATGAAAAGTATTTTGGCTTGCAGTATATACATAATGCTTATTTAATTTGAAATGTTCATGCTTCATTTTGACCTTTTTTAAAATGGGTCACATATTCTAGGTGTGATTATTTAACTTAACTTTCTTTGCCAAGATTTTTTTTCCTTTAGATTTCCTCTAGTAATACCTACAAATTTTAATGTGTTCTAAGACATTATAGAAGAGCAAAATAATGCACTTTAGAATATGAGTCCCAATAAGCCATTTCAGAAGTCCATTGAAGCATTATTAAATTTTTGTTAGTGCTGTTTAGGGACCACATCTTTTGGGATAAAATGGAGAACTAACGTAGTGAAGAATCATTCCGATATATCTGTGAATAAATTCTTTAGGAAATAAGCCAGTTTTAATTGCTTTTTTGAAATTATGTTGTCCTTTTAACATGAAGGATAGAAAGGAGATTTCAGAATTACTTGAAACTTACCACATTTGAGTTACATAGAATGTGAATTTTGAAACTTAGTTGGAGATGAGAAGGGATTTAAATAAAATTATTTTCCTTAAAATTATTACCTTCATTTAGATTATTACAAGGTTCTACTGTAATTCTATAAGGATGATAGTTTTTAACTATTTTGGGGGGCCCTTAGCCTTAGTTATATGTACCTGGTGTACCTCACACACTTCTAAATGGGGTAAGTGGAAAGAATTGTGAGAACGGTTGTCATTTCTCATACTTTACAGTATATGTTGTCTGGTAGGGGTAACATCCTCTAGTAGAAAAATCCTTAAGGTTGTCTTATCACTATTTTAACTTAATTTTCTTATAGGTATTCAGATTCTGTAAATCCAAGTGTCATAAAAACTTTAAAAAGAAGCGCAATCCTAGAAAAGTTAGGTGGACGAAAGCATTCCGGAAAGCAGCTGGTAAAGAGCTTACAGTGGTGAGTACAGTTATCAGTATAGTTCTTACTATACTCATTCAAAATTTTAATTTGGGGGGAGGATATGTATTTCAGCAGATTTATGACAAGACTTCTAACAACATGATTGATGAGTGACTTATTTATTGAACATGTATTAATTTCATTCTCACGTAGTCTTAAAAACTAGAGTTCTATAAAATTCTGAAAAAGAAAAAAAATCCTAATTCTTCTCAAAAAAACTGTTTTTAGCTTGCAAACAAAGGAGTAAATTATCTAAACAGATGCTGGTGAAACTGGGTATTGCTATTCAGGGATTATAGGAGGAAGTTAAGAGGTAAAGAATTCTCGAACAGAAGTGAGGGCTTGGATGAGATTTTTTAATATATTCATTTATTGATTTTTAGATTTCCTCAACAGGAATTTGTATCTGAGAACAGAGAAATTAGTTGATAGTTAATGGTGTTAGTGTGAAGAGGTATAGTCAGGGGGTGAGGAATTTTAAGAGGTGAGCCCCGATCATCGTATTGTTGAATAAGGATCTGGTGAAGCTTGCCCGTATTTGACCCCCATAAAGTGAGGAGGTGAAAGCTGCTACATAGACCGTCTTTGAGGGAAGAAGATATTTCAGCTGTTCTCCTCTCTCAAACTCATGAACTCTTTCCCACCTCTCCATTGCCCAAGGACAGTATCTAAGCAGTTGCCATGAAGCCTGTTGTTGGCATCTTTAACTTAAGTGCTGTGGGACAGCACTGAAGTCAGACAGATATGAAAATAAAGAAAAACTGTGGTTTTTCCAGGAAACGTGTAACTTTTCCAAAATTCTTTTTTTAAGATTAAACAGGACATTAACTGAAAATGTCAAGTTCATTTAGAGAGGAGCTGAAAAATTTCAAGGTGAAACTTACGTCTTGTGTAGTAGCTCCACATTTATTTGAAGATATGTAGTTTCACACCTGTGTTCTCTAACACAGGTATATAGATATTGAAATGTATAAGCATAGTAGGTATTTAGGTTGAACCATATGGAATTCTCATTATTTTATTTTTTAAAAAAGATTTTTATTTTTTATTTATGCGTACAAGAGCTGGGGTGTAGGCTAGAGGTGCGGAGGGGTGAGTGGATTCATCAGAGACAGAGTTGGGAACAGAACAGGCAGATTGACTGAAATACACTGCTGAGGGGAGCAGTGGGCGAGATAGGAGAGGTCTGCTGTGCCATGTGGGTAGCTCCCTGGCTGGCTGGGTATCGATCTTGTGCTGAAGTGGCTGACAATAGCTTGGTAGTGCTGAGACTTTAACCCCTGCGCCACCAGAGCGGCCCTCAATATTTTATTTTCTGATTGTGAAAAAAGGCACTTTTATGTGCTTTACCCTAGTGAATTTTTTTGGATGTGTCTCATCTGGGCATGGGAAATAAGGGAAACTTTTCAGTTTGTTTATAATGCCCACGATTGTTATATACCCCTCTGAGAAGTAGGAGTAGTATTTCTTCTTCTCCATCCTTTGAGTCACTCATATATAGGGATGTTTTCAGTTGTGTTGTCTTGTATATCATGCTGTGTAAAGGAGGAGAGGTTTGCAAACTTGTATTCTCTGCTTACTTGGGGTGTGTGTGTGGGGAATCTTAATATATGTCCAAGGTGTGAAATACTGGGAACTCCTTGAAAAGAACGATAGGTTTAAAGAAATGCATTCTATTGCTCTTAAACTGTATTTTGCACCCCTTACAGGATAATTCATTTGAATTTGAAAAACGTAGAAATGAACCTGTCAAATACCAGCGAGAGCTGTGGAATAAAACTAGTAAGTCACAAGGGTATCCCAGAAAATTTGGGAGAGACTCGGGTGGGATGTTACTGTAACTTTAATGTCAGTTTGTTGCTTAAATATTACATTTCTTCTCGTGTCATTGATTCATGTTTATTCTTTTGAATTCATTTTAATGGTTCTGTCTTATTTATGTCTTTTATTATAAGTAACCCAAAATCTTTCTCAGAATTGATTGATGTATCCATTGTAAAAATAATTATGTATTAATTTGATATTTGAAGTAGTCAGACAGATTAAAAAGAAAAAAATCAAAAAATTTCAACAAAGATAGAAATAATGGGGGATACTTACTTTGGATGAGTGTGGCATAGTTTAAATATACACAAAATCTAACATCCTTTACAAGTTTAGATAATTTGACTCGAGGATATGAAAGATGTATTCTGCATATTTTACAAAAGTTAGTGTTTTGGTAAAAAATGTAGTACTAAAAGAGTGATAATCACAAATTTTCTAGAAAATTTCTAAGTACTTGACTTAGGTAAAAATGAAGCTATTGGTTACTAAAACTAAAAGCAGTAATATCTTATGTTCTCTTCCCCCAGCCTCCCCGCCCCAAGTAGGCAGGGACTTTATTTAAAAAAAAAAAAAAAAAAAGGTGTTAAAATTGAATTTTCTAGTAGCATGTCTGTGTGTGTTAGAGGACCTTGGCCTTACTCCTTCACTCCACAACAAGGCAGCCTAATTAGCCTTTTTTAGTCTGGTGTATGTGTGTTTAGAGGAGGTGATACCTAGTTTGTTGGCTAGATGGCCCTGAAGCTTTGAATTCTGCAAATTTTATTAATCTCTAATAGATTGTTGGCAGATATCTGTTTCAACACATTTCCCCCTGTCAATCAGATAACTTAAGGGGAGGAATCTAAGTTGTGGACCTTTGTAGTACTGTTTGACACCCTCTAAAACTTTATCATCCTGGATCATTTGGAGAAATCTAGTCCAGGTTTTTAGAATTACCTATTCCACATGACTCTTAAATATTCTATCCCTTGGTTTTGTTTTTGTGCACATACCCCTCCCCCCTGAATTTTTTTTAAAGTAAGTTCTTTCCATTCTGTTTCATTAAGTAGAAGAATAATTAATTTCTGAAAAGAAAGAGAGATTGTGTTTTATCTCCTATGTCTGTATTGCATGCAGATCACTGTTTAATACTTAGCAATTTTTTTTTGTTTGTTTAAAGTTTTTTGGTCTTCTGGAGTATTAAGAAAAGCAGTGTTTTATCCTTTGGAAAGGATTTTATCTGTCCTTTGTGTGTTTATTTCCCTAGTAACTTTAAGGTGTGGAAATACTTGAGTACTATAAATAACGTGGCTATATTTCTGCTGAAGGCAAAACAAAAAACAAAACCCAAATATTCATCAGTTATTAAATCTAAGCTACAGCTTATGCAGATTTAGAGTTGGCATTGTCTTAGAGCTATTCACACAAAGACCATCTTAATATCAGAAACCCCATAGTGCCTCCTGAGGGATGCTGTTATAATGCAGATTCTGATACATTATATTGTGGTTGGGCCTTTCATTCTGTATTTCTAGTAAGTTTCCAGGTAATGCTAATACTACTGGTCCCCAGACTACACTTAGAAAAATTTTTAATTCTGACATAAACTATATCTTTTAATTTGAAGATTTAGTATGAAAAAGAAACAACATCTCAGTAATTTTTTTTGTTGATTACATGTAAAATGGCAATATTTTGTATATGTTGGATTAGACAAAATATGTCATGAAATTTAATTTAAAAAATGTTCATTTTTTTCTTATTTTCTTCTTAATGTGACTGCTAGCAAATTTAAAATTACATATGTGCTTTGTCTTATACTGATCAATGTTGACACAGATTATAAAGCATAATTGGACTGAGCTTCTTATAGTTAAGTTGTCTCATTCAAAACAGTTGGAATTTGCTCTTATTGTCATTATTCATCATGTATTCCAGACACTTTAAGGAAAACTGTTCTTGGTGACTCGAAGGTTTCTGTCTTTAAGGAATCAATACATTAAGAATAGGATTAATTGCTACTTAAATCTAAGTTCTCTGAAAAATAAAATTTGAAAAAGAGAGTTTTAAAAGTAGAAGGAAAATTGAGTAGCAGTTAAGATTTTTGCCAAGTAAAAATAAATAGTACTTGTGAAATATAGTCAGCATTGATGTCAGCCAAAAATACATACCTTCTCTAGCCATTTTAGTGTAGGGATTGTTTTTGCAATGAATTTTTTATTTAATCTCTTTCTAAATCAGAATAAAGAAGGGCTAAAGCACTTGTTTAGAGTCATTCTGCTTGACTGTGCATGAGTATTCTAACTTTTATGAATTTTTTGTAGTTGATGCAATGAAGAGAGTTGAAGAGATCAAACAGAAACGCCAAGCTAAATTTATAATGAACAGGTATGAATATTTTTCTAATTCATTTGTTTCATCTGCTTTAGTTGGTTTTCTGAACAGAGTAATTTTCCCCAAAAGAGACTGTGAAGTAAAAATAATCAGTAGCCATTTGTGCTTTGTAAACTTTTTATTTTTACACTTCAGACTTAAAAAAAACTTGGAAGAAAAATATAAAGAACACTGTATATTGTTAACACTGTCACCTTTACCTCTCTCTATGTAGAGTAAGTTCAAGAACAGATGTCCCTCCTACACTTCAGTGTACCTATCCTAAAAATAACATGTTCTTATGTAACCACAGTTATAGTTATCTAAGTCAGGAAACTAACATCAGTGCAATACTGTTACATAATCTGTAGACTTTACTTACATTTCACTTATTGTCTCAATAATGTACTTCATACGAACAAAATCCTGAATCATGCATTGTGTTTCATATTCATATCTCTTCAAGCTCTTTTAATCGGGACAGTTTCTCATCATCCTTGTCTTAAATAATACATTTTTGAAGAGTACAATCAGTTATTTTATAGAATGTCCCTCAGTTTGGGACAATTTATGTTTTCCTCATAATTAAATTTATGTTGAGTACCTTTAGCCAGAATATTGTAGAAGAGATGGTATGTCTGTTTCCTGCTGTTGATGATATCTTTGCTTACTTAGTTTAAGTGGCGTCTGCCAGTTCTCACCACTGGAAACTTTTCTTTCACCCTTTTTTTTAACTATTGTGTTTCTTGGGGGAGATATCCAGATCCCATTACTCCTCAAACTAGTACTCGCTGGTTTTAGGATCCATTAGAGTCTTGTCTGAATCTGTTACTATTGTGATTGTTGCCAAACAATAATTTTTCTGATTTCATTATTTCTTCTACATTTATTGATGCTCTCACCTAAGAAAGAGCTCCTCTCCAAGTTCAAAATTTGTTCATTTATTTATATCATGTCTATTTGTATTCACTGATTCTTATAGAACTCAGTTCTAATTATTTATTTTAATGGTTCCGAGTGCCTTACTTTGGCCAGTGGGCTCCCATGTCATTTTGACAAGTTCTCATAATTCTTTGAGTGCTTTCTTGCTTTATGGCTAACAAGATATTCTAAAGCCTCATCTTATATACATCTCCTGTGAAGAAATAAATCTTTTAGAGCAGGAGCATGATATTTTGCTCTAATCAAATTCAAAGTCTATCATAGAAAAGCAGCGTGTGCCAACTGTTTTCTGGCTTGAAAAAAAAAAAAGTTAAAGCATTACATTAAAGAGAACTAATGTTTGAGAACTAGTCTATTAGCATTTTTGTTACTATGTGTTTTATGCTATTGTAATTACTCAATGATTAAAACAATTAGTGTGTTCTCTATTTGAGGCGAAAAGATCTACAAAATCAGAGATATGCACTGTTATGTGTATAAAAGTCATTGATGTATAAAACTTGTTAATTCTTTGACTGAATACATTCCTTTATTCAAGTATATGTTGAGTCCCCATTTCATTCTCAACTAGGCACTAGGAATACAATGCATGAACTCATGGTAGCAGATTAGTAACTAGAAAATGATTTGAGTTCCCATTCCCCATCTCTGAGGGCAACTTAATAAAGCTTATTTTTATAGGTTTGTTGTTGTTTAAAGAAACTGCTGTTTAAAGAAGTTTTAGTGACATTTTGGCCTTGATATGTTGTATTCTAGGTTAAAGAAAAATAAAGAACTACAGAAAGTTCAGGACATCAAAGAAGTCAAGCAAAACATCCATCTTATCCGAGCCCCTCTTGCAGGTAAGTACTGCATTGCGTAGTAGTTCTCTGCTTTAAGTAGAGGGGTGAAAAATCTAGACTTTTGTGGAATGTTTTTGCGTACCAAGCCAACTTCTGAGGGTGAATAGTTTTTTATTTAAATGTTATCTCTCATAGTACATACATGATATGACTTGGTTTTCTTTAATTACTATTATTTTTGAAATAAATTTTGATTGAGGTGGTATTTGTTTATAACATTATATAAGTTTTAGGTGATTAGCATTATGATGTTTATGCTACATCAAGATCACCAGCAAAAGTCTAGTTTCATGCATCCTCATGTAGTTGATCCACTTTATCCATGTCACCTACCTCCAGCTGCTTTCCCCTTTTGTAACCACGAATCTGTTCTCTGTATATAAGAGCTAATTTTTGTTTGATTTATTTATTTGCCTTGATTCTTTATGCTCTCATGTGAGTGAAGTCATACAGTATTTGTCTTTCACTTAGCACAATACCCTCAAGGTTCGTCCATGTTACTGCAAATGGCAAGATTTACTTTTTTATGATTGAATAAGTAGTCTGTTGTGTAAGACACACATATATTTATACACACCTCTTCTTTATTCATCCTTCCATTGATGGACATTTAGGTTGTTTCATATCTTTTTTTTTTTTTTTAGAGGCATGTTTTATTTATTTGTTTGTTTGTTTGTTTTGTTTATACATGCACTGGGTACAGTCAGAAGTGCGGGAGGGAGGGTGAGAGAATTCACCAGAGCCAGAGCGGGGAGCAGAGCAGGCAGAAGGACCGAAGTACACTGCTGAGGGGAGCAGTGGGCGGCAGGAGAGGTCCGCGCGCCATGTGGGACCCTCCTCCGGTGGCCGGGGAACAGCCGGGGATCGAACCGGCGCTGCAGAGGCCGCGGGCAGCTTCACAACCCAGCGCTCAACCACTGCGCCACCGGGGAGGCCCTGTTTCATATCTTGACTCTAGTAAATAATGTTTTAGTGAACATAGCAGTTCCTGAGCACCTCTTTTGTTATTATAGATGTTTATTTTGAGGTTACCATGAGAAGTTCATATACCATCCTATGTATATTATATTTTCTTTTTTTTTTTTTGAGTTTTTCCAATTTTTTTTAAAAGATTTATTTATTTATTTATTTATACAAGCACTGGGTACAGTCAGAAGTGCGGGAAGGTGAGAGAATTCACCAGAGCCAGAGCGGGGAGCAGAACAGGCAGAAGGACCGAAGTACACTGCTGAGGGGAGCAGTGGGCGGCAGGAGAGGTCCACGCGCCATGTAGGACCCTACTGCAGTGGCCAGGGAACAGCTGGGGATCGAATCAGCGCTGCAGAGGCTGCGGGCAGCTTCGCAACCCAGTGCTCAACTGCTGCGCCACCGGGGAGGCCCATATATTATATTTTCTTTTAAATTAATAGAAAGTTAATTCCAAACTCATTCTAAGTCTTTTTTGTGCCCCGTGCTTTTGTTTCTGATGTCTTTTTTCCAAAACTCTTTATGCATCCCTTAAGTGATTATTCTGGTTTTGTTTTTGTCTTTTTTTTCATATAATTTTTATATGCAATTAATCCACTACTTTTAATGTATGTTTACATTTATCAGTGAGATTTTTTTTTTTTCCTTTCCATGTTTTCTTCTTAGTTTATAGAAGTCCCTTTAATCTTTCTTGTAAGGCTGATTTACTGGTGATCCATTACTTTAGGTTTTAATCTGGAAAGCTCCTTTTCTCTCCAATTTAAAATAACCTTGCCTTAAAGTATTCTTAGCGTCATTCGTTTCACCACTTTGAGTATACCGCATCAGTCTCTTCTGGTCTGCAAAGTTTGACAGATCTGCTTAATGCCTTATAGGTAACAAGTTGTTTATCTCTCGTTTTTTAGATTTTATATTCATCTGTAACTTTTGACGTTTTAATTATAATGTATAGTTATAACTCAGACCTATTTAGATTTTAATTATAATGTATAGTTGTATATTACAAGTTTAGAGTTCTAATTGGCTTTAGTAAAAGATTCAGTATTGGGCCTCCCCTGGTGGCGCAGGCGGTTAAGTGCTGTGCTGTGAAGTTGTCCGCAGACTTTGCACCATGGATTCTATCCCAGCCGGCCCATGAGGGTCCCAAATGGCGTGGCATACCTCTCCTGTTGCGCCTGCTGCTCCCCTCAGCAGTATATTTCGTCAGTCTGCCTGTTATGTTCCCCACTCTGTCTCTGGTGAATCCTCTCACCCTCCTGCAACTCTGGCCTGTACCCGGTTCTTGTGTAAAATGAATAAATAAATCTTTTTTAAAAAAATTCAGTATTAGGCACTATCCCATTTAGCACATGGATTCTGTAAGGGTTTCCACAATAATGGAATGTTTTTATAACTGAAAGAGAGTGGGAAAAGGTTATTATTAGTAAAAGAAAAGTATTTTAGGCAGAGCCACTTTCCCTCAGGGAAGAACAGGGAGTTCTTATGTAGGTTACCCCACTAGTGTTAGCCAAGAAACTCTAGATTCAGGTTTAGGATTCCACTCTTGGGAAAGGCTGAAACTGTGGTTAGTAGTCAGTATGGGGACACACGAATGATTCCATTGTTATTCTTTAATTTTTTAGAAATGTCTGTTATTTTAAAACATCCAAGATTCTTCATAAATTGTTTATATGCTTACTGCAAGATCACACTGAATTGTTTATTTTTTCTTTATAGGTAAAGGAAAGCAGCTGGAAGAAAAAATGGTGCAGAAATTACAAGAAGATGTGGACATGGAAGATGCTTCTTAAAAACCTTACTGAAGCATTTTTCAAAAGTGCATTTGAAAACCTCCTTTGGAGACTTAGAATTTCTAAATTATTGATTTATTTTTTATGGTCACTCAACTGAAAGGTGATTAAAAATACATCTACATTGCTATCTGGAAAACATCAGTTGTGAATTCTATACTCATCTCACTGTTAATCCTTCTCTGATAAATATTCTCATGTAATTATGAAAATTCAGTTTGAGATTACAGAAGTGAATTGTGGGTGGACATGCCATTTGTATAACAGCACTAGCAGCATTTGTGTAATAATTGATGACAGAAATTTCATGGCTAGTGATGTACAAAAATAAAATTTTCTTGGCAGTAAAACATTCCCTTTATTAATGTTATAGAAGGGAGGATACAATAAGGAAGTAATAATCTGTATGAAAATTAGCCACAGGTAATATCTCTAGATTTTGATATATTTTTGGTTTATTATTAGGAGAAGCTTAAGTATGTTGGGCTGTTTTGACCTAGTTAAACTGTTCTGGTAGGCAGTGTGAATGTTTGGGGTGAGAGCTGAATACTCTTTTCTTGTAATGGCATGATACTCTTATAACTTCCACTTGAACGAATACTCATTTCTAACTTGAGATTCCTTGTAGCACAAACTTAATTTTTTCAGTTTAGCAATAATTCAGAAGCAGAGGAGTCCATTGCCTTTAAAAGTTCCTTTGGTTTTCTTTTAAATAATACCTAATTGTTTTTGGAAAATCAAACTTGTGGGTAGAGCATCTATACATTATTTGCATATAAACTTTTCTAATCCACGGGCCTATATATTATTTAAAGATACTAAGCAAGTGTCTGACTTATCAGTTACATGGAAGAAAAATAACTTCCCTTACACATACTAATGTGGCAGGAGCTGTATTTAAAGAAAATATACTTCATGTTTCTACAGACAGCCCCCAACTTTTTATGTACTTAACAATTATTTGACTTTATGGTGGTTTCAGCTATACAATGATTCAGTAGAAGCTGTGCACTTTGAAGTTTTGAATTTTGATCTTTTCCCAGGCTAGTGATATGCTGTACAATACTCTGTTTATTCTGGGCAGTGGCAACAAGATGCAAGTTGCAGTTAGCCATGTAGTAAGGTGGGTAAACAATAGATATATAAGGTTCACTATGTTGCTAGAAATGGGACAATAAATTTAGGAGGGTAAACAGAATAAAGAGCTTTGCAATTTAAAGAAAAGGAATTATGCAAGGCTTATCTATAGATGCATCCAAAACGACTTTGCAAGGCTGTCTTCCACCTCCCAGACCACCAGAGATTCCTATTTTCTGGGAGACATAGGCAAAACATAATTCTTGGATCTTTTCTTAATTAGCATACCATTTGGGCACAGACTAAGGCAACCTGTCTTTAGTCCAGTATTTTCCACCTAATGATATTTCAACATACGATGCATTTATCAGGCCATAAATCCATTAGATGTCAAGGAAGATATATATTTTTACATTTAATCATTTTAAATAAGTAACTCAGTTTTCATATTTTTTTTTTGGATGGAATTTGGAATTACAGATTCTTTAGACCATATAAAGTAATGGTTAAATTTTTATTTCGGTATTAGATACTAAAAAAGTGAATTGCTCATTGGGTTGTTCCAAGACCTGTATTCCAGTGTATGCCTTTTCATTCTTATTTGTAGAGTAAGACTCACGTGAAAACAGTATTGATGTAATAATTAGGGGGAATAATATATGTAATCGAAGATATGTAAAATTTCTTGACTTTTTATTACAGACTTTATTCATGTTTGTTCAAGTTTGGTGAATTAATGTTTAAATTTTAAACACATTTAAAGGTACATACGATTAGGAGGTAAGTTTTCTGCTATGCTTTTGTATTGAGTGATTAATTTTGGGGAAAATAGAGCAATTTGAAATGAAGAACTGAAATTGCAGCTCACGTTTAACATCCAGGAAGTTCTCTTAACTGTCCGGATTTCATAGTATTGTGAGACCCCAGATCTCATAAACTGTGAACACAAATACCACTTTTATCCCCCACAACTCTAAACTTAATTGTATCACCAAGTTGAGTTGTCCTTTATTGAAATCTTTGTACCATCCCTAGAGGTGGCATGGTACAATGCTTTAGATTACTGTTGTTTCAGTTTATCTGGTTGAGATCTCTACTGGACAGTTATAACACAAAAATATAAAACTGTCCAAACACTCTCTACCTAAATTCTTATATTTGTAGTTTAAGGACAGTGTAAGGTTTGAAAGTCACATTTTTATAAAACCTTGTAAAAGTGCCTACAAAATCCCCATTTCTTTCTTTCTTTTTTTTTTAAAGATTTATTTATCTATTTATACAAGCACTGGGTACAGTCAGAAGCGCGGGAGGGTGAGTGGATTCACCAGAGCCAGAGTGGGGAGCAGAACAGGCAGACCGACGAAATACACTCCTGAGGGGAGCAGCGGGCACGGCAGGAGAGATGTGTGCTCCATGTGGGACCCTCGCCAGCAGCTGGGGATCAAACCAGTGCTGCAGCGGCTGTGGGCAGCTTCGCCACCCAGCACTCAACTGTTGCGCCACAGGGGAGGCCCCAAAATCCCCATTTCTTAAAAATAGAAATCTTAGCAAGATGTTTTATTTTGTAGAAAGGAGTTTGAGAAGGACTGGCCTATTTTACAATATCTCATTTTATAGATAGGAAAATTTTAGGTTTTTGGTAACTTACTCTTTGTCACACATCTAGAAGATGGAGAGATTTATGTTCTTTCAAGTTTGTCTACAAAATTTCCATACATTTACATACCATTAGAAGAGATTTACCCAGCGCCACACAGATCCTGTCTTCAAAAGTCCAGATGATTGCAAGTTACTTTAGTGACCCTCAACCTCTGACTTGCTCTCTTCATCTGAAAAATGGAGATAATATGACCAACTCTGTATTTTTTGTAAGTCACTCAGTACATGTAAAATAGTCATTTCAAGGCTACCACCTAGTAGGATTGGCTGTGTGACAACATAAAACCCAGCAATGAATTTTTGAATTGGGAGAAAAGTGGAGAGCTTTAGGGTTTGGGGATAGCTGTGGCTGAATTGAGGTAGTGTACTTACTCCACAAAGACAAGGGGGTATTCATATTTTAAACATTAATTTTACCCTTTCAGTTGGCAGGAAAATTCACTTATTGTGGAGAGTATCTCATTCCCTAAATATTATTTGTGGTGAACTCTGGGCGGGGGAAGATATTTCTGGGTAGTCAGGTAATAGTTTAGAAAATGAATTGTTTAAAATTTTAAGGGATAATTTACATGCTATAAAGGAAGTTTATTTTTTCCCCTTATTTTCTAGCTTACATTTCAATGGAGATTTGGATAAAGATACTTTGATCAGGGCCTTCCCGGTGGCGCAGCGGTTGAGCACTGGGTTGTGAAGCTCCCTGCAGCCTCTGCGGCTCTGGTTCGATCCCCGGCTGCTCCCCGGCCACTGGAGGAGGGTCCCACATGGCGCATAGACCTCTCCTGCCGCCTGCTGCTCCCCTCAGCAGTGTACTTCGGTCCTTCTGCCTGCTCTGCTCCCCGCTCTGGCTCTGGTGAATTCTCTCACCCTCCCGTGCTTCTGACTGTACCCATGCATGTATAAAAACAAAACAAACAAATAAATAAATAAAAATACATGCCTCTTTAAAAAAAAAAAAAAGATACTTTGATCATTGAGATTTAAAATGTTAGTTCTAATAGCAAATAAAGACTGCCTTGTAAAAGTTAACATGGCAGTCTGTTGAATTGAAAGTTGGAAAGGGGAAAATCAATATTAAAATCAATTCCAAAGCCTATGGAAAAAATAATTTCCAAAGTCTACATTTGTTTATACATAGAAGATTTTAAAGGGTAACACAAATTTTACCTTACATGTCTTCACACTGAGTGTTATCAGTCAGCCTCATTTATTTGAATTATTTTCTGTTAATGAATTTTTTTAAGGGGAAGTGTCCTTTTTAAAAATGTATTCTTATGTTCTTGATACTTCTGTATGATGGGATAAGCCTCTGATTTCTGCTCTTATATTTGACCACTCTCCCTAAATACTGATTTTAAAAAACTTGTGAATCTTAATTGACACTCTCAGGAGGGATTATTGGTGATGTTTCTGCCATGTGACCTTTCTTGGGGGATATAGTTACCTGACCTGAGTCTGTAGCCTGTCTTTGATTCTGTGGCTCCCTATGAGCCTGCTGATAAATTTTCTTTTGCTGAAGTTTGTAACCAGAAATCTTGACTGATAGGTATGTCCCTAACCTCACCAGCAAATTCAGGCAGCCTATTTCTTTCATAACCTCTAAGAGTATAGAGAGAGTTTTAGTCTATCCCAGGCATGTATTAGGTACCAATGCATGGTGGGTAAATATGCTAAATGGAAAATGTGTAGCCTTATACTTGGCTTACTTCATTTTATTTAATAAATGAAATAAAACAGTAACTAGAAAGAAAGAATCAGTTACCATGCAAAGAGGCAGATTAAAAAGAAACAGAAAGGGAACAGCCTGTTGAAGAGCAGTGCTTGCCTTGGGTCATATGCCTGATTTTGCTGCTAACAAATTGTCTAACAATGTATAGACCAACCAGGAAGGAGTGAGCAGGAACTGTTTTGGCAGGTTTTTTAAAGTTTTGCCCAGAACTTGCTCTACTGATTGGATAATACTTTAAGAGCCAGGGAGTCGAAAAACTAGAAATGAGGACAAACAACTAATTGGCAACAAATTGCTAAAACATAAAAAGTACTGCTTCTCTAAAGCAATGTCAATGATCTAAAAAATACAGGCGACTGACCCTAAGTGCTTTGAGGAACTCTTCGTCTTCAGAACAACAACTTTTAAATACTTGGCTTTCTTTAGTATATTCCAATAGAGTATACGTATATTTGGTTTTATACTAAACCATGGACTGTCAAACACCAATGAAAAGTATGCCATTCCAGTCATTTTTCTAGTATATGCTTAATGATACTGCTATATATTTTCTCTTAATACCAGGAAAAGCAATGTAGGTAGTGAACAAATAGTAAAGGAAGGCAGTTTACCTAGTTTTAAGTATATGCCATTCAAAAGCAAATGATGTGACATATTCATATTGTTATCTTTAAGTGCCTACATTGCATTGTCTGCTGAAATGCTCTTCAGTATTTTCAAATTCCCAATGTTGCCAAAACACCATAACCTGGTAGCTTTTTTGACTTTGTAGAGATACAGTTTCCCATTTCTAGAAGAAATACAAGAATTATTAGAAGATACATAGGAAGACTGTACAATGAAAATAAAAGTTGTATAAGGGAAAACATCTTAAAGGAGAAAACATCCAAGTTACAACCTAGTACAGTTGATCACACATTTGCAGACAACTTAGATTCAGCTAACTTAGATTCAAGCTCAGTCAGTACCATTTACTGGCAGATTTGTGAGAAATCTATGACAGTAATTATTACAGCTAGGTGCATTGCATATATTACAATATTCACAACCCATTAGGCTTGTCCTCTTTTTGCTTATGAGGAACATAAGGTAAAAGAAATTCAATGGTTTGATTCTCTGACTTGATCACTAACCAGTATCCTAAATAACACCTTCCATGATAGCTACAGTTAGTTGGTGCTAATTATATGTCCCTTCAAGGGAAAAAAAAAAAAAAAAAGACTAGCAGGAAAAGTTCTGGTTAAAAGGATAGGTTTTATGGAGTAGTTTAATTTTTCTTGAGACTCTAGAATGAAAACAGGAGCTTTCCAGGACTCTCAGGTAATTATCTGTTCCAAGTTAAATATAATTAATACAGCAAATATGGTGAAATGAAGTCTTTTGAAATTTACTGTCCTTAATTAGTAGAGCAATCCCAATAGGTAACAATATAATTATTGGAAGAAATGTTCGTTTTAACTTTGAAATGCATGCTAGTCATATTTAGTAATTTGAAAATTTGACACCTGCCTTTATAAGCAATATCAGTATGCATTAACTTTTTTCAAGTTTATTTTGGTTCTGTTATGTATGAGGAATTATTTGCCTCAGTTAACAAACAATAATTAGTTTGTGTTATATATAAGACTCATATTGGGAAGTGTATTCATCTAGTTATTGTCCATCTTTTATAGGACTTTTTAATAGTGATTTTTTGTTCTTAGGCTAATTCTTAAATTTTCCAAGAGTGTCAGGATTACTGCCAACAAAAGTTATGTCTTAGCCCCAGGGACTGCAGTTCTGATGCTGACAAACTTCAGGGCTCAACTAAGGTGAAAGGTATGTTAGCAGGTGTTCAAATGCTGTTTAAGCCATCTTTCTAACTGATGTGGAAAAGTATTATAAGATCATGTTTTTACAATGTTTAGCACACATGATAATATTTCATTCCCAGAGTTAAGTGAAATCGTAGAAATGAGACAGGACCCACCAGAAAGATTCCACAGCAGATTAAATTTAGGAGAAAAGATCAGTGAACTAGATGATAGGGCAATTAAATTCATACAATCAGATGAAAGAAAAAGCAATAAATGTGAAAATAAATAAGGTACTTAATGGACAACATCAAGCACACCAACATTTGCATTTTTAAGTGTTTCAAGAGAAGAGAATGGAACAGAAAGCTCAGGAATAATAGCTGAAAATTTCAAATCTGGGGAAGGAAACAAATATCCAGATCTAGGAAGCCCAAATATTCCAACATGGATAGCAAACTGATAGGTTACCACCATGTTGATAACTCCCCAGTTGGGACCCTTTATGATGAACTAGGGCACCAAGAAACCTATGAAGCATCCAGATTATGGTCACCATGATTGTGTGCCATAGTTGCCAGTCCTTGCCCCATTGCCTTACTCAGGTCCTTCTTGGAAGTGTCAACACTAGAGGCATGACCCATGTTTATGACACAGACTGAAAGTGAAGTGATAAGAAGAAATAATCTGTGCAAATGGAAAACAAAAGAAAGGATCACTTAATTTGTATTAGATAAAATAAGCCAAAAACTAATAGGAGACCACTGAGATCATATAAAGGGTATCAAAAAATTAATAGTAAATATACAGCTAGCAGAAGTAGTTAATAAAAGTAGTTAACTACTTTTATTAACATTTATCTGAAGACAGAATTAGTAATACAATTATTGTAGGAGAGTTAAATACCCCACGTTCATCAAAGGGTACATAATCCAGAGAAAATCTGTAAGAAAACATTGCTGTAAATGACATGTGTGTTACATATAGCTCAGATATTTACAGAGAATTTCATCTAACAACATCAGTTATACATTCTTTTCGAGTGCAAACAGCATTCTTCAGGAGGAGTTATTTGTTAGGCCACAAAACAATTCAGTAAATTTAACAACAGTGAACTCACTTGTTTTCCGGCCACAAAAATATGAAATTAGAAATCAATTACAAGAAGAAAAAATTTGAAAGGATCACCAATATGAAGATATTAAACTCCTGAGCAACCACTGGGTCAAAGGAAAGATAAAAATACCAAAAAAAAAAAATAATTTGGAAATATACCAAAACATGGGTTGGAGCAAAAATAGTTCTAAGATACACATCAATTAATTAATTACTCTTAAAGATTCATTTATTTATTTATACAAGCACTGGGTACAGTCAGAAGCACGGGATGGTGAGAGAAATCTCCAGAGCCAGAGCGGGGAACAGAACAGGCAGAAGGACTGAAATACACTCCTGAGGGGAGCAGTGGGCAGGAGAGGTCTGCGTGCCATGTGGGACCCTGGCCAGCAGCCGGGGATTGAACTGGCGCTGCAGAGGCTGTGGGCAGCTGTGCAGCCCAGCGCTCAACTGCTGAGCCACCAGGGGAGGCCCTTGTACTTGTAATGTAAAGTGCAAGCATTTACATTACAAAAAATGAGCTCAAAGAAATATGTTAAGGCATTAGAAAAAGAAATCCCGAAGTTAGAAGGAAGTAAATAATGAAGATCATACTGAAAATAAATGAAATAGACTAAAAAGACAGGAGAAATGATCAATAAAAGTGGAATTTTTAAAAAATAGATAAGCTTTTAACTAGACTGGCCCAGAAAAGAGAGGGCTAAACATTATAAATAAAAGAGGGAACATTACATTTGATAACATACAGACACAAAGTATCATGAAAGAATACTATAAGTTATCCTTCAACAAATAGAACAACCTAGAAGAAATGAATAAATTCTTAGAAACATACAACTTGCAAAGATGAATCATGAAGAAAATAGAAAAACTGATTAATTACTTAAATCAGTAATTAAAAATCTGTCAACAAAAGTCCAGAATGAGTTGGTTTTAATGGTGAATTCTACCAAATACTCAAAGAAGAGAATACCAATCTCAATGTATTCCCCAAAACTAAAAGGAGGCAATGATACCAAATTCATTTTAAGATGTCAGTATTACCTTTATACCAAAACTAGACAAAGATACCACACAAAAAAGAAAATTATAGGCTCAAATCCTTGATGCAAAAATCTCTCAACATTATGAAACTAAATTCAACAGTTCATTAAAAGGATCATACGTCATGATTAAGTAGAATTTATCTCAAGGATGCAAGGATGGTTCTCCAAATCAATCACTGTGATGTGTCACATTAATAAAAGAAAAAAAAGTAATGACTATCTCAATATATGCACAAAAAATTTGACAGTTTTCAATAATCTTTCCTGATAAACACTCAAAATGGATATAGAGGGTAAGTGCCTCAGCATAAAGGCCATACATACATATGACAATGCAATAGTTCTCAGCATACTCAATGGTAAAAAGCTGAAAGCTTTTCCTGTAAGTTCAGGAAAATTGCAAGGATGTTCACTCTCCACATTTATCCAACAAAGCTCTGGAAGTCCTAGTGGGAACAATTAGGCAAGAAAAAAGAAATCAAAGGAATCCAAATCAGAAAAGAAAAAGCAAAATCTTTTTCTATCTGTAGGTGACATTTTATGTAGCACACCCTAAAGACTCCATACAAAAAATGGTTACAGCCAATGTACAAGTTCAGTAAAGCTGCAGAATATACAATCATCATATGAAAATCAGTTGTTTTTATACATTAACAATGAACTATGAGAAAGATGAATCAAGAAAACAATTCCATTTATAATAGCATCAAAAGGAATAAAATGCCTAGGAATAAATTTAGAGAATGAAATTTGTGTGCATTGTAAAGTCTAAGACATTGAAAGAAACAGAAGGAAACACAAGTAGAGGGATATACTGTGCTGATGGATTGAAAGAGTATTGTTAAAATGTCCATACCTCATAAAGTTATCCATATTTGATACAATCCATCTCAAAATCCCAATGGAAGGGTTCTGGATCAAGATGGTGAAGTAAGGAGGATCTACAGACACTCCAAATCTGTAGCCACACATGGAACAATTTTCTCCGGGAAGACCCTTTGCCCTCCTCTAGCTGAGTGAGTCTGCAATCAGGCTAACAAGAAAATGTCCACATAAAAGTAGGGAGAAGAGGCTGAGACACAATCTCACCATTAATTCTACCCCTGATATGGTGACCCCTGAGGAGGAGGGAATTCACAACTCCAAGCTTATTCCTGAACAGCTCAGGAATCCCATTGCTGGCTCCCAACTTAAAAGATTTGTACTTGAGAGGCAAATCCCCAAGTGTAGCTTTGAAAGCCAATGTTCTTGTGTCCGCAAGACCCAGAAAATTTTAGCAAACAGAAACCTTGCATGGATTCAATGAGCACTTGAAACTTATGTTATAATGCATTGTTACTTCAATAAAAAAATAAAATGAAAATTAAAAAGTAAATACATTAGGTAACATGCTGGAGTTTGTACATTGTTGATGGCGATGTAAATTGGTGTAATCACTATGGAAAACAATCTGGAGGATCCTCAAGCAATTAATATAACTGCATATTTTCTTGCAAATCCACTCCTGGCTATATCAATATATCAAAAGGAAACTAATTATGTTGAGATATTAGTACTTCCATATTCATTTCAGAGTATTCACTATAGCCAAGAATTAGAAACAACCTGTAGATAGATGAATGGATAAAGGAAATCCTGCCATATGTGACAACATGGATGAACATGGTGGGCATTATGCTAAGTGAAATAAACCAGATGATGACCAATACTACATTGTGTCAGCTATATGTGGGAGAAAAAAGGTTGAAGTCATAGAAATAGAGTAGAATGGTGGTGCTTGGGACTGGAGGTTGGGGAAAGGAGAGAGAGGTTGGTAAAAGGGTAAGATTTTCAGTAATATGAATTTGGTCTGAGGATCTGATGTCTTAACAGGATGACTATAGTTGTTAGCACTGTATTGTATAACTGAAATTTGCCAAGGAGTGGAACTTAAACATTCTTCCCCAAAAGGGTAAATATGTGAGATAATGGATATATTAACTAACTTAATGGTGGGAGTCCTTTCATAATGTATGTCAAAATCAGCCTGTTATCACTTTAAATAGCTTACAATTATAACTCAAGAAAGCTGGAAGAGCCATCAAGTGATTCTAATGTGTCCCCAAGATTGACTACCATCTATAACATTGAGAATTTCTTAGTTTAGGCACTTAATGTAAAGGTATTTTCAAGTAATGCCTTTCAAGAGGAATTTTGCCAAACATTCTTAATTTGTTTCTTTATACTATCAAGAGGTCACTGAAATAATGGGAACATTTTTAGCAGGATGCTTTTATAACTTCAGCAATTACATAATTTTTCAACTACCTAATGACTGTACTGTGACAGCTAATATGATGTTTCTTGAGTTTTAAAACAAATTGGGGTAAAAGGACAATCAGTTCTCATTTTTTCTTGGATTAATTAATATTCTGTGTGGACCAATGTAACCTTGGAATTAAGCAGTGGGGATGGCATGGTCCATTGGCCAGGATCTACATATTTTATCTTCTTTAACGCTCCCAATTACGGAAAGACAGGCTAAGACTCCTCCTTGAATCCTAAACGAGGCACTCACATTATTAGTCTCCTTCCATTTGCATTCCTAGCAATGTGTATCTTATCACAAAAATACAACTCTTTAAAGAGTAGTGAAGAGGGTGTATAAAGTGCAAGGGGTTATTATTCTAAGAAAAGTGTATTGCACAATTTATGGCTGGACATAATCTAAAGATGGAATATTAAATCATTTTCTAGTAGCCTCATTTTATTCAGATACATATTTTCCCAATGACATTGGAGTTCAAGTTCCATTCATTAGATATGGACAGTTAAGAAGTATTAATACAGATACATTCAATCTCATTTTGGAATGTTACATCAGAAAACAAATTGTTTTGTGAAAGAGGCATTTTCCAAATTTATTAGTCTTGACTTACCCACTCTGTGTCTTTATCATTTTATTGCCAGGAAGGAAGCTGTACAGTCATGAGGGCAATGAATGGGCATTATCTTCAAAGGAGTTCCAGAATTGGGGGATTCAGAAAATAGTTAATCACTTCCCTACCCCCACCAAAATCTTTTCATCCAACTGCAAACTGGCCTCTCTGAAGTGTTCAGGTCTTTTGCCATTTGAATCTGCCTTCTTAATACCTTTCCTTGTGCTCTGAAACCACTCTACGTCGATAGCCTATTTATTACTTCAGGATCAACTTGCAACGTGCTCATTTTTGGATAAGGTAAGTTTCCAAACTAGCACTTTGCAAGATGTTTCAAATTTTAACTGCCATTCTTTCACCTACCCATTTTTCTATTCAATAAATATCGAGCTGCTACTATATGCCAGGCATTGTTTTAGATGCTGTGCAGAAATTGAGTGAATGGAGTAGATGGAAATCAATCCCTGCACTCATGGGATGAGGTAGCAAAAAATGTCTCAGGTAAAGATCTAAAATAATGTCAATCTTAAAATGATATTAGGGTGAGTCAAAGTTTTTAAATGACATTAAAAAGCCCAAACAAACAAACAAACAAACAACCTGAACTCAGAATTCTTAAATATATTGTAAGGAAATTATTTTGTGCCCAAATATTTATGTACAAGGATTCGCATCCTTAATAGCACAACATCGAAAATAACTGGTTAAACAAATCAAGGACTGGTTAAATAACTTAGAGTACACCATCTAATAGGCAAGTTTGAAGTGACTGCAAAGGATTGTGCAGAGATGATTCTAATGACTTGGAAGTTTCTTACAGTAAATTAAATGAAAGTTGCAGTTTTCAAAGTTGTATATGATTCCTCTAACACAGTGGTCCTCAGATGGGAATTATTTTGCCTCTCAGGGACAGTTACCAATTTAGAGACATCTCTGAGTCACAGTGGGCTGGTGCTCTCAGGACAAAGAGTAGAGGCCTGGGGTCCTGCTGAATATCCTAGAATGCACAGAACAGTTCCCCTGTTACAAAGAATTTTCTGGTTTAAAATGTCAATAGTGCCAAAGTTGAGAAGCCCTGTGCCTAAACAACATTTAAAGGACAAATGCTTTTTGGATAAATAGGGCAATAGATGTTTTTAACGCTATTTTTATTTGTGTACGTATGTGGATTTTGTTTTAAATGAAGCGTTAACCTTGCAATTAGAGACAAAGAAAAAGAAACTATTAAAAATGTGGTCTAAATTTTGGAGTCCTCAGTTTAGGAATTTTTTTTTTCATAAAAAGTTCAGGCAGTTTTTCTTTTCCTATGGTTCTCCTGACCAATGGGTAGCTGATTGCCTGTACCTGTGATGCCTTGATTCTGATGGATCTGAGTTATACACAGTCCTTGTTTATTCCTATGAGTTGATGTGCTTGATGGCTTAGTAATGAAATACATTCTCTCCTGGAAGTTCCATGTTTCGAATGCCTGCTCTTAGATGCCCATGGATTTTCTTCTAAGGAAGTCAGAGTACCCGTCATTTCTCAGCACAGGTGCCAGAAAGACAAGTATACACAGTAATGCCTCAACTGCTAGGAATTCTACTCTGGCAGACTCATTTGAGGCTGTTAATGTCTCCTTTTTGTTGTTGAAATATTGTGGTTGTCTTTTGTTTTGGTTGAAATGTGATTTATAAGGACCTAAATGTCTTGCTAATTTAGCTATTTTTCTATAAAGATTAGACATAAAGTATCTTTAATGAGCTCGCCAAATTTTAACGGCAGGGATACCAGGGCCAGTTGCATTATGCTGGTTTGTGGACTGTGTAGTCTTTGTAAAATATTCTCAGGTGATTATGTAGGATTTCTAGTACTTTAAATGTGCATGTTTTTTCCACCGTGGAATTGTCTCCGTTCTCTGTGATTAAAAGTCACAAAACCTTGGTAAGACAAACATTGTCAAGTGGGCAAAGTAGATCATGTATATCCTCTTTCTCTGAACCCCTTATTTTTCCTAACTGGAGCCTGCCTAGAACTATGGTAGATGAGTTTCTTGAAATTGATTTATGGCCATTCTTGTAACATGCCCACTTACTGGAATCCATCAATGTGTGCAAACTCCATGTGAAAAGATGGAGTGTTGTCCCCTCAAATAAACAGAATTAATTTCTTAGTGGATGGCTTGTTTTCATGAATAACTTCCAGTTAATAATGATTCCATTAACACTTATAAGACATTAATTTATTTGCCATTTAATCAGTGTTTAAATTGAACTGGGATCAGGCAGAACAAAACATGTGGTTTTGCATAATTATAAGGGAGCCAATGGAAGTAGTCATAGGAATTTAGCATTAGAAACCTCATTGCAGAAGCACAGATGGGTCAGAAGATGTTGATAAACAATATGTCCAGGAATAAATCCTCTTTAAGCATTGTGTCAAATTCCCAATGCCTGCATGACAATTAACTTTGCATTAATTACTTTAAATTTTCTTATACTCTCAGTAGACGTTCTACAGACTGAGCAAACTGTGGAGGCACTTCCTGTCATGCTCCATTTAACTTAAATTATGAGATTGTTCAGAAAGGTATTTCTTCTCTGGCTTGTCTAGGTAGTAAGTTTGGTATTTAGCAGCTGTCCCTAAGTGCTTTTCTACCTTCTCCAAGTCAGTGTTGTTAAAGTGTGGGTTTGCCTTGTGGGAAGAAGGGTCATCTTGGACCATTGATTTTTGCATTGAAGCTTGTCCAGAAACTCTCTAGATTTAGAATTGTACTTGCTGACTTTGTGTTCTCAAAACTGCTAAGAGAGGTTGAACAAAAGGTGTTCTTACAGGCAGGGTACTGCCTGGCATGTAGTCATTTGTTAACTGCCCAGTTTTTGTCTTAGATGCTTTTTCCTGCCTCCTCAATAAGTCATTCCAAATACAACCGAAGTCTCCCCTCCCACACTATCACCCCATTTCCTTCCTTTTAGCCCCAGAACCCCACTATTCAGGGGGATTATTTTCCCAGGCATGTATTTATAATTTCACTTAATTACTGTAATTGCACAAATATATTGTTTTACATGTATTTAAACATTTAAAAAGTGGTACATACTGAAGGAATTCTATTGTGTAATATTTTGTCATAAAATGTTATATATTTGTTTTAGTTATATCTGTGGTGCACACACTTACAGATTAGTTTATTCATTTAAATGAAGTGTAATATTCCATCATGGCAATAGACCACAATCCTTTATCTATTACCTTAGTGAGGGAAGTGTTTAATTTTTCACTAGTGTTTAATTTTCACTTAGTGTTTAATTTTTCACTATTACAAAAAAAAATAATCAGTGAACACAGTTTTATCTATTGTTTAGTTGGAATGTGAACTCAAGGCCTTCAGACTGCTTAGGAGGCTATGCTTTACTCATTGTATCAAATTAGCTGTCATGTGATATGCTTCTATTATAATTCAGTTTGATTTGATGGAACACATTACCTAATCATTAAACCTTGGTAATGCCATTTTATCTCCAGACAGAAACAACTTTACTAATTTCATCAAATATGGAGTGGATTTAATGCCTAAGTCTTAGCTGTAGAATACAGTAATTACTGGCCACATGTGACTACCAAGCACTTGAAATGTGGCTTGTCCAAATTACAATGTGCTAATGTAAAGTGTATCACGAATAATCTTTTTGGTATTGAAATGATAATGTAACCTCTAGAAAATATGGTTACAAACATGACTGTTGGATGGTGCTGCTAAGGGCTGAAATAATGGAGCATGTACTCCTGTGCCAGGAGAGGACAGCAGAGAGTTGCTGGGCTCATGTTCATAGACCAGGTAGCGCAAGTAAGATTGCTGTGCCTCCCAGGTAAGAGGTTCAGAAAGGCAGGATGTTAACCACGGGGTTATATGATGGGACTACAGTCAGCAAGGATACTGGGACTAGATTCTGGGTGAGGGGGTCTGGCTCCTGGGGAGAAAGGACTGCTTAAATGAAATCTCTGATAGGAAAGAAAGGAGAAATAGTTGAAGATGGTAGCACAGAACTCACCTCTCCCATGCACACAACATATCTACAACTACATATGGAATAACAGAAAGGAGACCTGAAACCTGACAGAGATCCCACAATAAAGGATAAAAGGCAGCATAGAGATGGGTAGGAAGATTTCTACCCATTTTTCACTGAGGAAGATACTTCATACCTCAGTTGTGGAGATTCATGGCCAAGTGGAATTCTGAAGGTGTGAAGCTTTTCTCTGCTGAGTGAGGAAGGGTGGTGCATACAATAGGCATGTGATGTTTTGATTCTGCACAGCAAGGATGAACCCCAGGACCCTCAACATTGAGGCCTAATAAAAACCCAGGAAATCAATGAAATACAGGGAACTGAGAACTTGCTCTTAATGGGCTAACACACACTCACTTGCTCAGGGACCCAACACAGAAACACCAATGGGAAAGTGCCTGAATTGTAAGTGAAGGAAACCCATACATCACTCCTGTAGTATCTGCCTGAGAGGTAAATAGCTTTCTGATAGGGGGACCAACATTACCATAGGAAAATGTTCTGGGATTTCAGCACTGGCTTTGTGCTGAAGTGTAGAATTTTTCATGACTCGTTCTTCTATTTTGATCAGTTTCCCCAAACTGATCACAAAGGACCTGAGCAAGCTGTTCTTTTTGATCTCTCTAGAGACCCTAACATACTGTGCAAGGACTGAGAAAGGTGACAAAACCTAATATTGTCTGGACTGCTTGAAAAAATTAACTTGAGGATAAAGGTAATGGGTTTTCTCAAGCCAACTTTGGATTACTCCTGTGACTCTCAGTGTGGAGAAAGTTGCCATGGAAAACTGTTACTTAAAAAGGTAGGCTGTCTTTGGGGAAGTAATAATCAAGTGGCAGAAACCTTAGTGTTCATTGACAAATGAATCGATAAAGGAAATGTGTATACATACATATAGAGAATGGAATACGCCGCATTCATGAAAGAAGGAAGTCCTCTCATTTATGGCAGTATGGATGAACCCTGACTGCATTATACTACCTGAAATAAGAGAAACCTTGATGGCATTATACTACATGAAATAAGAGAAAGGAAAAAACTGTATAATATCACTTATATGTGGGATATAAAAAAACCCCACAAAACCAAACTCATGAAAAACAATTAGTTCTGTGGTTACCAGAGTGGGACACGGGGGAATTGGAGGAAGGTGGTCAAAGGTACAAAGTAAGTTATAAGATAAATAAGTACTGGAGATATAATGTCCAATATGATGGTTATAGTTTACAGTGCTATATGGCATACTTCAAAGTTGCTAAGAGAGCAGCTCCTAAAATTTCTCATCACCCGGAAAAATAACATTTTTTTTCTTTTGTGTAACTTTATGAGGGATCAGGTAATTAAGCTTATTAAGTAATCATTTGGCAACCTATAAAAGTCAAGCCATTATTCTGTATACCTTATACTTCTACAATGTTCCATGTCAATTATATCTCAACAAAATTGAAAGAAATATCTCACTCATTGAAAGAAAATGAGTGAAGTGCCTACATGAGTTTGCATTTGCCTACATGTTCCAAGGGACTAATTTTTGATAGCATTCATTTGCCCAAGAGTCTGATAGTGGGGCTTTTGTGCACAGGGAGACAAACTGGTAACCTCCCCCAAATGCTATCAGAATATCCAGCCTCAGAAAGGTTTTACAGGTTACTGGAGCTCTTATATCAAATTTCAAATTGCATACTTGCTGAAGACAGAGCAATGATACTGGAAGGGCTGGCTAACTGCCAAGAGAACCTCCTGTCACTTTGACTTTGAGAAAACAGACAAATGAAGTTGGTCATATCAGGGTTAATTACCGACTACACCAAAGTCACTTTGGACTTATTGTTTAATCAGAAAGTTTCCACTTTAATAGCGAAGCTTCTAGGTAGTGTTCTTACAGATGCAGTGCTTGAACCAGGCATTGAGCAAGATAGAAAAAATAGAATAAATTCTAACAATGAAGCTGATGTGACAGTTTCAAAAATACAGTTCTGGGATGACATTACCAAAATGGCAGTGTAGGAAACTAGCATCCAATTCCTAAAGGTCAACAAATAGACAACTATCTATAAGCAGAAATAGCTCTGGGAAAGTGCTGAAATCCACTTAAACTTTAGCAGGACAGAGGGACAAAAAAACTCAGAACAACTGCACAAAAAGATGAATAACTCATTTTGCATAAATATTCCATCCTTCACACTAGCATCCGTTAACATACTGGCTAGAAGGAACTCGCTCTCCCTAGGAAAGGGAGAGTGGGATGAGGGACCCATTAAAACTGAGTGATTGCAGGGAAGCGGTAGACTTTTCATTGCTGTTTCAGTTTTCCTTGCATCTTTGCTCATGGATTAGAAGAATTAACATTGTTAAAATGACCATCTTACCCAAAGCAATATACAGATTCAAAGCAATAAAAATCAGAGTTTTAATGGAGTCTTTTTAATGAAATGGAGCAAACATAATGGCATTTATATGGAACCACAAAAGATTCTGAACAGTTAAAACAATTATGACAAAAATGAAGAGGAATGATGTTATCATACTTCACATTTTACAAAGTTAAAGTAATTAAAACAGTATGGTATTAGCATATCAATAAACACACAGATCGATGGGATAGAACTGAGGACCCAGAAATAAACTGATACTTGTATAGACAGTTAATATATGATGGAGCCAAAAGTGCAAAATAAAGTCTTTTTAGTAAATAGTGATGGGAAAACTGGACATGTAAAGTAATTAAACTGGACCAGTAACGCACACCATATACAAACATTGTTTCAAAATGGATCAAAGACTTTGATATAACACCTGAAACCATAAAATACATAGCCCCCCCCCCAAAAAAAAAGGACAAATCAGTCTACAACAATGGCTTCAGGATGCATTTGGGGACTTTGAAGACAAGGGAAAGTACAGAAAAAATTAGCATGTGGGACTACATCAATCTAAAAAACTTCTGCACAATAAAATAAATTATCATTTAAATAAGACATTCTGGGCCTCCCCGGTGGCTCAGCGGTTGAGCGCTGGGTTGCGAACCTGCCTGCAGCCCCTGTGGCGCCGGTTCGATCCCCGGCTGCTCCCCAGCCACCGGAGAAGGGTCCCTCATGGTGCGCAGACCTCTCCTGCCGCCCGCTGCTCCCCTCAGCAGTGTACTTCGGTCCTTCTGCCTGCTCTGCTCCCCGCTCTGGCTCTGGTGAATTCTCTCACCCTCCCGCGCGTCTGACTGTACCCAGTGCATGTATAAACAAAACAAACAAACAAATAAATAAATAAATAAACATGCCTCTATAAAAAAAAAAAAGACATTCTACTTAGTGGGAGAAAGCATTTGTATATCATACATCTGACAGCAGCTAATCTCCAGAAAACTCATGTAATCAAAAACCAAAATAAGTAACCTAATGAAAAAATGGAATAGACACTTCTTCAGAGAAGACATACAGATGGCTAACATGCATATGAAAAAATGCTCATCACATCTTACCAGGGAAATGCAAATCAAAACCACAATGAAATACACCTCACACCTGTACAGTGGTCTGTATCAAAAAGTACAGAAGTAGCAACTGTTGGTGAGCTTGTGGAAAAAAAGAAACAATACACTGTTAGTAGGAAGGCAGCCTGGTCCAGTAAGGAATGGCTTTCTCTTTCTTCTAGTCTCTTTCTTCCCATCTCTGCTTTCAAGCCTACCAGTAGAAGGAAGTGAACTTATATACAGGGCTGAGTTGATTAGCTATTGCTTTGATTGGTAAAACTGTGAAAGAAAATGATAGTGAGATAAAATTTTTATGATTATTTCAGATATTTTTCATCAATGAAACATCCAGAAATAATTTCAAATCATACACTTAGGGATGGGGTAAGAATGATTTAGGTCATGGAATTCTTGGGCACTAAATTTACCTGTGTGCCCATTACTATGAGATTTCACTCAGTGGTAAAGGTAATTTGTTATTTGTTCAGAGATCTAAACTTTTCAAAGCACTTTAATGCACTATTCTCATTTGACATACGTAATATCTCTGGAAGGTTTGTAGAGCACACATTATTAGTCCCTTGTGACAGATGATAAAGCAGATTCACAAGGACTCAACAGACTTGTTCAAGGTCACATATTTATTTATTTTTTTTAAAAAAAGATTTATTTATTTGTTTATTTATACAAGCACTGGGTACATTCAGAAACGCGGGAGGGTGAGAGAATTCACCAGAGCCAGAGCGGGGAGCAGAGCAGGCAGAAGGACCAAAGTACACTGCTGAGGGGAGCAGCGGGCGGCAGGAGAGGTCTGCGCGCCATGTGGGACCCTCCTCCGGTGGCCGGGGAGCAGCCCGGGATCGAACTGGCGCTGCAGAGGCTGCAGGCAGCTTCGCGACCCAGCGCTCAACTGCTGCACCACCGGGAAGGCCCCAAGGTCACATATTTAGTTAAAATTAGAGCTGAACCTGAAACTCAACTCTTAGCACTGTTAGCTATATTTTTTCTTCCTCTGTTTTTAACATGACCAGCAGATGATATCTTCTCCTGTGACCTGGATCAGTTTTTAGATGACCCAGACTTTCAGAAAAGGTGCTGGAACTTGCTCAGTAGACAATTCTAACATATTATGTATGGTATTCTGGCAAGGGGTTACAAGTAGGAGGAGGATGCCTATTGTTCCTTTTCAAGAGGAAGAACAGGACAGGTTAAATAGACTTACAAGGTGAATGTTTCCTTTTGAAAATTTTGTTTTATAAAAAGAGACCATTTGGTAGCAGCCTTGTACAGCAGTAATTATGATGGCTTGAGTCAATTGAACTCTTGACAGATAATTTTATTTTTCCAAATTCATGGTTGGAGAGTTTTAAATGACCATGGTTTCTCAAAATATCAGTAACTAGAAAATGAACAAATCAAATTCCAATGAATTTTATGTGCCTAATATCACAATGATGTCTTTTAGTCAAATAAAAATGTATTTACTTGGGATATAAGTATATAAGAGAATGGGAAAAGACAGGTATATCATCAAAATTAATGTTTTATGTTTCCTCCATTGGTATTTATTTTCTGCATCAAAAGATATTCACTACATGCTATTTCCTGTGAATAATATCCCCGAGTAGCACAAGTAGTCCTAATTTGTATAGGGTTTTTTTTTTTAATGGTTATAAATCTACAGTAGAGTTGAGAATTCTTTCTTCTGTCACAGGCCATCTGCCATAGGGGAAATCAATGTCTCACACTCCAGAGAGTCATAGTGAGTTAATAATCACTAGCCATAGGCCTTGGGGGGTAGTCTAAGATGAAACAATATTCACGAAGCTCTCCCATTCCTCAAGATCAAGAGTTGGTTCTCATTAGGTCTCCTATAAAAAACCCAGGCAGGGAACTGGACCCTTACTATCTCAGTTATTTGATATGAACCAGGCTTCAGATTTTCTCCCTTCCCTGGCTCATGGCTTTGTGGAGAAGCTTGAGAGACTTCCCATTTTGGCTACGTTCTCTTTAGGCTGATAGGAGTATAATTCTAGGTCAGGCTAAATTATAGAGTATTTACTGACAGTGGAAGAAAGTATATTAATTAGGAGTTTAGTGCCAAATAATGGTCCAGGGGAAATGGAGTCTTAAAACTAGAGATATAGTCAAAAATCTAACAGTAAAATAATGATATAGCCAAGAAACAGAATCAAAAGCTGAGTCTGGAAATAGTTTGGAGTGTTGTGTTTGCTTCGGCAGTGCATGCACTAAAATTGGAACAAAATAGCTTGAAGTGTGATAGGGTTGAGTAGGAAGGATATGTAGTTCAGGACAGAGGCCATGAGTAAGACTCTGGAAGCTTTCTGAGAGATCTTAAAACAAGTGGGTATCTGATGTTTGCAAAGAAAAGTCTAAATACAAAGAATGCAAACAAAGAAAATAACATTTCCTAAGGATAAGGTTAAAAAGCATGTCATAGCTGGGCCCAATAGTGGACAATCCATAAATGGTTAATGATAGACACTGCTTCTGAAACTGTTACAACCAGTTATCTGGAGAAAGATAATTTAAGAGAGCCAATGTGATGGCAAAACCAACTTCTGGGTAGGGGATGAAAGAACTGAGCCTAAGTGTTTCTTTTTTTCAGGCTCTGAGTGAAGTGTGAAAAACCCTGAATAGCAGTTTGGTTTTTTTTTTTTTTTTTAAACATTTATTTATTTATTTATACAAGAACCGGGTATAGGCCAGATGCGTAGGGGGGTGAGAGGATTCACCAGAGACAGAGCAGGGAACAGAACAGGCAGACTAATGAAATACACTGCTGAGGGGAGCAGCAGGCGCAACAGAAGAGGTCTGCGCACCATGTAGGACCCTCGCGGGCCGGCCAGGATTGAACTGGTACTGCAGAGGCTGCAGACAGCTTCACAGCGCAGCGCCCAACCGCCTGTGCCACCAGGAGAAGCCCGGAATAGCAATTTCTTTTTTGAAAAAAATTAATTTTTAACTGAGGTAATATTTGGATACCCCATCAGATAACACCACTGTAGTGCAACCACCACCAAATCACCCCTAGTTCACCATCATAGTGCATTGTGCTTCTTTACCTCTTTGCTTTAACCCCTCCTTTCCCTCAGCCCCCTTGGTGTTTCAATTCTGTAGTCAGCTATCAAGGGTTAGTTTTTAAGTTTGTCTTTATCAGACTCTTAGTTTAGTTACTATATATTTCACACATTAGTGACACCATCTGGCATTTATCTTTCTCCTTCTGACTTATTTCACTTGGCATTATCCAGATCCAGCCATGTTGCCACAGATGGCATGATATTATATTTCTGATTGCTGAGTAATATTCCACTGTGTATCTGTACCACATCTTCTTGATCCACTCATCTGTTCTGGGGCACTTAAAATGTTTTCATAATTTATATGTACTAAATATAACTGCAATAAGCATGGAAGTCAAGTTTCCTTGCAAATTAGTGTTTTTGAGTGTTTTGGGTAGATGCTTAGGAGTGGAATTACTGTGTTGAATGACACATCCACTTTTAATGTTTTGAGACACCTCTATACTGCTTTCCATACAGGCTAGACCAGTTTGCATTTCCACTAGTAGTGTAGGAGGGTTTGCTTTTTTTCACATCCTCTCCAGTATTTGTTGTTTCTGGTTTTTTCAATGTAAGCCATTATCATAGATGTGAGAAGGTATCTCATTATGGTCTTGATTTGCATTTCTTTAATAATAAGAAATGGTGAACATTTTTACATGTACCTGTTTGCAGTATGAATGCCTTCTTTGGATGTATCTTTGTTTCTTCTGCCCATTTTAATTGGATTATTTGTTTAGCATGCATCTGGGCCAAAAGGGGTTGGATTACTTTTGGTGATAACATACAGGTGGTACGTAGCCAAATAGATTTTTGTTGTAAGTACTTACTTACTTTGATGTGCAGTAGAACAACTATAACAAACTCATTTTACTCATCTGGATTGCATTTAGGTATATGTAAAATGAGGCTATGGTAAAAAAAATAGTGAGTGAATCTAAAGAAAAACACTAAGCAAATAATAGAATATGTATTAAGGTCATATATGTCATATGTAAGGTCATATATAAGTTAGTAACATTTGAAAACATTAACTTATTTTACAGAGACAAGATAAGCCTACAGAAAATATGCTTGTATGAATATCATTAAGAATTTGGGCTTTGGGGCCTCCCCTTGTGGTGCAGGTGGTTGAGTGCAGTGCTGTGAAGCTGTCCCCAGCCTCTGCAGCGCAGGTTTGATTCTGGCAGGCCGACAAGAATCCCACCTCGTGTCAGACCTCTCCTGTACTGCCCGCTGCTCCCCTCAGCAGTGTGTTTTGGTCAGTCTGCCTGTTCTGCTCCCTGCTCTGTCTCTGGTGAAGCAGAGACACATCTGGCCTGTACCCCGGTTCTTGTATGCATGAATAAATCTTAAAAAAAAAAAGAATTTGGGCTTTGTTAAAGAAGATGAAAGAAGACACAAAGAAATCAAGAGATATCCCATGCTCCTGGGTTGGAAGAACATGATTAACATCATTAAAATGGCCATATTCCCCAAAGCAATTTGCAGATTTAATGCAATAATTATTAAAATATCAGACTTTTTTTTAAAGGAAATAGAACATTCATCAAATTTATATGGAACCATAGAAAGCCTTTATAGCTAATAAAATCTTGAGAGAAAAGAAGAAAAATAGAGGTATCATACTTCCTGACTTTAGCTATATTATATAGCAACAATAATCAAAACAGTATGGTACTGGAACTAACACAGAAATTCAGGCTAATGGAAAAGAATTGAAAGCCCAGAGATAAACTTATATAAATATGGATAGTTAATCTTTGACAAAGGTGCAACAGCCATATAATGGAGAAAAGATAGCTTCTTTAATAAATGGTGCTGGGAAATACAGATAGCCACTTGCAAAAAGGGGAAGCAAGAACCATATTTAACTCCATACACAAAAATTAATTCAAAATGGATTAAAGATTTGGACATAAGAACCAAAAATATAAAGTACTTGAAAGAAAAATTAGGGGATACATTATAGGGTGTATATCTCAAAGCAAGGGAAACAAAAGCAAAAATAAACAGGTGGGACTATATCAAACTTACAAACTTTTGTATCTCAAATGAAACCAGCACAAAAACAAAAGGCAATCTGTAAAATGGGAAAAATATTTGCATGTCACATATCTGATAGGCAGTTTAGCTCCAAAACTTTAAAAAGTTTGTTCACAGTCCAACGAAGAAATAAATTACACAATCAAAAAATTGTCAAAGGACTTAAATAGGCACTTCTCTGAAGAAGACATTCATATGTCCTACAGACATAGGAAAAAATGTTCAATATCATGTACTACAATGGAAATGCAAATTGAAACCACTAGGAGATACCATTTCACCCCTTTGATAACAATCCATATAAAAAAATATGAAATTGTTGTCAAGGAACTCTCATCCACTGCTGGTTGGAATGCAAGTTGGTGCAGCCCCTGGGGAAGACAGTATGAAGATTTTCAAGAAATTATTTTTCTTAATATTATTAAGAAGTTATTATTTCTCAAGAAATAATAGTTCTGTGTGAACCAACAATACATTATTTATGCAAATAATATGAAAACTTTAATACACAATGATTTATATACCTCTATTTATATGGCAGCACTGTTCACAATTGCCAAGTCATGGAACCAACCCAAGAGTCCTTCAACAGATGAATGAATAGAGAAATTTAAGACATATATACTCAATGGAGTGTTATACAACTGTGAAGAGGAAACAATGGCATTTGGGACAAAATGGATGGACCGCAAGGTGATTATGTTGAGTGAAATCAGTCAAAAAATGAAAGACAGATATTGGATAGTTTCACACATCTGCAGGATATAAATACTCCCAAAACATTTTTATACAAGGAATAGAAGGAATAAAGTTTGAACTTGGCAAAAAGAACATAATGGTTACCAGAGGGAATAGGAGAAAGGGTAAAAGGGATAGAGGAGGGAGGCAGATGGTATATGGACACGGGTGGTTTAGTGGAGGAATTAAAAAAAAATAGCATTAATCCATGATTCTAGAAGTATTCTAGAGAAGGCATTCTGGAGAAGAAAGAGGACTCCAGGGTCCCCAATGGGCCCAGTCTAAAAGAGAAATACAAAACAAAACTAGGATTCTGGAATCAGCTCTTGCCTGAACCTGAACCTGAATTCTAATTTTACCTTCTGATTAGGAATACTTAGCAAGTTATATAGCCTTTTGAGCTTCCTTTTCTATAAAATGGGGATGAAGATAACTATAGTCTTGTTGTGAGGATTAGATAAACACATTGATATATGGCACATATTAAGTGCTCAATAAAAATTAAGTATAATAGTTATTAGCAATATTATGGTATTGAATCCTTTGGGTTGTTTGTTAAAAAAATGTACCAGAAGAAAAAGTTGAGGAAATGAAGTAAGGTCAGGGAGTTGTCAGTGAAACAACCAAAAATGTTTCCAGACATTGTTACATATATCTCTGGGAGGGCAAAATTCTCCCTAGTAAGAACCACTATTATAGGCTGATAATAGTTGTAGTTGATGACTAATAAATTGTGATATAATCAGTGGGTTATAAAATAACCCACTTTGGTTATTTTTTAGACATATCTGGCAGCATGGGGTAGTTGAAGGACATAGGATATGCCCAAGGACAGAGGCATCCCAACCTTGTCACTGATTTGCTATATGGTCTTGGGTAAATTACTTAATCTGATTATCTATAAAAGGGAATGACAGTGCTTACCTACTTCCCTGGGCTATGTGGAAATACCCCCAGCATGGTGCCAGGCACAGTCAGGGCTCACTACGTGTGACCTATATTTGTCCTCCCTCTCTCCATCCCCCAACATGGGCCATGAAAGTGGGAGTACCAAGGGGCTGAGGGAGGCAGTCTTTCTGGTCCAGGTTGTAATCTTTTACCCAGTACCAGAGACTGGGTAAGTTCCATAAACCTAGAGAAGGGGAACAGTTCAGATTTGGCCTTAAGGATTACATAAGAGATTTGCACTTGGCCACTTCTAAGAAAATGTGTATTTGTACATATTGACAGAACTCTCAAGTCATTATGCAAAAGCATGGCAACTGCCTCCAGGGAAGTGAGGGAAGAAAATGGACTTTGAACTTTATCCTATGTGCCTTTGGATCATATTTCAACTGGCATCCTGATATAAGATCCCCTTTGGGGGAACTGAGGCAACAAATATATCTGTCCCTAGATCATTCTACAGATCTGTGGAGTGACTGCAGTGATAGTCATGCTTCTATATGGGGCTGACCCTACAAACTTGAAAACTTACCAGCCCTGATCACTATTGCTGACCTACAGTAAGCACACAGCCTTAAATCTGAGCCCTGTCTACCAGCCTGGACACGGTGCTTTTGCTATACAATATTGGTGGACGATTAGTGCAGTGGATGCTTGAGGAAAGACAACTTGTTACATACTGTACAGGGAGGGGCCAGGCTGTCTGCATGAGGATGTGGGAGAAGGAACATCACAACACTGCAGAAAAAAAAAAATTAAAACAGTGCTGAGGGACTTGCTGGAAGCTATGCAAATAGACCACATTGGCTCATGATCAATAGACATCAGGTGGGTAGAACCTGTACAGCAGAACAAGTACCAGACTGCCTTCTTGACTTTTCTTAGTTGCTTAATAGTAACCTGTAAATCACCTCATCTTTCTGCACCTCAATTTCCACCTCTATAAAACAATAAACTTACTAGGCTTACCTCTCGGATTTTTGTTGAGATGAAATGAGGCAACATAGTGAATGACAAATTTGAAGGCTTGAGCCCAGCAGGTTTTTTTTTTTTTCCCCAAGTGAGGCCTAATGTAGCATCAGAAGCCAAGAAACAAGAAGTTGAGAAACTGCACATCTTGCAAATGGTGAGTAACAGTAATTGTAATGAATATATTGAATGTATTTGCCTGGAGATTTACATGCATTATTGATCATCTTTACAACTCTGCAAACTAGGTATTTTTATTCCCATTTTACCAACAAAGTCAAGTGAATCTTGTTCTAGGAAGTGACTAAACTCAGTTCAGAGATGGTGAACTTTTCAGTATCTCACATGCCTCTCCTTAGTCCTTTGTACATTCAATGCCTTTGGGCATTCAGTATGATGAATCTGAAATATGACTTTTTTAAAAAATAAGTTGGGAGGATTTTTTTTAAAGATTTATTTATTTATGCATACAAGAACTAGGGTACAGGCAGAGGTACGGGTGTGTGTGTTTGTGTGTGTGTGTGTGTGTGTGTGTGTGTGTGTGTGTGTGAGAGAGAGAGAGAGAGAGAGAGAGAGAGAGAGAGAGGATTCACCAGAGACAGAGTGGGAAACAGAACAGACAGACTGACTGAAATACACTGCTGAGGGGAGCAGCGGGCGAGACAGGAGAGGTCTGCTGCGCCATATGAGTTGCTCCCTGGCCAGCTGGGGATCAAACTTGTGCTGTAGAGGCTGCGGATAGCTTCACATTGTTGTACTTAACCCCTTGGGCCACCAGAGAGGCCCATGATTCTTATTTTTAAGCTTTCTATTTTTTTTTTTTCATAATGTAGTACTCGGTCCTATAATTTCCCACCTCAGAAAGGTATGCAGGCTTTGATCTGGCAAATCTGTTATAAAGAAACTTCAGTCTGGAGGCTGACTATGCCACTTTCCGGAGTACATGTACTCTACATTCAGGATTCAGGCATCCTTGTCATGATCCTGGAGGCAGCATGGAAGCCACTTGTGCACAGACTTTCCTTCACATGCAGATATCACAGCCGCTACAACAGGGTTAAGAAGGCATTGGGAGGATGAGGTATTGATTTCCTATATTAGTGATTTTTTGTTGCTAAAAAATTTGCCACAAATTTAGATCAGACCAATGCATTATCATACAATTCTTAGGTCAGAAGTCTGGCTTGGGTTTCACTGGGCTAACATTCAGGTAAGGCCGGGGCCATATTCTTTCCTGGAGTCTCTAAAGTAGAGTTTTTAGTGCCCTCCATCTTCAAAGCGAGCAACTTTGAGTTTTTCCATCATCCCATTTCTCCTCCCTTATAGGGATTTACATGATTAGACTGGCCCCCACCTAGATGATCCAGCTAATTGTCCTACTTCAAAGTCCTTAACCACATTTGCAAAATCCCTGTTGTTACATAAGCTAACAGAGTCACAAATTCTGAAGATTAGGATGTGGATATCTTTGGGGGACACTATTCTGCCTACCACAGTCCCCATTTAGATTGCACGTACAATAGGAATAAACAGATTGGGGAACAAAGACAGCTGACTGTTGGCAAACATACAACTTGCTTATTAGGGGAAGCAGGTGTGAGTGGCGGTATTAGGTAGTAGCTCTCACGCTGATGTAATGCGACTGCTCAGTATGCATTGTGCATCTCTCCGTCTTACAGAGAGAAAGGACAGAACTGGTTAATCTGGTGAAATGTTAAATGGGAGCCAACAGAATTTCTACTGCTCTTCAGTGGGGCAGATTTGGGAAACTTAGTTTGATAGTGTTACCAGGAAATTGAGTGCTATCATTTAGCTACCATGGACAAAACAATTAAAAACTATCACTACCATTCTCTGTAGAAAGTGCATGAGAGGTATTACTGGCCTTTTAGCCTTGATTTGGAAGCTAGAAGCTAGATAGTTACTGAAGGCAACTGCAGGGTAAGGTAAAAATGTATCAGGCTTTTCTGCCCTCCCGCCATAGGACTGATGATGGTCCTTGCGGTCCTGAACGCATGCCTGATGGCGGGCACCTGGAGTAGGGCGTGGGCATAGGTAGATGGGATTCACCTGGGCTGAGACTGGGCTTATAAGGGCGGCGTCACGGGGGCACCAGCAGCAGCAGAGAAGAACGAACCAAGGAACCACAAGAGAAGCAGAGGACCACGAGGAGAAGAGAGCAGAGAAGCAGAGACCACCAGAGAATGCCGGAGAGTGAAGACTTGTTCCCGGCCCACCAGCCACTCTGCCTGCCGTGTGCTTGGTAAATCTCAGTAAAAGGCTGAAAAGCCAGTGAGGGCTCCAGGACTCTCCACCTTCACCGGTCTGCTCTTCTGCTCGGGTCATAGAAAACCTGCTCAGTGGTATGCCTGCCATTATAGCAACTGATGTGAGCCAGGTCGGGACGAGAATAGATTTGACCTTAGTTCAGTAATTCTCTGTGAAGGTATGTTTTTTGCTTTCCTCAACCAGAGATTTTAACATCTTTATAATGTAACACTGTAATTGTTTGGTTTCACATTCAGACTGGAAATTCCTTGAGAATAGGTTTTCTATCTGATTTACTGATGCATCACATGACCTGGTTAGTGTCTGTTAAAAGAGTAAGGGCATAGAAAGATTTAAAGGCACAAATGCGGAATGCCCACCTTTATATCCCTTTCTTCTAGGAATGGCGATTGAGGAGGATTTACACCAATGAATATCAGCCAGGTTCGTAGATAATTTCTCTTGCAGGAGTAGGGGAACCACTCAGTAGGATGGGACGCTGAAAATGACACTTGGCAATGAAGGTTTTAATTGGACCAACTTTTTATTGTTTATGGGGAAAGGATTGTCTCTCAGATCAATCATGCAGGGGGTTGTAGGGTTCTGTTGTGCTGGGTGTTTTTCATTTTCTTTGATTGGTTTTAAAGCAGGTTCATATTGATGAGGGCAGCAGAAACCAGTGGGGCAAATTACCCTAGTGGTGGCCAGCAAGATTACTGTGTAATGACGCAGTGGTATAAACGTTTTAGACATAGAATTATTATTTGTAGTGATTTTCAGTGATCAGATCAATGAATTTAATGTTTTTCTCTTCAAATGTTAAATGAAGTAGATGTGGCATCATGTATGTGGAATTAAACAGTTATATCATTAGGTGTTTTTTGTTTTTGTGATATTTCTGGGTCATAATTTCTGCCAGATTATTTTATTTATGATGCAAACCAGCCCAGACTATTGTTCACATAGCTAGAATGGACTGTGGATGTATTATTTTTATAGTAACCATTTCACAATGTCGCTCGACTGCAACAATTCTACTTTTTATCTAAATTTGGAGGTGGTTTAAACTATTTTGGAAGTTCTTTAGAAATAGTCCAAGTATATTTTGCATGGTCATAGGGGTACTCTCTATTGAATTGTAGAGAAATCAGTGAAAAGTAATGTGTGGTTTTATCAATATTCTCAGTGTGATTGCTTTTTTCCTCAATTCATTTATTTCTATAAGATCAGTTAATGTGTAGCGGCAGGATGAGCACAGATCAGGATTATTATGACCCAAGCAGATGGGTGAAGGAGGAATCCTGGAGCCCTCAGTGGCTTTTTCAGGTTTTATTGCATTTACCAGGTACACAGCAGGCAGGGGTGCCAGGGAGCCAGGAGTCTGGCAGGTCTTCCATCCCACAGCGAGTCCTCAGTCTGTCTGGGCTCTCCGGTGTTCTCTTGTGGTCTCTGCTTCTCTGGGAAGTCCCTTCTGGTCTCTTTCCCTCTGCTGTTCCCCATGACACCGCCCTTATAAGCCCAGTCTCTCAGCCCAGGTGTATCCACCTATGCAAGCCCACACCCTACTCCAGGTGCCCGCCATCAGGCATGCATTCAGGACCGCAGGGATCTATCATCAATCCTAATGGTGGGAGGGCAGAAAAGCCTGACAATCATTTACCTTGCCCTACATAATGCTAAATCACCTTGGCTTTGTGGTGGTTGGTGTGAGCATCCTCAGAATATTTTGGTCTCAAGGAAGTTCTGAGCCAAATGCAGTAGGAAAGGGTGAAAAATAGCTTTACTTTTCCAATTTACTTTCTTAATATTCAAAAGAGTAGAAGAAACAATGAGTGATCCTGGAATTTGCCCTAAGGCTAAACCTGTTAATCATTTGGAGAGAGCCAGATCTGAGAATTACCTGCCGCAGCAAAACGTGAGGTATGTGTTAAGGTTCTGTAAAGAAATCAGCAAGATGGAGGTAGAAATTTATATTTATAGATTTATAAATATCAATCTCTAAAGAGATTTATTGTAAGAGATTGGCTTCTGCGATTGTAGAGATTGAGAAGTCCAAAAATCTTCCATTGGCAAACTGGAAAACGAGGAGAATTGTTGTGTATATCCTGTTCCCAGAGTCAGCAGGTTTGAGACCCAAAGTAGAGCTGATGTTTCAGTCTGAGGCTGAAGATTGACCAGGGTGTCAGCTCCAGAAGTCAGGAAAGAGAAGATTCCTCTTGTTCAACCTTTTTGTTATTTTCAGTTCTTCAGTTGATTAGAGGAGGCCCATATACATTAGGGAGGGGAGTCTGCCCTACTTAATCTACCAAATCAAATATTAATCTTATCCAGAAATACCCTCGAACACATACACAGACTAGTATTTGACCAAATGTCTGGCCAATCAAGTTAACATAAAATTAAGCATCAAAATATTCAAGAAAATTTATCTCAAAACGTCCCTACATCTGCCAGAATTTGGCTCAACAATTATCATGAGCCTCAGGTGACACAGATTCTTTCTACAGAATGGAAATAAGCATAGATCTGTACTTATCCACTTGTCAGTTTTAAGTGGATAACAGTAGATATCTGATAAGTTATTCAGTCAAGAAAGACAGAGGTGACAACTTTAAGTTGCAACTGCAGCACATTTAAATTGGCTTTTTAAGAAAAGAAGGCAGCTGTCAGGTACGACTTTTGGAATGGCAGTGTGAGGAGTTCTGAGGAGCACTTTCTTAGCAAAACAAACACAAAAACTGAAAACTATAAAGTCCAATAATTTATAGCCTGGAGATTTTCCGAAGGTCATACAGCAAATGAAGAGACATTTATTCAAGATGATTTCCTAAAACTCAGAACAGTGAGAGTCTATGGTACTTAGCCATGACCAGCTCCACAACGCCCCCCTCAATTTGCCAGAATCTTTACTACTGATGGGTGTGGCCCAGAGGATAGAGCTAATTCTCCCTTCTGTGCCTGGTCAAGGAATGTGGTGTTTTCACCAGGAGGGCGGGCTTTTGGCACTTTCATCTCCTCAAACTCTGAGAGACAAATTTACTGGTGAGTGTAACAGATGTGAGGGGGTTCTCTTTATCCACCCTTGAATATCCACCCAGAAAATCTACCCCAATTATGGCAGACAGAGACTATTAGTACCCCAACTGCCTTGACCCAGCTCACTAGAAGGGCAGAGAAAGGTAGGGAAGGTAAGGAAAGGTAAACCAAGAAGACCAGAGGCTGCCATAACTTCTTATTCCCTAGAATAGAATAGAAGAAATTTTTCCCAAAGGGAGAGGCAATGGTATGAAAAAGGAACTTGAAACTCTACTTAAAGGACTGACGATATTGAAAAAGATAATGGGGAAGTTTAGGCCTAAGGGTGCTCTTGTCCTATAAGGGTGCTCCCAACAATAGTGGAAGTTTTAGTGATTGTAGGGTAAATGATTGGCAGGCTTTTCTGATCTCCCGCCATTAGGATTGATGATGGGTCCCTGTGGTCCTGATTGCATGACTGATGGTAGGCACCTGGAGTAGGGTGTGGGCATACATAGGTGGGAATCACTTGGGCTGAGACAGGGCTTATAAGGGCGGCATCAGGGGACACCAGAGGAATGGAATGAGTAGGAGGAGAACAAGTAAGAGAACAGTGGTGGAAGCAGCAGAGAAGCAAAGGCCAGAGAGTCCAGACAGAGTGAAGACTCGCTGGGGGCTAGGAGGCCTGTCAGCCTCCTGGCCCCCTGGCACCCCTGCCTGCTGTGTTCCTGGTAAACTCAATAAAAGCCTGAAAAAGTCACTGAGGGCTTCAGGACTCCTCCTTTACCTGTCTGCTCTGGTTACAGAGAATCAGCAGTGTGCCATCCTGCCACTATAGTGATAAACAAGAGAGGGCTGGTAACTCCTCTCAATTAAGAGCAGCCAGACAAATCACTGACCAACTAGTTTACCAGTGAGAACTGAAAACAAGTACAGCACTCTTCATGTCAGCATACATTTCAAAGACCTGTCTAAACACTACTGTTGCCTGAATTCAATTGGATGAGATTATGGAGCAATTTATGCCCATTGACATTGTTGAAAACAGTAGAGCCATCAGATGGCAATTAGTGGAGCCTAAAAGCTGGATGTGAAACCAATGAACAGATATTTTAACAGAAAAATCAGGACAAGAGATAATATTGCTAAAACCATTGTTAATCCAAAGACTTCGTTTCTGGTAGAGAAACAGACCTTACTGAATATTCTATCAAAGTGGTAAATATGTAAAAAAATAAAAATCAAGCCCTAGAGAAGGGGGTATGGGAATCATACAGAGTACAGTTTTGTGAAGTTATTGAAATTGTTGAGTTTTCAACAAAAATGTGTGAGACATGCCACAGGAAAATATGAAACCACAAGAAAATGACTCATACACAGAAAATAGGCAATAGAAAATTCTTGTGGAGGGGCCCAAATATCAGATTTAGCAGAGATTCAAAGCAACTATTTTAATTAGGAATTAATTATAACTAATCAAGGAACTAAAGGAAATCATGCTTAAAAAAATAAAGGAAAACACAATGTTTCATCAGATAAAGAATATCAATAAATATAAATTATAAAATAATTGAAGGAAAAATGAAGGAAATATGAAGGAAAAATAATTGAAATTAATTTTAATGTTATTTTTTCATAATTATAATTTATCATTAAATTTGTAATTTAAAATAATTAAATTTATAATTTAAATTCATTTATTATTTTTTTTTTTTTAAAGATTATTTATACAAGTATTGGGTACAGTCAGAAGCATGGGAGGGTGAGAGAATTCACCAGAGCCAGAGCGGGGAGCAGAACAGGCAGACTGACAAAGTACACTGCTGAGGGGAGCAGCAGGCGTAACAGGAGAGTCTGCGTGCCATGTGGGACCCTTGCCCAGCAGCCGGGGATTGAACCAGCACTGCTATGGCTGCAGGCAGCTTTGCAAGCCAGCACTCAACCGCTGCGCCACCGGGAAGGCCCTATAATTTAAATTTATTGTTAAAATTATTAATGAAAAAATCACTAGAAGGACCCAACAGTTGTTTTGAATTGGCAGAGGAAAGAACTATCAAACTTAAATATGGATCAATAGAGATAATACCATATGAAGAGCAGAGGTAAAACAATAAAGAAAAATGAAGAGAGCCTCAGACAATTGTGGAAAACTTCCCACATATGTAATGGGAGTACTAAAGAGAAGAGACAGAGATAGGAGAAAAAAATTTCAAAGACTTAATAGTTGAAAATTTCCCAAATATGATGAAAATTATTAGCCTACGTATCCAAGAAGCTCAATACATTACAAGTAGGATAAATTCAAAGACTCACATTGTACAAATGATGAAACACCAACAAAGAAAAATCTTGAAACAAAAGAAAAATAATTTGTTATGCACAAAAGAACACCAATAAGAGTAATAGCTGACTTCTTATCAGAAACAATGGAGGCCAGGGGCTTCCCTGGTGGCCCAAGGGGTTAAGCTCCGTACTGTGAGGCTATCCATAGACTGCAGCATGAGTTCGAACCCTGGCCAGGGAGCTATCCACATGGTGCAGCAGACCTCTCCTGACTCGCCCGCTGCCCCCCTCAGCAGTGTATTTCAGTCAGTCTGCCTGTTCTGTTCCCCACTCTGGTGAATCCTCTCACCCTGCGCCCCCCACCTCTGGCCTGTACCCCAGTTCTTGTAAATAAAATCTTAAAAAACAAACAAAAAAACAATGGATGCCAGAAGAAAGCAACTGTCCTCCATCAGTAATGCTCAAGTATGTAAATCATAGGCTTATGGAACTGCAGCCCCAGAAAAGAACTTCCATACATGGTGACTGGTGCTTCAAAACTTCTGAGTCCTGTGCATATTGTAGATATCATTCATTAGCACCAATCCTCTTTCCCACTGAACCTAATTTGAGGTTCAAAATCCTCACAACCACCCTGGCTAGTCAACCAGAGCCTGCACAAGAGATGAAATGCAGTATTTACTATTCCAGCATCATCCATTGGTGAGGAAATTCACAATTAGAGATAAATGCAGAAGTAACTTTCAAGTCTCTTGACAACTGGTCCATGGCACTGTGTTGCATTTGTTCAGATCCAGCCAACATAACAGGACCTTTCAAATTTCTACCTTAAGAGATTTTTGAATTTCAAATAATCAGTCAAGCTTCTTGGTTCTATTCTATATGAACAGAGAGTTTTGGGACTGGAGCATTCATGCTTGAAATGATTAATTATTTGTTGTTGAGAAAGGGTGTTACATGTATTAAAAAAAAATTCCCTCTTATATTTCAGGTTTCCTTGGAATTTCCTTGGGGTTCTTTGTTCCTGAAGCATACTGTTCAGTCTTCCTGAAAGTTCTGGACTTTGCTGAGGTGAGATAGTAACTTCCTGTCATTCTCCCACTGGTACAGGGAAAATCCTATTGGTGAGACTAAGCATATCTAGTGCCCCAGAGGAAGTTCTAAATTTCCATGTGTAAAACCTCTTATTTGTCTTAAATTTAGAAAATGGGACTGGCCAGACCAACTAACCTGCTGTCTTAGGTTAGCAAAACTATACCAAATGTATTTGACTCAGATTTATTTATTTATTTAAAAAATATTTATGCATATAAGAACTGGAGTACAGGCCAGAGGTGTGTGGGGTGGGGGTGAGAGGATTCACCAGAGACAGAGTGGGGAGCAGAACAGGCAGACTGACTGAACTTCACTGTTGAGGGGAGCAGCGGGCGAGTCAGGAGAGGTCAGCTGCGCCATGTGGGTTTCCTCCCTGGCCAGGGATCGAACTCGTGCTTCAGTGGCTGTGGATAGCTTCATAGGCTGCGTCTTAACCCCTTGCACCACCAGGGAGGCACTTGGCTCAGATTTATTAATATAATTGACAGCAGAAATTTGACAACTGAATGTATCTCACTGCAGGGTAAGGTAAAAAGTATCAGGCTTTTCTGCCCTTCCGCCATTAGGATAGATGACGGAACCCTGCAGTCCTGAATGCATGCCTGATGGCGGGTACCTGGAATAGGGTGTGGGCATATGTAGATGGGATTCACCTGGGCTAAGACTGGGCTTTTAAGGATGGTGTCGGGGACGCCAGCAGAAGAAGCAGAGAAGCAGAACAGAAGCCGAGAGAGAAGCAGAGCCATGAGAAGAGCAGAGAGAATGTGAGAGAAGGCCGGAGAGCCCAGAGTGAAGACTTGCTGGGTGCTGGGAGGCCTGCCAACCTCCTGGCCCCCCCAGCACCCTTGCCTGCCATGTACCCAGTAAATCCCAATAAAAGCCTGAAAAGCCACTGAGGGCTCCAGGACTCCTCCTTTACCCGGTCTGCTGGGTCAGAAAACCTGCACTGTGTCCATTCCTGCCCTTACACTCATGCCTTGAGTTTTTTAATTTTAGTCAAGTTTCCCCCTCTTTCCTTTAGTAATGAATCACCTTTCTTTCATGAGCCAATGAGCTGAGTGGGATTCATGTTGGCATCCAGAAGGTGAGCACTGCAATTGCTTTGCTTATTGACATTAATGTCAGGTGTTGCACCTCTGCCTTCTTTCTTAGCTCCTATCCATCTTATTGATTTTGCTGAGAAACCTGCTTACAGTAAGAACAGCTAGATCATGTCTGTCTCTAAGGATTGCCTGCAAACACTGTGTGTGTAAACAGTTAAGGGCTACATTTTAAAATTTTAGTTAAATCTACTCATTCTTCCTATAAACATATTGGTGTGAAATTTGATAGAAATGCAAAAATCTGTTTCAGATGATTAACTTCTTTTAGATGCCTTTCCTGCACTTTTTTTTTTTTTTCCAGATGATAGCCCTTTAGACTGGGAGTGACTTATGATGCTGATTGTAGGAAGGTAGAAGTCATCAGGGGCTTCATGTGTAGCTCAAACCTTGTGGCATTGAGTTCTGCTTGTCCCTTCTCAGAACCCTGCTCTGTTAGATACTGCAGGTGTTTATGTTTTGCCAGTTTCCTTGAGTGATGTAATTACCTGGCTCTTACCTATTATGCGACTTTGCTGTGTTGTAACTGCAAACATCATTATTCCATTCAAGGCATCATCTGGAGATGACTTTACTTTTTAGTTTACTTATAAATACAAAGAAAACATACATTATTGATCGTGGTTCTGTGAATGGTTCTTTGCTGCTCTGCATTTGGGGCAGTTGTGGAAATGTAATGGAGGGGTATTTGCTTTCTAAGAGATCTCAGGCTGCTTTCAGAGTTAAGATAAATCCTGGGCCAATCAGATCTCTTCTGAAGCCAATCAGATCTCTTCAAGAGTTAGTGAGGCCTTTGTGAATGCTAAAAAAATTATTTCACCTTGATATGCATGGTGACTAGTCCCAGTTTCAGCATTTCCTTGATCAATCTTTGAACCAACGTAGATGTCAAACTCAGAATCTCTTTAGGGTCTTAAAAACAAACCTATCCAAGTCTCCCTCCCCTCCAACCCCTTTTTAAACCACTTTATTGAGATGTAATTCCCATACCATAAAATTCTTCCTTTTCAAGCGCATGGTTCAGAGGAAATTATAATCACCATCAGCTCTAATTCCAGAACATTTTCATCACCCCAAAAAGAAACCCTGTATCCATGAATAATCACTCTTTATTATCTCCTTTCCACGCAGCCTGGAGTTAACATAAGTCTACTTTCCCTCACTCTAGGTTTGCCTACTCTGGACACTCCATATAAATGGAATCATACAATATATGCCCTTTATGTCTGACTTCTTTTACTTAACATGATTTCATCCATGTAGTGTTGGCGCCTTACCTCGTGGCATCAGGATACTTCCCCCTTCCGTGATTGGCTGTGCTCCTTTCAGCCCAGTGCGCATGACGACCTCCGGCGCACCAAATAAGGGCATGTGCCCTTCTGGGGTTAGCTTCTTTTGGCCCAGTGCGCATGACGGCCTCCGGCGATCCGTATATGTGTTTGATCATTGGCTAGGCACTGTTGGCCTGCTTCTTCCGCTTCCGGTCCCCAGCTATAAAGCCCCGCCGAAACCGAAAGTAAACGAGACCTGCGATAGCTGAACGAAGAGTGCACGTGTCTCCCTCCGTGGTGTACCCCTGTTCTTCAGGTCGCTGCTCTCCCCTCGAGAACCTCGTTGACCAGTCCGCGGGCTCGGGCAATGTAGCTTGTACTAGTATCTACTTGCTCTTTATTGACAAGTAATATTCCATTGTAATGAAATTCCACTTTGTGGTATTTCACTCAACAGTTGATGGAAATTTGGGTTGATGTCACTTTGTGTTTGTTTTGAGGAATGTGGCTATAAACATTTGGGCACTTGTTATTGTGTGGACATATGTTTTCAAAAAAATCTTTCCAAATGCATAGTCAGTGACAGGTAGAAAAATTTGTAGGAAAGATGGAATAGAGGATTTGTTTAAAAACAAAGCAGTGCCCTCCCCATTAGAATTTTCTGCTCTCCTCCAAAGCCCTTTCTTGGTTGCTTTGTCTCCATGGTTTCTTTCTTCTTTCCCTTTTCTAGTTTATTATAATTTACAAAGTGAAAGGACAAGTACTTTTGTATAGTATATGCAGACACAGCTTCACACCAGGGGGCCCACAGGAGACAACACTTATCTATGGAAACATAAGCTCTAATCTCAGGAATGGTTCTTTGCAGAAAGCTGGGTAACCAGAAGCACACTCATGTAGTCCCAATCTCAGTTCCTGCTTCACTTTGAGTCCCATTTCCTGTGCCTCCTGACTCCTCATAACGAGTCCCAATAACTATGACTAAGGAGAAGATCATGTTCCTGGGACTTGTGTCCCATGTCTGGGAGGAGAAATGCACACCAGTGAACACTGACCACATGGGAGAGGGAGAGGAAAGTACCCCCAGAGGTGAATGGACTAAGCCCCCCTACCAACCCTGGAGACACTGCGTCTAGGTGGTCTTAAAAAAAAAAAAAAAAGAGGAAGGGCCTCCCCGGTGGCATAGCGGTTGAGCGCTGGGCTGTGAAGCTGCCTGCAGCCTCTGCAGTGCTGGTTCGATCCCCAGCCACTGGTGAGGGTCCCACATGGCGCGCAGACCTCTCCTACGGCGCCCGCTGCTCCCTTCAGCAGTGTACTTTGTCAGTCTGCCTGTTCTGCCCCCCACTCTGGCTCTGGTGAATTCTGTCACCCTCCCACGCTTCTGACTGTTCCCAGTGCTTATATAAATAAATAAAATAAATCTTAAAAAAAAAAAGAAAATTATATAACCAACAACGGGTTGGTGGGGCAGAGGGTGAGAAGTTGCCATATGTGAACATAACATTGTAAAAAAAATGTAGTGTTTGTTACAGACAGGTGTTTCTGTCTGGTCTTTGCTTGTCTGTCTGTCAATCCGTCAGTCGGATGGCTGGATCTGAGCAGCCTTGCCCCTTTATTTCACACACTCCCATTTCCCTGCCCCAATGCTGGGATAAGAACAGGGAACAGGAATGGCCCCTAATCTTGATGGGAGCCAGCAGGCAGGGTGCGGACCTCAGCCTCCACTCTGGCTCTGGAGTCCTAGATGTGTGTGAGTGTATGTGTGAATGTATGCCCAAGGGGAGCCTGTGTGCAAGGAGAGGGTCATGAGAAGAGGTGGGCAGGCTAGGTTGTTTGAGCTCACTAGCAGATTCTTACAGTTCTTTGGGCGCTGTGATGGTGTGTGCTAAGGGTGAGCTGCTTGTTGACCACCTCTGAGCATTTTTGTAGCTGCCATCCAGTCTTATTGTTAACCTGGGGAGAAAAACTGGTAAGTCTCAGGAAAAGACTTTCTTAAAAAAACAACACTTTCACTGATTTAAATATAAAAAAAAATTTACCTGCTTATAAAACAAAAACCTAAGTGTATGGATGTATACACACAAGGTGTGACCTTTATTTGAGCTCAGTAAATATTTTTCCAGGTCTTTATCTGTTCTGTTTCTCTCTCTCCCTCTCTTCTTCTCTGTAAACATATATACACACACAATAGTTTTTAGAGTTTATTTGTATATATTCAATTCTGTAATATTTTTTCCCACGCAGTAGTCAGGATGATTGATTCTTTTCTTCTCTTGGCAATTTTAAATATAAAATATTTTCACCTATTACTATTCGCTGCAATCATCCTCTTCTGATCTTTTTGTGCAAAGGCCAATATCCAACAGAATTCAGAGAAACTAATCAAGGACAAACTTTCTAAAAAGGTTTTATTAATAGGGCCTCCCCTGGTGGCCCAGCAGTTAAGTGCTGGGCTGTGAAGCTGCCCGCAGCCTCTGCGGTGCCAGTTCAATCCCCGGCCACTGGCGAGGGCCCCACATGGTGTGCAGACCTCTCCTGCTGTGCTTGCTGCTCCCCTCTGCAGTGTATTTCGTCAGTCTGCCTGTTCTGTTCCCTGCTCTGGTGAATTCTCTTACCCTCCTGCGCTTCTGACTGTACCCAGTGTTTGTATAAATAAATCCTTTTTAAAAAAGGTTTTAATAATAAAGCAATTCTTTGATTTTTTTTAAAATTAGGAACAATTGAGGTTTTTTGTCACTTTTTTTTGAGTTCTGTTTTAAACATGAGCTTTAGTTATAACTAACCAGATGTGTCAAACTTTCCCTAAATTCAAACCATGATGAAGAGGTGGCGGGAAGATGATCTAAAAATGAAACAGTATATATGGAAGCAGTTACTTGGTTTTGTAAGGAAGGCTATCAATTTTTATAACTGCGTTTTCACTGTTGTAGCTTCCTGGCCTGTGATTTATGCTTGGCCACATGAACAAGGTTAGGGTAGCCAGATGTCCTAGTTTTGGTTGTAGAAAAATGATGAGGTTTTATTGATCACCATAATAAAGAACCATTCTATGATTTGCAAAGTAATGAAGGGGTCATGAAGTTAACAATTTTTCTGTAGTGTAGTTGGGAACATTCCCTACTTCCCCCCAAGGTGATTAGCCTCTGAGAAGTTGTTTGGCCACTGCTAACAGCCTTAAACTGACTTCTCCTCATGGATTATTTTGAAGGGCTATAGAGTGGTTGATAGGTTGTGAACTGTGATCTATCAGTTAACAAAGATTTCAAAAGGAAATGAAGAGAAATAGTCAAAATCTTTACAGAGTATCACAGTAGTTTACTTATATTAGAGAATACTTCCTTCCTGAGAGGTGTAGGGCAGTACTCCATGGCACCCACTTTTTGCAGGTTTTCACTAAACTTAAACAAAAAATCTCTGCTTTAATTTCTCTATTTTTCTCTCCTAATTTCTGATTATTTCTCCTTCTAATTATTTCTCTATTTTCTCTCCTTCTGCTTAAACCCTGAAAGTAACTTGTTACTTTTTACTTCTTTTGACTTTGGATATGTATTTCCTCTGTATTCTCATCAACTTTTCATCATTTTTCCCTTACTTTTTTTTTTTTTTGAGCCTGAAACTCCAGTCCTGAGAAAATGCCCTAACAATTAACTCTACCCTGAGACAGTTTTTGGTAATTTTATCAGTCTGTTGCCTGAGGAAAAAGAAAGGAACATATCTTTCCTTAGAACATTTGCAGTGTCTCACATGCTTCCAAAAGTCTGAAGACTGGTCAACACAGAGAAAATTATCCATTATCTTGGCTTGGTGTACTCAAGTCTGTAATTTAATTTGGTTTTCTGCTACTTCCTCTGTGTCATTCCCTGTCTCCAAGTAAATGGTTGAGAGCACCATCCATTTACACAAATTGAGTTCAAATCTCTTTTTAAGGTCAACAAGAAAGCAAGATTTGAAAATGAAAGCTAGCTACCCAACATAGGTATTTTAGTAGCACTTATTTCTATAGTTCTTGAAGTTGGGAAGACTCTCAATGTGAATTTTGTAGATTAGCCGGTATGTAACTGGTAACTTGAACCACCATGATGTGTGCAGTATGGCCTGTGATTGAGACACAGCTTTATTTTTGTCTCCCATTTCCTTATAAAAGTTATTGAGTGGGAGTAATCTGTGCCTGTCCCTGGATGAAAAATCGGGACTACTCAGGTCTCTTCTGCTTATTCTCAGGTAATAAGGCTGTCATAGTTCCTTTAAGTTGGAAACACAATCTCCATTCACCAGTAGGAAGGCCTAATGCTAGGGGATAAATCAAAACTATGACAATTTAAAACATAAAATGATTTTACCAGTATCATTAAAATCTTCTTACGATACTACATTTTCTCCTCTCTGCCCTGCGTGCCAGCTGCTTGAGGGAGAACACAGAATATACTTCTTCACTTTTCACAAAAAAGGAATGTTTAACTTTGTGGATAAGTGCCTATTGTGTCCAAGATTCATTAGAAACATTCCCATTTTGAAAAATCTAATTCTTGCTCTTGTGTAGTCTAGTTAATAATATGGAATTTTGAGTTAGATTTGCGAATAAGCTTCTGTCTTGTGGAAGTTCAGTTTCTCATGTGTTAAATAAAAAGTACTCAGAATTGTTGTGATTAAATAAATTCATGAGTGAGAATAGCCAAGCAGAAGGTCTGGCAGATATTGTTCACTCAATAATGTTTGATATATGGCCACTCTCTGCCTATCAAGTCCAACTCCCTTTCTGATTGTGATAGTTGTTTTTCGTGTTCCCCTATATTTGGTTCTCCTTTCTTTCTGAATCCATAGAATCACTTCTCTGGGAAAATGATTCCCCTGCAGCTTACCCTGAAACAGGTGGCTAGAGGACCCATCCATATACCACTAGCAACTCTCATTTCCTTGCACTCCAGCCCAACTCATAAGGACCTACACAGTGACTCTGCTTGAAGCCTTTCTCTGGCAGTTTCAACTTGTTCTGCCCATACATAGGGTGGACTAGTTGCATGAAGGACTTACTGCCTCAACGAATGAAGACCTCTACTCTTTTACCCCTTGGGTGGGATAATTCTCAAGCACATATTTTACACTGTTTCCCAAAGCTTTCTGGTAGGATTGAATTCTGATTACTCATAGTAGCAAGTTGCTTGAGAGCCCACTCTGTTTTGCTCCCTTCCCTTTCCTGTAGTTGCAGGTAGGTTCATTAGCCTGCAGGGTGTTTATTAGGGAGTTTTCTCAACACTTGTGAAAAGAAAGAGCTGGAAGCAGAGGGAGAAGTTGGACCACAGTGCAGTCCAAATAGGCCTCTATTGACCCCTTGGGCAGCTCTGGAGCTGAAATGCCCTTTAGAGTTGTTTCCAGTTGGAACGGAAGGTTGGATGTTTATAACTCCACAGTGACTGGTCATTGGGTGTGGGTTCTTCCTCAAAGAAAACCTGATCTTGGGAAAGAATTTTCTGCGGCCAAGGCAATCTCCAAAAAGGCTGATATCTGAGGCTCCTCAGGAACACTGACAACCTCCCTTTCCTGAGGGGGATCTGATTGGGCATCATGGTACATACTGAACTTATTAGGCTTTCACTCTTCCAGTGTTTCCTGAGATCATCTAAATAAACCACTTGCTCATGAGTCCTTGTCTCAGCATTTGCTTCTGAGGGAACTCAAGCCAACACTGGGCTTTCACCATATTACATGGGAGATTTTTGTGTCCACCACTGCTGGTAGATACAGGAAACAGGGAGGTGACTCCTGCCTCAGGAATCAGAGAGGAGAAAGATGGACTGTTTTGCTGATGGAGCAGTAGAGGGATTACTGCCTTGGGAATCGCTTGCATCCCAGTGGTTGCTGGGGCAAAGGAGAGTGAGTGTGTATTTGTCATGGAGTAGAGATGGGTCTTGGATGAGAAAGAACTTGTGTGGGCTTAGCTAGATCTGACCAGTTGGCAAAGGGATCTGTAGCAAATAATGGGAGATTTACAATAGATTCCTGAGAATCTTAAAGGAAGACACTTTAAAAAACCTAGAAGATTAAAAAATGCCAATTTCAGTTCCTTCTACTTTAATTATAGAAAACGATAATTTATTTGCATTATAAGGTAACAATGTCCGGGGGTTTATCTGGACTATGAATTTTTTTTTTTTTTTTTTTAAGATTTATTTATTTATTTATACAAGCACTGGGTACAGTCAGAAGTGTGGGAGGATGAGAGAATTCACCAGAGTCAGAGCAGGGAGCAGAGCAGGCAGAAGGACCAAAGTACACTACTGAGGGGAGCAGCGGGTGGCAGGAGAGGTCTGTACGCCATGTGGGACCCTCCTCCAGTGGCCGGGGAGCAGCCGGGGATCGAACCAGTGCTGCAGAGGCTGCGGGCAGCTTCGCAACCCAGCACTCAACTGCTGCGCCACCGGGGAGGCCATGGACTATGAATCTTTTCACATTCATCACTCCAGCTATTTGCATTCTGGCAGCCAATCCAGACTCTACATGGAGGATTAAATATTCCATTTCAGGGGTATGCATCCTAATTTGACATTCCACTTTGATTGAAGCCATCACCGTGAATAATAGGATAATCAAAGTTGTAGTATCTCTGGCATGGTTGTACAAATACCCTCAATCCTCTCAGCAGTAGGTATCATCAAGCAACAAATTTCATAACATTTTACTATTTTTCATTATATGATGTTTAATCAAATATTTTGCATCCTATGTCGGTCAGGCCAGGTTAATTGGAACCCCCAAAGTGTTAAGTCGTTGTGCACAAAGTGTTCAATCTGGTTGGTATCCCACTTGGCCAATAGTACACATATGTCAGCTTGGAACATGTAAAAACCCAATTCAGCAATGCTACAGAAGGAACTATTTTTTTCTTTTAACATTTATCATTTTTTTTTACATTTTTAGACAATATTTGCTTTCCCCCACCCCTTCAGATTGAGTCCCCCTAGAATTTCCTTCCCCAAGGCACCCATGTACCATCACCTCAGTCCCCTGTGCTCCTCCCTCTCTCCCTCCCTTTCACCCCCTCCATTCTCCTCCCCTGCAGTATGCCTCTGGTTTATAATTCTCTTTTTTGCTTTGTTGTGGTTTATACTGTTATTCTTATTTTTACACTGATGTCTTATTTGGTTCCCCTATATTCCTGTTCAGAAGAAATTTTTTTTAATTAAAACTTTATTCTCCATCTTCTCAATTTATCTGTGATTTGCAGATTTTGATTTCCTTGTACATAATACTAATCCTCAGATATACATTATAAGCTTTGAAAGATTTTTAAGCGTCCACTCACTCCAAATTTGCCATTATATTTTTATTTTTATTTATTTAAGATTTATTTATTTATACAAGAACCGGGGTACAGGCCAGATGCGCAGGAGGGTGAGAGGGTTCACCAGAGACAGAGTGGGGAACAGAACAGGCAGACTGACGAAATACACTGCTGAGGGGAGCAGCGGGTGAGACAGGAGAGGTCTGTGGCGCTTTGTGGGATCCTTGCCAGCTGGTCAGCATCAAACCTGCTCTGCAGAGGCTGTGGACAGCTTCACAGTGTGGCACTCAACCACCTGCGCCACCAGGGAGGCCCTTGCCATTATATTTTTAATGAAAGAATAAAATTTTGGTGAGTAGTTAAGGAAATGAACCCAAATGTCCATCGATATCTTCAACTTTTGTTTGTAATCCAAACCAACCAACCAAAACATCAGACTTTACTACACATTACTTGGGGACATTTAGAAAATGAGGATTCTGATACTGTCAAGTTTTGGTGGAACCTGAGATTCTGCATTTCTAACAGACTCCCAGATGACATTGTTTTGTAGACTGTATTATGAACAGCAAGGACCCAGAAGACTTTAAAAATACTTGTGAATTTAAGCAAAATGTTCACTTTAACATTTCTTCATAAACCAGTTTGCATAAAAGTAGGTCAGTCTCTCAACTGCTTCAGGGTTAGGGACTAACTCTCTCATGAAATCTAAGATGCCGTTGAATGTTAGATGAGTCATTATTCATTTTGCAGCTAAGTAAGGAAAATGCTGACAAACTGATGCATCCTGATTTTAGAAATGTTAAAATGAGTTTTAGAATTGAAGAAATAGAGTGATTTCTCTAATACTTTCTCAGATCTCCCAATTTTTACTCTGTAGGAGGTAGTTTTGCTTTGAGTTAGGTGCTGCAATTATCCCATTTTACATAGATTTGGAGTGGTAAATTATGTTAAATGGCCCAGCTGTACTTGAACCCAGGTCTTGATGATAGGAAAGTACAAGCTTCCAACCCCTACCCCAAAGGGAGGGCTATTGTCCCTGAGAACAATGCTTCCCTGTGCTGTCTCACACAGCATTCACTTTAGGTAATTGTACCAACACTAGTGTCTGCCTGCTGTGTTTATTTCATTTTTTACACACATCTTTGAGCCTGGCTTCTTGTATTCTACTGAAGTGACTAGTTTTGAACGCAGCAGTGACCTTTTACTACCAAATCCAGCAATCTTTTCAGTCTCAATTTTCTTTGATTTCTGTTCTCTCTCTGACATAGCCTGCCAATCTCTTTTTGAAACTCCCTCTTCTGTGTATCTGAGAAACTTGGTAGTTATGTTTGATGCTTCTTTGATGATGAGTGAATAATATTTTGCTTAACATATTTATTACCAGATCTTCCTTTACAACCATGTATCAGAAGTGTGTTAGAAGAATCCAGGTGGTCCCCATATCCTCCATGAATGAAAATGATGAATTTGGGGGTGCCATACAGCCTACAACTTTGAAATTATGAATAGTGCTAGAACATTCTCTTCTTTGCTCCCACTCTGTGCATATTTTTATCATTGAGTTTACAGTTCTAATTATGTGCACTTGTCTTTGTATCCTACTTCATTGAGATCCTTGTGGGTAGAGACTGTTTTATTTATTTCTCTCCCTCCAACTCAGTCCAGTGCCTGGCACATAAATGATCCAACACTGCTGAGGCAGGACCACAATTCATATGTTAGTGGGAAGAGAAGCCATTTCCTAATATCTGTGTTGCAATAGAATGCCACTTATGAGGTCTCTCGCCCCAGGAACAGATCAGTCAGAAAGTGAAATCCTTTCAGTGTTTCATATGAAAGTCTCACTGTGCTGTGCTCAGATAGAACTTCCTCATGCTAGGTGTTTTATTTTTCTTTTTCCAGTAAACTTGAAAGTTCTGAATTTCTCATCTAAGTGGCTAAAAGGACAACGTTTTCTATTGAGAGGAAAAAAAAAACATCAAGAAGGGTCACACTATAATATCTTTTTTTTTAAAGATCTATTTATTTATACAAGAACCGGGGTACAGGCCAGATTTGTGGGAGGTGAGAGGATTCACCAGAGACAGAGTAGGGAACAGAACAGGCAGACTGATGAAATACACTGCTGAGGGGAGCAATGGGCACAACAGGAGAGGTCTGCTGCGCCATGTGGGACCCTTGCTGGCCGGCCAGTGGGGTTGAACCAGCACTGCAGAGGCTGTGGACCGCTTCATAGCACTGTGCTCAACTGCCTGCGCCACTGGGGGAGGCCCTATAGTATCATTTTTAAAAGCAATTGAGTCAAGTACTATGGGGTTAAAAGTTCTGTTCAAAAAATGGTTCTTTAGGAGTTTGAATAGGATGACCTCAGGAGCTATTCAGCTTGTCCTCAAGGAGTTCCTTCTCCTCAAAGCATCTGACTCCCTAAGCCTGTTTTGTCTTAAGAGGATGTAAGCTTGGAGAAAATTAGGTTCCTTCTAAGGGCTAACAGAATGGCCTTTTATCACTCCCACTTGCTGTGTAAATCTGACCAGATTTGGTTGAGGTCATTATCTACTTCTGAAGCAAGTCCTGTTAATGTCACAATTATTGGCAATTCAACCAAGCAATAAAACTGTTTTTAAGAAAAATTTAAGTCTTCATTTGAAAGGAAAATGACATAATCATTGACACCCCTCCATAAACAGTTTTACTGCTTGATTCTAGGTCCGTTATATATTATTTCTACTTTTGTCAAATTATTTGTGTTCACTCCAAATAATACTTTCTTAAGCCACTAATTTATCAGTGGAGCGAAGGGTGCATGATATTAAAAAAAAAAAAACAAACAAACCTATGTAGCTCCAGAGGCCATAGAGAGGCAGTGTGGTAAGAAGACCAATAGAGGGCACTGGGCTACTTGTGAAAACTTTGGAAGACCCGGAGAAGCCTGTTTACAGTCTTTAGATGAAAAAATAAAACAAAAGACAGCATTATAAGTCTCACTAATTCTGTTAGAAGCACAATGGAATTTTTAAAAATTAAAATGGAAAAGTTCAACAGCTATTTCTTTAGAGCTGCAATCTATGCAATGAAAGGTTTCAGCATTGGCTGTTGATAGGTTACAAAGAGCTTATACAACCTAATGTGCACATACTCTTCCTTTCTCTCATATATTTCAGTTTGCCTGGGGGTGACTGTAAAGTACTTAATTTGGAAGTAATACAACTCTTCTAACTTTGTAGAAGACACTTGAAATGAAAGATGCTGATTATACAATATCTGGTTTCTAGTGAACATTTTGTTTTTCCCTTAGGAATTCTAATTCTTTCTCTCACTCCCTTCCTTTTCAGCTTCCTTCAGAAGTTGGAGCAGGTGCTTTGTGTAATCTTAGGTGGGACTGATGGGTAAGTTTATGCTCTGTCATTCCCTTACCTTGGTATCCTTGGGTCCCATGGTTGACTGTGTTCTTTACATTATCTCCTCTCCTTTCTCTGGAGACCTCAGTTGGAAAAAGTTACGAGGGAGAAGGGAGGAAGCTAGGGCAGTGGAAAGCATCTTCAGTGGTCTGCACTTGCTTGGGATCCTTTTGATGTTGTTCTTGGAGTTAGTGGGTTTAGAGTTGCGGGGTGCTTGGGTTCACTTTGGAAAAGGTGTCACCAGAGTTTCCCTTTCAGCGACACATGGTGAGTTTCCCCACAAGACAGAGACGTTAGTTATATCTAAAGGGCAGGTTTATTAGGGAAAGGGACGGAAGAGTAAAAAACACTTGCATGGACACAAGTGGGCGGGAAATGCTGCCCTGAATGGGACAGGTTTGCTGAGAGGCCTGCATGGTCGCAGGTGGGCAACCTTGAGGAGAGCTGTCTCTGCTGAGGGAGTTCAGTGAAGAGAAGCCCTGGCATGGTACAGGTCACGGGCAGGCAGGAGGCTGCTGCCCTGCAGAGGGAGAGAGTTGATGAAAAGAGGCATCTGCATAGTCACAGGTGGGCAGATGGAGTGCTGCCCCGAGCCTGTGCAGAGACTGCACTGGTACAGTCTTCTCTTTGAGAGGGGCTCACTCCTGGTGAGCCTTAGTTGCTGATTTTGGATAGTTGTGCAGAATCTGAAAGGGACCACATTCTACAATGGGCTCAATCTCCATATCTGTTGGGATCTGTTGGGCTCAAACTCCATATCTTTACCCTTGGGCCTGTGCTCTAGACACTCCCTACAACAGTCTGATACCCGCTTGGATCTTATGCTTTGTAATCTAGGCGTTGGCACCTAAGGATCTTGGTTTCAATAGCTGGGCACAGGCTATGCTAATCCCGTCTACCCCCACCTCCAACTCTTGGTATTGTGTGAGCCAGGGTTCTGGCCTTATGGTGCCTCCTTTGCAGTTTGTCCTCTATCACTTTAATTTTCTTACTACCATCCCCCATCCTGGGCATATAGCCAAACCTCTTCATTGTAGCCCTGGGAGCTTGCCCCCATTTCATTCCACGTACCCCTCCCCAGGATTTTTAGGCCTCTGATATCTGTCAATGAAACAATATAAAATTGTTTCAGATAATGAATGCATCACTGTTACAGCAGATTGGGTTAAGTAGGCAATCTTCCCTGCCACAGGTCTAAAACATCTCATAAAAACTTGCAGATAACTTTTCAAAGAAAAGCAAAAACTAGTGCCTCCCTGGTGGCCTAGGGGTTAAGTCTCAATGCTTCCACCACAATGGCCTGAGTTCGATCCCAGCCAGGGAGCTAACTCACATGGTGCAGCAGACCTCTCCTGTCTAGCCAGCTGCTCCCCTTAGCTGTGTATTTCAATAGATCTGCCTGTTCTGCTCCTCACTTTGTCTCTGGTGAATTCTCTCACCCCTGCCCCTCACCTCTGGCTTATATTCCAGTTCTTTTACACAAAAATAAATAAATAAAATCTAAAAAAAAAAAAAGAAAAGCAAAAACTAGTAATTATCTCAGGACCTAAATTTTTGTTACAACAATATCAAAGTTGCTTTAGAGCAGGTACTAGGGGGAAAGGATGTCCTGAGCTAATCCCATACAGGCTTTGTGGACCCCACCCCCACTCCAGACCAGAGCCATCAAGACATTGGCAAAGCCAAATCCGTCACCATCAAAGGGAAGGTTGCTGGGACCTGAGGGTGGAGTTAAGCAGCCAGGTTTGGTATAAAACCAGACATGTGGGCTTTAGGGATTTTCCCTTTTGGCTCTCCGCCAGCTTGCGGCTCTCGGCCAGCTCTCAGAGTGCCACTGGGTTTCCAGGTCGGTGGATCGGATGGGATAGGACTAATTTAAGACTTTATCTCCCACTTTTCTCCCTGAGTTGTACTTTTCCTCATTTTGCCTTCCCTTTTGGATAAATCTTTTATTAATCTTCTGTGTGTGCCTGCAGTGGAGTATTAAGTCCCTTTTTTTTTAATTTAATTTAATTTAATTTTTTTTAAGATTTATTTATTTATTTATACAAGCACTGGGTATAGTCAGAAGCACGGGAGGGTGAGAGAATTCACCAGAGCTAGAGTGGGGAGCAGAGCAGGCAGAAGGACCGAAGTACACTGCTGAGGGGAGCAGCGGGCGGCAGGAGAGGTCTGCGCGCCATGTGGGACCCTCCTCTGCTGGCCGGGGAGCAGCCGGGGATCGAACCGGCGCTGCAAAGGCTGCGGGCAGCTTTGCAACCCAGCGCTCAACCGCTGCGCCACCGGGGAGGCCCTATTAAGTCCCTTTAAGTGCGCGGGTGAGGACCCACAGTCAGGCAACCCGTTTTATATCGGGCTGCCCTGTAACACAGGGAGTGCTCAAACTCTTCCCTCTGAATTTACCTGCACATTAAAAAAATTAAACCAATCTTAACTGTATATTCTTCATTACACATGTATAGAACCTCACTGAGCTTACTTCAGTGGATTGTTGGATTCAAGTTCTTTAGGGATAATTATCTTGAAAAAAAGGCATGGCTTAAAACAGGAAGTTTGTAAGGTAATGAATTCCTGTGAAGTTAATGCCAGATATTTTGATTAGGGAAAGCAACTGAGACAGAGGTGGAGTTATTCATAAGGAAAATGTTGAGAGAAGGTAAATTTGATCCCCTAGAAGAGCCAGCAGGAAGAATGAGAATGGGGAAAAGCAAATGAGAGCTGTAGAGCAAGATTTATTTATTTTTGACAATTTAGCTTAAAGTATACTGGTGGAATCATTATTAAGAAAGATAATCTATGAAACATGTAAATAAATACAAAGAGTGGAAACATGAACTGTTTCCTCCCCCCCCCTTTAAGATTTATTTTATTTACTTATGCATATAGTTGGGGTCTACCCCCAGAGGTGCAGGGGGTGAGAGGATTCACCAGAGACAGAGTGGGGAGCAGAACAGGCAGACTGACTGAAACACACTGCTCAGGGGAGCAGCGGGTGAGACAGGAGAGGTCTGCTGCGCCATGTGGGTAACTCCCTGGCCAGGGATTGAATTAGTGCTGCAGTGGCTGCAGATAGCTTCATAGTGCTGAGACTTAACCCTCTGTGCCACGAGGGAGGCCCTGTTTCCCTTTTTCTAGATAGTAAGAAATGGGTAAAAGGAATAAAGAAATGTTCAACTTAGGACTCTTTGTAAATTTCCTCTATTCCTAAAGCATATCTGCTTTACTCTGAAAACCTGACATGTTCATCTCTCTAGCTACAGATACCTTAATACATAATTTTTTATTAATAAATTTTTAAAAAAGATATATTTATGCATACAAGAGCTGGGGTGCAGGCCAGAGATATGGGGGGGTGAGTGTTACAGGGCAGGGAGAGGGGCACCCCAAACCCCGCAAACCTGCCTGCTCTAAATAGGTTCTGCCATCCGCCGCATCAACACAAAACATATAAGTCTTTAATGGGAAGGAACTTTAATACAATTAGTAAATAATACAGAAAAGACAAAGAACATAGTTTTTAAATCAAATACCCAAAGTTACCCGTCCCCTCGTGTGTAAAAGTCCACCCAAATGGGATTGGCCCAGAGCAAGGCCCGAAAGCCTGCCACAGTCTAAAGCACCTTCCAATGAGGACCCACAGAAAAGGATCAGAAACAACCGGACAAGCCCAGAAGGAAAAGAGCAAAATAAAAATCAAGATAAAAACCGCCATTGTCACCTCCCCATGGGCCTCTCACCCACATCTGTGTCACCCAGTCCACAACCAAAACGCAAGCGCAGTTTCTTCACATGTCTCTCTGGTCCATGTGCCTCCTCCAGGTCTCCTTCTTGTTCTCCATCCTTCTTTCTTCCTTCCTCGTTTCTTCTCTAGCTTTTTCTCCTCCCTGCTCAGCTCCACCCTCCTTTGGGTGGGGCAGGGAATCTGGAATTTCCCCTTTTCCTGGGCACCACACTGTTATAAGAGGATCACCAGAGATAGAGTGGGGAGCAGAACAGGTGAGTCCTTAGGCTGCTGGGGGAGCAGCAGGCAAGACAGGAGAGGTCTGCTGCGCCATTTGGGTAGCTGTCAGGGGACAGGGTCGAACTCATGCTACAGTGGCTGCGGATAGCTTCATGGTGCTCTTTCTTAACCCTTTGCACCACTGGGCAGGCCCCTTATAATGAATTTTCAAAGAATCCTTTACTGCACTTCACAGAAAACTTAAATCGTTGTTGACCAGACATATACAGAGGTCACTCATCCTATGGGTTACATATGATTGAGGTTTGGTGTTCTTAGATTCTCATTGTCAGTAAAATTCTTTTTTGGATCCTCTTTTTACTAAGAATTGCTGGATGTCAGTTGTATCTGAATTTAATGTCTGGTATGCCTCACAGAGTAGAAGGGAGGCCACAGATGGTCTGTTGTGACTTGAATCTTTGATTGTGAGACATAGGAGCCTGAGGCATCCCCTTACTGCATTATCAGCAGGGCCCCTACACCTGTCTCAGGTGTGGTGGTTGTAGATGCTAGTATCTTATAGACAACATGGGAGGGCATTCTTCTGCATTCAGTGGCCCACCACGTGAGTTGTATCCTAGAATGTACAGGGTTCAGTAATAAGCTGGGTAACCCGATGTGCTGGAGTAACTTGACAAGGTGTTTTCAGCCCATAGGAGAGGTGACCCAATCTAACCTGAGGCTATCTCTGTCTAGATGGAGCTTACTGTAAAACTTCTATTAAAAAAGCTTAACACTGGGGGATAGAAGGGAGCTTGGGGTTATTACTGGGGATTTTTGTAGGAGTCTATAATATGTGGGCAGTAACACTAATTATTTCACTCTCTGGCTCCTTTTTTTTTTCATAAAGGCAGGGAGGGGTGCATTGGAAGTGCATAAGAAATGTCCTTTTTCACAAATGTGGGAAAGAGATATTCTTATTGAGGTGTTCTCTTCATTTCCAAGGATGTCATGAGTGGCAGAATGATAGATACACGAAACCTGATGTGAGAAGAGAGCTAAAAGTAGAATGTCTTCGGGGTGGGGGGGTATTAGTAGTAGTGGCCATGGCTCTTTGGCAGAGCATGTCTGGCTTTGGTTGGTTGCAGCTGTAACTAGTGGGCAGTAAAGAAGCAATAGAAAATCACTGGGCAGCTTCAGTGGTCTTGAGCAACTACTTTTTGTGCTAGAGACCTTGACCTTCAATTACTTGTGGGTTCTCAGTTTCAACCCAGATGGCTGAAGCTATTTTATGTATAGCCTTTTTATAGAAGCTGGTAACCAAAATTCACATTTGGTCTATGGAATGAAAGATAAAAGTTGATACAATCAAAAGAAATGCATATTTGACTTTTGATTAATTGAATGGAAGACTGAAAAAGGAAAATACCTTAACTCTAACAGTAGCTCTATACAAAATAAACTAAGGACTTTTCAAAAAATTATGATTATCCTTAAATGAGCCAAAATGAGGTTTGAAGTGACTGTGGGCAATACAGATGTATTATTAATACCAACTGTGTACCCAGTTTTGATTATATTAGAAAAGAGGCTTAACCTTTTGGCAAATGGGGAACTTACAAGTTCAAGTAAATCCAAGTTTTTAAATACTGAAGATATAGGGAGCATTTCTGTTTGAAGCACCCAGATTTCCCCCCAACAGGGAACTGAAATTATCCCATGGATCTCTTCTTTAGAAAGTAATTGTGCAGTTATTTTGCTGAATATTCAAATTTATCATTTTCCTAATGCATTATCTTTGTCAAACTATGATCTGAGAGCCCCCCCTTTTTTTCCAACACATGCAGACTTCCATTCATTTTTTTCCCCCTCCTCTCATAAATTTTATAATTCTCCTTCTATGGAAAGTCCCTATAATGCTATAATGCAAATGGCCTCCATGGTAGCTGGGAAATTTCTTCTTGATACAACAATTATAATCTTTCTGAAAGATCTGGGGCATGGGACCAGGACAAATTAATGGACTCAAGTTGGTGGAGATAATAGAATGTTTTCTATAGCTTCAATAAGACTTGGCAAGGTCACTCAAATTAATGGACTGAAATTGGTAGAGCTAATTAGAATGGTTCCTACAGCTTCAACAAGACTTGGCAAGGTCACTCAGTAGAGCTGCAGGTCAGGGTCAAGGATGTCAGCTCTATTGTCTCACTTCTGTCTTCAGTAATGTAGAACAGGGTGTCTACTGGTGCTTCAGGAAGGAAGGCAAAGAGACCAGAGTTCCAGCCTTAGAAAGTCAAATTTTCATTCACCAGTTTGGCATTTGTGTTTTATGGGGAATATTATTTGAGTTTTATATGACTATATATCAAATCTGTGGAAAGAGTTTCACTGCATATATCCAGTGTAACTTTTTGAAGTAGGTGAATGAAATAAAAAATGACAGCAAGATTGAGAGAAAAAGAGCAAAGGGGCTGATGGGGATTAGAGTATCACCTAAAATAACATGCAGGTGCATACTAACCACCTGTGAACGTATGAGGTCTTTCTAATGGTTCATAACTGGTTGCTTTTTGGGGGAAAATATAAATGGAGATTACTGATTGGGGCTGGATGGAACACTTTTTTAGCAGAAAATTTTATTTGTTAGGAACCATTAGGAACCATTCTAATAAACTAATAAAATGAATATCAAGGAAAGAGAAAAGGTAGTTTTATACTTTAAATAATTTATGCTGTTAAAGGAGAAAGAAGGACAAATACAAATAAGTCAGAAAAGAACTAACATTTATTAAACACTTATTATTTGCTAGGAGCTTTGCTAAATATACCACATTCATTATCAAACATTCATATATATGGAATTTTTTGCATGTATCATATTTGTTACAACACTATGAGGTAGGCATTATTATTGCATATTTTAATGATCAATATTCAGACATAAGATATTACATATCTCACAGTAAGTAACGACAGAGTCAGGATCTGAATCCAGAAATCTGATTACAGATACTGAAAACTTTACTCACTATGCTTTACTGTTTCATGAACACCTTTAGTGCCCCTTCTATAGTTCATTAGGGAATAAACCTAATTTCATATGTGCCCAGTGGTTGAATAGCTGGAACAAGAAGGTTAGTCAACCTGATTTGTCTTATAAAGTCAGGTGGGACTGAAGAGAGGCGGCTTCATGCCCAAAAGATGTTTAAAGAGGGAGGAAGAAAATATGAACTGTTCTGTACAGAGGCAGTTGAATAATTTCCTGGATTGATGCCATGTCTTAATTTCTTCTTTTTTAAAAAGCAATTTTCTTAATTTTCTAGACCATCCTCTAATTATGGGGCTCACAGACATTTAGTCATTATATTAAAAATGCAAGTTTTAATGGTACAGTCTTAAGAGATTCAAACAACAAGTAACAATTAGTTCTGTGGCTCTTGGCCAAGCAGTGCTAATGCCTAAATTTTTCTAAAATCTCACTTGACCAGGCAGTAGGATGGCGTTCTCTTGCAGTAATTTTCTTTGTAACTTGGCTCTCTGTAGTAAATGTTTCTACCAAGGAAATGAACCACATCTGAATCTTCTTCCTTGCATCAGTTGCTTTTAATGACACTGGCAGTCTTCCCCATAATTTCCCAAAGTGACATGTTGCTTATATAGACTCTTTTCCTCTATTCATTCATTTGGCCTTCCCTCTTGCCCCCTTCTCTCTTTCTCTTTCTTTTCCTTCTACCATCCTTATTCCTCGACTCTTTCCTCTTTTATTCCTTACCATCCTTTCATCCTCTTCACCCTTGTAATAACTGTGGATGATGCTACATAGAAAGGATAGTAGATAATGAATAAATGTTATGATTGATTTTTTTCATCCATTTAGTGAATATATACTGAGTGCCAACTGTATGGCAGGTTTTATTTTGCAGGTTAGGAATGGAGTTGGATACGCAATAAAGTCTCTTTCCTCAGTGAATTATATTCCTGGGTGTACAGGGGGAGACAGACAAAAAATACTATCTATCAAGTAGTGTTAAGAGCTCCGACTAGAAATGAGTCAGAAACTAAAGAGTGTATTATTTTTACATAGGTTGGCTAGGGAAGGCCTCTTTGATAAGAAGCCATTTGATCAGATATCTGAGGAAAGTTATAAAGGCCACTAAATGTAATAGAAGATGGAAAGGAGTAAGTGCTAACCTAAGGAATGTTAGATGAAGAGCTAGTGGTTGAGTTCAGAGGAAGAGAGATCACTGCCTCCTGAGGAGGGCTTCTGTGAAGAGCAAACCCCGCTTCCAGAATATGAGGGAGTGACTCTTATATTCTGACATCTCACAGCAAAGCCATTCCCCCTGACTCTCTGAAAGAGTTGACATGTCTTCTTGGTTATGATGTAATGGGGCTGCACACCTAACCAAGGTGCTCTTTGGTTAAGATGCTGAGATTTTAATAGAGATGGAAACACATTACATCATCTGTCCATTTTTTATTCTGGCTTTTGACTCTTCTAAATTATATTTCTTATTCATAAGGAGACTAATTTTATGGTCATATCAGACATTGGCCACCAAAGGCAAGAAGCCAAAAGGAGTGGTATTTATTTATTATATAATTAATTTATATATATTTTACATCATTGTTCATTTTTGTATACTGTTTGCTTTCGCCTCTCAGGTGTAGTCCCTGTAAAATTCCCACCACCAATTCACCCGTGCACCATCCCCATAGTCCCTTGTGCTCTTCCCTCACCTGTTTTGATCCTCCTCCCTCCCCTTCCCCTGCAGAGTGACTCTGATTAATAGTTGCCGGTTAATTTTGTTTATTATTTTATTTTTTTTTTACTGATTCCTTACTTTGTTCCTCTATGTTCCTTCTATAAGTGAAACCATCTGATATTTTTCTTTTTCCTTCTCGTTTATTTCACTGAGCATAATCTCTTCCAGCTCCATCCATGTTGCTGTGAACAGCATGAGTTTATCTTTTTTGATTGCTGAACAGTATTCCATTGTGTATATGTAACACATCGTCTTGATCCAGTCATCTATTTTTGGGCATTTGGGTTGTTTCCATCTTACCTGTTGTAAATAGTGCTGCAATAAGGAGTGGTATTGATTTTAGACAACTGTGTCCTGTGTTCAAGATTAGGACACTTCCAGTCTTATTTGCTTTGGTCAGCAAGGTCCTAGGTCTTCTAATTAAATGCAAATACCCTTGTAAAGAAAGGAAACATTTTAATGCAACATCAGCTCATGTTTGCCCATTAGTCAGAGAAGGAACTATGAAAATGAGACCTAAAAGATTATATATAATATTTTTATTTTCTAAATGGTATACTGTCAAGGAGGGGACATAAGACACCAAAAGGAGAGGAAATAGATGGCAAGAATATAGAGCTGAAGGAAGGAGGAAGGAATGAGAAAAAAAGGTTGTTATTTAATTTCATGTAACAGGTGTATCCAAATCTTGAAATTAACCTAATTGGGACTTTTTGAGTTATAGATATATTTAAAAGAGCAAAAATACCTTCATAAGCTACTTCAAGAAAAGGTGAAATGACAGGATGGAGTATTAGGTTCTGTAGGAGCCAAGACAAACTTGGGCTAGCTGAAGCAGTGTGCCTTAGAAATCAGCAAGGATTTAGAGGGGGCTGAAGGTGGAGGGAAAGATAAAAAAGAAGGGGGAAATTTGAGATCGGAGGAGCAATATGGAGGGAGACTTGTGCCCAAGTCAAGGAAAAGAGCAAGAGACCTTTGGTAGTACAAATACATATTATTGACTTTTAAATATTTCTGTTGCTACAATGCATACTCTTCTTTCCGAGAGCTTCAGTAATTTTTCTATTCACTTAAAATGCCTTGGCAGAAGGTGCGTTGAGTGGAAGTGAAAGTCAAGAAGAACCCAGAGCAGAGCAGTGTTGGTTCAGATGGAAGTGGATAATGGGAGGACTCCTGATTTCAGTGTTACTCAGTAGATGTAGAGGACCTTAGAGAGTGCCCTCTCCTCAACCCCAGCCTAGAAATGGGTAGAAATCCTATGGCTGCTACTGTATTTTTCTATAATGGAACATGGAAATTCCATGGAAATATTTTTTAACATGGAAAATTTGATCTATATTTATCTAGATATTAAGAATTAGGTCAGTATTGCCTGATAATGTCTGGATTACATTTACTTTTAAAAATATTATAAATTTTCACTAAGAAGTTAGTGAATCAGAACTTTAAAAGTGAAGATGAAAGATGAAACTCCAATATTCAACATGAAGGGGAAGGGAATGTTTGAAGTGTAGCACTAAGTGGCTTTTCCTTTTAATAGATGGAAATAAAGCTTTGGACAAGAATTATCTTATTTTTATCTCAGGAGGGTCTCTTACAGAGTGGGCCTTTGTTATGGGAACTCAAGCAATGGAGGGGTTCTATACTATTTCTTTTCATAGCTCTGGGTACACATTCAAAACATTTGAATATCCTACCCAATTTCTCTGCTTTTAAAGCTGTAGAAATTCCAACTATGAGCAGTGGGAAAACTTGTATTAGATAAATAGCGAGATAACTGAGTCATTATAGTGTTACTTGGTTTGAATACTGATTAGCCAAGAGCAGTGTGTGATCAACCCATTTTCCCTCCAGTCCTGTTTGGAGACTTGTGATTTTTGATAAGATGATTTACTCAGTCCAGATTGCTGACTCCCTTTCCACATCCAACACTAGTGTTCTGTTGAAGCCAGAGAGAAGTCAGTAGATCAGGTAGACAGACAAAAATAAGACAAGCAAGCAAGCAAACAAACAAACAAACAAGTGGAGCAAACAAGCTCTTGGGAACACTAAGGCAAAGGGCATGTTTGGGTTTCCAGGTGGAAAATAGCAACCTAGTTTGGAAGTAGGTTGGATATTAGACCTCTCTTGTTCACTATGGTGGCCGCTAGCATCAGGTGGCTATTTAGCACTCACTAGTTCAAGTTGAGAGGGGAAGGGTGACAGCTTGGGAATAAAAGGTGTGGGGCAGTGGACTATGGTGCAGGAATATGGGTGCATTGATGGTGGGCAGGACATGGTAACATATATCTAAAGAGGTGTGAATCTTTGCCTAGATCATATACAGTCTTTTAAACCAGTTTTCTCAATTTAAAAAAGCTATAATAAAAAAGCAAACAAATTACTTCCCCCCCCAATTGAAATGTTCTGCAGGTATAAAATTATACCCAGATTTTGAAGATTTAGTTTAAATAAAAGAAGGTAAAATAGTGAATTAATTCATTTTTTCTGTTGCTTACATGTTGAGGTGATGTTTTGGATATATTGGACTCTAAATATATTATTTGTCTTAGTTTGCTAGAATTTCTGTAATGAGGTACTACGGATTGGGTAGCTTAAACAGCAGAAATTTATTTTTTTATAGTTCTATAGGCAAGAAATTTAAGATCAAGGTGTCAGTAGATTTCTTCTGGGATCTCTTTCATTGACATTTATTTATTTATTTATTTAAACGTACTTTTTTTTTTTTAAAGATTTATTTATTTATTTATACACGCACTGGGTACAGTCAGAAGCGCGGGAGGGTGAGAGAATTCACCAGAGCCAGAGCGGGAAGCAGAGCAGGCAGAAGGACCGAGGTACACTGCTGAGGGGAGCAGCGGGCGGCAGGAGAGGTCTGTGCGCCATGTGGGACCCTTCTCCGGGGGCAGGGGAGCAGCCAGGGATCGAACCAGCGCTGCAGAGGCTGCGGGCAGCTTCACAACCCAACACTCAACCGCTGTGCCACCGGGGAGGCCCTCATTGACTTTTAGATGGTTATCTCCTCCCTTTCTTCACTCCTTCTTCCCTGTGTATGTATGTACATGTGCTAATCTCTTCTATTCTGAAGTAGGATTTCTTCATCTGAATGGTAGAGGATATAATTCAGTCAATTACATTATTAAAATTAAATTCATCCATTTCTTTTTATTTTTAAAAATGTGGCTACTAAAAAAATAAAATTACACACATGGCTTATATTTCTATGAGACAGCACTGCACTAGATAATAACTCAAAAGTGCTGGCTCTTTTGTAAATTGTTGACTTCTGAATTTCCTAATAACTTGAACGGACTCTGTCGTAAACACATTTGCTGAATGTACAATGATTGGCACCAAGGGTAGTAGGTAGGTTGGGAGAAGATTGTATATGTGAAACAGGCAGAATTCCTTCTTCTGGTGTTTACTTAAGTAGCTCATACTTGGCTCCATTGCCACCATGAGGCAGAAAAACTAACTACCCTCAGAGTTAGAAAACATCAGTGTGTAGGTGAATCTGACTGGGGAGTGGGAGTTTGCAGTAGGTGCAGGCAGGTTGGTCAGTCTTAAAACCTTACATCCTCCCAAGTAGAGTCTTTTATTTTTGTTTTTAAAGATTTATTTATTTATACAAGAACTAGGGTACAGGCTAGAGGCACGGGAGGGTCAGAGAATTCACCAGAGACAGAGCGGGGAGCAGAACAGGCAGACTGACAGAAACACACTGCTGAGGGGAGCAGCGGGCAAGGCAGGAGAGGTCTGCTGCGCCATGTGGGCTTCTCCCTGGCCAGCCGGGAATCAAACCGGTGCTGCAGAGGCTGCGGACAGCTTCACAGCACCGTGTTCAACCCGCTGTGCCACAGGGGAGGCCCCCCAGTACAGTCTTGAGGGTGAGGTGCTAGAAAGGAGGGAAGCACGTCTCAAAGATTAGTACCAAGATAGACTCTACTGTCAGTTTCCTGGAGGCCCACAACCTAGAGTCTTCTTTCACAAAAGTAATTTTAATAAAGGCTCTTTATTGAAAGAAATGTTTTGAAGAGTTTGATAAGCCAGCTTTGTTGAAAAATATGAAATTATGGGCCTCCCCGGTGGCGCAGCGGTAGAGCGCTGGGTTGCGAAGCTGCCCGCAGCCTCTGCGGCGCCGGTTCGATTCCCGGCTGCTCCCCGGCCACCGGAGGAGGGTCCCACATGGTGCGCAGACCTCTCCTGCCACCCGCTGCTCCTCTCAGCAGTGTACTTCGGTCCTTCTGCCTGTTCTGCTCCCCGCTCTGGCTCTGGTGAATTCTCTCACCCTCCCGCGCTTCTGACTGTACCCAGTGCATGTATAAACAAAACAAATGAACAAACAAATAAATAAATAAATAAAACATGCCTCTATAAAAAAAATAAAATAAAATAAAATATTTAAAAAAAAAAAAAAAAAAAAAAAAGAAAAATATGAAATTATGATGTTAGTATAAGAACATTTGACTTTGAAGTAGTGATCAGAAACCCTTACCCCAGCTTCTATTCTCCCAGTCGTAGGCAAGGATGGCTTCATGGGAGAATTTTTTTTTTAAAGATATGGGAGAATTATATTCCAAGTTTTCAAGGAACAAAATGAATGCTTTATACAAAATTTAGAAGTAAGGAAAAAGGATAACACTCAAACTCATTTTATTAGGCTTGTATGACCTTAAAGCAGATAAAGCCAGTGCAAGGAAAGATAATTATAGGTCCATTTTACTTATGAATAGCATGTGAAAAATCTAACTAAAATATGTAACTAAATCCACCAGCAAATTGCAAATATCGGATCAAGTAAGGATGGCTTAGGTTTAGAAATTCTCCCATGTAATTTACTATGTTAATTGACTAAACAAGAATTCTTTCATGGTTATCTTGACAAATGCAGCAAAGGCTTTTGATATATTTCAACATCTATTAATGATTAAAAAAACCTGCATGCTCTGCCAGTTGAGTTATATGCTTCCCAGGAGTCAGTTATGTTTGTTGCCAAAGCTCTTTATACCAGTTGTACTCACAATTGTAGTTATGTAATTTGGTTAAATATTATATAAACCAAATAATTTTAAGTATGAAAGAGAATTGTTTCTCTGAAAGTGCAATTGAATGTTTTAGAAAGGTTTGCTAGAGGCAAGCCAATAATAAATATTTCTATCAGATCACTGTAATTCCTATCATATTAAAAGACAAGACCTTGGTCCTACATCAAAAGACTGGTGAATGAATATGGATTTTTATGTTTTAACTTAAAATAAAAATTTTAATGTGTGTTACTTTGTACTATTCCCTCTCTTTACTGATTTTCATTTTTATTCATTTTATTTTATTCATTTATCAAATGGTCCAGTTATATCAGATAAGAAGGATCCTATTGTGTTATTTTGAAATAACTTGAATTCCCAGCATCACCCCTTCCATTCTTTTAAGCTCTCATTTGATAATGAAGATGACTTATAATACCTAGCCTGCGGTCAGCACATGAGCAGGGAAGGATATATGTTGGACTACCTATGTTAGGGATCCTTTTCTTTTTTCTGTCTCTGAAATGATCAAATCTACAAGTGGTCAGAGATCCTAAATATTCCTTTTCCTTTTTTGTTATTTTGTCACCTCTGAAACTCTTTTCTCATCCTCCTGTCAAATGTGTTCAAGTCTGAATAAACACAATCATCTGAAACCTCTTTCCACTTCCCCTCTGCCCTTGATCTCAGGGGAATGCACAGGTATATAATTCTAGAACTTCCTTCTTAGTATGGTTCAAAGTAAAATAGAATTCTAGAACCCAGATTTCTTAAAAAACAAGACAACAATGATGCATCTTTTATTTTTTTTTTTGCTATGATTGGAGGAAATTTTATAAAAGAAGTCATAGAAATGTGCTAAATATCATTCACTTATGAACACATATGTTGGAATCCCTCTTTCTGTCCATCACTCCATCACCTTCTTAATTTATGTGAAAATTGTTATTTCCCCTCTTTTTTAAAGTTTTATATATTTTTTACATCATTTATCATTTTTGTACAATGTATGCATTTTCATCTTGGTTATAGTCCCCCTAAAATTCCCTTGTTTTGATTCTACTCCCTTCTCCCCCCACCACAGTGTGTCTCTGGTTAATAGTTGCCTGTTGATTTTGATTTTTACTTTATTATAATTAGACTTTTTCCTGATCCCTTATTTAGGTTTTCTAAATTCCTGCTATGAGAGAGACCATCCGGTATTTTTCTTTTTCTTTCTGGCTTATTTCACTAAGCATAATCCCTTCCAACTCCATCCATGTTGCTGCAAATGGCATGAGTTTATATTTTTTGATTGCTGAGTAATATTCCATTATGTTTATGTACCACATCTTTTTGATCCAGTCATCTATTTTTGGGCATTTGGGTTGCTTCCATAGCTTACCTATTGTAAATATTGCTGCAATAAATATAGGGGTGCAGATATCCTTTTGAATTAATGTTTTTGTGTCCTTTGGGCAGATACCTAGGAGTGGAATTGCTGGATCATATGAAAGCTCCATTTTTAGCAGTTTGAGGAGCCTTCACACAGCTTTCTATAGTGGTTGGACCAGTTTTCACTCCCACCAGCAGTGTAGGAGAGTTCCTTTTTCTCCACATTCTTGCCAACATTTGTTGTTGCTAGTTTTTTTAATATGTGCCATTCTCACTGGTGTAAGATGGTATCCCATTGTAGTTTTGATTTATTTCCCCTCTTTAGCATAGAGAAATTCAGAAGTAGAGGGTAATTGGAGAAGATAGTCAAGGTGTAGGGTTTCTTATAGATTTTCCTGTTTTCTTTTAAGTAATATTTAAAAATATGCTGAGGAATGACCAAATACATACATATGAGTATATATACACATATATAGCTATTTATTTATTTTCATTTCAAGGTTACTGAGGTATAATATTCATCCCAACAAATTTCACTATGTTTACATGTACAGTTCAGTGAATTAACAGATTAGGGTTGTGATGTCACAATCACCATTATCAATTTATAGAACAATTCCACTATAACAAAAAGTTTTCTCTTGCCCCTTTGCAGGGTCTCCCCTCTTCCAGTCCCTGTCAATCACCGATCTGATTTCTGTCTTCACAGTTTTGCTTTTTCTAGAATATCACATAAATAAGATCATGAAGTATATATAAATAGATATTTTTTTGGTTGGGCTTTTCTCTCTAACATAATGGTTTCAATATTCATCTAAGTTGCTGCATGTTAGTAACTCCTTCTCCGATGTACTTCAAGTTGTTTAAATCACTTTCTGATTGATAAACATTTGAATTGTTTCCATTTTTCGCTATTATGAAGTAAAGCTGCTATGAATGTTCACATTTAGATCTTTGAATAGAAAAAATGTTTTCAATCTCTCAGTTTGATACCTAGCAGCTGAATTGTTGGGTCATAAATTAATTTTATATAACTTCATGTAAGAAACAGCCATAATATTTTTCAGTAACTGTATCATTTTGTGTTACTATTAGCTGAATGTGAGAATTAAATTTAGCAGGTATAGTAGATGTGTTCATGAGTGATATTTGAAGTTTTTCTTTTTCTATGATGTCTTTGGCTTTGATATAAAGGTGATACTGATATCTTAAGATGATTTGAGGAGTTCTTGTCTTCTATTTTCTTGAAAATTTACTTTTCCTTTGAATGTTTGGCAGAATTCATTGTTGAAGTTATTTGGGCCTGGCTTTTATTTTCCAAGTAAAATTTTAAGCAATGTACTAAATTTCACTAATGGATCTGGGGCTATTCAAATCATTTATTTAAGTATAGCTTTTCATTCAAATTTCCTTCTTCTTCTGTAGAGTCTGTAGAATCTGTATTAACACCCTTTTCATTCCTGATATTGGTAATTTATGTTTTTCTTCTTGTTTTTTGACTGGTCTCCTTTATTTATTGACCTTTTCATAGATCCAACTTTTTGTTTCACTGTTTTTTTTTCTCTAGTGTGAGAGCTGAGAGAAGATGGAGGGTGTCTTGCTTAACTTCAGCTGATAACGAGTTCATGAGTCAACTCAATTTTTTGTGGTTTTGTGTGTGTCATAAATGACCTTGAAAGTGCCCTGAGTTACAAATAAATTGCAAATAAACTTTAGTGAACAGGCAAATTTTCAAACATGGAATCTGTGAATGATTAGGAATGACAGTAATTTAGTCTAACTAGTAATAGATTGGGATCCTGACAATGTTCATAAACACTGCATTCTAGATCCAAAATAGAGTGCTATCCATTTCCTCTCAGAACTGAGGGGGAGCAAAGAACTGTAGCCTTGCTTCAACATAATCCTGTATCTATACCTTTGGGTTAGGTGCAATTTTGTGCCTCAGCTTCATATGCCTAAAGGACTTCATATTACACTTTAGATGTTTTTTTTACAAAATAAATTTATTTACTTTGTTACAAAAATACTTGGACAGAATTGAAATGTTTGCCTACAGTTTAAAATGTGGGTTTCCACAAAACACAGCAGACCTTTCCTGTCTTGCCTGCTGCTCCCTCAGCAGCATATTTCAGTAGATCTGCCTATTCTGCTCCCCACTCTGTCTCTGGTGATTCCTCTCACCCCCCCACCCCCATACCTCTGGCCTACACCCCAGTTCTTGTATGCATAAATAAATACATATTTTTAAAAATGGGGGTTTCATCCAGGTATCACACCTTGTATTGCATTCTATGAATTGACCTAAAAAATTCTGTTATCTTATTAATTATTCTTCTAATTTGCCATTAATTCCTTCAAAAATAAATGCTTATATAGTTTCTCATTTTTTATAACTTGTTTATAGTTCCTTCATCTAAAAATAATACTGAAAAACAAAAACGTGCAAAACTTTATTGACTTTTGAGTGTTCTTCCTTTTCCTTTGGGTGAAAAGGAAGATGATGGAAAGGAATGAATGGAAAGGATAGGTAGAGAATATATGAGGTAGAAAACAGTATAAAGTGACCTAGAACTCCCACAGAAATATATACCACAGAAGCACCTGAGATTAGATTTGGGTTGGTGGATTGTAAAACTGGATGCCTGAAACAGTCACACAATGTTATTACTCCTGATGCTCAGAGAGATTAAACAGCTTGGCTAAAATCACATATTAAGTGGTAGGGTGACGTAGTATAGAGATCTTTATATCTTAACTAGAAGTAAAAAAACTGAATCCAGTCCTGATTTACCACTAGCTAACCTGTGACCCTGTACAAATCATTTAAGCACTGCAGGTCTATGTCTTTACCCATAAGATGTGAAGGGATCATGCTCAGTGAAATAAGCCAAAAAGAAAAAGAAAAATACCGGATGGTCTCACTCATAGCAGGAATCTAGAATACTTAAATAAGGGACCAGGAAAATGAATAACTATAAGAAAGTGAAAATCAAAATCAACAAAAACTATGAACCAGAGACACTTTTTGGGGGGTGGGGGACGGGAGGGGAGGGATTGGGGTCAGAATGGGGGGATTGCAATTGTATGGGGAATATAAAAATAAAATTTATTAATTAAAAAAAAAAGATGTGAAGTGAGAATACTCAAAGCCCTTTGCATGATATGAATTCACTTAATGTATAAAAATAGTAGAATCTACAAAACCAGATAAGCAGGGAAGATGCTTGTTTATTACTTGACCAGAAAGAATATTTTTCTTCTAGCAGAGTCCAAATGACTTCCCATTTTAAATAGGGAAAGTATATCTTATCAAGTATTTATAGAAGCTGCAAATTGCTTGGAGATGCAATCCAATATCTCATTTGCTACTGGCAAGAGGTAAATGATGCCTTAAACTTTAACAAATGCTTAGTCAATTCAGTGAATAAAGGCCTTTCTGAAAATGGCTTCTTTAAAGGAAGCCATACATTTCTTGAACCCCCATTTCTCTTGGGGCTTACTTGAGAATATAAGGTTTTCTAAACTATGCCCCCTCTAAATGTAAGTTCTTTTAGTCTTTAGTGGTATATTTTAGATTTATAATAACTACAGAAGTAAGAAAAATGTCCAGCTGGAGATTGTTGACATTACTTCTTGGCAAGAACTCTCATTACCATCATCAAACCCTAGATTTTCTTTTCTTTCTCTTTTATTCTGAAAAATTTTAAGCACCAGAAAACTTGAAAGAACAGTACAGAGAACATTTTTATACCCTCCACCTATATGAACAGTTGCGAACATTTTGCCATAATTCTATTTCTAGATTTTTGGAGGAACCATTTGAAAGATACAGATATCATTATTTACTCATCTATATCATCATGCATTACTTTAAAAGTAAGAATTCTTTTATTCTCCTACACATATACTGTTACCTAAATTACCAATAATAATGGGTGGATCTTGAGGTGATTTGGGTAAGTGAAATAAGTAAGAAAATGAAAGAGATAATGGGTGGTTTTACTTTTATGTGAACTATAAATAACCAAAGAACACAAACTGGCAAAGCACAGTTAAAGCAATTCTTAAACCCTATGAAAAATAAACTGAATACCGGTGGGAATGGGGGGGTGGTAGAATAAAAGAAGAGGGGAAAAAGTGATTGAACACTGGCATAGGAGGTTTGGCAGAAGGTGAGTGAAGCATTGCATATATGGAGGTGTGGAAATGTACTACCAAAGTTATATAGACATGTAAATGATTTAAAATTAATTTAAAATAAATTAATGAATAATTTATTAATTATTAATGTAGCATCTAACATCCCATTAGTATTCTATAATATTCTATTCCATAATATTTATCATCAAGTCTAGTATTTAATATCTAGACTATTTTCTCTAAGAATGTCATTTATATCTTTATTCTTTGAATAAGAATGTAATCAAGATACACACATTGCTCTTGGTTGTTTTGGATATTAGTATCTCTTCATCTAGACTATTAACCCCTTTTTTGGTGGTGTTGATTTTTAGAGTCCATTTGTTATGTAAAGTATTCCCAATTCTGGATTTTTCTCATTGCTTCATTACGTTATAGAACTTGTACTACTATTTTCCAAAAATTTCAATTTATGTTTAGAGCCTTGATTAGATTCAGGTAAACCTTTTAGGCAAGAATGTTTCACATGTATTGTATATTTTATGTTGCATAATTTTATGAGACATTCAAGGTTATATTGTCCTGCGGTTATAAACTCAAGGTTGGCTACTTGGTTAAGTAGGTGACTTCTAGATCACCCTATTGTAAAATATATTTTTCATTTGGCAATTTGTAAGTAATCTGTGGGGAGACACTTTGTACTATAGGGAAATTTTTTCATGGATTTAACATTCATTATGTATTCTTGCCTTAATCAATATCTCCAATCAGATTAGCAATGTGGTGATTTTCTAATTTGCATTATTACTTTTACACTTTCTATGAAAGAAGAACTTCTTTATCCCCTTCATTTCTGTTTTTCTTCAATTTTTGTCATTATAGATTTGTGGATGCTTATTCATTCAGTACATTTCAATTATTATTCATTACATTCATTATTTGAAAGGCTCGTTAACTGGTTGTGGGTATTTCTCACAAGTCTCTCTTATAAGAGTCTTTGAGTGCTTCCTTACTTTTTGGCATAACAAGATGCCCTTGGCTCATGTTGTACATTTTTTGCCAAAGACCTAAAATCAGCTATTTTCCTCAAGGAACCTCAGTGAAGAATTAGAAACCAAGATCTAGGGGCTGGGTATTTTCATTCATACTGGGTTGTCATTGCTTTTTTGACCCAGTTCAGGGAACAAAGATAAGAACATACATTACTATTATGAATTCTATAGAGAATTGGAACAAAGGAACTGATTAAACCAAACAAAACCTAGAAATATGCAAAATTGCAAAATTGAGGCTACTAGAAGGGAGGAAAGTTGGGGGTGGAAATAAAAGGTGGAAGGGGCCCAATGGTTTTATGTAAGGAATGATCGGTGCTTAGGTGTGGTGACTTACATCTGAGGAAGTACGAAACTATTTTCCTAAATCGTATTCACTGTTTTAAAACAATGTTATCTCCAAAATATTTAATTTAATTTATTTTTTTATCTCCAAAATATTTTTTTTAAAAATATTGATATTTGTTCACATTGATGTTTGTAATGAAAATTTATATCACAGCATTCTTCTTTCTTTCATTATCATGGAGTGGAGCAGGGAAGTGGTGGGAGCCAATGAAGGGTACATATTCAGGCAAAGTTCCTTGGAAGCAAACTTCAGCCTGATTCTGCAGGGAGCCTTGGAGGTTAGGTTAACCAGGGAGTGGGAGAGTAGCACCAGCTTTCACTCCCACCCCAGATATGGGAGCTAGACTCATATACTCTACATTTTTGTCTGTGTTAGTAGAATTTGCTCTGAGTTCTTTGCCACTGCAAAGAAGCATTGTCACTACATAACTAATTGGTTTCAAGGCAATTTTGACATACAAAATAAAACATAATTGATAGTTTTGGTTTGACAGTTTGCTTTTAAATGATGCAGTGCTTTCAGTGTGAAATGAGACAGTAAACTCAGATTGTGTACTATACTAGAAAATGATAGTATATCAATTTGCAGATCCTTCAGTGATCATAGTCAACCCATCTATCTGTCGAAACCAAAAGTTTACCAAGCAAATATAAAAGAGGCAGTTAGTAAGTCTCAACAATTTGTGAGAACATTAATTATAATTTCTTTAGCTAATTTAGATATAATTTGTTCTTTAATTCTATCTTTACCAAATATATCACCAATGTTAGAAGTTGGAGGCGAATTAAAAATCAAGCTCCTTCTTTCTCCCCAAATAAATGGTTACATGATTGCTGATGGGTATAAGTTTCTTGAAAATGATGAATTTTTTTTGCTATTTTATAATGGAGATCATGATTTAAACAGATTTTGGTACTTGGTGCAGAATCTGATTTAAATGATTTGGTGACATATAAGGACTGGGCATGTCATGGAGCAATTAAATTCAGCCAAGATATGAAATGACCAGTTGCATATGTTAACATACAATGATACGAAATAGCATCCTCATTTGTCAAAAAATAATGTAGAAGGCTTTCACAATACAATACAAAGCTCATTTACAATGCACATACTCGTATTTGGAAATGGACCCCCCTTTTAATAAAGGAAAACATTTTAGTGGAAAAGAATAAATGCTTTCATGTGTTACTTTTATTTTTATGGCTTTTCTTTTTCATTTTTCTTTTTAAATGGCAAAATGACCTTACTTTAATTGGCTATACAGCAAAATGTTTGTGGTGAAAAATGCGTTGCTACAAAGAACTTGTGGAGAAACTACTTGTCAGTAACTGATCAAGGGCTGCTTCAGGGAAAAGTCAATTCCAGGAAATGTCTGAGTGTCTGCAAGTACAGGTAAGGGTCTGATATTATGTGGTACAAATTATCAATCCAACTTAAAATAAATATTTTCCTAACCAACATTTTATAAAAAACAGCCATGAACATTGATATTAATCTGCTGTAATTGTTAAGTCCATATTTAGTCAAATTTTCTGAAGTATGTTTAAACTGAATAACCTAACAATCACATAAATATGGATTTCAGATGATGTCTAGCACTGTGTGCAATACAGGTTCTTTCTAATTTTGCTTCATTTCTACTGAAACAAATCAGAATCTGCCTTCATTCAGGTCATGATTTTCATGAAGGGCTTTTGCTGAGAATTTTCTTTTGGGTGGACTTGGGACAACTTGGTGGGTTTTGAAACAGATTCAGAAATTTCTGTTTATCCTGTTCTCACTGCTGATTTCCCTGTAGAAATGAGCAGTACAGATCACTCCCAGACTGTTCTATATTGCCTTGGAAACAGATTTTCATTTCCTTAAGCTGCCATTTCATCAGCAATGACAGTTCACCTAGTTTCTTGATATGATACCAGCAGATCCCTCCCCAATTTGCACAAGTCAATTAATTTGCATTAACTTTTCTCATTCTTTGCTTTCCAGCATCAGATTGATAACAAAACTCAGGGCAAATGTAACTCATAAGTCTCTGAATCACATCTTTCCTTCTCAGCCACAAATTCTGTCCTTTGCCTGTAACAGGGAATCATAATCACTTCCCTAAAAGTTTAAAATGCTTAAAGTGTTGATTTTTTTCTAAAGTATCATAATAGGGCTTACCTTTCCCAGTGAGCATTCTTCTTCAAAAATCCCTCTTGGGAGCCCTAAATTTATTCCAAATAACTTAGAAACTCAGCTTTTGAAATCATTGTATGAAATGTAGATTGGCTCTCTCAAAGTAGATGCTTCCAGTACTGTTTGGGGTGACAGTTGTTTATTTGGGCTCAACACCTGTGAAGGGAAGTGGGAAGGCAGGACTGGGCAGAGGGAGGAACTGAACTGTGATGCAGCCTGACAAAGCCTTGACCAACTGGGTGTAGGCAACTATGAGGCAAATACTGTTTATTGGGTTGTCTTGCCTCAAACTGTGCCTTCATGCTACCCCTTGCTCAGCCGTAGGAAGCAAAATGGCATCACCTTTGCTGAGGCTGCTTTCTGTGGCTGAAACTGATCCTGAAGGAGCTGACATCTGGAAGTACACCTGATGGCCACAGTCCCAAGCTGGGTAGCACGTCCTTGCTTGAAGGGGATGTGCATGTTCATGTTTAGCTCACAGAACCAGTTACAACTCAAGGAATCTTACAACCGTGTTGTTATGCAGTAGGCTAAGGTTTACTGAATATAAGGTTTTGTAGGCTTATTAGAGATTTTCTGGTCAAATCATCCCCTTCATCAAATTTTTAGATATTTGATATTCTTCCATCCAACCCCCAAAATACTTCATTGACAAAGTGGCATGAGAGCTTCCTGTACCTCAACTCTTCCTACCAACCGCTACTTTTACTTACCTCCAAAGAACACAAATGACTTCCCCATCTCACAGATATAACCATTAATTACCCAGAAAAGCCTAGATCACTCACTAAATGCTGATGTATTATTGGAGAACTAAATAGGCTTTGCCTCTCTATCTATTGAAACACTTGCAAAAATTATGTAGTAATCAAGTTGAAGAGCTAAGGATAAAAATGACTGGTATTAATGATCAGATCCATGAATAGGTCATCTCTAAGACTCTTTTCACCCAATGGAATAACTGAGTGATGGTTCCCATAGATCTTTTACCTACCCATGAATTAAAAATTTTGTTTCTAAATGAAGTGACAGTGTTTTATAATATTGCATAGATTTCAGGTATACAGCATTGTAGTTCAACATTTGTATACACTACATTGTGTTTGTCACCGAATGTCTAGTTTCCATCCTTCATCATACAATTGCCCCCTTTTACCTGATTTACCCACCCCACTTTCTCCTTCCCTTCTGATAATCACTATTTTCTTCTTATTATCCAAGAGTTTATTTTATTTTTTGTGTATTCGTTTGTTTTGTTTCACATGTGAGTGTGGATGTAATCGCAATTAAAGGTTTTATGGGTTCGTGTCTTACAAAGCTGTAGAAGGAACTTTGCTGACACTCAGGCAAACAAGTAAGAGGAAAGTTTATTAAAGTTTATTTAGGAATAAATACAGAGCAAAGCTCCCAGTCCCATAGTGCAGCAGGAGGGGCAATAGTCACCACCAAGTGAGTTTATACCTAGGGGTTATATTCTTTCTCTCTAGTCATTCTAAGGCCATTGGTCTAATCACAACTCCACTGTGATTAGTCCTTTTCTCAATGGACTCACTACCCCTGTGTTCATGGTGCTGTGTCAGAATTATGTTATGCTCCCCAGACTTTATCTTAGAGATTTTTTCTTTTTATTGTCTTTGTCCAGGGATGTTTTGTTAGCCCTCTTGGAATTTACTGCTTCTGTCCAGAGAATGTTTTGTTAGCCCTCTTGGAATTTGCTACTCTTATCTCTGGAGTCTTCTTAATCTTCAAGCCTCTTGCACTGTACACTACTCTGATCCTGGTGCTGTCTACCTATCCTATGATTCAAAAATCATATAGTGCTTGCTTTCTCTAACTTTTTTCACTAAGCATAACATTCTCTAGGTCAATTCATGTTGTAGCAAATGGCAGAATTTCATCTTTTCTATAATAACAGAGTAGTAGTCCACTGTGTATATATTCCACATTTTTATCCATTACTTTGCAGATGGACACTTAGGTTGTTTCCAACTTTAATCTATTGTAAATATTGCTGTGAAAATATGCAATATCTCTTATAATTCTCTTATAATTCATGTTTTTATTTTTTTCAGGTGACATTGGTTTACAACATTACATATGATTTAGAGGTATAGAATCACACTCTTAAGGTATATGTTGTTACATCAGGCCGCCAAGACAGTGATAGTCGCCCCACCTTAGTCCATTGTGCCCCCTTCCCACTTTGCACTCCCCTTCTCTCTTCCCCTCTATAAGCCTCAATTCTGTGGTCAGATTTCTAAATTTGTTATTGGTTTGGTTTTACATCAACTTCAACCTTTGTTTTATTTTTCTTTATTCTACATATAAATGACACCATTCTGACTTATTTTACCTAACATAATCCCCTTCAGTCCTACCATGTTGTCTCAAATGACAAGTTTTATCTTTATATTTATAAAACTGAATATTATTCCATTGTGTGTGTGTATATATATATCTATATATATGACACATCTTCCTAATCCACTCATCACTTAGGTTGTGGCCATAGGTTTGTTATCGTAAGTAGTGCTGCTGTGAATATAGAAGAGCCTTTCTCCCTTTGAATTAGTGGGGGTTTTTTGATTATATGGTAGATCTATTTTGAATATTTTGATAAATCTCCATACTGTTTTCCATAGAAAATTGCACCAGTCTACATTTCCACCAGAGGTGTACAATGGTTCATTTTTCTCCATATCTTTACCAATACTTGTTTTGGTTTTCTTGGCATAGGCCATTCTCAACAGGTGTGAGGTACTATCTCATGTTCGATATGCATTTTCCTGATGATAAGTGATGATCAGCATATTTTCATGTGCCTGTTGGCCATTTCTATATCTTCTCAGCTCTTCTGCCCATTTTTGATTGGGTTATTTATTTATTTTTGTTGAGTTGTGTGAGTTCTTTGTAGATCTTGGATATCAGCCCCTTGTCATATATATGGTGTGCAAATATTTTATATTTTTCTGATAAATACCAAAAGTGGAATAACTGCTTCATAGGCTGTTTCTATTTTTAATGTTTTGACAAATCTCCATACTGCTTTGCATAATGATTGCACCAATTTATGTTCTCACCATCAATTTATAGAGTTCCTTGTTCTCTACATCCTCTTTAACATTTGTTCTTTTTGATAATAGCTATTCTTACATGGGTGAGATGATATTTCATTGTTGTTTTGATTTTCATTTCCCTAATAAGGGATGATGATCATCTTTGTATGTGTCTGTTGGCCTTCTGTATGTCTTCTGTGGAGCAGTATCTGTTCATATTCTCTACTCATGTTATAATGGTGTTGCTTGTGTTTTTGTTGTTGATTTTTATCAGTTATTTATATATTCAATATTAATTCATTATTAGATGTATAATTTACAAATATATTCTTCTATTAGTAGGATGCATTTTCATGTTGATGATATTTAACTAGGCAGAAACTTTTTAATTTGATGTAGTCCCTTCTGTTTGTTTTTGTCTTCATTGGAGTCAAATACTCAAAGACATCTCTAAGGTTGAGATCAAGGAGTGTGTTGCCTATTTTTTTCCTATGTATTTCATGGTTTCAGGTCTTACATTCAAGTTTTTAATAAATTTTGATTAAATTAATTTTTTTAAGATTTTATTTATTTATACAAGAACCAGGGTACAGGCCAGATGCACAGGAGGGTGAGAAGATTCACCAGAGACAGAGTAGGGAACAGAACAGGCAGAGTGACTGAAATACAGTGCTGAGGGGAGTAGTGGGCAAGACAGGAGAGGTCTGCCGTGCCATGTGGGATTGTTACCCGGCTGGCCAGGATTGAACCTGCGCTGCAGAGGCTGCAGACAGCTTCACAGTGCGGCGCTGAACCACCTGTGCCACCAGGGAGGCCCTAAATTAATTTTTGTCTATAATACAAGATAGTGGCCTAGATCTAATCTTTTGCCTGTGGTTGTCCAGTTTTCTTAAAACCATTAATTGAAGAGACTTTACTTGCACCATTGTAAGCGCTTGACTCCTTTTTCACAAATTACCTATCCATATGTGTGAGTTTATTTCTGCACTCCCCATTTTGATCCATTGATCTCTTCCTCTGTTTTTATTCTAATACCACACTCGTCTACAGCCATATCATCCTGAATGCGCCTGATCTTGTCTAATACCACACTCTTGATTATTATTACTTTGCAATATAGTTTGAAGTCAGAGGCCGTGATGCCTCCATTTTTGTTCTTTTTTCTTGGGATTGTTTTTTTTTCTATTTGGGGTCTTTTATAGTTCCAAAAAATTATGATTTTATCTTCTATTTCTGTGAAGACTGCTTTTGAGATTTTGACAGGGGTTGCATTGAATCTGTATATTGCTGTAGATAATATGACTGTTTTAATGATGGTAGTTTTTCTAGGTCATGAACATCATCACTTTTGAGAGGTTACTATGTGCCAGACCCTATTCCAGGCTCAGGGGAGATAGTAGAGAACTGTAAGATGGCATTAAGTAGCTCACAAGTAAGTGTATTAAAGTGTTCCTGACTATTTCCTTCTAATCATGACATCTCTTTCTAGGTTGTGTTAAACCTAAAAATTTACATTTTTTTATAAAGTTTAACATTTTCATTTTCCTTTATAAACACTGCACTTTCTTAACCCCAAATCTCTCCTTTTACAGTCTAAGTGAAGCTGAGGAATGGCTTTCATTATTGATTTTCATCATTTTCTCCTACCTTCTGTTCTTCCCTATCTGTTACTCTCTCCTTCCTTTGCTATTTGGAATTATAGTCAGGATTCTTAGAAGGAATTGTAGTGCGGTGATCTGGGTAAAGAAAAAGGTGGCTTGGGAGGTCATCTGAGGGTCTCATCAGAAGCTAGTAGACCGATTAAGTCCATTAATAATAATAGCCAATATTTTATATCACAACCATGTTGTAGCACATATTCAAACTATTAAATTTAAATCATTAAGTCCTTACAACAACCCAACAATAAAAATATCTGGTATCTTTTATTTCACAAGGATATTTATATAGGGATATTTATGAGAAGATTGATACTCAAATAATTCTTGGAGTCAGTATTGAATATAAGTTCTTTAGTCCACACTCTTAGCCACTACATCTCAGTGACCCTTGAAAGTGAGGGCAGTTGTCTGTTGAGGTACCGCTAATGCAGTGGTGGCAATTTGTTTCCTAAGGGACAATTGGCAATATCTGCAGACATTTTTGATTGTCATGACTGGAGCAGATACTATTGGCATATAGTGGGTGTAGGCAGAGATCTAAACATCTTGCGATACACAAGACAGCCCCCCACAACAAAGAACTATTGAGTCTGAAATGTTAATTGTGCTGTTGTTGAGAAGTCCTGCACTACCTGTATATATACTCCATATGTAGCTAGAACAGAAAACAAACAACTCCTTAGATCCCCTCCCCCCATTTATGATTCTCAAATCATGTTCTATTTTTCAACTAGTTTGGAACAAAGTTGTAGAATCTTAAACACAGCTATTTCATTTCATCTTGCTTATTATTTCCTTTTTTTTTTTCAGTCCATAAACACATTTTTGAACCCTGGTTTTGCTTTCTAGTGAATGGACTAGCACTGTCAACTTGGTGTTATCCAAAGATATAAAAACAATCATTTCTGAATCTTTATTCATGATGCCAAGAGGCTACTAACTGACAGCTGGGACATGCCACTCTCCAATTATTACTTCCTGGTGGAAATCTTTACATAGCTACATTAGTGGTACCTGGGAAAATTAAACATAAATAATTCCTGGGCTGTATTTTAGATAGTTTGTTTTGTATATATGCAATTAAAAATTGCAGCTCAGTGTTTTTAAAGCATTTCCTAGAACTGTGGTTTTAATGAGCAATCATACTGGGAATGATTGCTATTCTGTCACTACTCAATAAACTTCAACTAGCTGTGAAACTCTCTTACTCATTTTTCTCCTCCTTTCTCATTTTACTTGTATTTCTCCATAACAAGGATATATATATATATATATATATATAGAGAGAGAGAGAGAGAGAGAGAGAGAGAATATCAGATGTCTTGATGAAATTCAAATATACTAGATGTAAATGACTGTTAATCTACATGTATTAATTGGTTTATTTGTTCCTGAGCAAGTTCCAAACAGATTTAAAGCAGTTGATCAGTGATGGCCTATATAACAAAGAAAATATTGTTGCTTTGTAATAAAATACTTTGTATTTATTCAAAAAAAGTATTTATTTAAAAATACTTTTGTGGACTTTAAAAACTGTTTGATAAGTAAATGAATGAATGACCAGTTCACAGGGTCTAACAGGGTGATTGCTTTAATTTCTAAATGAATATCTGCTTAACATTAACATCAAATATGCTGGTCTGTAACTATTGGAAATCAAAGCCTTTTTCTTCTCTTGTCCTTATCCCTTTTGGTAAAGTGGGACATTCTCTATCACTTTCTGGACACTTTTCCCATTATTCATGACTTTCAGATCACCTAATGAATAGAAGTACTTCCCATGTCCTGAAGATCATTTATCTGGGTATGAATACTGAATTCATTTAACTAGCTTGACACAGAGCTTGCTTCTCTTGAAGTTGTAATTCATTTCCTTCTGATCGGTATTTGTTTTATCTTTTCAGTTTGAAGATTGTTCTCCCTGGTGAGATGGTTTGCAAATAAGAATGAAATTGACTCTGTTTTGAATTATCTTCATCCTTACTTAGTTTCTGATCAACAATTAAGGAAAAGAAACTCCAAACCAAACAACTCTCACAAGTTAATTTTTTAAAAAAGATTTATTTATTTTATGCATACAAGAGCCAGGGTACATTGCTGCAGAGGGTGAGAGGATTCGTCAGACAGAGTGGGGAACAGAACAGGAAGACTGACTGAAACACACTTCTGAGGGGAGCAGCGGGCGCAACAGGAGAGGTCTGCCTCGCCATGTGGGGATCTCCCTGGCTGGCGGGGAATTGAACCTACGCCGCAGAGGCTCTGGACAGCTTCATAGCGCTGTGCTTAACCCGCTGCGCCACCAGGGAGGCCCACACAAGTTAATTTTTTAAAGTGTGCTGTTCACAAGTCTTACCTCATTCTTGGCCAGTTTTGATATCATTGTTTTTCCAGATTCATGACTCTAACTTATTTTCCGCTTGCATACTTCTTTTTCCTTTTGTAGGTGAGGGTTTCTGTACAGTGGCATTGTTAGCATGTAGGCCAGATAATTCTTTGCTGTGGGATCCTGTGCATTATAGGATGGTTAGAAACATCTGTGGTTTTCACTCACTAGGTACTGGTAGCAATGCATCCTCCAAGTTGTGAGAACCACTGTCGCTCCAGAACATTACCTGGGGTGGGGAGGAGATTTGGGTAAAGGGTAAGGGAGGGGAATTGCTCCTTGTTTAAGAAAAAGTGATTGAACCGGAGCCCAGTGTAGATGTATTAATTAGTTTCTTCTTCACAACTACATATGCAGTATTTTTTCTTTTTTTACTTTTTCTAGCATTAAAATATGGTATTGCTTTTTAAGACAGGCAGCATACATTCCATTACTCTCCCATCTGGTGCTCAATGAAGATGTCATTGCCTGTTTATGTTTTATTATTTTTTTAACTCACTGAGATGTATGCTCCCTCATAGTCCATTTAATTTTTGAGCATCAGGAAGTCATTGCAGTCAGTTGGAGTTGGGCTGTGAAGTGGAATCAATTTACCATGTCTTCATTTTAGAGTTTCTTGTAGGATGTATATGACTTTTCTCTTGAGTCCTTTCAAATTGATTTCCTAAATTCTGGAGCACATAATTGGGCCTATTGTTTCATTTTTTTATTATTATAAACTCTGAGATGAGAGGATTGGTTTCTCAAAATATTCCTGTCACTTTTAACCAGTTTTCCCCTATAGATAAGAATCAAGTCCGTAATAACCATCCTATTGCTTCTTCTAGTTGATGAGTAAGGAAGTAGTCAAAATCCTTCGACTATTTTTTTCTGTTGTATTGACAGAGTTCAAAACTGCTGAAAATATATAGTACTAACAAGGGTATAGTGACATATGTCATGGTGACAGTACAAACTCTTTGAAAAACAAATTGTGAATATCAAAAATTTTCAATGCATTCTTTTGAATGTATCCACATATACACACACAGGTATCTGTGAACATGTATACATAAATATATATTCTCAAAAGTGTGAAGAAGAACAGATAAAGACAGGTGTTGTATCATTGCTTTGTCATATTAAAAAATTACTCAGGGACATAGAATGATGAATAGAACACAGGATTTTTAGGGCAGTGAAAATACTCTGATACTATATTGCTGGGTACATATCATTACGAATTTATTCAAATCCAAGAGTGAACCGTAATGTAAACTATGGACTGCAGGTGTTAAGAATGTGTCAGTGTATACATCAACATTTATAACAATTCTGGGGATACTTGTAATGGGGAATGCACTGCGTGTGTGCAGGGAGAGTGTATGGGGAATCTCTACCTTTTATTACAATTTGCTGTGAACCTGAAATTGCTTTAAAAATAAAGTGTATTAAAAAAAACCCCAACAACTCCTAACTTAGGTTAACAGACTTTCTTTAAAAGGATTCCTGTAAAAAAGTATGTGGTAGACTATTGCGTTTGGAGGAAGGGTCTATTGCAATCGGCAGGGACTCTGATCATGAGATCTGCAAGTGTTTCAAAGGCTAAGTATGAAAGGACTTTTCTTTCAAGGGGAGGCGTAAACAAAGCTAGAAAGATCCAGGTGTGGGGAAGTGAGGTGGCATATGGTCAGTAAATTAGAGAATGTTTTACTTGGCATCAGCTTATTGATGGTCTGTTATGGTGAGATTTTATGCTAGTTCAGGCTGAGTCAGCCAGGAGAAGGAAAGAAACTCAATGAATGGTTGGTCAGCAAGCATTTGTTCCAGTTGATCATGGAGAACAAAACAGTTCAGCTAATCCTAGGATTAGGAAATTTGTAGGATCTGTGTTTGGCCTTGTCATAGGTAAACAGGGCAGGTATCCTTGAAGCCTACTTGAGGTACTTATGGAAGTGTATTTCTTTGCATTAAGCCTCTGTCCAGAACACAAAAGAGTGGGACCTTTCATTAATTGTCCTGTTCTGTGGGAGCACATCAGAGTTTGCAGTAGGAATGGGAATCACCTTACACAGAAAAAAGTAACATTATTTTCTATCACTAACAAATCCCTAAATCGTTCAAACAGGTTTGAATTTTATTTCCTACTTATATAAAGTCCAAAATGAATGTTCCAGATTGACTGGGGATTCTCCTCCAAATGTTGATTCAGAAATTGGATGCTTATATCTGTGATTCTACCATCTTCATCATGATCCTCCTACTATTGATTTGTCATCTTGCTCATTTATATCAAATTAGCAAAAGGTGCAAGAACATGGGGCAGGCTTGGAAATGGCACCTGTTATTTCTATTCACATTTTATAGGTTAGAAGAAAGTAACATGATCACACCTAAGTATGAGGGAAGCTGGGAAATGTATAATTGTGTGCTCAGGAAGAAGAAATTGGTTTGTACAGGTAGTCAATTCCTTACATGATCTTTATGTCCACTACTTACATTACAGTAATAATGGATTTATAAACAAGGAAACAGCATGTAGTTTTCAAAATATCCTGATATAGAAGGATCTTTAAAATATTTTAAGTATGAAGAAATGAGCACAGGGTAGTTTATACTTCAAGTTAGGATCTGCTCCCACTCCAAAAAAAGACATTCACCAGCAACTGGTGAATGTGCAGGATTCCTCTGGAAGCATTCACTAGAAATTTGCAGGAGTGATTGCCTCTTTAGTTGCTGAAGATTTTTTTTTAAGATTTATTTATTTATTTATACATACATACATACATACATACATACATACAATAGCTGGGGTACAGGTCAGAGGTGCGGGAGGGTGAGAGGATTCACCAGAGACAGCGGGGAGCAGAACAGGTAGATGGACTGACAGCACTGCTGAGGGGAGCAGCGGGTGCAGCAGGAGGGGTAGGCCCCTAGATGCTAAAGATTTTTAAGTGTATGGGCCCCCTCTGTGGCGCAGTGGGTTGAGCTTAGAGCTGTGAAGCTGTCTGCAGCCTCTGAAGCACAGGTTTGATTCCCGGTCAGCCAGGGAGATTCCCACATGGCGCGGCAGACCTCTCCTGTCGCTCTTATTGCACTCCTCAGCAGTGTATTTTGGTCTGTCTACCTGTTCTGCTCCTTGCTCTGTCTCTGGTGAATCTTTTCACCCTCCTGTGCCTCTGGACAGTACCTCAGTTCTTGTGTAAAAATAAATAAACCTTTAAAAAAAAGATTTTTAAGTGTGAGTTCTTTCTAAACTGTTCCTTTTTTCTCATACTAGGCATATTGTGCATTGTAGTTTTGTTTTAGAGAGACAAATGATAACATTTTATGAATGAGTTTTTTTCACCATGCCATGTTACAGTGCTAGTCATTTTTAAATGAACTGCGCATTCTGGAATAGTTTTTGATTTATGGAAAAATTACAAATATAGTACAGATAATTCCCATATAGCCTATAAGCAGTGTTCTCTATTGTCAGCACCTTCTCAAGTTGAATGAATCAATGTTAATATATCATTATTAACTAAATCTATACTTTTTTCAGGTCTTTCTAGTTTTTAATTTTACTTTTTCTGCATTCCACTCTGGACACCATATTACATTACATTTAATTGGCTGTGAGCGTTTCTCATTTACCTTGTTTTAGATGACCTTGACAGTTTTGAGAAGTATTTTTCTGGTGGTAGGACCTGCAGATGGGATTTGTCTATTTTTTTTCTCATGATTAGAATGGAGTTAGGAGTTTTAAGAATTTGTTTTCCCCCTATTAATCATGCTTTCACATGACTTTGCGTTAGTATCTGGATATTTTTCTGGCTCCCTCTTGATTTTTAGTATCAAAAGCTTTTAATCAGGTTATCAGATCTTTTGCCAAATGTTCTTCAGTCTTTGTGAGATGTCCTCTAATAAGCAGTGTCAAAATGATGGACTTGCCAAAGGAAAAATCTAGGCACACAAATCCCATTCTTTGGCAGGAAATAGACCTCATGGAACATCAAGCCTAAAATAGCCTCTGAATCACTCCCTACATCATTACCTTGTTTTGTTTTCATTATATAGTATGCATTATTATCTGATAGTGAAAAAAATGTAGTCAGTAATTTTCTTTCTCCCTGAGTAAAGCATAAAATACATGGGTACGTGGGGAAGGGAAACTTTTCTGTCTATTCTATTGGCGTCTTGTGCCTAGGATGATGTCTGGCATCTGGCAGAAGCTCCATAATTATTTTCTTACGTATATATGAATCTGCAGAGTTTGCTGCTTACTTTTTATTGACCTTCTTTCTTTTCTAAACTTGCACCTTTATTGTATTCCAAATTCTTCAGTTTCCTATTCAGGATTTCCAGGCACCTTGCCCATAGCTTTACCATGACAATAGCACTTTTTTTTTTAAAGATTTATTTTATGTATGCATTCAAGAGCTGGGGTACAGGACAGAGATGCAGAGGGGCGAGAAGTTTCACCAGAGACAGAGTGGGGAACAGAACAGGCAGATTGACCGAAGTACACTGCTGAGTGGAGCAGTGGGCGAGTCAGGAGAGGTCTGCTTTGCCATGTGGGTGGTTCCCTGGCTGTCCAGGGATCGAATTCATGCTGCAGTGGATTGAACTCATGCTGCAGATTGCTTCATAGTGCGGTGCTTAACCCCTTGCAACACCAGGGAGGCCTCGACAATAGCAGTTTGTAGCGCAAATGCAACTTTGTGCATTTGTCCCTCAAATGTGAATTTCTTGACTTCAAAGGTATCATCCAATTAATCTTTGTATTTCAAGTTCTTTGAACCCAATAGATGAATGAAGGCACTGAAGACATGTTCTTCATAAAATTATAAGACACATGACCCTGAAGAATTTCCCTGCATTTCCATTGGTTGGTTTTTATTATTTGCATTTATTATTTGCTTTAAGTAAAGGAGTAATAAGATACTCTTCAAAACTAAGATAGTGAAGATACAAATTATGAAAAACAAACTAACCAGAGAAGAAAAGCTTCAGAGAAGCCAAGAAAGTAGAATTAAAGTGAAGGAATTTGTTATTTAACCACAAAAAGGGAATCTAATGTTCAATCTGAATTCAGGAAAGGCAAAAACACTAGCTGTTTAGTAAAAAAGCCTTTGAATGGGCAACAAAAAATCCTAGTGCTGAAAATCCATTGTGAGTGACTGGTTGAATCCTCTCTGCTCTCAGCCTAGTAACATGTGAAGACACAGTGAACTCAGATCTTCAGCTGAAATGTGACACACCTACTCAAGGTGTTAACTCAAGAAGAATTTACAAAGCTTTGGTTAAAAAACAAACAGGGCTTCTACTAACAGAGAAGGAAAATGTTTTTAGTCTTTAATCTCCTGTCTGCCTTTTGGTCTACATTAGGAGATCAACTGAAAGACAACAACCAAGCATTTCTTTGTAGAAAATAAACTCAGTTTCTTTAAGCATGCTTAGCAACCTTTAACAGGAAGGATTTGAAGTGGTTTCCAAAGAATTTAATAGACTCATCATAATAAATGTAGCTTTCACAATTATTTTCTGGATTTGCAGCATTGGTGAGAATCAGAATCTCAGTTAATTTTATTTTATTACAATTATATTTTAGTCTTACTCAGATAAGACAACAAAGGATAAAGTTGATTTTGAAACCCTGTAAAAGCTAAAAATTGTGATTAGTATCTATTGTGATAATTTTGGTTCTGTCGTTCAACAGATAAAGTAGGGGAAGGGAATAGGGAGTCTGGAGAAACAAATCTTCTCTTTAAATGGAGTTCTCTGACTTGTTTCAGCCTCATGCTTGACTACAGACATGGTTGGTTTCAGGATTAGTGGAGTCTGACCCTGGTATTAATGCTGAAGTGATTCCCACAGAGTCTGGGGACTGGAAACTGTCACACCATGGATGACAATCAGGTTGCTGGATCCATTTCAAAATGACTCAGTAGGGATATAGTTATCAATATATTTATCACCACAGGTATTAGTTATATGTCACTATTAAGGAACTGCTGTGAAGTGCTGTTTTTATTCTTTTATTTGTTTAACCACAGATTGCCTGTTTAAAAAAAATTATTTGTGCTCATGTGTTGTTTTGTTCAGAGGTGGCTATTTTCTAAGATTACTCCAAATTTTACAGTTTGTAAAGTAGGTAGTAAAATATTCAAATTAGAAAATGGGTGAAAGACATGAAGAGATATTTTACAAAGTGATGTTAAATGAATAGGGGAGATGTTTAACATCATTAGCCATTGGAGACATGAAAGTGAAAACCATTATGAGGTATCATACACAGCTATCAGAATCACTAAAATAAAAAAATGCTGGCAACATCAAAATACTGGTGAAGGTGCAGAGAAAAACTATCATTCTCGGCTGTGGGAATATAAAGGGGTACAACTACTCTGGAAAAAGTTTGGTAATTTCTTCAGAAACTGCAGAGCAATTCCCTTATGACCCAGGAATTGCCTGTTTGGACATTTTTCCCCAAAGAAATTGAAGTTATGTCCACACAAAACCTGAATATGAATGTTTATAGCACCGATTGATCAAAAATTTAAAAAAAATTTGAAATTATGATAAAATGCAAAAAATATGAACTGTATCATCTGGATCATTTTTTTGTGTGCAGTTCAGTAGTGCTCAGTACACTCACATTGTTTTGTGCAACCAACTTCCAGGACTCTTCATTTTGTAAAACTGAAACCCGACAGGCATTTAAAACATCTCCACTTTCCCTTCCCCTCCAGACCCTGGTCACCACCATTCTACTTTCTGTCTCTGATTACTATTTAAGATACCTCATTTATGTTAGAATCACACTGTAGTTTTTCTTTTTTGTGACTGGCTCATTTTATTTAGCATACTGTACTCCAGGTTCATCTATATTGTAGCCTTTTTCTTTCTAAGGCTGAATAATAGTCCACTGTATGTGTATAGAACATTTTGTTCCACCATTCACCTATGGGTGCACATTTAGTTGCTTTCATATTTTGGCTATTGTGAGTAATGCTGCTTTGACCAGGGGTGTAAAAATACCTTTTTGAGATCCAGATGTGGAATTGCTAGATCATATGTTAATTTCATTGAATTTTTTCAAGGAACTGCCATAGCGTTTTTCATAGCAGCTTAACAATTTTATCTTCTTACCATCCCACCAACAGTGTATAGGGTTTGAATTTTCCCTCATTCCTAATAGTTGTAACAGGTTTTGTTTTTTTTTAAATAGTAGCCATCCATTTGGTTGGGAGTCTCATTTCCTTAATGATTAGTGATATTGAGCGTCTTTTCATTTACTTGTTGGCCATGTGTTAGGAAAAATGTCTATTCAAATTCTTTGCCCCATTTTTTAATCAAGTTATATTTCATTTTTGTTGAATGCAGAGGTTCTGCATATTCTATTAATTCCTTATCAGATATATGATTTTTCCAATGTCTTCTTCCATTTTGTAGGTTGCCATTTTACTCTGTTCATTTCATCCTTTGAGGCACAGAAGTTTTCAATTTCAATGTAGTTAAATTGATATATTTTTACTATTGTTGCCACTGCTTTTAGTATCACATCCAAGAAAGCATTACTAAATCTAACTGCATGAAGATTTCCCCCTATCATTTCTTCAAAGGGTTTTATAATTCTAGTACATATGGATAGCCACTTTTAGCTAAATTTTATGTATTATATAAGATAAAGGTCCAGCCTTATTCTTTATTTTATTTTATTTTTTTTTAAAGATTTATGTATTTATGCATACAAGGACAGGGGTACAGGGCAGAGGTACGGGGTTAAGGGGTGAGAGGATTCACCAGAGACAGAGCGGGGAACAGAACAGGCAGATTGACTGAAATATACTGCTGAGGGGAGCAGCAGGCGAGACAGGAGAGGTCTGCAGCACCATTTTTTTTCAAGATTTATTTATACAAGAACTGGGGTACAGGTCAGAGACACGGGAGGGCGAGAGAATTCACCAGAAAGCGGAGAGCAGAACAGCCAGATGGATGGAGGACACTGCTGAGGGGAGCAGTGGGTAAGAAAGGAGAGGTCTGCCACGCCCTGTGGGTTTCTTCCTGGATGGCCGGGAATCGAACCTGTGCTGCAGAGGCTGCGGATAGCTTCACAGTAATGTGCTTAACCTCTTGCGCCACCAGGGAGGCCCCAGCCTTATTCTTTAATATGTGGATGTCAAGTTTCCAAACACCATTTGCTGAACTCATTAGTTCTTAAATGGTATTGTTATGTAAACAAAACACCTTTATATGTATTAAAATCTATAAACCAGTAAGAATTATGGTGATGCAGCTCTAAGACAAATTGCTTTCCTTCCAAGGAGAAAAGGCCAGACTTTGCCAGACTTTGTGGCAAAAGTATTAAGCAGGAAATGGAATCACAAAATAAAAGGTCAATCTTTACATAAAAGCAGCTTAGAAAGTATCGCCAGGACACAGCAACTTCTTAATATATCATTTTTCCCTGATATACTTACCATATATCTTTTCTTTACATTAAAGGTCGTATATATTTAATCCAAGATAGATTAGCCTATTAACTGAATGTGGGCAAGACAAGATGCAACTTAAAATCTAATTACCATTCAGGAAACCATTGAGAAATGTCAGATTAACATTATTTGGTTTTGGCTATAATAGTGGGTGCTTCATTCCCATTGAGGCATTATAATCTGTTAACAGAATATCTATTTATGGCTTCTTTTATAATGTTCAGTGAACTTTTGTTCTAGGATTATCTCTAGGATTTAGATACATTCTACTTTTAGTCTCGTTTGTTTCTACATCAATTGTACATGTACTACCACAACTGAATGATTCAATAAAATAAAATAACTATATCAAGCTTTTAAAAGTTTATTTTAAAATTTAACAATAAAAATTTTGCTATTCAAACATATTAAGCTTCAATTCTTTAGATATTTTGTCATTCCTGAGAAATGCTGGATAAACAGGTTTCAAAATAGATGTGAGCATGGTACAAACACGTGTCTTGCCTCAGACTACAAGTGAACAGTAGTCTATGTCTTTTCTCACAATGATGAGATAATATCTCAATGTAATGTTGATTTGCATTTCTTTTATAAGTGATGTTGAACATTTTTTCAAGTGCCTGGGGACCATCTGTTTGTCTTTTTATGAAAAGTCTCTAGGTCTTTTGCCCAATTTTTGATTGGGTTGTGTTTAGTCATTGAGTTGTATGAGTTCTTTTTATGTTTTGGAAATTAGCCCCTTATCAGAGATGTAATGTGCAAATACCTTCTCCCAGTCCATGGGCTACATTTTTGTTTTGGGGGTGGTTTCTTACCCTGTGCAAAAACTCTTTGGTTTGATGTAGTTTCAGTTGTTTATTTTTGCTGTTGTTTCTCTTACCATTAGAATTGAGTCCCCAAACATATCTCTGTGGTTGATGTCCAGGAGTATATCACCAGTGTTTTATTTTACATATTTTGTGGTTTCAGGTTTTATAGCCGGTCTTTAATCCATTTTGAGCTAGTTTTTGTGTTTGGAATTAAATAATGGTCTTTTTAGTTGCACTTTTTTGGGCATGTGATAGTCTTAAGTTTCTTTTTTGCCATTGTAGAGTCAGCCTTCTATGTCAAAGATTTATTTGTGTGAGACGAGCCTGTATAAGAAAGACTGGAAACAACAAATATTGGTGAGTATGTGGAGAAAAAGGAACACTCATTCACTACAGATGTAAATTGGTAGAGCTCATATGGAAAATGGTATGGAGATTCTATAAGGAAATGTAAATAGAAACACCATATGATTCAGCAATACCACTTCTAGTTATTTATACAAAGTATATGAAAATACTAATATGAGAAGACTTATGCATCTCTGAGTTCATAGCAGTATTGTTCATAGTAGCCATAACATGGAATATACTTAAATGCCCATTGACAGATGACTCCATAAACATATTGTGGTCTATATTGTGGGATGTCAATAAGTTATTAGAAAAAATGAAATAGTGCTTTTTGATGAAAAGGCACTAAAAATTCATGAATCTTGAAGTGATAAGGCTAACTAAAATAAGTCAGAAAATGAAAGCCAGCTCCTGATAGTTTCAGTCATTTATGGAATATAAGTAATCAAAGAAAAAAAAGCTAGTAAAACAAAAAATATAACTCTCAAACTCTGTGAGAAATGTAGTGGTACCAGAGCATAGGAGAGAGGGGGGCTGGATAACATGATTGTGTATTAGCACTGGAGCTTTGGAGGAGGGTGAGTGAAACGTGCACATGTTGAGGTGTGAAGTTGTATGCCCCAAATTATACAGTTATATAAATGAATGGTAAATCAAAAAAATTTGATCAAAAAATCTGAAATTCTGCTTAGCAGACTAGAAAGTTACTAGTTGGTTAAATATTCTAAAACTCGATGAAATCAAAATTATATTTTCTGCAATTAAAATAAAGTCTGGTCACATTCTTTAAGTTACTCTAACAAAAATGTATGACCGATAGCACAATTAATTTTCAATCAAGTAAGAAGAGCTTAACTGTAGAAAACACGTGATCAGCCCAGTTTCTTCCTTCCTGCACCACGGGGCATAGCTTCGTGCCATCTGGTGATTATTAGGGGAGAAAGCTGCCATCTGCCACTTTTGCTAATACATGAGAGCAGGTTAGCTTTCCCTACCCTATAAGCTTAGGAGATTTTCTTATGCTTGTTTACCTGCCCCAGGGTTCCACTTGGTGACTTAGAATTTACCCTGTGTGAGTTTGGCCAATACATTCAATACCAAAGTGAAACAACCCTTTCTTACAACTTCTTAAGTGACATAGGAATCAATATTTGGGCAGGTTAACTTACCCTGCAGCGCGCATCTTCTATCTGACTGAAAGCCAAGATATTATTAGATACAATCTAAACTAAAGAGGCAAAATTTGATTGCAGCCATAAAAACAGATTACAGAGTGTAGTCACAAATAGAATTTAAGGTGTGGACAGTATCTATTAGTTCTTCTGTTTTATATCTCTTAAAGAAAGAGTCTTAATAATCATCTTAAGTAAGGCTTTCCATAGACTCATAAAAGATAATTTACGATGTCATATCTTTTCTTATGCCAGTTAGAAGTTTACTTCCTTACATTTAAAAAAGCAAGAAGAGGGCATAAAATTATTTCAAATAGACTTTAGTGGAGATCCAAATTTAAATGATTTCTAGAACTTAAGCAAGTAGAAATAGTAAGAGGAAAACACCATATGTAAATTCTTACTCATTTCCATCAGGTTTCTCAGCATCTCAAAGCTTTCAGCATATTAGGTGCTTCATATATATTTGTTGAATAAATGATGCAACATATCAATGAATGCAATGAATTTCTACTCTCTTCATGCTGGGAACAATTGACCCTACTTGATGCAATCTCACCTACAGAACTTTTATATTCTGAGGAAGTAAAGAATACAAAAATTCCATAAGTTATCCAGAACATGACTCTATTCTTAAAATGTTAGTACAGCAACCTGATGCATTAGAAAGATCATAAGAATCTGATTGTAGATTCCTAGGTCCTCGTCTTAATTCTCAAGGTAATTTTAAAATTTGAAACTAATTGTTTAGCTTCTTAGTTTCCTGTTCTATTAAAGAACCATTTCTACTTCCCCCAATCCCATCTTATAGAACTGCTAGGAAAAATTTATGATATTAACTGGGAATGGAGCCATGCACATAAACACGTGTTAAATGCTAATCATCAACCTGTGTAAGCTGCTAAACAAAATTTAAAATTTTCTATTGACTTGGAGTACCAAGTTAATGATGTAAAACTCTTTTAGCTTTTGTTTTTCTGGGAAAGTCTTTATCCCTCATATCTGAGAGTTTTGTGGGATATAGTATTCTTGGTTGGAAGTTTTTAATCTTTGTATATTCAGAATGTTATTTTACTTTCTTGGTCTCTGGTATTTCTGTTGGGAATCTGATGATAGCTTGATAGGAATACCTTTATATGTTACCAGATTCTTTTTTCTAGTCACCCTTAATATTACTTCTTTTTCTTGGTCTATTGATAGTTTCGCTAATATGTGTCATGGTGTAGGTCTACTTCCAATGCAACCAAAGGAAGAAAACTAAAATATTCCTGGAGGCACCCAAGAGACTATTAAAGACAAGATGGTAACATTTGAATTATTTAAAGGATGAGTGGAAATTTGACAACTGGGAAAGGACGAAAGGAATTAGTAGAGGTAGGGAACAAAATGAGCACATGACTTAGGGTTGTGGAAGACCTTAGTTGAATTGGGTAATGATGGTGATCAAAGCACACTCTACAATTAACACTGTCCATATTCTCATTGATCCAGGGCTAAGGTCCATTAAACATGAAAATTAATAATTTTATAATTCATTTTAGATTCTGTATTAGTTTGCTATTGTAACTGTAACATCACTGTAAACTATATTGCTTAAGACACATAAGACAGCACAAATTTATCTTGCAGCTTCAAAGGTCAGAAGTTCTAAAATCAAGTGTCAGAATTTTGTTTATTCTGTCGGCTCTAGGGGAAAATCCATTTCTTTGCTTTTTTCAGCTTCTGTTCAATGCTTATAGTCTTTGACTCATGACATATTCTTCACCTCATTCAGATCTCTGCTTCTATCGAATCACTTCTCACTCTGACCCTTCTTTCTCCCTCTTATAAGGACCCTCCCTTGTGATTACATAGACACACCTGTGATTACATTGACACACCTTGTGATTACATTGACATACCTGGATAATCCAGGATAAGCTCACTTTTTCAAGATTCTTTTTTTTTTTCAAGATTTATTTTTATTTATGCATACAAGAGCTAGGGTATAGGCCAGAGGCAGGGGGTTGAGAGGATTCATCAGAAACAGAGTGGGGAGCAGAACAGGTGGATCTACTGAAAGCTGGATCTACTGACAGGAGCAGCGGGCAAGACAGGAGAGGTCTGCTGCACCATGCGGGTCTGCTCCCTGGCTAGGGATTGAACTTATGCTGCATTGGCTGCGAATAGCTTGATAGTGCCGAGACTTTCACCCCTGTGCCACCAGGGATGGCCTCTCCAGATTCTTAACATATTTACATCAGCAAAGTGCCTTTTGCAGATAATCATAAATTTTTGCAATTAGAACATAAACACTCTTGGGTCTCCATTATTAAGTCTTCAACAAATTCTGTAAGAGCTAACTATCTTAGGTCTCAAAAGATAGACTGAATGAATTTACATATATCTAAGGAGTGTGCTTTCTTGCTAGTCATATTAGTTGACTTTCTACAACCCATTATATCATCACCTTTCATCAATATCAGAGCTGTGACAAAATTACTCCTAATTTTGTGAAATCCTTCTGACAAAAAATCTTGCCATGTCATGATGTATTTAAAAAGTTCCCATTGGATTCATTGCTTTCACTGTGTAAACTTTTGAAAGGAAGAATCAGCACTAACTATTCTCTTTCCTTAAGTCCAATTACATTTCTATCCAGGAAATGCTGGCAGCTCTCTGGGCTTCAGTTTCTTTATCTGGTTCAGGCTTCTTGTTATTGACACATTCTTCTCCAACTTTAAGCTTTATGATTCCAGGCTACTTTTTCTTCTCAATGATACAGCATCAGGAATGGATTAGTTCTCTTCAAATTTCTTGGCCCCTACTCAATTATACTTCTCCTAGGATCTCAAGCCAAGCTGTCAATCGAATCAGTGTGTTGTGAAATGCTTCAGTTCAGAATTCAACCAAAACTTTTTTGGCATTTTAGTTTCCATTAAGAAACAATTCAAACTGGGAATGAAGGCTGCTCCTGCATTCCTGGGAGTCTTCTTTACTGATGGTGGACTGCATACTGATGCCTATCTAGCTCAAGGTTGCCCTATAGTAAAAAGGATGGATGGAAGGAGATAGAAAACCCTACACAAATGTGCCCAAGGCAATTTAGCATCTGAGGGGTCCAAGCTACTAACAGTTTTCCATTTTAGTTATGTATTTCTTGAAGCATTTATTTTACTGTCAGTTACTTCTTTTAGACTGAAGAAAGGGAAAACACCATCTAACCAGGGAGACTCTTCTTTTTGAGAAGAGTTCATTATCTTATTAAATATTTTAAATTATTTTATACAATATTTGAAGCCTGGAATTTTTTGATTTAGTGTATAGCGATCACTGAGAAAGATGTGACAATGGTTGATTAGGCTTCAAAAGTTTTTCTTGATTATTGCTATAAAAAAACCCTGCTTCTAGGGGAAGAGGTCTATTGGTGAATCCTCCTAAAATCAAGTATGAGTGTGAAGGGTTGCCTTGGGTCTTGTGTGAACTGTTGGCAAGTGAACAGCTAATGCAACTTCATATCTTTCTTCATTTATTGTGCTATTGAGGCCTTATCATTTGCTAGGGTCTATGATGGGCAGTAAGTATGATATGAATTAGACACAACTTGCTTTTCAGGGGACTTCCGGTCTAGTGGGATAGGTAGATATATAAATGTCATGTAAACTAAGTGCAATAAAATATAGTAGAGGCTATTGAAACATCTGCATAATATACAATGAGGACAGAAGGGTTAGGGGCAGCTGAACCAATGATTTTATTCTCTGGGAATTTAAGAAGTATTACTTGATGTCCTGGTAAGTTATTACCCAGAGTAGCAGACTTGAATGAAAAGGCATTCTGAAGGAGATCTGGCATTACTCATACATGGCTTCAGCAGCCCCCTAAATATTTATGGAACATCCACCTTAAGCCAAGAACTATTTGATGGTCAAGAATTTATTTAACTAAATGAGCATATAAAAATGAGAGTAATTACAGGAGACTTGAATGAAGAGGAAATATTTTACAAAACAATAGAGAACAGGGAAATACAGAGGTTGTGAAAATTCAAGGATGTTTATGTTAAAATTAAATATTTTCCCGGACTGAAAGTTTTTCCATACATGGGTCAGACTTATCAAATTTGAGATAGCACCCCACCCAAAATGTAAATATATGAGTTTTCTTATTTTGTTTTCTTATAGTGGTAAAAATGGAATATGTAACTTTTTAAAAATATATGTAACTGGCTTTATAAATCCACAGGGAAAAACTTAAATTCTCAATGGCTTCCACATTTCTTGAGAAAGAAGATATTTTTCCCTAACAGTGATTTCAAACAAAAGGAGTGCTAGACGATTTAATAAATAGAGGAAAAATTTAATATCTCAGTACAAATACAGGCAAAGAATAGGAATAGTCAGTTCATAGAGTAAGAAATCTGAATTGATTTCTTTATATAAGTATAGAACATATTCAGCACTACTTAGCGTTAAAATCATGCAAGTCAATCCAAGTAGATTACCTACCTGATCATCAATGTTTATTGATAATATTCTGTGTGGGAGAATGAAAATACTGTAAACTTCAACATTTCAGGTGAGAGAAAGATGGATGTAGCCAATTTGGACAGTAATTGAATGCCATCTAACAAAGTTGAAAATGCATATATAGCCTTTGACCTAGTAATTCCATATCTAGAAACTTACTCTAAGATGTGCTGAAAGAAGATGCATAGACTTAACAGTGATGTTTCTAATAGCAAAAACCAAATATATCTATCAATTAGATATCAATTAAGTAAATTATGGCTGATTTATACTATGGAATATGTCACTAAAGGGAAAGATGTTAAAGTGAAAGATGTTATTTTGATAACAAATATGTCTGTATCATTAAAAAGTAAGATGCAAAGCTGTATATATTATGCTTGTAATAGAAGGTGTTTTAATGGGTACACAAGATAAGTGGTTCTCTAGAAAGTGGAATTGGGAGAATTTGGAATAGGAAACAGATATAGTTGTAAGGAGGAAATCGGTCAGGCAAGATTGAATTGCTGGTTGCTATAAGCCTGTCCCTCCTTTTCTTTTTATCTCATCTCTAGTAGTCAAGCCCTGCATATTTCTCCAATGTTCCATATGAGGTATGAACTGAGTAGGGCCTCCTGGGACGAGTCCTTGGGGAGTTGGGCTTTATATCTATATCTATTTTCTAAAGCTATTGTATATCTATACTCTCTCTAAAATAGACTTTATGCAGTTAGGAATACTATCCATCAAGTGCATTCATCTGTGATATATATTACATTACATATAATATATAAAGTATATAATGTTATTTTCAATTCTATTGGGTAAATCACTTATCTCTGCTTTATTAAAATAGGTTTCTGGCAATTTAGCTTATTCTTTTGTTTAGAATGTATTCCCCTGTTTAGAATATATTTTCTTTGCTCTCTGTTTTGGCTTTTGCACATTAGCTAAAAGAGCCACCTCTTCTGGTCTTGACAACTTGTCTTTAGTAAATGAATTTTGTCAGTCAGCTTAACCTGAGTTCTCTTCACTGAGGGTACTTGTACAAGCTGCCATCTTTGTTCTTAGTGGGTCCCAGTAGTTGACAGTGTGCGAAGATCCTTGAGTATTCTAAATAGGTGGACATATTCAACACCTAGAAGCAAGTTAATCAGAAGCTGGATCCTTAGGCAGGACCTGGGAAAGTATGCAATTACACCCTTCCCAGTGAACAACTTTTGTACTGAGTCTACATGTGTAGTTGTATGTACATGTGCTCCTATGCCTGTTTAAAATCTGCTTCTTTGTTCTAGTTTTGTGGAACTTGTGAATGTAAGCCCTGTTAGCTGTCAGAGTAAGGTAATTTGATGGCATGTCCCTTGAATAGCAGCTATAAAAGTTGCAATACTAAATGAGTAGACGAGGTCCTTCCATGGACCAGTGAAACCATGGAATTTGGTTTTATTGTTGGAGCGAACTGGAGGGAGAAGGTGGGGTGACAGCCTACTGTCTACCCCAGCCTCTGAGAAGCTTGCAGTCTGCCACCTAGATGTGTGCTATGTATTGTAGAAGCCAGATCCTCAGGCAGCAGTTTATACAGTATTCAGTCAAGTCTCTTCCAGAGAAAGGCCGAGAGGTGGGTGTCGTTTGGCTCTTCCTTCTGTGCTGAGACCTGGAGGGATAGCAAAGGCCTGTTGTGTGTGCATATCCACTAAGTTTCTTTGTTTGCTCTAGTCCTGGGGACTCATGAATGCAAGCTCCATTAACTTTCAAAATAGGTGATATGGGAGCCTACCTCTCAGGCAGGAACCTTAAAAGTCGGGGTCCCAAATGTGTTGTCCAAACTTTTGATACACCTCAGGGAGAAGCTAGAAGTTAGGAGCTGCTCTTAAATGTATGGTGTGGTACCAGCAGTGGGGTTTATGGCAAGAGTGTTTCAGATTGTCTTACTCATTTTTTGAATCACCCACTGTGTAGGAGTTGCTCAACTTGTTTCTGGATTTCTCCCAGAGGGGATTACTTCACGTGTAGCTCTGCAGTCAGGGCTTCCATAGAAGGTGGAAGAGTCCTTGTGATCAACTAATCACAAACATCTATGATTCAGAATACTTTTGTCTTTAATTAACTGATGTAATGCTTTGTCAGTCAATCTTCCTGTTATTCAGTAGCTCTCTTGAATTGGGAAAGCAGTATATATAACTGAAAGATTATTCCCTTAGTTGTAAGGAACTTTATAGTCAGAAGAGGGCTTTCTTGATTCTCTGGGCATAATTCATGATGCTATCTATCTATCTACCTATTGAGCTACCTACCTACCAGTTTGCCTACTTATCTATTTATCTAATGTCTATTATCTACCTACAATCTCACTACTAAAATAAATCTTAATTGACCTATTTAATTAGCTAGTTAGAATTACTAGCCATGAAGTACATTCATCTATGGTATAAAATGAGGTAATGAATATTAGGTGCATAGCACAATGTATTGAGACTCAGAGTAGATCCTAATTTTTAGTAAGGAATTTTAAAAATGTGTTAGCAAGACAGCAAATTAATTTTTAAAAAATTAATGAGTATTCTGATATGCATTGGAGCAAAGAAAGTTTGTTCAATAAATGGTGCTGGGAAAACAGGGTCGACATGCAAAAGAATGAAGCTTGACCGCTGCCTCACACCATGCACAAAAACCAACTCAAAATGGATTAAAGAACTAGACATAAGACCTGAAACCATAAAATATATAGAAGGAAATATAGGCGAAACACTACGTGATTTGCACATCAAAGACATCTTTACAGACACATCACCCAAAGCAGTGATAGTGAAGGCAAAGATGAACAGCTGGGACTACATCAAATTAAAGAGCTTCTGCACGGCAAAAGAGACAATAACAAAAACAAAGAGAAACCACACCGACTGGGAGAACATTTTTGCACACAACACTAATGATAAAGGACTGATCACAAAAATCTGCAAAGAGCTGATGAGACTCAACAACAACAAAGAAAATAATCCAGTCAAAAAATGGGCAGAAGAGCTAAAAAGAAACTTCTCTGAAGAGGAAATGCAAATGGCCAACAGGCATATGAAAAAATGTTCAACATCACTTGTAATCAGGGAAATGCAAATCAAAACTACAATGAGATACCATCTCACACCAGTGAGAATGGCACATATTAAAAAAACTAGCAACAACAAATGTTGGCGAGGATGTGGAGAAAAAGGAACTCTTCTGCACTGTTGGTGGGAGTGCAAACTGGTTCAACCACTATGGAGAGCTGTGTGGAGATTTCTGGACCCACTAAACATATGATCCAGTAATTCCATATGATCCAGTAATTCCACTCTAGGTATTTACCCAAAGGACACAATTCCAAAGAGCTCCTGCACCCCTATATTTATAGCAGCACTGTTTACAATAGCTAAGCCTTGGAAACAACCCAAATGCCCAAAAATAGATGACTGGATCAAGAAGATGTGGTACATATACACCATGGAATATTACTCAGCATTCAAAAAAGATAAACACATGCAATTTGCAGCAACATGGATGGAGCTGGAAGGGCTCATGCTCAGCGAAATAAGCCAGAAAGAAAAAGAAAAATACCGGATGGTCTCACTCATAGCAGGAATCTAGAAAACTTAAATAAGGGACCAGGAGAAAGAATAATTATAAGAAAGAAAATATCAAAATCAACAAACAACTATGAACCAGAGACACTCTATTGGGGAGTGGGGGTGGGAAATGGAGGGCTTGGGGTCAAAATAAGGGGTTTGCAATTGTATGGGGAATATAAAAATAAAATTTAAATAAAAATTGTGAAAAAATTAATGAGTATTCTGAAATGAAAAACTTAAATTACAACGTGTATAGATATTCAAAATTGAATTGTATATTTAGTGAGCTCTGATAGTAATTTTTCAGTCTCTACTTTCTATGGAACTGAAAATCAACTAAGAATGAAGTCAAGGCAATAGTTATACTTTGACTTGGATGTTTTCCTTTGTGCTTTCAAAACTACTTCAGGCAATATAGCACTGCTTTTTTTCCTTCTCATGCAGAATGTAAATGCTTATTTTTATTTTTGAATAAGAATGACCAGAAAGCACCATAGACATGACCCACAGCTATATTGAACAGCTGAAAAGATGGTCTACTGATTACAAAATAGAAAATAAAATCACAAAATTGAAATAAAAATATATTCAATTAAATGTTTGTAAAATATATTTTGTGAGCTAGTCAGTAGAAATGCATCTTTCAAAAATATATACACATGATATATATATACATAATATATATGTGTATATCATATACACATATTATGTCTATATATCACATGTATAGATGGATAGATAGATATGCACTCCCCACATTTCCATGAGGGGTGTGGTCATACTTTAGTATAGTCTGTTGATATTTACTGTGAGTTGGAGCTTTTGTAAGTAGTGGTAAAGCGGACATACAGGTGGTCAATAAGCACATGAAAGATGCTCATTATTAGCATTAGTGAATTGCAAATGAAAACCATGGTAAGATATTACTTTGTGCTTACTGTCTACTGAAATAATCACCATTGTGAAGCAAATTCAAAGTTTAGTAAAAGAAAAAATTGTAATTATCTAGAGCCACACTGAGGAATCCAGGCCAGGAGACCAACATCAGATTGAATGATCTGATTTCAGGGTTGTGATCATCAGTTTTTATAGTACGTCACATAGACAGAAAGGATACATTAATTTTTCATAACAAATGAAAGAAGGCATCAATTACCTCCTAACATTTTCTGTTAATTAAGGAGGTTGGTTTCTAACAGATTTAGTTAATTGATAAAGGAGAAACTCTGTTCATAACTTCAAACATCCCTTGATCTTACAAAGTTCATATATCATAGCTATCTGCATTTGGGAAACATAAGGGCTAAAAGTTACTGAATCTGTTGTCCTAAAATATGCCTATAGGCATGAAGGTGCAGTCAGACCATATATCATGCTTCTAGCAATTCATAAACATGAAAGGGGTGGACTTAGACAGTGGACTTTGTGGACATTTCTTTTGTTTTTTGTTACAGGGTTCATAGGAGAAAAACCCATTTTCTTGCTAACTTCAGTCTCTGAGGTGCTGTAGAATTTCCTGTTTTTGATCCACACACTAAAGGGACTAGCTTTTTGAAAGATTATATTGTGTTACATAGAGTTAGTAGAAAAATTGAAACTCTCCTAATACATTGCTGGTGGGTTTGAAAGAGGGAAGATTTGAAACTGTGGTGCTCACATTGGTCGTTACCTGCTTCTGTTTATCTGTAAGAACAGCAGCGTGGGCTTGCAACCATGGACAAAAATAACCCTACTCACTTAAACAAGGAGAAAACCCCAATTTTTCATTAGTTTGTAAGTTGTGTCTCAGAGCACAGGTCCAGAAGAGTTTTGCTGTCCTTGAGGTGACTTCTCATTGCTGGGGCAAAAATAGCCACGGAAGATGGAACTAAGATGCCTAGTTAATGGTTAGCTAGACAACTTTCAGAAGTGAGGGGGACTTAGTTTATTGCAGTTGTTCACCGAGATACAAGTTACAGCATGATTCAGCAGATAGCAACCAGTTAGACTCTACCAACTAGCAATTTTTGATATTTGTTCTTCAACCCCATAAATGCTCCCTAATGCCCAATCCTTGGGGAGACTAATTTGGGCCTTGCCTCATGTCTCCTGCTAGGTGACCTTGCTTAAAACTAGTTCTTTTCTTTGTTTTTGTTATTGTCTCTTTTGCTGTGCAGAAGCTCTTTAATTTGATGTAGTCCCAGCTGTTGATCTTTGCCTCACTATCACTGCTTTGGGTGATGTGTCTGTAAAGATGTCTTTGATGTGCAAATCATGTAGTGTTTCGCCTATATTTCCTTCTATGTATTTTATGGTTTCAGGTCATGGGGGAACATTTTTGCACACAACACTAATGATAAGGGACTGATCACAAAATCTGCAAAGAGCTGATGAGACTCAACAACAAAGAAAATAATCCTGTCAAAAATGGGCAGAAGAGCTAAAAGAAACTTCTCTGAAGAGGAAATGCAAATGGCCAACAGACATATGGAAAAATGTTCAACATCACTTGTAATCAGGGAAATGCAAATCAAAACTACAATGAGATACAATCACACACCAGTGAGAATGGCACATATTAAAAAACTAGCAACAACAAATGTTGGCGAGGGTGTGGAGAAAAAGGAACTCTTCTACACTGTTGGTGGGAATGCAAACTGGTCCAACCACTATGGAGAGCTGTGTGGAGATTTCTGGACCCACTAAACATAGAGCTTCCATATGATCCAGTAATTCCACTCTAGGTATTTACCCAAAGGACACAATTCCAAAGAGCTCCTGCACCCCTATATTTATAGCAGCACTGTTTACAATAGCTAAGCCTTGGAAACAACCCAAATGCCCAAAAATAGATGACTGGATCAAGAAGATGTGGTACATATACACCATGGAATATTACTCAGCATTCAAAAAAGATAAACACATGCAATTTGCAGCAACATGGATGGAGCTGGAAGGGCTCATGCTCAGCGAAATAAGCCAGAAAGAAAAAGAAAAATACTGGATGGTCTCACTCATAGCAGGAATCTAGAAAACTGAAATAAGGGACCAGGAAAAAGAATAATTATAAGAAAGAAAATATCAAAATCAACAACTATGAACCAGAGACACTTTTTGGGGGATGGGGGGTGGGAAAAGGAGGGCTTGGGGTCAAAATAAGGGGTTGTAATTATATGGGGAATATAAAAATAAATTTATTAAAAAAAAAACCTGGTAGCATGGTTTTTGACTTCTTTGCCATTGTGTAGCAGGCACACCTTCAGCAATACAGTTACTTTGAAAAGCATTTTGGCAGACTTAAGATGGAGAGGATGATGTGCAAGTACAAGTTATATAAGTGAGTGGAACAGTCAGTTGACTTCCCAGGGGTTAGAGGATGAAAAACACTGCCTATCCTTCCATTCTGAGTTCCATCAATTTTAGTTTCCCTAAAAATTTCTTATTCTTGCACATGCTGTTTCCTCTGTCTGGAATTTCACTTTTTAGAAAAGATTTATTTATTTGTGTATAGAAGAACTGGGATATAGGCCCATGCAAGGGGTATGGGGGAGTTTGTGTGTGAAAATATTCCCCATGGACAGAGTGGGGAGCAGAGCAGGCTGATCTACTGAAGTACCCTGTAAGGGGAGCATTGGGGTGGGGGTGGGTGGGAGATAACCCCTTGGCTGGGGATCAAACTCAGGCCTCAGCGGTGATAGCATGAGAATGTTGAGAATTAACCCCTACACCACCAGGGAGGCCCTCTGGAGTTTCATTCTTTATCGCATCCTTTTAGAGAATTCTTATTCATTCTTCATGACCCACCTCATGTCTCAATGTTTGTCCTCTGGGCATAATTAAATGCCCATTAGTGAGGTCCCATGGATTCTGAAGTTTGTTGCATTTAAAATATTATTGCAAAGTCTGTGTATACCTGTTTTCATTGGTAGGCTATGAGCTTTTGATAATTTTTTTGCTCCTGGCACTTAATTTCCTGTAAGGGGGCCTCCCCTGGCGGCGCAGGCAGTTGAGTGCCGCACTGTGAAACTGTCTGCAGCCTCTGCAGCACTGTTTCAATCTCAGCTGGCCAGTGAGCCCATATGGTGTGCAGACCTCTCCTGCCGTGCCCGCTGCTCCCCTCAGCAGTGTTCTTCTTCAGTCTGCCTGTTCTGTTCCCCGCTCTGTCTCTGGTGAATCCTCTCACCCTCCTGCATTTCTGGCCTGTACCATGGTTCTTGTATAAATAAATAAATAAATCTTTAAAAAAAATTTCCTACAAGGCATCTACTAGGCACTCATTGAACTTATACTCAATGAATGAATTGTAGAAATCTTCTTTCTTGAGTAGAAAATATGCTTGGAACAATTGCAAAGGTAGCCAAGTGTGAGGACTGATTTTCTGCTTTTGACACTTCCATAAAACTGTCACTTAGGTGCAAGACTCAGTGTTCTTCAGTCTTATGTTAAGACTGATCTGTATATTTTAAGAGAAGGAGGGGATAGTAAGGGACAAGTTTTTTTTTGTTTATTCATTTAGTTTGGTCTGGTTAACTTCATTGGACAACAACACACACAAAAATACACAGCCAGGCTTTTTCCATGTGGAGAGTAATTGATATGTGAAGAGACAAGTGAAAAAAGATCATCTTTAAAATTTAATGTATTGTTAAGGTGGTTCTGGTCATTTTGCCATAACTTTTTTGTTGCAAGCATTTTTAGATCAAGCATTTTGCTGCAAACCTTTTTGTTGTATAGCTAATTGGCTTTAACGCAATATTGCCGTAAAAGATGAAATAAATGGGTAACAATTTACGACAGTTTCATTTCAACTGCAATAATGCAGTATTCCTATTTTTGTATTATAAAATTACAGTGAATACATTTACTGTAAGTGTGCAATAAGAGCGTATAAAGCCAGACCACCCAATGTGATAGAAAATGATAACATACCAGTTGGTAAATCCTTTTGTGAATCTAGTCATCCCTCTAGTCAAAATGGTAAATATAAATGAGTAGCTCACAAGAGTCTTCATGAGAATTATCAATTCTTCAGTTAATTTAAGTATAATTTCTTCTTTAGTGATGTCTTTACCAAATTTATCATGAAATACTAGAATTTGGAGGAAAAAGAGGGATCATGTACTTCCCTCCCCCCCAAAATGGTTAAGTGATTCCTGATACGTTTCTTGAAACTGATGAAAACTTTTTGCCTCTTGGTAGTGGAGATCATGATGTAGCTAGAATGTGGCACAGCGTTTAGTTTAAATGACTTGGTGACAACCAGTAATTGACGTGTGAGGAAACATTTAAATGCAGTCTAGATATGTACTCCACTTCCGTACGTTACTTATAATGACATGAAGCAGGAGCATCCTGTCAGAAAGCAATATAGGAGACTTTCACAATTCAATACAATACTCAGTAACAATACACATCTGATTATTGGGAAACATAACTCAGTTTAAAAAAATTATATATTGAGGTAACATTGGTTTATAGTAAAATATATGACTCAGGATTAAAGGTTCTCACTTCTGGTGTTACCACAACATGGCCATTATCAAAGCACAATAATTTTCACCAATGAACCCCTTCTCCCTTCCCCACCCCACTCTCCTATTATCCCCTTCTAATAGGCTCAACTGCAGTCAGATTTCTAGTTTGTATTTTTGTTTCCATTGCTTCCCTCTTCTATATTCCTCATATGAGTGAAGTTAGCCAACATTTGTTTTCTTCTTCTTATTTCACTTAGAGTAATCCCCTCTAGTTCCATTGATGCTGTCATAAATGGCAAATTTCATTTTTTTAAATTAGTGAAGTAATATTACATTGCGTATGTATACCACATCTTCTTTATCCACTCATCTGTTGTTGGGCACTTAGGTTGTTTTTTAGATTGGCTTTTGTTAATATTGCTGCAATGAACATTAAGAGTGCATGTATTTCTTTGAATTAATGTTTTTGTGTTCTTCAGATAGAGAACTAGGAGTGGACTTACTGGACCATGTGGTAGATCTATTTTTAATTTTTGAGAAGCCTTCATACTGTTTTCTCTAGGGACTGGACTGGTCTACAATTCTATTGACAGTATATCAGGGTTTTTTTCCTCTAACCTTTGATAACACTTTTTTTCTGGTCTTTTTGATATGGGCTATTCTCCCAAATGTTAGGTAGTATTTTATTGTAGTTTTGATTTGTATCTCCCTGATGATGAGTGATGATGGACATTTTTTCATGTGCCTGCTGGTCATCTTTATGTCTTTTTTGGAGAAAATATTTATATAATTCTTATGCCCAGTTTTTGATCTTTTTTTTTTTTTTGTTGATTTGTGATTTTTTTGTAGGTCTTAGATATAAGCCCCTTGTCAGATGTATGATGTATGATGTGCAAATATGTTTTCCCATTCAGCTGCCTTTTCTCCCTTAATGATAGCTTCTTTTGTTCTGAATAATCTTTTAGTTTGATGTCATCTCATTTGTTTATTTTTGCTTTATTTCCCTTGTTGTGGTTGAATACCCAAAGACATTCCTGAAGTCAGTGTTGTTGAATGCCTTTTTAATGTTTTCTTCTATGTATTTTGTGGTTTCGTGTCTTACATCCAAGTCTTTGAGCCATTTTGAGTTAATTTTTGTAGTGAGGTAGTGTCTAATTTTCATTCTTTTGCATAATGTTGTTCAGTTTTTCCCAGCACCATTTGTTGAAGAGGCTATCCTTCTTCTAGTGTATATTCTTGGCTCCTTTGTCCCAATTTTATGTACATGTAAGTGTGTGTTAATTTTAGAAACTTCATTTCTATTCCATTAGTCTATGAGCCTATTTTTATTCCAGTGCTACAGTGTTTTGATTACTTTAGTTTTGTAGTTTGAATTTTGGTATTACCGTTTTTTCTTTCATTCAAGATTGACTTTACTGTTCAAGGCCTTCTGCGTTTTGTTATAAAATTCTGTAATGTTTGCTCTGTATCTTTGAAGGATGTCATTGAAAACCCAATAGGAATTGCATTGATTCTGTTTATTGCTTTGGGTATGATGGCCATTTTAATAAGGTTAATTTTGCCAATCTGTGAACAGGGAATATTTTCCATGTCTTTGGCCTATTTTTTTTTTTTTTTAACAATGTCTTATGGCTTTTGTTGTACAGATCTTTCACCTTCTTTGTTATGTTAATTCCTAGATATTCAGTACTTTTTTTTGATGTGATTTGAAATCTTAATTTTACCTGTGTATGTAATAAGAGTTATAGTAGGTATTATCTAAGAGGGCCCACTCGCCAGGAACATTTGGTGACTATATTTATTCATTGACTATATGATTTTTAGATGTGTGTGTTTCTTTAATAGAAAACAGTGCTCTCTGTAAGGCTCAAAATACTAAGTTTTGTAATAACTAAACAGAATCATAGCTTGCTGATTCAAAATTTGGTTACTTAGAGTTTTAATAATGTGAGCCTGAGGAAGTCCTTAGTAGAATGTCTACTTATTTGAATTTCTGAACATGAGTGGAATAAAACTAAATAGAGGGCTCTGGGATCAATCATATGTGGTCTGAATCTAGGGTCTACCATTTTCAAGCACATAAAATTATTTAATCTCATCAAATCTAATTTCTCATCTTTAAATGTTATTGATATCTATCTCTGTACTTTCACAAGAGCATTAAAAGTGATGCAATATTTTAAAATAGCACAAGGTCTTGTCCATTGTAGGAACATCATCATCATCATCATCACAATAGTATAATATTTCAATTTGGTCTTATATTTGTAAAATGTGGTTGTAACTGGTTTGCATTAACAGTATTTGGGCCAGGAAGGGGTTTTTAGAAGGCACGTGAAGAAAGAGTAGCTGGAGAGGGACTATTGATCTTCAATCTATGAGTAATTCTAGTTTTCACTTTTACAGAGGAGGAAATTGTATCCCATGGTAATTTTGACATACTCAAGGTCACACAGGTAAAGTTAAAACAAAATGCAATGGCAAAGAAAACCATAGGAGGATGATTTTGAGTCTACATACATTAATATGCTACATTAAATGGCATCATGGTGTCTCTAGGAGTTTTTCTGTATGATTAAATGATATATACAGGTAATGGTTGGTGTGTGCTTTGAATCTGGAATGATTTCTAGACATACACAGCTGGGGAATCTTTAACTCAAGAGCAACAGTTGTCAAGAAGTTTCTAGTCTGTTGTTTTTTGAAACGGGATCTCAAAACATCCTACCTTCCTCATGCTTTGACGCTGCAGCTGCATGAGATAAAGATTCTTGGACTAGATGGGCATCAGACTTGTCAGGGAAAATTAAAAAAAAAAAATCCAGATTATTTGCTTCTGCTACCAGAACTTTGAAGTTTTGGTCTGGAGAGGAAAAATATCTCAACACCTATATATTTTGTCTTATGTTTTCTTCAGAATTTTCAAATAATAATTCCAAATATAATATAATACAAATTAAATAATAGAAATATTTTACAGTGGAGATATTTCTAAAATCAAAATTTTCACATACAATGTATCCTATTATTATTTTTATTATTTATGTATCTATTATTAAGCATTATTATTGTTATTTTATTATTACCAATTAATTTAGGACACAGTTCATTTATGGATTTATTTATTACTATAGATTGTTTATGATCATAGCATTGTTGGTATTTAAGAGTTATTTTTCCCAGTTGGACAAGGGAGTGACTGATTAAAACAAAACAAAATGGAGCAAAACAGAGAATGTATTCAGTGTATTAAGGGATGCTTGTATGGTGCAAAATCCCTTGACTTAGAGAATAAAATGTTCTTTATTCAAGTCTCTGTGTTGGACAATCTCTGTGAGTGATTGGCTAGGGGAGGTGATGTGGCATAAAGGAAAGAACATTAAGCTTGTAGTCAGGAGGCCGGGAGCCCTGGGATTTGGTGCCAGGGCTTTGCTTGCAGCTTAATGAGCTTTATGACCTTTGCAAGGTACTTCACCTCCATAGGTTTCTGTTCCCTCATCTGTAAATTGAAGGAGACTTGAACTAGATTATTTCTAAGATTTATGTCGCAAAGTCCCATGGTTTATTTAATAACAAGTTTCAGTAGTTACAACTGAAAGCTAAGTTCTCAATTTTGCATTTTAGAATCAAGTCCCTGAATACTTGAGATTAAAAGCAGATGATCTGATTGGCTCAGGGTGCACTAAAGCAGCATGTCCGGTAAACAGCAAGCTAACTATGTGATTTTCAGGACTATCACTCTGGGGATTTAGGATAAGTAGGACATGCCATGAATATCCCGTGAGTAGTTATTAGTTGGGAAAAAACAGAACTCAAAGTGCTAGCAATAGTGAATAAGTAAGAAAATAGATGTGATGGGGAAGAAGGCTGTAAGAGATCTATAATGGAGTCGAGGTTTTGGTTGGGAAATGGAATAACAGAGTTTGATTTCAGAAGTAGGACAATTGTGCTTGCTTATTTCCTGGACCCACAAAGTTCCAGGGTTGTCCTTGGAGTTAGGTTTTCTTGTAGACAGAGATGAGGCAAAGATCACTGGTACTGAGAAAGTTAAAAACTGATGTGCCCAAGACCCATGTAGGTTGTATCAGGACCTCCCAGAATGGTGGTAGTATTAGGAGTAGAGAGGACGTAATACGATGTCAAATTCTCAGTGAGGGTGACGTTATGATCAGAACAATGGTAGGTAACTAGGACAGTGACATTGCATAGGGGGAAATTAGATTATCTGAGAAATTTTTACATGCAGGTTGGAAAGTTCTGGAAATAGCAATAGAAATAGAAGTCATAATTAGTTCACTATATGTACAAATAAAGAATCATTACTTTGTACACCAGAAACTAATGCAATATTATATGTCAATTATAACTCAATAAAACAACAATAAAGATAAAAGTCAGAAGTCAGAGTGATATTTATATTCTTGTTTAATGGCAGTTTGTGATCTCTTATTTGAGAGCTGTGATGATGTTCTACCTAGATGTTTTACCCAGATGTTCTACCTATGTAGGTATTCTGTGTAGGTCATTACTTCTGTTTAGGGGGACATAGAAGAAATAAACCCTGAAACCTTTTAAATAACTTGGTTGCCTAATTTTAAGAGTTTTCTTTTTTCCCTAAATTCTCCAACATTGACTTTCTTTGGGACTTGAAATATTTTCTGCAGTTCTCAAACTTCTTTTGAAGAGCCATAGACATTTGGTTCCTCAACCTAAATAGAAGCTGATTTCTGTGAAGAGGAAATTCATCAAATCATTGCAGTAGTGTGTATTGATTCTTTCTACAGAGGCCAGATCAATGTGAAGAGTGAATGTCATAATTTCCTGTGCTGTCTAAAATCCCAAATGTATTCACAGAGAAATAGATGGTAAAGACTGAAATTTTACCTTGAATAATTGTAAAATAGTTTGTCTTACCTCTGGAAAACTCATGCCAGTAATTTGATTATGCCTGTTTGTGGCCAAGGCATTATCAATATCAAAGATCAGAAAGTTGGGATATAGAGTGGTGGTTTCATTCTACTTTGGGATATAGAGTGGTGGTTTCAGTTCTTGCTTTTTCATGCTATAGGATTATGGCACAAATTCTGAGCAATCTAGATTGCCTTGAAATCAAGACCTACTTGAGTATGCAAAATCAAAATCTATACTTTTTCTGAAAGTATATATTGTATATATTATGGTATTACAAACACAACATAGTTTGGTAGTAAATAATGTGCTATAAAAATTGTAGAATTTAACCTTATTATTTTACAAAGCAGTAAGCAGAGTCCATGAAATGAAGAATCTTTTCCTAAGTTAGCATCCAGTTAGAACAGGGTTGATCTTGTTCCAGGAAACAGGAACAAGAACACTTTTCGTTGGTCATTTAATGATTTTTAGTGGTGTGTGTGTGTATGTGTGTGTAAAACCATTGCGCATTTTGATGACCAAGCAGTACTTTATCCCATGTTGGTATTTGATCTATTTTGAATTTTATATAATATTTAAAGATGCTAAAAAATGTTCAAGGACATTGAATTTTTCTAGAAGTCTTCAAATTTACTTTAGAGAGGAAATTCTGAAAGTGGTCTTGGTGTATACAGAGAATTGCAGTTGGTATGGGTGTCCAGTACAAGTTGGGTGTTGGTATATCACTGAGGAAGCCCTGGTCTTGGGGCAAAACAAACAAAACTGGTTATAGTCCTAGGAAATGTTGGAAAATGATACCCAGCTCATGCTGAACTGAGGAATGGACCTGCTATGAGTGAAGGGAAGCTTAGCTAAAGTGTCTTGAGTTTCCTTGACATGGTGATGGTGTAATGTCACAATATTTCCATTCGTCTTAAAAAAACTGTCTTATTATTATTTTTTTTTGGAAAAAAATAATTTTTAGAAATTAATTTTTAGGTTGCTGATTTTTCAGTGTTACAGTTGGTTGGGAAAAAAAAAATCAAGTTATCAGGAGAATACTCCCTACAACAAATGAAACTAACTTGACTGATTTTTTTTTCCTGATGAGCTGACTGACTATTGGACAGAACTAGGGGGCTAATTTGGCACAATTTACTCACAGTCATAGGATGTATAAAGTTAAGTAGAAGTGATTTACAATAAAATTTTTTATAACTATATATACATATATTTAAGATTTATTTATTTATTTATACAAGAACCGGGGTACAGACCAGATGCGTGGGAGGGTGAGAGAATTCACTAGAGACAGAACAGGGAACAGAACAGGCAGACTGAATACACTGCTGAGGGGAGCAGCGGGAGCGACAGCACAGGTCTGCTGAGCCATGTGGGACCCTCGCTGGCCGGCAGGGATTGAACCGGCCCTGCAGAGGCTGCGGACAGCTTCACAGTGCAGCGCTCAACCTCCTGCGCCACCAGGGGAGGCCCTACAATAAATTCTTACTTGATTCAAAACTGTTGGGGAATAGTATATTATGGTGAACTAAGAATTATCACTGAGACTGACTAATAAGTTAGAAAAAAAAAATAAGACATTGAAATTTACCAAACATAAACCCTATGTTGAAAGTAATATAAATTTTATAGTTTCAAGTACTGAATCAAATGAGATTTTTTTTTAATATTAACTTTTTAATTTTTTATATCATTGTTCATTTTTAAACAATATTTGCTCCCCGCCACCTCAGGTGTAGTCCCCGTAGAGTTTCCTTCCCCAAGGCACCCGTGCACCATCACCTCAGTCCCCTGTGCTCCTCCCTCCCTCTTATCCCTCTCCCTCCTCCTCCCCTGCAGGATGTCTCTGATTTGTAATTGTCTGTTTTTGCTTTGTTGTGTTTTGTACTGTTGTTATTTTTTTTACACTGATGTCTTATTGGGTTCCCCTATATTCCTGCTATAAGTGAAATCATCCGATATTTTTCTTTTTCCTTCTGGCTTATTTCACTGAGCATAATTCCTTCTAGCTCCATCCATGTTGCTGTGAATGGCATGAGTTTATCTTTTTTTGATTGCTGAATAATATTCCATTGTATATATATATATATATATATATATATATATATGCCACATTTCTTGATCCAGTGATCTATATTTGGGCATTTGTGTTGTTTCCAGGTTTTACCTATTGTAAATAGTACTGCAATAAACATAGGGGTACAGGTGTTCTTTTGAATCAATGTTTTTGTGTCCTTTGGGTAGATCCCTAGGAGTGGAATTGCCAGGTTGTATGGTAGCTCTATTTTTAGTAGGCTGAGGAGCCTCCAGACAGCTCTCCATAGTGGTTGGACCAGTTTGCACTCCCACCAGCAATGCAGGAGAGTTCCTTTTTCACCACATCCTCGCCAACATTTGTTGTTGCTTATTTTTTTGATATGTGCCATTCTCACTGGTGTAAGGTGGTATTTCAATGTGGTTTTAATTTGCATTTCCCTGATGATATGGGATGTTGAACATTTTTTCATATGCCTGTTGGCCATTTGCATTTCCTCTTTGGAGAAATGTCTTTTAAGTTCTTCTGCCCATTTCTTGACTGGATTGTTTGTTTTTGTTGAGTTGTTTGAGTTCTTTGTATATCTTTGTGATCAGTCCCTTATCATTTGACTGGAATGCAAAGATTTTTTCCCAATCAGTGGGGTGTCTCTTTGTTTTGGTTAATGTCTCTTTTGCTGTACAGAAGCTTTTCAGTTTGATGTAATCCCGGGTGTTTATCTTTTCCTTGACTGTCTTTGCTTTGGGTGATGAGTCTTTAAAGATGTTATTGTGATGTATGTGTTGTATGTGTTTACCTATATTTTCTTCTATACATTTTATTGTTTCAGGTCTTATGTCCAGTTCTTTTATCTATTTTGAGTTGATTTTTGTGCACGATGAAAGGTAGTCATCTAGTTTCATTCTTTTGCATATGGTGGTCCACTTTTCCCAGTACCCTTTATTGAACAAACTGTCCATGTTCCATTGCATAGTCTTTGCTCCTCTGTCAAAGATCAGTTGTCCATATAAGTGTGGTTTTATTTCTGGGCTCTCTATTCAGTTCCATTGGTCTGTGTGTCTGTTTTTTTTCCAATACCAAACTGTTTTAATTATTATGGCTTTGTAGTATAGCGTGAAGTTTGGAAGTGTGAAACCTCCTTTCTCCTTTGTTTTCATCAGGGCTTTGGCTATTTGTGTTTTTTTGTGGTTCCATATGAATTTCATCAGCATTTGTTCTATTTCTTTGAATAATGTCATTGATATTTTTGTTGTCTCTCCTCACCTCCTGGGATGCCTATAACTCTTATATTTCCTCTCTTCATGGAGTCTGATAATTGTCTAAGGGTATTCTCATTCTTCCTTTGCACTTCTCTCTCTTTTTCTTGTTTGGTTCTTTCTATTTCTGTATCTTCAAGAGTACTGATCCATTCTTCCATTTCCTCAGTCCTGTTTTCGATGCTTTTACAAGAGATTTTTGTCTCCTCCAGTAATCTTTTAGGCTCCTTCTTTTCTTTAATTTCCTTTCTTAAGGCCTCATTTTCATTCTTCAGTTCATTGATTGTTTCATCTCATTATACTTCCTAATCATGATGATTATTAATCCTCTATCTGACAGGCAGAGAAGTTCCTCCATCTCGTTGAGCTCTGGTGACTGATTTTCTTTTTGTGGTGTGTCCTTCTCCTGTGGGCTTGCTTGGTTATTTGTATTTTTCCTTCTCCCTGCTGTTTGCTTTCTCATTTGTTCTATGCTTTGGGGCGTTGTGGTGTTGGGGGGCATCTCTTTGGATTGCTCCTTCAAGGGTGTCAAAAACTATTTACCAGACTGAGACCAGCACTGGTAGGCCAGAACTCCATCAGGGTGTTGATGCTATGGCTGTGTTCCTGGGCACTGTCCCTTACAGTTTCCTCTCTCCATATTTTTTCCCTGTTCTCTCACCTTTGGAAAGAAAATATTACCTATTCTGAAGACTCAACTAGCTCCTGTACTGAGAACTTCCAAATCAAGACTTTGGACTTCAACCTTTTTTTTTTTTTTTTTTAACCTCTATACATCCCCAGTTGCTAGTAGATATCTGTGTTTGCAAATCTCACCTGTAGTGTACTAAAACAAATTTCTTCATCTTTTATTTCTTTCCTGTCTTATTCCTCCTTCTTATTTATTTCCAAATACTTTTGTCCTTTATTAGAAATACTGTGCTCTCTTTTAGTATCTTAGAAACAGATATTTTGAACTCAGTTCAGTATTTCCATAAAAGGACCCAAAGTTCCTATCTAATAAGATCCATTTCCATCCCTATTGTCTGAACCTCAGTAAACAAGGCATTCAAATCAATTAAATGTACTAAAGTAAAATAACAAGTTAATTTGACTGGTAGACCATTATTACTATTTTTAAAGATGTGTTGCTGATGTGAATTCCTTGAACTGAGCAGTGAATAGTGCACTCTTATCACCCAGGTGGTTAAAGAAGCAGCTTCTTCTGTCTTCCTGATTCTTATACTCTCATTCTAAGACATCTGTCATTTCAACAGTAAATGGCTAGGGTGTTTGGAGGGCAGGTCAGTGGAGGTAATAGCTACTTGTTAGCTATAAAAACTGCTGGATTGATTGTTAAGTTTTAAATGGATTTGTCACCCATCTTGGCAGAATCAAAAGCAGATTTTATGACTTGCTTTAAAATAAAGTTCAATTTAATTCTTCCATTATATCCCAAGAGAAGTCTTTGTGAATTATTTAGGTCTTGCTAACAATCCCATGACATATTATCCCTCAGCTGAGATGGATTGAGATAGGATAGATTTGCTTTCAGTGTCAAAGAATACCCAGGATACCACTTCAAATTTAGTTCATGAATTAGTGTCTCTTTTTTGAGTCCATCACATTATTAGTTATGATCATGAATGATTAAAATGTCTATTATGAAACCATGAGTTGTTCCCTTAGTGTTGAGAAACAATGACATGCATATACATACATATATACATGTATAATGATCACATTTTGTGATATGGGACTATTATGTACATTATAATACAATTTGGGGGGAACACGTTTGCCATTTTAGAACTTGCCAAATCTCTGAATGTACTTACAAAGTGAGGAAAAGGATGTTCTCTATCATATTTATGGGTTAAAAACTGCCATCGGATACCAAAAATTTATGTGTAACCCATATGTCTCCTAGTCTAATCATGTAATGAGAAAATGAGTTCATACCTGTTCTTTTCCTGGTTCTGCTTTTATTAAAATTTTATCTATCTGACATGTTTACAAAATTATATAGTTTCGGGAACACAGCTTCACACCTTGATGTGTACATGCTTCACCTGTCTACCATTACACTGACCCCCTCTACCCTTTCCTTCCACTGCCTTCCCCTTTCCCTCTGGTAACAACCATGTTTTTCACAGTCTAAGAGACTAAGAGTCATATTATATATGCATAATGTATATTATATAAATGAATCATTTAATATATAATTAATTATAATCAACACAAACATGCATTTATATTAAGTTCCAAATCAAAATGAATTTTGAAACCTTTCCTGGCATTAACTTATTCCCTTAAAGTGTTCCCACAGGTATTATCAAGATGTGCCTCACATGTGCATACAAACTAGCTCATCAAATATAGTGACTACCTGTATGTTTTCAGTATTAATTTTATTGTTGTAAAAAACATAAAAGGCAAAGCTGACTGAATGGGATATTTATACAAGATCTATAAGAAAATTAGATTGATTGAAGTGAAAAAGAAGGAAAAAGATATTCCCTAGTAACTGTAAACATCAGAAAGCTGGAATGGCTATATTAACATTAGACTAAGTAGACCTCAAAACAAGGGAAATTATATGGGCTATATATAGTAAAAACTGACAACTTAAAAAATGAATAAATGATCTGGCACTGTTAAAAAAACATAACATAAAAGTTACCATCAAAATCATTATAAAATGTTGAAGTTCAATAGTATCAAATATATTCAAAGTATGTAAGAATATTAAGTATATTCATCTCTGGATCTTCATTCAACTCTTTTGGATGCCGCTCTCACACATTTGCAACTCTAGACCCATTAAACAACTTCTTTTTTCCCTTCCCCAGCTCCTGGTAAACACAACTGTACTTCTATCTTTATGAATTTGTGTGCTTTGAATCTAAGTAGAATGATATAGCACTTTCTTTTTTGTGACTGCCTTATTTTTCTTAGCATGATGTCCTCATTTTCATCCATGTTTTAAAATGTGACAAGATTTCTTTCTTTGTGAAAGTAATCACTGCCCACAGTGTTTTCCACATTCTTAGGCTGTTCTGCTTATGCCTTGTGTCTTAAAGTCCATTTGTTTCTGTTTCTTAGCCCTTGACTGGAGGATTTTGTATCAATTTGAGGATTTTGACCTGTAATCATAGGCTCCAAATGTAGTGTAAGGACTTTAATTCAATCCAGCTAGTCAGAAAAATTTTGTGCACACACACTCTTCAGTATGTCTACCTGCTCTAGAGAAATCCTGAGCTCAAATAGAATGATTGTTCAACAGATCTTTGGAGATAACTTAAGCATCTTAATGCTGAATAATTTTAATGTGTAAGTGTTGGGAATGTTTCTTTGAATATTTCAGTAATTTCTTGGAGGCTAAGAGAGTATGGCATTGGCTAAAATGATCCTGAAGTTTTTCTGTGTGGCACTCTGTTCTACAAAGATGAAATCTTTCAAGGGTTATGGGCTAAGGAAGTTCTGTGGGGAACAATATAGTCACTGTATTAGAACAAGAGTTAGTACTGAAGGGATCAGGATTCCCTCTTCTCCCATGTCCTTGGCTGTTCTGAGATTCACACTGTGGGTAAGCAGCTTGCCATGAAATATATAAGCTGGAACCAAGGACTGCCAGCATACAGTTACCTAGGCATGCACCTGCAGTAGGCCATAGGAAGCCTAGCAGGATAGGCAAATGCCTGTTTCTGAAGTTAATGCAGGTAGAGATTATTTGACTTTGCTGACTTGTACCACTCCATAGCTTCCCTCTTCCCACCACACACACATAGTAATTTATATATTTTTTTAGACTGAATGAATATGTGTAACTTCATTGAAAAGTGTGAAGATGTGCATTCTGCCCTTTGTGAGATGTAAGATTACATTTTTGTTGGGATGCTGGCTATGGTTTATAATTCACCTAAATATGTTTTGGATTTCTAGATAGAAATGTTTAAAACATATATTTTTTTCTACTTGAGTGATTTACCAATACTAGTTCCACAGAATCGAGTTAAGAAAGACAGGCAATACGTTAATTTCAACAGAAAATTGACTCAGTTGAAAGCATGATATAGTGACATCTTAGGTCATAAACATGATGGGTATTGGGAAAAGAGATTTAATTCTTTCCAAATTAAAAACAGTCATTGTGGATATTGGTTTGGTACATGAGATTCATTTCCCCCATCATTGCCTCAAGTACAATTTGATTCTGGAGAAAGATGAAGTAACCATGAATATTCAAATATTTACCTTCTATAAATAAAGTCACCAAACTTTATTACAATTCAGTTGCAAAAGTTGTTTAGATATGCTGGCAGTGAGCTTACAGAAAATAAATGATCTCTTTTCTGATCAAAGATGAGTTGTAAGAGATTGTTTAGCCTGCTTTTCCCTGTATACCATAGACTCGCTATACCTCAACTATTCCATATGCTACAGCACCCAGCTCACTACAGTAGTTGAAGATCACAACAGCCAAAGGTTTAAAGATGAGTGGGCTTAGAAATGTCAAAGTCAGCCTCATCTACAGTTTTGGACATGGCAGCCCCCACTGACTTGAAGGAACTTAACTCTATGAACATAAAAAAAAAAAATTCTAGTGTATCCTACATTCTATGCCAGATAGGGGGAAATGAAAATGAATGAGATATTTGTCCTTGTCCTTGAGATAAGCCAAGTGCTAATAGAGGGGACATATGCGCAAACAGTAATGACAGCATTTACAAAGTAACTGTAACCACAACAGTTGCTTATATAACACTTGATATGGGCCTAATGCCATTGAGATTGTGTGTGTGTATAATTTATTATGTTAATTAAATAATAGACTAAAATTTAGTGAGATAAATGGGAAATTCATAATAAGGGAAATAAAGTACTATGTGATTACAAATGGAAGATCATTTAGTTCTGTCTTGAGAATGAGCAGATGAGGGAAAGCTACAGAGAGCAGATAATACTTGGAGCTGGACTGCTTTGATGAATGAACAGGAGTTCACGTGGGTAATAGGAGATGGAGTAGGAACTTAAGCAAAGGCGTGCAAGTACATGGTGAGTGCAGGAGACAGTGAAAATATCTCCAGTTTTGTAAATGACTGTTAAGAAACCTTAGAGGGAAGTACTATGTGTAGTTTATGACACTGGATTCGGAGTGGGTTGGGAGAATGAAACAGAACAATGTATCTCTTCCTACTACACACTCATGCAACGAATATGGTTAAGTTCTAGGATTCTGAACAGTTCAGAAAATTAGTTCTCCTATATACAACAGAATGAACAGATTTTAGCAGAGAGGGTCTCCCATTTTTAATGCCTCCATCCTTCTTCCTTCAATCAATGGTTGACATTTATTCCTTCCTTGAAAAAAGCAAGGTTCTCTTGTAAATCTAATCTCACAATTTTATGTGCCTGCCTTTTGCAGGTGAATACAATTTGAAAGACTTTTACAGCAGTGTCCGTTTACATAATATTTTCTTGTTTAAGTCAGATCACAGAATCCTGATATATGAAGTACATATCTGCCAGTAGAAAAGAGGGCATAATATAAGATGATTGGATTTTTCTCCATGACATTAGCTCAAAGGGCATGTGCTTTGCCACATCCTCAGTTTCTCTTAAGTGACTAGGCATGATTATCTTAACTCATTTATAGTTTAAAACATTGCTCTTTCTTGGGCATAATCAATTTTTTAATTTATCAAAAAAAGCACTTTAGAGAAATGTACCCTAAAGAACAAATTTGGTAATGTGTGATGCCTTTTAAATCTGTTTCACTTCTAATGAAGGTGATTAAAATGATCTGAATAACTGAGAAAACGCCATCTTTGTGGTTGAACATCTCAAAATTGTAAATTTGTTATTTTCTCACAAGTTAGTATGCAAATTAAAGTATACATTGAAATTTCAGCAGAATTTTAGAAAACACAGAAAACTTTTTCTAGCATTTATATGTTAATGATCTTGTGTATAGACAGCATTCTAAAGAGTACACCAAAAAAACCATTAGACTTAGTAAAGAAATTCAGTAGTTTTAGGGTTTAAAATAAGAATATGAAAGTAGGAGTTGACTCCCCAGAGACATCACTGAACTCGGTGTGTTTTCACATCTGTATTTTGCAGTTTAGGTCTTACATCCTAGTCTTTGATTTATTATGAATTAAATATGAGGTAGTGGTCTAGTTTCATTCTTTTGCATGTAGCTGTCACATTTCCCCTGCACCATTTGTTGAAGAGATTTTCCTTTCTCCATTGTATACTTTTGGATTCTTTGTTGTAAATTAATTGTATTATAAATGTGGGTTTATTTTGGGACTCTCAATTCTAGTCCATTAATGTATCTGTCTGTTTTTATTCTAATACTATACTGTTTTGTTTGCCACAGTTATTTTAGTATAGTTTGAAGCATGATACCTCCTTCTTCCTCTTTGTCATGATTACTTTGGCTATTCAGGGTCTTATATGGTTCCAGACAAATTTCGGTAATGTTTGTTCTATTGCTTTCAGTTACTCATCCCTGAGCATGATATTAGCTGTGGGTTTGTTACAAATGACTTTTATTATGTTAATGTATGTTCTGTTTTCCTAGATATTTAATTTTTTGAAGCAATTGTGAATGGAATTATTTTCTTAATAACTTTTTCTTCCCATTCACTGTCTATATGTTAAAATATTACAGATTTTTATAACCTACTGACTTGCTGTATTTACTTTCTATTATTTCTAATATTTTTTTTTGTGTGGAATCTTTAGGGTTTTTGATATATAATGTTATAATTTCTGTGAATAATGATAGTTTTACTTCTTTTACAACCTTAAGTTGGAAAGATTAAGTTACTTAACCTTTCTGTTCCCTAGTTTGCTTGTTTTAAAAAGTTATACATACCTCCTAAGCTTACTGAATAATTAAATAAGTTTCACCTATTGGTATTTAAAGTTATTAGAACATTACTTATCATTTAAGTGCAATGAAAGTGTTTGCTGTAATTTTCATTGTTATTATCATTATTATATTTTTACTGGAAAATTTTAAGCTTGTATAGTGGAAGACCCATGACCAATTTATCTTTATATCTTGTAAACTGTTTAAAGCAGTACTAACTATATAAGAGGAATTAGTAAAGTTTTCTTGGCTGAATGAAGAGGGAAACAGAGGCAGTAAAACACTTTGATTAAAAGCATGTATTTTAAGTCCTGGTATTACTTTTATCTTGCTGTCTTGGTTTGAGTTAAAATCTCTCAACTTTAGCTTCATTATTTATAAAATATGGAAAATATTGGTATGTATCTAACTCACAGGGTTGTTGTGAGTACTGAATGAGATGATTATATGTATATATACATGTGATAATTGATTGATCAACTTGTGTAGTAAACATTTAATGCAGCCAGCTATTGTTTTTATTAAGCTTTTAGTTGAAAGGTAGTACTAAAAGGGTAAATAAATATCTTTCCGTCAGTCATCTTGAAAGTACTGAATTAGAGCTTAAGCAGAAACAAGGGTAAGCTGACTGTCTGAAACACTGGCAACTAATGAAAAAGCATAAGCATAAGCAAATTCCTTAATCTAAAGTCAATATTCAGAGTGATTTGTAAAATACAACTTTTTAAATTTCTAAGTGTTAGGTTTAGCAAACTCAAGAAATCTGTATGCTCCATTCTGTTTTGCTTTTTTGATATCCTCTGAAATTTTGTTACTTTAAAAATATTTCTAATATAGTTAATGCTGTAATACATGGTTGCAGTTCACTGGGGTCTCAAGGAAGGAGAACCAACTTAGATATGAGAGGAAGGGAATCCATATTCATTGATTATCTCCATGTCCAGAAAACCTCTCATTTCATATTCACAAATCTTTTTTTTCAAAAAAACATATTTAATAGACAAGAAAGGGAACTCAGTCAAGGACAAGGGCTGATGAGGGTAGGAAGGACTTGAATGTAGTTCATTACATGCTTCCTATGGAAACTGCTTCACATCACCTGAGCTTTTTTATCTCTCTGTGACCTCCATTTCTGTCTTCACAATAACTTTAGGACCACGATGAAGAAAATTAATTCCCAGGTCCTTCTTCACTTCCTGTTGTGATAGTATGGTTGGGTATTTCTTGCTGAGGACTTCAATAGGTTTTCTGTCTGCCTATGACCTGTCCTGTACCTTCTCCCTTGGTATAGACCTCTAGCTGGGATATCATGATTATATTGGAAAGTGCAATTTCTCATAAAAAATGATCCAAAAAACACAAACTGGGTTTATCACTCAAGGAAAAATAAGTTCGAAGTTTTCAAATATTGGTGAGTAGAACTGGTTACATGGAAGTCATTGGGGGAGTTTCTCATATGTAGCATCCCTCATTCTGGGCCTCCTCGGAGGCGCAGCTGGTTGAGCTCAGCACTGTGAAGCTATCTGCAGCCTTTGCAGCATGGGTTCGATTCCTGGCTGGCTAGGGAGATACCCACATGGTGTGGCAGACCTCTCCTGTCTCGCTCGCTGCTCCCCTCAGTAGTGTTTTTGGTCCATCTGCCTGTTCTGCTCCCCGCTCTGTTGCTGGTGAATTCTCTCACCCTCCCCTGCCTCTGGCCTATCCCCAGTTCTTGTGTAAATAAATAAATCTTTTAAAAAAATAATACCCCTCATTCAACCACTGTAGAGATTAATTTAGGGGCTCAATGGTGAGGCCAGGGAATCTGAACTTTTAATGAAACCCAACCCAGACAATTCTGCCAAAATCAGGTTATGAACTTTTGATCTGGTTAACCTGATTGACCAGGATTGGGAAAAAACAGATTTCTGTACCCCAAATTTAGAGGAAAAAGACACCTATTCCTTCTTAGAATATATGGTAAATTGTCTTATACGGGGAGCTAGTTTACAATAAGACCCTGAACCAACAATGCCAGTGACTGGTTAATGCAATAGCAGAAAGGGTTGTAAGAGGCTCCCTGCATGAGTCAGGTTTTGCTTTGGTGACAAAAGGAAGAATAAATCATGAACTGTGTCTTCAATATGTTTAGTAGTCTCACTGTAGGAATATGCCCAGCACATATGATAACTGATGATTTGTAAATCATATGATGTATAATATCAAAAGGTATAGGCAGTTGTAGTGGGAGTTTGGAAGAATAAAAATGTTTGAGTTTAAATAGTAGAAGGTTTTATATAATCAGAGAGCATTTGAGATCAGTGATATTTTTAGCACATTATGGGTCCCCCAGTTTGAAGGGGGCAACCTCATGAAAGAATCTGAAGGTGAGGAAATTTGAATTTGAATATCTAGGATATTTAACCTGGAAATGTGGCTGATGTTTGAGTAGTCATGTGTAGAATGATTGATTCTCATTAATTGTTGACTTAGAGACTGAAAACTTCTGGGTCCACAGGTAAAAAACTAGGTGAAAGATTCAGGGAGATACAGGTTGACTTGAAAAAGGAAAGGGATTTCAAATCACTGAGGTTGGACATTAATTTGGCGGGTATATTTAGGGGATGCAAAGGTAAGATAGAGCTTAAGTTAAATTCTGACTTTGTGATGCCGTGATTCTCAAAGGGAAGCAATGAGAAAAACAGAGAAGGAAAGCAATGAAAGAAGGATAATGAAGGGTAAATAAAAATAGTGAGATAGAGACAGAGATGGAGGTATGTGAGGTAAGTGAGGGAGAATGTGAGAAGGGTAGGGAAGGGCATTTGAGAAGCAGCGCATTCATAGAGAAGAAAGGGAGCAATGTTACTGTGTTTGGGCTTTACTATGGTGGCCTTTGGAGTTTAGGTGGAACAATGAAATTTTCAATGGAGTGGAAAATTATGTGTCCAGAAGTGGCTTCATAGACCAGGCATATGGGACATGTACTCTTTTGACAGAATTTCCTAGGGTGTCAGATTGTATATTTTTGTTCAATCTTAATTTATAACTTTTATAAATTAAAGTTATACTTTATTTATAATATTTACTTAATTTATAATCATGAGGAGCATGATTGCTGAATTTAAATTGGTCACTATGTAAAAAACTCAGGAAATACCTAATGAGAGGGAAAATAAGGGAAAAAAGTTATAATAGACTACCCTTTTGCCTGTCAACAAACACCACTCTTAAGCAAAACCTGAGGGCATGTAAATGTAAAATGCTTTTTCAAGTATCTAGACATTTTTTAAAACTTAAAATTTTTTTTCTCTTTTAGCAGAAATGGTAGAAAGGGCAAAGAATTGTGAAAAAGCAATGTGTAAGTGCAGGGAGTTAACATCTCAGGATTGACTTTGGAAACTTTCTTCTTTAATTATAGATTAAAGCAGTGTCCTTTCGGCAGTGTCCTTTTGGATCAATATGAAATACAGAGCATAAATCAATACTATTTCACAGTATGGTGTAGAAATTCTTAAGAAGAGTGAAAATTACAAATTGTATTAAGGAAGAAATGATTTTTAATTGATAGTGACTCTGCTTTGACAAAAAATAATTTGTTTTACATAGATACACCTATCCTTAGATTTTTTTGTTTGTTCATTAACATTCTCATATTCTCTTTGCTAAAATGGCCCAGAGTGTGACGTGTGTCCATTCTGGTTCCACCACTAATTAGTGAAAAATTAATTTCCTAAGTCTTGGTTTCCTTATCTTTTCGAGTTGAACTAGAGAACCTTAAAGGGTCCCATTTTCTCAAATGTGTTATGATACTCTTATAAGAAGAATTATTGAAATTTGCTGAGTCTTAACATTTTGAGAAAATATTGGCATATGTGAAAGTATTGAGATGAGAGGAGGAAAATTTGATAAAAAATGACTAAGCATAGATCACAGAAATGCAGAGGATCATAAGAGACTACTCTAGATATCTTTATGCCAGCAAATTGGAAAATCTAGCAGGAATGTACACATTCTTGGAATCATACAGCTTCCCAAGAATAAATCAGAAAGAAATAGAAATTTGAACAGAATAATTACGAGCATGGAAATTGAACAGTAAACAAAAAGTCTTCCAAAACAAAAAAGCCCAGGACCAGATGGTTTCAGTAAGTTCTACCAAACCTTCAGAGGAGCTAATACCTTTCTTTTTTTCTCAAATACCTCCAAAAAATTGAGGATGAGGGGATACTTCAAAATACATCTTATGGGGCAGTTATCCTGATATCAAAAACAGATAAGGATATCTCTCTCTCTCTCTCTCTCTCTCTCTCTCTCTCTCACACACACACACACACACACACATACACACACACGCACACATCAACATTCCTGATGAACATAGATGCAAAATTTTTCAACAAAATACTAGCAAACCAAACTCAACAATACATTAAAAGGACCATAACACCCTGACCAAGTGGGATTTATTCCAGGAGTGCTAGAACGGTTAAACAGCAGCAAGTTGTTTAATATAATTCACCATATTAACTAAAGGAAACAAAAATATAATATTCTATTAGTAGAGTCAGATAGCATTTGAAAAGATCCAAGATCTATTTATGATAAAAACTCTCAGTAAAATGTGGATAGAAGGCGCATACCTGGACTTAAAAAAGTTCATATATGACAAATCAGAGCTAACATCATAATCAATGGGGAGGAACATAAAGTTTTTCCTGTAAGATCTGGTGTAAGACAGCCATATGCAAAAGAATAAAACTAGACCATATCTCACATCATACAAAAACCTAACTCAGAATAGATGAAAGACTTGGAAGAAGGATTTGATACCATAAAATATACAGAAGAAAGCAGATAAAACACTCCACAGCATTGATTTTAATGATGTTGTCATAGACTCGACACTAATAACAGAGGAAACAAAAGCAAAAATGAACAAATGAGACTACATCAAACTCAAAAGCTTATGCACAGTGAACAAAATTCCTAATTAAAACAAAAGATACCCTGCTGAATAGGAGAAAATGTTGGCATATCCTGCATGTGATAAGGAGCTGATATCAAATATCTACCAAGAAACTCAAGCACCTCAACAAAAAGAAAAAAATAACCCAATAAAAATATAGGCAGAAAAGCTAAATAGACACTTATCTGAAGAAGACATAGCGATGGCCAACAGGTTCATGAAAATATAATGTTCACTTATCATCAGGGAAATGCAAATCAAAGCACAGTAAGATATTACTTCATACCTGTGGGAATGGGCCATATCAAAAAGCCAGAAGAAATAAATGTTGGCAAGGTTGTAGGCAAAAAGGAACCCTTGTACACTGAAACAATTTAGATTGGTTTTGCCACTATGTAAAACAATAAACAATATGGAGGTCTTTCAAAATATTACAAATAGATCTACCACATAATCTAGCAATTTTGCTCCTAGTTATCAACCTAAAGAATGCAAACCACTAATTCAAAGGGATATATATAATCATTCCTATGTTCATTGCTTCACTATTTATAATTACTAAGTAATGGAAAAACTTAAGTGTCCAATGATGCTGCAGACAGGACAGCCAGTGTTCTCTGCCATTAATGAAGACCCGGAATCTAAATGAATTTGCACTGGGGGGAGGCTGGGGAGAATGCCATCAAGAGCAGCTCTGCCTTTCACGCTCCCAGCCCAAGCTTTTATTGAAGATATGAACAAAGGAACAAGAAAATAACAAGAAATTGTGCTTTTGCTTATACAGATTAATAAGTTACTGCTGAAAACAAGTTTTCTTAGTTAGTAGGGAACATGCGCAGAAGCCAGCATGTCCTCAGAGAACAGGAGTCAATTCTGGGAAGAATTTCTGTTTGCAGAACCTCTAATGTCCTGGCTTTCTATATGCAGAGTAAACAGGTATTCTCCAAAAACTCCAGCTCCTTTTAGGGCAGCAGGCTTCCAACACAATGACAGATGCGTAGATAAAGAAGATGTCTTCTACATACACAGTGGAATACTCCTCCAATTAAATACTGTCATTTGTGATAGCATGTAATATAGAGAATATAAAGAAAGCAAAGAAACAGATAAAAGCAAAATAAAGCAAATTGTTGGTATCTGAATGTAGACCTGAGGCTACAAGAAGGGGTGATGGTGGTGGAAGCGGTAGCATAGAGGGGACAGGGCCAATGGGCTGTAGTGAAGTTTACTTTGTGCTTTGATGATTGGTAAGGTGTGATAAGCTACATTTGAAAAGGGGTGAATCTATACCCCCAAAACATATAAAGTGTTGTCAATCAATGTTATCTTAATAAACATAGTAAAGAAAAGACTAAGTGTACCTCTGCCTAGAGCAGTGACGAAAAGACGGCATTGAAGGAAACTTCAACTCACCTGATTGAGTTGTTGAACCTTTTCATACTTGCAAAAGTAAGTTAGTGCATTTTTTGTTTGTTTGAGTATCTTGATTAGAAGTTTCCAATTTAAGAGGCAATTGAAAGCATTGTAGGCTTCTGAGGAGGAAGAGCAGAAGGGACCTTGGTGATAGATCATGGGGGCTACGGTGGTGGGAGAACTCTGGGGACTACACCTGAGAGAAAAAACCAGATACTGTCTAAAAATTAACAGTTATGTAAGAAAAAAATAAAAAAATGAGTAATTTGGTGACTTTTTAAGCTAATGTCTGTAAATGCCTGGCATATTGCAAGTGTTTGTGAAGTAAAAAAAAAAAAAAAATGAATGTTCGGAAGGAGAGAAGGAAGGATGTTTGGGAAGCCGCTGCCTGTCTCACCCTTGTGCTGGTTGAGGAAGCAAGTGAGACTTGTTTTCTGAAGGTACCAAAGGCACTTGCTTGTATTTCTAAGGCTACCTTCGTTTCCTCTCCTTTTACATTTTCCTTAGGACACCATGCATTTTTTTCTAAGTATGGTTTCAACTAATTGGAGGTGAGTCATCTAGTTATATTTTCTTTCCCAAATTTCTTTTTTAAAAACACAAGAACTATAGAGTGCAGAGAGTACTGAAGCAGAGTCAAGAGGCTGGATTAAGATTTTATTTTCAAGTAAAGAAACTTAGTTTAAATAAACTAAGTTTCAGTAAAAATATGTCTAACTTTCAGAAAGGACATTTAATTTGCTTTGCCTTCAAATGACTTGGTATGATATGGGGCAAATAATGTGATTTTTTTCTGGGTTTTGATTAACTCATTTGTAAAATAGAAGTGATAACATCTAGTCTTCTACTTTATGAAACTGTTCTCAATGTCTGGAATAGTGCTTGGCTATTTTTACACACCTGGTAAATTTTCCTGAAAAAATAATTGGTCTTTTAGATAAAATTAGATAATCTATGTACCAATTAAAACAAAAACTATTATTAATATAACAGGTTACCTATAGCTTGGAAATTCTTGATCCTACTATAGTGAACAATCTAGGTTTCCATGATTTCATTCTACTCCCTGCCAGAATCCTAATATCATGATGCTATGCGATGTCAGCTACTATGAAAAGTTGCCAGCTACCTTAAGAAAGGTGGTAGCAAGTACTTTGCAGGGAGTAAGAGGAGACAATTATCTTTGGGAGAAAGGAAAGGAGAAAGTTGGAAGTGAAATGTGAGTGAAATAGAGTGTCTAGAATTTGAGTCTTTGCTCACTCACAGTCATTTGCTGTGGGACTTCAGGCAGTTCCTTAAACTTGCAATGCTCAGTGAAATAAGTCAGAAGGAAAATATTGGATGGTTTCCCTTAGAGTAGGAATATAGGGAAACCAAACAAAGGTAAGAGGAAAAAACAAGACTAAATTAGCAGGCAAATTATAGATCTGAGACATACAGCAAGGGAGAGGGAGGGAGGGGGTTAAAAATGGAGAGGGAAGAGCACAAGGGAATATGGTGATGGTTTATGGTTGAGGTGGTGATGGGAGATTTATAGGGACTACACCTGAGGGGAGAAATCAAATATTATACAAAAATGAACAACAATGTAAGAAAACAAGAAATAAAATAAATTAAAGAGTAAAGACATTCCCACACCTGGGATTTGAAAGCGATGAACAAGGAAGAGATGATCACAGGCTCACAAAAATGGAGATATTCTATATTTGGAGCATGTACCTGTCTCAGAAGACGCTCAAGTAGCAGAGGAAGCATTACTACTATGTAATCAATGACCTGCTTCTTTATCTTGGGCCTAAATAGATTTAACATAACTTTGCTCCCATCAGACAGAGAATTGATGTGGAAAGAACAAAGAGAATGATACTGGCTATGAAATGTTGAAATGTTTTGGCACAATGGAATGATCTAATAGGAGAGATGATTAACAAAGCAAGATATGCCAACAGTTATAATTATTTTTGTTCTATTTTAGGGCAGAAATAAGACCTGAAGAATAGCTAGATGATAAAATTTTAAAGTTCTCCCTCCCAGGAATGGATAAATCTCTTTATTTCATATATGGTTAATACATTCACTCAGTCAGCTACTATTGTTCGACCAGGTACTGTGTATCTTGGCATATGGGAAATACCAGTGAAAAAACTGTTCACTAGAAGGAAGTAAGGAGACTGATAATAAACAGCATGTAATAAAAATGTAAATTATATGTTAGTAGGTGGTAAGTGCTATTTAAAAGAGAAACACTAGAGGAGGGTGAGGAGGATTGGAAATTGAGGCAACAGTTTGCTGTTTTAAATAGGATGGTCAAGATGGATCTCATCGATGCATTGACATTATAGAAAAAACTTGGTTATTGAGCTAGCTGTTTGATTATTTGAAAGAAAGACAGGAGGCAATCATCAGTGTAAAGGCCTTGGACTTGGAGCATGCCTGATATGTTTGTGATAGAGCAAGGTGACTGAGTAGAGAGAGAATTAATGAGATGGCCAGGATGGTGCAGACTGCCATGGGCATAAGGTCCTTCAGTGCTGTAGTTGTTTGAGTGGAGGGAGTGATCTGCAATCACCATCTGATCAAATCAGTTCCAGGCAGACTCCCCTTAGCTGTCTCAGAAACCCTAGTCTGCAACTAGCTCTTTGGCTGTAGTCCAGCTCTAATTCTGGCAATTTGATGATTTGGTAGGTGGCTTCTTTCTTCTGAGGCTCAGGCACACACTGAGATTGTGGCAGGTCAAGTTGTAACCTCCAGCCACAAGCAGTCACTGCAAGTAGTTGTGGAGTATGTCATATTCAGGCACCAGGGTTCTACTGAAATCAAACGGGGGTGTAGTTGGTTCTTTTTGGACTGGTGGGTCTAGCTTCATGCCAGGTCATGGTGGCGAAAGGTGGCACTCTTCCTAGTCACTGAGGCCAGCTCATGTGCCTTCTCCTTAGCAGAGTGTATCCTCCTGGGAGACTTGGCTTCTTCAGCAGTAGGAAGTTGGAAAGACAAAAGGATATCTCTTCTGACTCCCCAAAGCAGCCCAAAGCAACCAAGTTTTCTTTTGTTCAGCATGCTGTGCTCTTAGGGAAGTCTTGTACCTTCTTATTGCACAAGATGGAGGCCAAGTGGGAGATCACAAAGGGCAAGAGAGGAGGGTGCCACCCTTGGCCACCAAAGCTAATCATGGAGCCCCTTGTCCAGCAGGCTGCAAACTCTCTGGAGAACCTATAGTCAGGGTCAAACTCTTGGACATCTTCTCCAAACTGAACCTTATGCTCCACTCATTTTAATTGTGGAATGAAGCTTTAACCAACACATCAACTGAAAACATCCAAGGTCAACACTCTAACCAATACCCATGAACCACAATTCTAGCTCAAGACAGCCACAAGACTAGGAAGGGAAACACCCTGGCTTATTCCATAGAAATAATCATTATGTAACAGAAAAAGGAAATGGAATCTACCCCAATTTTTGGATCAGTACAAACCCCTGAGAAAAAGTGCTACTTCAGTAGATCTAACCAAAATTCTGGAAAAAGAATTCAGAGCAAATGTCATAATGATGTTTGCTGATTAAAAGAACAATGAAGGTTGGCACACATCTAGACATAAGAAAGAGCTCAAATAAATAATCTAACATCACCCCTTAAGAATCTTGAAAAACAAGAACAAATGAAACCAGAAGGCCTCAGAAGTAAGGGAATAATAAAAGGAAGAAATAAATGAAATTGAAATAAAAAAGACGGTACAAAAGATCAACAATACATTGAGTTGTCATAGTTACTATTTGCATTTTTCTGATGTGTGTACTGAGTCTCAGAAATCTTAAAAGACTTGCTTGAATTACTTGGCCAGAGGTGCTACAACTGGACTGATTCTTGAGACAATGTTCTGTCTCCTTCATTGGCTATTGTCCAAAGCTGGCACCATTTGCAAGCCACAGTGCTTCAAAAGGAAGTATTTAAAACAAAAAAATAAGCAAAAAAAAACCTTGTCTTTTCTAATAGATGAATTATAGGATTCCACAGTCCCATGGTTACAATTATCCAGTGTTCCTTTCAGTCTTTCACAGTGATGAGGAAAGATTTCCCTCTCTGGTAATTTGTGGATGTGCAGTTTCTGGCATAGACACACACACATACTCTCTCTTGGCCTGGCCTTGGCTGATGTGATTGGCTTCATTTTGCCAACAGTATTCTATTTCAATCATCTAAGACATTCACTGTCCTTCCTGGTCAACCCATAGGAAACCTTGAAAATTTTCCAGCCTCACTGAGGACTACTGCATTTTCCTCCTAACACTCATGCTTTAATAAAATGTCAGAATAGGCACTTGCTTTTTGAGGCAATTTCTCAATTTATTGGTAACTTTGGTGGTAGAAAGTGGGGAGAAGTAAGGAGAGTTTATTACTCATGAGAGACTTCCCTTGTCTCTTTTTAAAAATAGTGATAAAAGCATGTAAACATAAAATATACCATTTTGACAGCTAAGTAGTATTAAGTATATTCACATTGATGTGCAACAGATTTCCAGAAAATTTTCATCTTACAAAGCTAAAATATACATGTTAAATAACTCCCATACCCCCCATTTTTCCTGGTCCCTGAAAACCTGTTCCTATGAGTATATCTAGCTTAGATACCTCATATAAGTGGAATCAGATATTATTTGTCTTTTTGTGACTGATTTCACATTATGTCTTCAAGTTTCATCACTATTACAGCATATAAAAAGATTTTCTTCATTTTTGAGATTGAGTAATAATCCATTATTAATGTCTTAGGAGTTCTTTATGTGTTGGAACTATTAACCCCTTAGCAGGCATATGATTTGATAATATTTCCTTTCATTGCATCAGTTGCCTTTTCTCTCTGAGTATGTCTTTTGATTAGATATGCCTCACTTCTGAGTGTCAGCTTCAGTGCTTGGTTTTAGAAAAGCCTCTCAGATAAGAATTTACTGTTACTGCTGGTATAGCACCTGCTACCTTTAAGTATTTATAATTTAATTACAATCTTTAAAGTCAGGTTTTGTACTCTTCAATTTAATATTCTTACTGCCTAGATCAATAAATGTTTAAAATGAAAAGAAAATGAAATTTTACTTATCTCTGATCAATATGCTGGGCTTTCCTTTACCCAGAATTAGCTCCTTCTCTTGCTGGGGATATCAGGGCAGGCCAGCTCATTAGGTAAGCCTTGAATGGGAGAGTTATAGTAAGAAGGATTCTTTAGAACAAGAGGTCACCATCAGATCCACTGGTAAAACCTGCAGATTCTGGTGGCCTGACTTTGATATCCATGGGGAATAAAATGGTCATACTTCAGAGATCTTTCTTTTCTAAGGGTGACCATATGAACAAGAAAGTTGTAGTAAATTACTGATTGGTCCTTATTGGCTTTCATTCATTTTTGTGGTTTCTCTAAGAGGTTGAATAGAATCAGTCATAGAAAGGATCAAGATAGTCTAGGAAGTATGAACATTATTGATCAAGGAATAAAAAGCTTTGGATTAACTCCAGAGATATCACTTACATGGGATATGATATTAGAAAAGCATTTAGCTTCTCAGGCAATGCCTTTCCTTTCCTGTAATCAGTGCTGTTCTCTAGGTCTCTTTCAGTTTTCAGGATTGTTTATGATATTGAAATGCAAACTTATTTTTAAATCATACTTGGCGTTTTAAACATTTTGTAGAGTAAATAACTAAAGTTACTTGGGCAATTATTATCTCTTAGTAATCTTATAATTTCTGTGATACAGTATCATTTTATAATAGGGCACTAATATTATTTAACTTATTTAGTAAGTACTTGTCCTATAACATTACAAATTACCTACCTAGATGCTAATAAATTCATGTAAATTATAGCACCATTTTCATTTATTTTCTCTGGCAAATATTCAGTATGATTTTGTTGGCATTTGTTAACTTAGTTTGCAGATTTTAAAGTGATATATTGAATCATATTTTCCTTTTGCCCCTCAAATTTTGGATAGTACTGTTATGTTTGAAATATCTCAGCGGTCTAGAAATGCTTTATGACTTGTTCACAAGGACTATGAGATGGTATGATCTAGGAAGTGAGGAATCATTAACTGTAGCTGCTGTTCCCAGTGGGATCCTGCTGCTGTCAATTATATCAGGGAAGAGTGCAAAGTCACGGCTCGTCATTGCTAAAAATAGTACAGATAGTGGATCAGCTCCAAGACACTCCTTATGCTGCAGCTACTCAGACTTGTTCATTTCATCTGAACCCAGGGAATCTAGAAGCCAGGCATAGAATCACAACTCACCCACCCTGCAGTGCTCTACCCCACCCCTCATGCCATATACCTACCAACTCTCCCCACCCCACATATAATACTAACATAATGCCACACAAAACATGCAGGTATACACTCATATTTCACATACAGAGGAATGAGAGATATGATACCTTCCTTGAACATCTCTGTGTGAAATAGGAGTCCCAGTCCCATGAATAAGGGCATCCAATTAAGGTTGCCAAGGTGCTATCAGGAACCTGCGGGTCCTCTTCCCTTACACCACCCACTCCATTTTTCTATATGTGTTTTATTCTCAAGGTCTTTGTCACTGCAGTGCTCAGAATCTATCACTGAACTCCCTTGTAGAAATACAGGGTCTTTTTTTGCTGTAAAATACTCCACCATAGCCAGATATGAATTATGTGTTCATGGGGTGGCCAGAGGCCAACTAGGTCCTCTTCTGTGATCCTCTGAATGCTGCATGTGGCTACAGCAGTGCTACCTGACAGTTTAGTTTTCCTCGAGTGACTGATGCTCCTCTAGAACTTTGATCAGCCAAATACTTCTCTAGTACTTGAGGGCAGTGTTCTTAGGACCTTTGAATAAGTGGATCCCATCATAGACATTTTAACTCTGTCATTTTGATCCAGTACCCTAGTAGTCTGACTTTTTGGGTTTTGGACTAGGTGTGTGGGTGGCAGTAGAGAAATGACATGTCAGCTGGGGCTTGAAGGCATCAATTCATTCATCAGACACCAAGCAAAGAGAGGTGTGGGTAAGACTCAGCACATTGGAAAAATTCTTCACTTTTCAAATTCAGTATTTTTATACCCTTAGGTGGGTGAGCATTGGATTGAGAGTGATAAAAATGGTTTTGACTGATTCTTTACAGGTCCCAAACATAAGAAGTATTAGTTTCTTAGGGTTGCCATAACAAATTACCATAAATTGGGTGGCTTAAAACTTATCCATGCTCTCTGATATGGGTATGCCAGTTTGAAGCTTTCATTAAACATGGAAGATTTTGGCCCTATTTCTTCAGTTATTTTTTTCTATTCACCTTCTTTTTTCTGTCCTTTAGGAATTACAATTAAATGTATATTGGGCCACTTAAATTCTATACTTGCTGATACACTGTTCATAGTTTTCCATATTTATTTTTAGATTCTCTATTGCCATGTCTTGAGATTCACTAATCTTTTCTTTTGCCATGGTAAATCTGCTATTAATTCCCTGCAGTGGTGTATTTTCATTAGATATAATATTTTCATCTTTAGAAATTCATTTTTATGTCTTCTATGTCTTTACTAAACATGTCCAATCTTTTTTTTAAAATAATATATATTTATGCTTACAAGAGCTGGGGCACAGGCCAGAGATGCAGGGGGTGAGAGGATTCACCAGAGACAGAGCAGGGAACAGAACAGGCAGACTAACTGAAATATACTGCTGAGGGGAGCAGCAGGCGAGACAGGAGAGGTCTGCTTGCCATGTGGGTTTCTCCCTGGCTGTCTGGGGTTCAAACTTGTGCTGCAGAGGCTGTTGACTGCCTCACAGCGCGGTGCTTAACCCCCTGTGCCACCAGGGAGGCCCAGCATGTCCCATCTTCTAGTGTCTTGAACACATGGAAAACAGTTATAATAACTTTTATTGTTCTTGCTACTTATTTTGTCACTTGTATTACTTGTATTACTTCTTGTATTACTTGTATTACTTGTATTACTTCTTCATTACTTTTAATTGATTGATTTTTCTTTCTGGATTATATCATCCTGCTTACTTGCATTCCTGAAAACTTTTGGTTGGATGCCAGATATTGTGAATTTTAGATTTCTGTAAGCTGTATATTTTTATATTCCTATACATTTTCTTGAGCTTTTTGTGGACTATGTTCATTTGGAAAATATATGCTTTTTAGCTTCACTTTGTGGGACCAGAGCAGCATGTAATGTAGGGCAGGATATCTCAACTTTATCACTACTGACATTTTTGGTTGCATAATTCTTTGGTGTAGAGGACTGTCCTGTGTACTATGTGATGTTTAGCATAATCTCTGATCTCTACTCACTATACTTTGAAAGCGTTTCTCTAAGGTGACAATCAAAAGTATCTCTAGACATTGCCAAATGTTTCCTGAGAGGCAAAATTGCCATTGATTTTGAGAAGTACTGGTCTATTTTTTTTTTTTTATTAATGAGGCCAAATTTATAAGTCCTCAATCCGATTCTCTGTGAGTTATATTTTCCATTCCAGGTAGTGGGAATAAGAACTGTTTTTGACTCTGTGAACCCAAAGGATTGCTCTGTCTTATTAACAGAAAGCCAGCCAGTGTCTGCATGTTCCTTTTTGTATCACAGCCTGGAGACTCTCCTGGCAGTGAGTTATGGCAGTCACTGAACTCACCTCATTTTTTTTGTTTCTCAGGGATCACTGTCCTTTCATTGCCCAAGGTCAGATGTCTTGTAAAATCTTGTTTTATGTATTTTGCCTTTTAAAACATGTTTTTTTCCCCAAATGTGAAGGTAAATCTGGCCTCTGTTACTTCAACTTGGCGGGAAGTAGAAGTTGAGACTATTCCATTTTAACACACAGATATACATAGCACACATATATGTATACATATATAGCAAGTTACTTGTCAAAGTTTCTTCATACTCCAGTCTTGGCTCACTGCTCTTTTTACCTGAAAGCTGTACTTCCCAGTACAGAGTCACTGGCTTCATGTAGCCATTTAAATTTAAATAAAAAATTAAAATGAAAAACTTAGTTCTGTTATAACAGACACATTTCAGATGTTCAGTACCCACATATATCTAGAGGTTACCGAATTGTGCTGGGCAGATACCAAACATTTCTATCACCATAGAAATTTACTTTGGACAGTGCTGCTCAGTGTTTCCTTAAAAGAACTAATTCAAGTTTATGGCTATAATTATTAACCATTCTCTAAGTAACACCAAATCTATCTTTACTTTTCTTATTTTTTTTAAGATTTATTTATTTTTTTACACAAGAGCTGGGGTGCAGGCTAGAGGTGCAGGAGGGTGAGAGGATTCACCAGAGACAGAGCAGGGAACAGAACAGGCAGACGGACCGAAATACACTGCTGAGGGGAGCAGCTGTCGCGACAGGAGAGGTCTGCTGCGCCATGTGGGAATCTCCTTGGCCTGCTGGGAATGAACTGGTGCTGCAGAGGCTGCGGACAACTTCACAGCACTGTGTTCAACCTACTGCGCCACCGGGTAGGCCCCAGATGTATATTTTTACTATAGATTTCTTTCCATTCTGAGCCTATACTTCCAACATCTGTACATCACTGCATGGCACCTCAGACACATTTTGTCTCAAATTAAACTCAGTGAAGTCCTTCTCTGCCCAATTATGCTCCTGATTTCCTTTCTGTGAATGACATTGTCCACTCCCACCCAATTACACGAGTCAACAACTGGACATTAACTGCCACTCAATGTCTCACCCTGTCAGTACTATCATCTTAAAATCCCTAGTAGCCACATGCTCAATGTGGCACCCCATTTCTGCTTCACTTAGGGCCCTCTTTGCTTTATGCCTTGATTCCTCTGAGGATCTACTAACAGGACTCCTTTTTTATTACTTCCAATGAATGTGCCCAATACTACCTAACTCAGGATGTGGAAGAGTGAAATTCAACCAAACTACTTGAAGGAGACCCAGATCTATTGTTAAATATCACTATTGAAATATCAAAGAGTAAAAGAAGATATCTACGGATTTTTTGTTTTATTACCCTCAATTTTGAGTTGATTTTCTTCTAGATCTGGAGAATGTGTTGCTTTCAACTATTTATTAGTACCATTTTTGGCTATTGTCATCATCCTTGCCTTGGCTATCTAATGTGTGCAATCAAATTGTCAATATATAATTCAGTATGGCCAGACTCTTTAACTATATGAAAATAAACACCTAGTATTATTTGATATTCAGTTATCTGCCCTAGAGAGTGTTGTTGATTTTCAGCACTTAGCACAGTGCTTGAAATGTAAAGTTTTCACAGATTTTTTTTTAAGATTTATTTATTTATTTACACAAGCACTTGGGTACAGTCAGAAGCGCGGGAGGGTGAGAGAATTCACCAGAGCCAGAGCAGGGAACAGAACAGGCAGACTGACGAAGCACACTGCTGAGGGGAGCAGCGGGTGGCAGGAGAGGTCTGTGCGCCATGTGGGACCCTGGCCTGGCAGCTGGGGATCGAACTGGTGCTGCAGAGGCTGCAGGCAGCTTCGCAGCCTGGCGCTCAATTGCTGTGCCACCTGGGGAGGCCCAGATATTTCTTGAGTGAATGAAAATGTTCAGCATTTTTAATGTTGATGTATTTTATCCCCTCAATCTTACTTTAATAATTGAGAATTTAAAAAAGCTACTCCTAGAGAAAAGTGTGGAAGCATTGAAATAGTAACATTGTTTCAAGAGGAAGAATGGAGAGAAGGAGGGGATTCTTACATCTTCCTTTAGACAGATCTGCATTTTTTACTTATTACAAAAGCAATGTGTTTAATTTATTAAATTCAGTGAGATTCAAACAATAACTACTGAAAGCAAAAGTCCAAAAGTAATTGAGACTGACCCTCTAGTGTCCGTTGGCTTCTGTACTGCCTGATTAGTTGGGAATCCAGGGACTTTTAGGAGTTAAAACTATGAGGGATAATAATCCTAGAAAGGGAAGGAAGAAAGTCAAGGGATGAAAAGATGCAAGTGGTGGAGAAAGTGAAGTGTACTGATGCTTTCAACTACTTAACTGTTGTAATGAGAAAGCAACCATAGACAATATGTATATATATAGATGGCTCCAGGTGTGCCTTTTTTTTTTTGTGGGATCCTTGCCGGCGGTCGGGTTGGGGAACGAACTGGCACTGCAGAGGCTGTGGGCACCCTCGCAGCCCAGCGCTCAACCACTGCGCCACCAGGGGAGGCCTGACAATATGTATATAAATGGATGTTGCGTTCCAACAAAGCTTTGTTTATAAAACCAACCCCATATGGTTGAATTTGGTCCATAATTTTCTGACTACTGTTTTAGAAGAAGGGAAAGATTGTGGTTAAATTGGCAGCAATATGAGACACTGCCAATTATGTCTACAGAGAATTTCTCTGCATTTGGGTGCTTTTGTGATATGATGGCTCAAGGTACAATGATGTGAGCTGCTGAGAATACAGTTGTTTCCATTAGCTACAGGGGACCAAGCATACCAGTTCTTTGGGGGAGATGTATGGCTAATAAATTCAAGCAATTAAAGTTAACCATTTCATAAGTCAGAAGGAAAAGGAAAAATGTTGGATGGTATCACTTACAGGAGGAATATAGGGAAACTGAACAAAGTGTAAAAAAAAAAAAAGACAAAACTTGTAGGCAACTATAGATCTGAGACATATATCAGGGCAGGAGGGAGAGGGATCAAAACGGAAGAGAAGAGCACAAGGATTCTGGTGAAGGTTCACAGGTGAGGTGGTGGTGGGAGATTGACGGGGACTACACCTAAGGAGAGAAACCAAATACTGTACAAAAATGAATAACCATGTAAGAAAATTAAAAAGTTTAATAAAAAGTTAAATATTTCAAATATTTCAATGAATATACTTTATTTGGTCATGTTATCAAAGGTGAATTTTCTTGTTACCAACATAACCTTTTTTTTTAATTTTTAAAATTTTTTACTTTTTCTTTTTTTCTTTTTAACATCATTTTTCATTTTTAAACACTATTTGCTCCACCCCCTTCAGGTGTAGTCCCTGTAGTTTCCTTCCCCAATGCGCCCGTGCACCATCACCTCAGTCCCCTGTGCTTCTCCCTCCCTCTGATCCCTCTCCCTCCTCCTCCCCTGCAGGATGTCTCTGATTTATAATTGTCTGTTTTTGCCTTGTTGTGTTTTGTACTGTTATTATTTTTTTATATTCATGTCTTATTTGGTTCCCCTATATTCCTGCTATAAGTGAAACCCTCCGATATTTTTCTTTTTCCTTCTGGCTTATTTCACTGAGCATAATTCCTTCTAGTTCCATCCATGTTACTGTGAATGGCATGAGTTTATCTTTTTTGATTGCTGAATAATATTCCATTGTGTATATATGCCACATCTTCTTGATCCAGTCATCTATTTTTGGGCATTTGTGTTATTTCCAGGTTTTACCTATTGTAAACAGTGCTGCAATAAACATAGGGGTACAGGTGTTCTTTTGAGTCAATGTTTTTGTGTCCTTTGGGTAAATCCCTAGTAGTGGAATTGCCAGGTCATACCAACATAACCTTCTTACATATAGAAGTGATGAGGAACTTGGGTAAAGAAAGACCAGGTCAGTGTCTAGCTGTTTTGATGTCTACTCATTTGTTAATTTCCTGTGGGTCTTAAAGAGGTGTATAACGACCCTCTGTTATATCTTGTGTCTGTGGTTTTGCTGCCCTCCTTGCACACCTCACCATTTGAACTCATTCTGGGTTTGCTTTTTTATTTTGGCAGTTTATTCCTGCACTGTCTTCATTTAGGGCAGAATCTCTCCCCTGGTCCCTTTGCTCTTTTTTTAGCTATCATAACTTTTTTATTGTCAGCCTGTAAATGGCTGTCATCCAAACTCTTGATGCTATTTCTGTTGTTTGGTTGTTTTCTCATGCTACTCACCTTCGGGAGTCTTACTTTTCCACTTTTGAGGACTATGCAGGCATAAACAGGATTCTCCTGGGGCCCTCTTCTTAACAAACGTCATATAAAGTGACTGGTCAGCTGTTACTTTTCAGTGAGCCATTAGGAAAAGAATAGTCGGTAGCTGTTGAAGAAATAAAATTAAAAAAAATTTTTTCCAAGCCTAGAAATCCCTTCACAAATTGAAGAAGCGTTAACCATACTGTGCTGCACATCATAGGCAATCTGTCAAGCAAGGACAAAGAGAAAGAAACCCACTCCCTTTTATAACCAAGTAGATACAACCTATGGCATATGTATCTTCAAGATAAACGATAACTAGTTATCAAGCAAGAGGAGTTGATAACACCATTTATCACACATAATTCGTCTGAAGTTTATCTGGTTTTGGGGTGACCATCTCTGTCAGTCATGTTGCTTTATCTAGAGGAAAAACAAAATTCTCATCACTTTATGACAGGAGGTAGTTTTGCAAGTTGGAACAAAGTGGCAACTGAAATTAGTCTCTTAACCCCCATTCGAAACTAAGAGTTAGAGAGTGACTATCTCTAGGTCTTGGAGAAAGACATTCTGGGTCATAAAATAGACAAAAGGCCATCTAACAAAAGGCCCATCTGTTCTTCACAAGGATTTATATACGATTTCTTCCCCAGCAATGAAGAGGGAGAGTTGCCTTATTTATTTTTTAAGATTTATTTTTTTATTTATACAAGAACCGGGGTGTAGTCAGAAGCACGGGAGGGTGAGAGCATTCACCAGAGCCAGAGCAGGGAACAGAACAGGCAGACTGACGAGGTACACTGCTGAGGGGAGCAGCGGACATGGCAGGAGAGGTCTCTGTGGCATGTGGGACCCTCGCTGGCGGCCGGGATAGAGCTGGCGCTGCAGAGGCTGTGGACAGCTTCACAGCCCAGCGTGAAACTGCTGCACCACCAGGGGAGGCCCGAGTTGTCTTATTTTTAATATGTGTTTGTCCTTACCCAGACACTTTCTAGTAAGAGGGCTCTGTGAAGGTTGGGCAGGGTACAGAGCTATAACAGAATGGTAATAGAATTCACTTAGAAGGTGAATTAAGCAAGTATCTCACTCCCGTAGAGATGCAAATAGACTCCCTGGCATAGAGAACTCTATAGGGCCAAGAAGGAAGCAGATACTCAAGGAATTAAAGGTGACACTGACAGAAGTGCAAAACTATTTTCCCTGAAGCCCAACCATCACTCCTTCCATTCTTGTTTCTTTGAGCTGCTGCTGATTTTTTAGCTGTTATCTTCCCTTTGATAATCAAGACATTTCACTATGCTCCTTCCTTCCTTCCTTCCTTCCCTCCTTCCTTCCTTCCTTCCTTCCTTCCTTCCTTCCTTCCTTCCTTCCTTCCTTCCTTCCTTCCTCCTCCTCCCTCCCTCCCTCCCTCCCTCCCTCCCTCCCCCTCTCCTTTCCATCCTCAGTTTACTACAGGTTTTAGCCAATCTTGCACTATTTTCCAAATTCTAATACTTCTTTTAATTTATAAAGATTGTCACCTTCTTTTATGGAGATCAGAGAAAAGAATCAGTGATACCTTATGTCATGGAATCTGGCTTCAGATAGTGCAAATTCTTGAAGGTGCTGGCTTCCCCTTTATTCAGCAATTGCAAAATACAGTGTTACATGGGTCCTTTTCCTCAAGGCTTTGACATACTCACTTAATCAACTATTTCTATCAGAGAAGCAGAGTTTTGCAGGTTGCTTTCTAAATTTCACAGGAAAAGTTAATTTAGAAGGGAAGTTCAGAATTTCTCATATAGAATTTGACTAAATAGGATGTCTTGATTGTTGATCTCATCCATCATTGTATAACCTGTGCGTATAAAGCTCATAATCTGTATCAAGACTTAATAAACCATATATTTTCTCAATCTGGTATATGGTAAATTGTATAATTTTGCAATTATTCACTCCTCTCCTTAGCTGCTTTTCCTAAAAATCAAAATGCTCTGCGGCTTTATTTGATTCTCCAATTTATGCATTTGTTCTTATAAGTATATATTTTCTTGACAAGAAAATTTATCACACCATCTCTCCTAATGAGCTGTTTCTCTTGAATCAGGTCCCTATTTCCTCTGCTATATGCTGGCTGTGCGTTCCACCAAATCTTAGTGAAATGTGTGGGGTAGAATTATTGCTTTATACCTAATAAAACACTTGTTTCAATAGATTTCTTATTCTGCACCTGACATAAAGGGTGGAAACCCTCTACATTTTAATTTTCCCCTGTGGTCCCTAGCCTAAGTTTGATACATAGGTAGTTGATAACTATAAATAATAGAATGAAGGCATAGTCTGTTATTCTTAATAATAATAGATTAGCATGACTAATATTTCAAAATGATTTTTTCCTTTGTTAAACCTTAATAGGATATTCAGGCAGATAAGGAAACAATAATTAATTTAGTAGGAACAACAGTGGCATTCGCCCAAAATCAATTGATAAGTCAGAGACAAGGACAAGCAGGACTAATGTAGGTATATTTATAGGAACAAGGAGCAAATAAAGATGGAAGTAAATTCAAAGAGTGATTTCTAGACCAACACTAGTTTAGAAAGCCTTTCATAATTGCATATTTGTCTATGAATCCATACACAAGTAATATATACAACATTAGCGAGTGCAGTTCTTATGTTCACATTTATGATTTTAAACAGAATAATGTCTGATCCTTTTGGTCTATCCTTTGAACTCTAGTTTCTCAGACTTCAGTAAATGGCAAAGAGAGAAGGTACCTTTTTTTTTTTTAATCCCTTGAGAAGGAGGATGGGAAGATAACCCTTGAACTTAAAAAAGTAATTTTTTTAAAAAGATTTATTTATTTATTTATACAAGCACTGGGTACAGTCAGACGCGCGGGAGGGTGAGAGAATTCACCAGAGCCAGAGCGGGGAGCAGAACAGGCAGAAGGACCGAAGTACACTGCTGAGGGGAGCAGCGGGCGGCAGGAGAGGTCTGCGCGCCATGTGGGACCCTCGCCCAGTGCTGGGGATCGAACCGGTGCTGCAGAGGCTGCAGGCAGCTTCGCAACCCAGTGCTCAACCACTGCACCACCGGGGAGGCCCCCCCCAAAAGTAATTTTTTAGAAAAAACAAAACCAAATAAAGTTTCTTCCTCTGAATATTCAAGCAGTTTGAGCCCTTATATAGTAAACTCTGGTTGGTTTAAACTTGTTATGAGCATGTAGTAGATCACTTGACTAGGGAGCAGCTGATAATGCATCTTCCTGTGGTGGACATGCTTCTCCAGGAATTTATACCTGCCTCTTTATTAAACAATTGCTGAAACAGTTATAGGTACTTGTAAGGAAAATGAGTGAATCAGGCTATTTTCCTTTCACACAGCAGGGAGTCCATACCTTGAAATAATGTTTTTCCACTATTGGACATCTAGCAAACTACAGATGGGTCTTGCGTTTGCAACAACGGTTAGGTGGCTATGGGCACTGAACAGTGTAAAGGGGGCTAGGCAGAGTAGAGTTGCTGTTCTGCTTCTCTCTGAGTGTTGGAGTCTCTTGCTTTGTCAGCCTGCTAGTGTGTATGGTCCCATCTCAGCATTAAAGGACTGCAGAGTCTACAAAGGCTCCAGATTCTCTTATCTTCTGTGAGAACTGACTATGAACTTACCTGCTAGGGATGGTGGCATGACAGTGCCCCTCATAAAATAATAATAGTTCACTTTTAAAGGCTTTTGTGGCTTTTTTTAAGGTGAAATTCAATTAGGGTCAGTGACTGGAAAAGTATTTGGGAGGCAAAGACATCTCTCAACTATAAATCCTATTTGTTTAGTAACTGCCAATTCTTCACATCCATTGAGCCAGCTTGGCCTTGGTAAAGAAACATTACCAATTATAAAAGTAGGATATTTAGGAATGGGCAATTAGATGGGGAAGAAATGAGTTTTCCTACCACTGTGCTTGGGGAAGAAATGAGTTTTCCTACCACTGTGCCCCCTACATTGTCCTGTGAATGGATATTCTGACAAGCAAGCAAGAAGCTTCATTATTAATTCCTCTGGTACATGCCTCTTAGGAAACTGACTTGACTTGCTGGGCCAGATTAAGTGGGTATTAGTTAGTGATTCTACCCTCTGACTTATACTGAAATAGTCACCATTATTTAAAAATAAAACCACAAAAATAACTTTTGATTTTATTAACAAAATGAAGTCCCTTTGCCAAAAATAGGGTATTTTCTCTACCCTTGGTCATTTTTGACTTTGGAAAAGTGCACCCCTTCCTTTTGCTGGCACTGTTGAAATCTGGTATGTGGCTCTGTTGGCAGCTGTCTTAATACACTGAGTTTTAGTAACAGCAGTTGATCCCTAATTAAGAATCTGGGTGCACCATGTGAATGTACTATATGATTCTTTACATAGATTTATTTCCTTTTGAAGGAAATCGCTAAGATTTACTTTTAAATATCCAGGTTTCTCGCATCTTTTTGCTATTATATCTTGAGGCAGCTTCCATGGTGATCTCAAGCTGGTTGCAATCCTTTTGATATTCAAGAACTATACATGCAGGAGAAAATAGGAACATGTGCCTTCTTTTAGGATGAGCAGCCCATTTAATTGCCCATTCCTAAAAAAAAAAAAAAATGGTAATTGATAGCAATCATCAATGTTTTTCAAGCTTGTCAGATAATTTTATATTTTTTAGCTTTTAAGTACATATTCAGGGTAGAACAAAATGAAAATTTTTAAGCTCTATTGAATATTGTGACTTAGCTCTACATTTGGGAAATTCAAAGAAGGGCTTCTTCAGGTGAATATAAGCTGGGAAACCTCAGACTAGTTTTAGTATGCCTTTGGAAAGGTGAGAGAAAAAAATTTTTATTTATACCTGGAACAAATAAAGCAGTTCCTAGTCTAAGTAAATTTTTGGTGTAGATCAGAAGTTACCTGGAATTTGAATAAGATTGACTTGAACTCCAATTTCAAGCCCTGAAGCAATCCGCTGGAGCAATCCACTGACTTCTTGAAAGTTTATAACTTCCTCAAAAGGTTTACCTTTCTTTAAAAACACTTTAAAAAGTATACATTATTCTTTTTTTCCTATTTTTTATTATAAATTTTATTTCTATATTCCCCATACAATTGCGACCCCCTTATTTTGACCCCAATCCCTCCCCTCCCCGCCTCCCACCCCCCATTGAGTGTCTTTGGTTCATAGTTGTTTGTTGATTTTGATTTTTTAAAAAGTATACATTATTCTTTAGAATACTTTTAAATTTACAGAAAAATTGAGCAGATAGTACAGAGAAATTCCCATCTATTGTACCAGCCTCCATTTCCTGTATTAACATTTCACATTAGTGTGCCATGTTTGTTATTAATGAACCAGGCTTGAGACATTAGCCAAATTTCATAGTTTATTCAGAATTGCTTATTTTTGCCTAATTTCCTTTTTCAGTGTAGGATCCTATCTAGGGTACTATGTGACAGCTGGACTCTGGTTAAGTTCATCTTGGTTGTGGTAGTTAATAACTGACACTTTTGATCAGCATATTGGAGGATGCTACTCTGTTGACATTTGTCTCATGTTTTTCTCATGATGTACTGGGGTGATGGGCTTTGTGGAGGAAGGCCACAGAAGTAAATTGTCATTTTCATCAAGGGTACAAAATGTCATGATTTATGATTGCTGACAGTCACCTTGATGATCTGGCAATAGTGTATCTCAGATTTCTCTTTTAGGGTGGGTCATCTACATATTTTTTTGGTCTTTTTCTGTATATGAGCTTTTTCTCTTTTCCCTATTTATTGACTTATTCATACATATATTTTATACTTTGGGTTATAATCCAATACTTAAAGGTTAATTTGGTTGTTAACATTATTCCAGCTTTGGCTATTGGAAGCCCTTTCAGTTACCCTCCGTGCTTCTTTGATAGGCCCCTCTCTCTCTTTTTCTCTCTCTGTGTCTGTGTTAGCACTTATATAATGATACTACAGGATGTTCCAGGCTCATCTCACATATTTCCTGTTTTGGCCCATTATCCACCATTTAACAATAAAGTTTGAGAACCACTGGTTTAGGAAAATCACTTGAAGAAAGAATATATGTTGGGGAGAAAAGCATAAAAGTCACTACAGATATCAGACCATCAGCAATGTAGGCTAAAATGAAGTGTTAGATGTTGCTCCAAGTATAATTAAATGCCACTGGCAGTTTTAGTCAGGCAGTGATATTGTTTGATATGTCTTTCTTATCTACTGAATGAGGATAGATTATAAGGGAAAACAAAAGAAAAAGCAGAGACAATTTAGGAGAAACCTAGAATAAACTGACAATGGTTTAGACTAAAATGGTAGGAATGGAGATGTTTAAATGTGGCTAAAAATGCAATATGTTTCAGAAGTAGACCTCACAATGTCAGCTGATGGACTGATGAATGGCATGTGGGGATAGGGTAGGGAGTTGAAGGGAATGAAGACAAATGAAGGATAAAGGTGGAGGACAAAAGAATCAAAGAGTGAAGAACTATGAGTGAGTGGTGGTACTATTAGGCGAGGTAGGGAAACCTGTAGAGGAGCTGATTTTGCATTTGAAAACTCAGTTTTATGTTGGCTATGTTAAATTTGAGAGGCCTGCTAAACATTTGAGATATTAAGTGGACAGCATGAGGTTTGCAAGTAGGTATGCAAGTTTGAAATTGGGGAAAGGTTAGAGTTGGATATGTAAATTTGGGAATGCTTAGCACCTAAATAGTATTCAGAGTTAGGTAACTGCAAGATAATGACTTTGGAGGAGAATATTAATACATCGGTGGATCAGGGATAACACTTAGAAATTAGGCAGAGGTAGATCCAAGAAAGCAAACTATGAAAGAGTAAACAGTGGGAAACAGCATGGAGTCTGGTGTCATAGAAGCCCAGGTAAGAACATGTTTCAAGAAGGAGGTAGTAATACACTGTAGACTGCTGCTGAGAGATTGAGGAAGACAAAAGCAGAGAATTGCTCATTGAATTTGTCAAGGAGGAAGTAATTGGATAATATGATAAGATCTGTTGAAATAGAATGGTGGGGATGAAAGTTTGTTTGAAGTGGAAAAGAAGGCTAAATAGTTGAGGATAGTAGCTTTAAGGCAATGTGGAAAATTACTTTATGATCTGAAATATTTGAACATTCTTGTATGCCAGCGGAAGTGATCCAATTGAGAGGAGTAAAATGATAATCTGGGTGCACTATGCAAAAAAAGAGAAGAGATTATTGTTATTTAGTAGAGAACTAATGGACATTGCTATGGGGCAGTTACATTTTGATAGGAACAGAGAAAAAAAAAGGCTAGACCAATGAGAAGCCCTAGAAACTAAAGAGAGTAAGTGATGTATGTCAAAGACAAACTTTAACTTAGATTAAACTTAAATTTATATCTTGGGCTTTCTACAATTCTGACTCATAAATCTATATCTAAGTCTAGATAGGTATCTTTTCTACATTTTTTTAAGTTGAAGGGTTTTTCAGGGATGAGTTCATAAAAAAGATGCAAAGAAGTTACAAATGAAGTTTAGTGAAATTGAAAACCATCCTGCCTACTGAATTTACCAAGGGAGATTGCAGGAATTCACGCCACTGTCTAAAACAGTGTAAATAAAAAAGATGTATCTGAAATGTTAAGTGATAGTTGTATTTGGCTTCTAAAGGAGAGAAAACTTAGATCAAATTGAAAGACAGAGCATAAAAGAAATTTAATTGGAAGTGATTATTTATAGGTTTGTATCACTTACATTCTTCAGTCTGAAAGTGCAGACTTACGTAAGCAAGCATTTGTATGAAAAATAAATAAGCACATACTGATGATTTTTCAGATGTGTTCTGACACTTTACTTTGAAGAATTGCTTGGTGACCTTCTAGGACAGGACTGAGAAAAGTCTGCATCGACATCTTGGCCTGAAGGGAGAAAAAGAGCAGGAAATTCACCAGGATTCTGGTAACAAATATACCATAGCACATCACCACAAGCCTTATTCTCCTCCTTCACTATACTTAATTTTTACCCTACATGAACACAAATATTTGTTCCTCGTGATAAGGGAGAAGATAGTTATTTTGTAGAGGGGGTACAGTGGGATAATTAAGAATTTGGATTTTGGGGTTAGAGAGCTTATGTTTGAATCACAACTTTGTTACCAAGTGTTTAATCTTTAAGTTATTTTTTTTCTCTGAACTTCAGTTATCTTTCTTTAAAAATTGAAGTAGCATTGCATTATATTACATTTCAGATGTTTACAGCTGAGAATCAACAACATATATCCTACATTAAGGTCACTGCTAAGAGTTCAAAACTGTCCTTCACCATACCATTGTCCCTTTTTTCCCAATTTACCCACCCTTTGCCTCCTCCCTTCTGGTGATGACTAATTTGTTTTATAGCCCAACAGTTTATTGTTTCATTTGGTTCATCTGTTTTCTCTATAGGACACATATGAGTAAAATCATATGGCTTTTATTTTTCTTAGACTTATTTCACAAAGTATAATTCCTGCTGTGTCCATCTATGTAGTTGTAAATTGAAGGACTTAATCTTTTCATAGCTAAATAGTATTCCACTGTGTATACACACCACTTCATCCATTTGTTAATTGATGGCTGCTTAGTTGTTTCCAGTTTTGGGCTATTATGAAGAGTGCTGCAGTAAACAAGGGGTATATATAGCTCTTTGAATTGGTGTTTTATACTTTTCATATATACTTTTATGCCCAGAGGTGAAATTAACTGGATTGTACGGAATTTCTATTTAATTTTTTTTAAAGATTTATTTATTTATACAAGAATAGGGTACAGGCCAGAGGCACGGGAGGGTGAGAGCGTTCACCAGAGACAGAGCGGGGAACAGAATAGGCAGACTGATGAAATACACTGCTGAGGGGAGCAGCTGGCAAGAAAGGAGAAGTCTGCCACGCCATGTGGGACCCTCACTGGCCGGCAGGGATCGAACCGGTGCTGCAGAGGCTGTGGACAGCTTCACAGCGCTGCGCTTAACTGCCTGCGCTACCAGGGGAGGCCCTATTTTTAATTTTTTTGAGGCATCTGCAATCTGTTTTCCATAATGACTGCATTGATTTACTTTTGTCAACCTTATATAAGAGATCCCTTCCTCCACATCCTCTCGAAAACTTATCATATCTTGTCTTTTGGATAATAGGGTTTTAGGCATTCAGATTTGAAAATCTCCCTAGATATTCTAATATCTAACCAAGATTGAGAAGCATTACATTAAGGAAGCTAAAAATTCCCCACTGTCTTTCTGAGTGGTTGTGGTTAAGTTTTGGGTCAGTAAACTACTTCATTCCCCCCACTACACTTTTGGGTTAAGATTAGTCAATTTATACAAATAAAAGTCCATGGTGTGCCTTTGTATAAAAAGATAATCCATGTTAATAAAATTCTTTTAAAAATATAACTGAGAAATATCAAGAGAAGTTTGTAAGCTAGTGTATGGGCAGGAAGGCACAGGGCAGGATCTCTGATAGGAGCAGATAGGTGAAGGAGGAGTTTACCAGGTGCATGGCAGGCAGGGGTGCCGGGAGGCTGGCAGGCTGATGAATCTTCACGCCATTTGGGCTCTCCAGCGTTCTCTCATGGCCCCTACTTCTCTCTTCTCTCTCTTTAGCTCTGCTGGTGTCCCCATGATGCCGCCCTTACAAGTCTAGTCTTAGTCCAGGTATATCCCGCCTACTTATGCCCACACCCTATTCCAGGTGCCCGTCATCAGGCGTGCATTTAATCTAATGGTGGGAGGGTGGAAAAGCCTGAGTGAGGGAACAGAGATTATGAGATTAATACCACCACAAAATATAGAATAGAGTGTAAGAAGCTCTCATGCCCAGAGACGTCTCCCTGGAGCACACTTTCTTTGCATTTTTTTTTTTTTCTTAATCAGTATACCCTGACTCCTTGCTGCCCTCGCTGGCATCTGTGGAGTCCTCTTTTCAGTCTTCACCGGAGTTTTAAGAGTTTTTCCTATCCTGGGAGGTCCATCCTGCTGACTGCTGGTGGATGGAGCCTATCTGCCTGTTTTGTGAGGGCTTAAGGGCTGCAGATATGATTTCTTGTCCCATGACAAGAAAAGAGGGAAGTGGGGAGGATAAATCAGGAAAAAGTGCCAAAGTATGGTGAAGGATAGAATTGCACACTCAGTGGTAAACTTAGTCTAGTACATACACATTCAAATCTCAATGATGAACTCCTCAAACGTACATAATGCAATGTTACTGCCAAAAAAAAAAAAAAAAAAAATTTCCCTGAACTCCTGGTGCGAAGGTTCTTAGAGGTTCCTTGGATATATAGAAATACCTTTGTGGTTCTGTTGTTCCTTAAAATCTAATTCAGATTTCCTGAATTTTTAGTCATAGTTGTTTTTTATACTAAACTTTCAATAACTGAAAAAATCTGCACCAGATTTTTTTTTATTGATTTCTTTGTTGATTACTGTAGGGTAGGAAGGACCACTGAGCAGATTTTCTAGGATCCCATGCAGACTGGGTAAAGGAGGAGTCAGAGTCCTCACTGGTTTTGCAGGTTTTTATTGGGATTACCAGGTACACGGCAGGCAGGGGTGCTGGGGGGCTGGTAGGCTGGCAGGCCTCCTAGCCCCCAGCAAGTTTTCACTCTGTCTGGGCTCTCCAACCTTCTCTCACATTCTCTCTGCTCTTCTCATGGCTCTGCTTCTCTCTAGGCTTCTGCTGTTTCTTTCTCGGCTTCTCCTTGGCTTCTACTGGCATCCCCGTGACGCCGACCTTAAAAGCCCAGTCTTAGCCCAGGTGAATCCCATCTACCTATGCCCACACCCTACTCCAGGTGCCCGCCATCAGGCATGCATTCAGGACAACAAGGATCCATCATCTATCCTGATGGCGGGAGGGCAGAAAAGCCTGACATTTTTCCTTACCCTACAATTACAAAAGGCATTTTCTGTTTTAATGATTCCCATTTTGTTCACTCATTGTAAGAATTATCTCTTGGTTAACAAATTGCCCTTAATACTTAGTGACTTAAAACCACAAACATTTACAATCTTTTGGTTCTTCTGGGTCAGAAATTCAGGAGCAGTGGAATAGGAGCTTTTGGATCAGGATCTCTTATGATTTTGTAGCTAAAGTAAAGAAAGCGGTTGCAGGCATGACTTGAGCTTGTGGATCTGCTTCCAGCTGGGCTTGCTTGCATGGCTGTTGGCTGGTGGCCTTGGTTCTTTACCTTGTGGATCTCACTATTTCATGATATGACCATTTGTTTCCTTCAGAATGGAAGATTCAAGAAAGATATTGACCAAGATGGAAGCTGCTATGTCATTTATCACCCACTATTTAAGTCATTCACCCTCAGCATCACTTTATTCTATTTGTTAGGAGTGAGCCACTCAGTCCAGCCCATGAGGGAAGTGAAATTAGATGCTACCTTCTGAAAGGAGAGTCAGAGAATTGTGGACACATTTAAATGGCCACAGGTCATTTACTCCTTTTCATATAGCTATATATTTTAAGAAAAACTGCTTACATTCTCAACAGGCAGCTCTCCTAGTAGTTTTCAAAGTTTATCAAAATCTCAGTATCCTGGGAACTGAGTACGCAGAGACTTGGGCTCTGTCCTAGAAGTACTATGAAACGGTGGGGTTGGGGTTTGGTGAGCTGTGGTTGAACAAGCTCTCCAGGTGATTCTAATGTATGCTCAAATTTGAGGATCATGACCCTTGTCAGCTTTGAACACAGTTCTGGCCTATTACCATGAAAGAGTATATAAGTTGAGGACTTCTGGGAGAAGTTTCAGTGCTGTAGAGAAGCCAGTACTGAGTGTGTTTGGACAAGTGCTGTTGAAATAGCTGCAAACGTCTTGCTACCTGCCTGAGGTGGAAGGCGTTGGTTACAGCAGATGTGACAGAGCTGTGGAGATGTGTGTCTGGGACCTGGGTGTACCTTAACAGAAGTCTGACTGCATGATACTTTGTGACTAGGTGAGTTGATAAATTCTCTTAAAGTTTATGTCAGTTGGAAGCAGTGGTCCTCCCTGTCAATACCCTGATTGTCTATCTGAATACTTGTAACTTGTAACATACAGCTCACTGTTTTTGTTTTTTTTTTCCAAACTACCTGTACATTTGGATTATATGACTTAAGTTTTTTAAAAATGTCACTCTTGGACTTAATCTCCAAAGCATCTGCATTTAAGTAACCCAGAGTGAAGCCCTGGCATTAGAATTTTTTGGTAGGTAATTCTGAAGTGTAGCAGTGAGAACCATTGCTGATTATAACTACTGAGGACTTGTTTATCCAGGTCCTCATTCCAGGTGATATCATTCCTAAAGTATTCTAGGATGAGAACTATATAAACTAAAAGAAGCAGGGGAGCAGTATCCTTTCCTGTGGGATATAGGGTTTTATTTCTTCATATACAGTTGATACTAAAATATGACCAGTGTTCTAAATTTACAAACTGATTTCTTCTAATGAAGTGACTTTTCCTAAACTCTCAGCTATCTCTATTTCTCTCAGTCCTTGGGTTCTGTATAGTGATAGGAACACATCTTTAAGAAAACATTTGATGTCAGTTTCTTGAAGGAGTAATTTCTGTTGCTTTTACTTTGCTTACCATAAAAAGGCAACTCTAGCAAGACTTCTAACATCATTGAGAAATTATTCTCTGTATAATTTTTGAATTGTTCTGTTTTATGATGTGGGAGTTGAAAACCCATCATTAAGCTTGAGAAATGCGTATTAAATAGAAATAAACAAAGACTAAGCTAAAGCCTAAGAGCTTTTTCTAGACAAGTGCATGGGTGACTGCTTGTGCCAGTTGTATACTGTGCAAGGGGCCAGCTCTGGGTCAAGGGGGACTTAAAATCTTGCCAGTGTGCCATTTTTTTGTTGGGTAGGAAGAAACTCTGTGAACTAATGGAGCCCTTGTTGTGATTTTCATGTGGAAATGTAGTGATTGGTAACGTGAGATACATATGTATTTAGTAATAGCCTTAGGAAGGTAGAGACTGTTAGCTTTAGTTTTGTTTGCCAGTGCTTTGCATAGTGCTGGGTCACATCATTAAGTTCCTAATCAAATTAGTGAAAGAATGAATTACACATGGCATAGTATTGGGGCATATAGAAATTTCTGGAAGTTCTACTTTTTATTTAGTAAATTATTATCTTCTGTTAAAGACTTTCCTCATAAAAGCACATATAAATGAAAAACATTTTTGGTGCTTTGGAGAATGCCTTAAGCAAAACTTCAGTTTAGTATGGTAGCAGAATTTTCAAGTGTTGATGGGTTTGGGCCTGTGCATGGGTAGGTTGATTGGAGAATCTTCACCCTGCACCAACGTCATTGTCATTATCACTGACACCTGGGAACATGTTAGACCTATTTTCTTATGAAGGTACTCAGGCACACTATATCAAACTCTGGAGGTGGGGCCCAGCAATCTTTTCTTTTTTTTTTTTTTTTTAGCAAATTCTCTAGTGGGTTCCAGTGCAGGCTAATATTTGAGAATTTGTTATTTGAATCCTTTATTGTATTGCTTTTCATCCTCCCCAACCCCCCTACTCCTGGCCTTTTCTTTTTGGGACCCATGCTTTATATTTCCTGTTTTTTGATTATACTTGTTTTTCCATTTGCAGATAATTGGGAAACAAACATGTCTTTGACTAGTATAATGTATTGAGATTGCTTTTGAGTTTGGCAGGGTTTGATATATTGTGTGGAGTGAACTTCTCAGAGTAGCCATTATGTTTTTGAGACTTAAGGAGACCTAAACATTTTATTGCAATGAATAGTTCTTTCTACCTTACTTTGTATTGTTTAATTTGTCTATGTTTTAAAGTATGCAAAAGATAAAAGGTTTTTATTGTATTTTACTTCATTCTTCACACTTTTTTTTTTTTTTGCTGTGGCTACATCTGTTCTTTGATGTATAGCTACTGTAACTACTTCATAATACCCTGTGGGGTATCTTTCATTGTTGTGTATCCATTTATTTCTGGGGTGATGAGATACTTGCCTTGCCTTCATCTCCATCCTACCACAAATAGAATTGGAGAAAGCATCTTTATCCAGGACCCTTAGTGGACTTTTGTGAGAAGGGATTTGTGATATATGCTCAGTTGTGAAAGTTTTAGGGTTAAGATTATATGATTTAAGTGCTGCCAGTTGGTGCAGACATTCTGGAATGGAGTCTCTATACATAACAATTATACTTGGCATTATCTAACAATGTTTTTCTAGTTTATTAAGCATAAAATGATACTGTATTTTAATTTATATTTAACTTTATTAATAGGTATGACCATCCTTTCATATGCTGATTAATATTTTGGGGTTTCCTCTTCTATAAACTCTATATATCCTTTGCCCATTTTCCTACTGGTGAATTCTCTTAGTCACTAACAGCAATCCCTTCAACTTTATGTGAGAGTCTTGTTAATTTAGGACATTGGTAGTGTCTTTTTCAAATATTTCATCTGTTTAAATCTTTCTATGGTGTCATTCCATTGAAGTTCTTAATTTTGGTACAATTTCAGTTTCTTAAGATGTGGTTTGTGTTTTAAGAAATTATTTACCACTTCTATCTTGATGATATCCTTCTATGTTTTCTTTTATTGACTTTATAGTTGCTATTTCATATTTAGGGATTTACCCCATTTGGAACCTACCCTATGGAGTTAAGTAAGATAGGAATCTATTTTAACTTCCTCAATACTTCAACCAGTTTTTCCAGTTCTGTCTAAATAATCATGATTTCAACATTGATTTGTGGTATCACTTTTTTATTGCATATTGTTCCCATGTGTAAATGAGTCTGTCTCAGCTCTCATTAAATCATTAGTCTTTTTGTACTAGTGTCACACTAATTTTGTTTCTCCTTCCACTTTATTTGTAATTTTATCAGGATAACATCGATTTATTAGGATAACATTGATTTATGAATATTGTTTGTGTTCTAGAAGTATAGGAGCTCCCTTTTCTGGTGTTTTTTCCATATTGCCTCCTCCACCAAATGACCCATATGACCCATAGACAGCCATGATAGTCCATTAGGCTCCCTTGCCAATTTGTCCTTGGCTATGTCCTCCTCTGGTAGCCTCAGCTTTATTGTCATATTTCTAGGTTTGGTTGTTTGGCTTTATCTAACCCTTTGTTTGGTTTTGCTATATTTCACATATAAGTGACAACATCTGGTATTTGAATTTTCCTTTCTGACTTACTTTGCTTAGTACAGTCCCCTCTAGTTCTATCCATGTTGATGCAAGTGGCAAGCAATTATCCTTTTTGATAGCTTTGTAGTATTTCATTTTGTGTGTGTGTATATATAGCATACCTTCCTGTATTTGGGCATTTAGTTTGTTTCCAGATCTTGGCTATATTGTAAACAGTGCAGCAATGAACGTGGGGGTGTATGTTCCCCTTTAGTGTTTCTTGTACTCTTCAGAAACCTAGGAGTGAAATTGCTGGGTTGTGTGGCAGATATACTATAAATATTTTGAGAATTTCCCATATTATTTTCCATAAAGGCTAGACCAGTTTACATTCCCACCAACCATGTAAGAGGGTTCTTTTTTCCTGCACATACTCATCAGCAATTGTTGTTTCTGGTCTTTCTGACATGGGCCATTGTCATAGGTATGAAATGGTATCATCTTGTGCTTTTTGATTTGCATTTCCCTAATGACAAGTGATGATGAAGATCTGATAAGAGATGATGAAATCTAGCCATCTGTATGTCTTTGGAGAAGTGGCTATTCTGCTCTTTTGCTTATTATTGGGTTATTTTCTTTTTATTGAGTTGTATGAGTTCCTTGTATATCTTTGATGTCAGCCCTTCATCAGATAATATAGTGTGCCAATTATTTATACGCTCTTTTGTTTTCCTTGCTACTGGAGATGAATCCACAAATACATCTCTGAGGCCTGTGTTGTGGAGTGTTTTACGTATGTTTTCTTCTATTTATGTTATGGTTTGATGTCTTATATAAAATACTTCCATCTACCTTGAATTTATTTTTTTTTGCATGTGGCTGTCCAGTTTTCCCAACACCACTTAACTAAAGAGGTTTTCCTTGCTCCAGTGTATAATCTTTGCATTTTTTTGTAGATTATCCATTTAAGTGTGGGTTTATTTCTGGACTCTCAATTATATTCCATTGTTCTATGTGTCTGTTTTTATGCCAGTAACATACTATTTTGATTTCTGTAGTTTTATATGTAGTTTGAAGTCTAGAAGTGTGATATCTTCATTCTCCCTTTTTTTTGGTCATAATTAATTGGCTGTTCAGGGTTTTTTGCAGTTCCATATGAATTTCAGTAGGTTTGTTCTATTTCTTTAAAGAATGCCTTGGACAATTTGATCAGGAGTACATTGGATCTGCATATTGCTATGGGTAACTTAACAATTCTTCCAATCCATGAGCCATGACCAGGGAACATCTTTCCATTACTTTGTGTCTTCAGTTTTAACAATGTCTTGTAGTTTTCGTAGTACAGGTCTTTTACATCCTTTGTTAAATTTATTCCTAGGTATTTAAAATTTTTTGGCATAATTCTAAATGGGGTTTAATATTTTTCTTCTAGCTTATTGTTTGTATATACAAAGGCAACTGATTTTTGTGTGTTGATTTTTGTAACTTTTCACTTGGTGCTGATTCATTGCTTCAATTAGTTTTTCACTTGTCTTTAGGATTCTGTATGTAGATCATCTTGCTCTCTGTGAATGATAGCATTACTTTTTCTTTCCTTATTTGGACTTTTCTCCTGTATTTCTTGAGCCCAATTACTCAAGTTAGTACTTGCAATACTAAGTTAAATAATAGTGATGAAAGTGAAAATTGTCTTATGCCAGATTTTAGTGAAAAAGCTCACTATTTTTCACCATTGAGAATGATGTTTGTGGGGTTCTCATTTATGGCTTTTATTTTGAGGTATGCTCCATTTATCCTCAGTTTTTTGAGACTTTTCATTATAAATATGTAGAATCTTATCAAATGCTTTAAAGCAACCTCAATTCCTATGAACAACGTCAAAGTAGATGAAGGCGCTGTGGCATATCTGCTCAATGGAATATTACTGAGCTATCTGAACAGATGAAATCTTGCCATTTGTGACTTGTGTGAAACTTGAGGTGGTTATGCTAAGCAGAATAAATCAGGAGGTTAATGACAAATATTGGATGAATTAACTCATATGAGCAGTTTTAAAAAGCAAACTGGCAAAACAGAACAAAAATAACTCAGATTCTGAGAATCATGGTTACTAGAGGGGAAGGGAAAATAGAGTGGTTTGGTGGGTAATAGGACAACTGGATAGTGTGATATTTTCAAAGCTGTTTCTTTTGTAGTAAAACACTGTGAGATCTACTGGGTTATATTTATAATAGATTATTAATGGTGGCAACTATGTTGTATAGCGGATCTCTAGAATTTTCTCTAATAACTGTAGCTTTATCCTCCCAAAAGCAGCTCTTTATTTCCCCTTCTCCTAGCTCCTGGAAACAACTGTTGTGCTGTTTCAGTGGTTTTGACGTTTTCAGAATACTCAGGTTAGTGGGATAATCTGGCATTCATATTACTGCATACAGTTTATTACATTCAGCATAATGTCATCCAGGTTCGTCCATGGAAGGGATGAACACATCTAGTAGGAAATCCTTCTAAGGTTGAAAAAAAAATGATATCCATTGGTTTTATGGACTTTTAGGTGGTTTCCATATCTCCCTGGCTGTTTATTTTGAATAATGCTGCAGTGAAGATGGGAATGTAATTCTTTTAGCTATGTATTCAAAAGTGGGATTGTTAGATCAAAGGTAGTTTTTTTTTTTTTTTTTGTAAACTCTTTTAGAGGAAACATGCTATTTATCATAGTGGTTATACCATTTTACATGTCCACTAATAGTATATAAAGTTTCAGATTTCTCTTATATAACACATATATGTACATTATATATATATATATTTTCATAATAGCCTTGCTAATAGGTGGGGTGTGATAATTTTGTTTGTGTTTCCTGGATATTAAGCATATTTTCACACATACTTTGCCATTTGTACATTTTCTTCTGAGAAATATCTATGCAGATCTTTTGCCCATTTTAATATCAATCATTTTTTTTTAATTTGCTATTGAGTTGTAAGAGTTTGTTTTATTACCCCTTACCAGGTATATGAATTGCAAATATTTTCTTTTCTGTAGATTCATTTTATTCTACTAGTTTCCTTTGCTGTGCAGAAGTCTTGTAGTTGCATAGTTCCAGTCCTGTTTTTGTTTTTTTTGTTTGTGTTTTTGGTGTCAAAGAAATCATTACCTAAACTAATGTCAATGAACTTTCCCCCTATGCTGTGTTCTAACAGTTAAGTAGATTTAAACACACACTTGAATATTAATCTATTTTTATTTTTTTTAAAATGGTATAAGATAGGGGTCTAATTTCATTTCTTTGTATGTAATTATGTAACGACCTTTGTTGAAGAGACTCCTTTCCCTTGGCAGCTTTGTTGAAGAGTAGTTCAATACATGAGGGTGGATTTATTTTCTCTATTCTGTTCCCTTGATCTACATGTCTGCCTTTTGGCCAATACTACACTCTTTGATTAGATTACTCTAGTTTTACACTTTTCATTTCAGACAATATGCTGCTTCTACCTTTGTCCTTACGATTGCTTTGGTTATTTAGGGTCTTCTATGGTTCCATATGAATTTTAGGATTTTCACCTATTTTGTGAAAAATATCTGGTATTTGAATATCGATTATATTGACTCTGCCAATCTCTTGGATAGTCCAGACATTTTAGCAATCATGTTTGTCATAACTACCTTACCACTTTAAGCATATTTATTAGGCCTATATCAAATCAATAATCTTCAATAATTTTTGAGATGATAAACTTTGGCTTCTTATGTTTTCAAGTTACCCAGTTGTATATTTTCACTTAGGATCTCATGCTCACCTATGGCTATAACTGTTAGGCATAATCATGTATTTTGGAGACAGGTCAAACACTGGGTCCTAATCTGCATCCTTCACTGTAAATTGAAAGAGGAGGGGGAGAGTGGTTGAGAGTCAGAACAGAGAGCCCCAAGCACCTCAAAACTGTTGCTATGTCTCCTTTAATTGCTCTTTTCAGTGGGGGCTTCAAACTGTGCTGGTTTCTTTCTGTTCATGTTGCCTCCTGTGACCTAATAACTTTTTTTTAGAAGATGTTTTTTATTTTATTTTTTTCTTTTATAATTAACATGTATTTATGATCAGAAGAAAAAGATAGTTTTCTTTACAGAAAATATTAAATAACAGATCACTGCTGTAAGACTTAATGTCTTTTATTAGTCTGTTTTTGATGAAGACGCTAGCAATCTTTCTTTCTAATACTAAGGGAAATGAACACAGCTTAATTCCAAGCTATTCTTTTATTGTCACCCTCACCTAACATGTTCAATCTGCAGAGAAATTGGTTCTCCTAGTGCACAGCCATAGGAGAAAAAGAAGGAAAAAGTAAGTTGATAACCCAAGGGCAACAATATTTTATGTAAGCCCAATAAGCGGAAAAAATTCTGTCTGGTTATGAATCAGCATTTTTTTTTCATCTATGTATATTTTACATCATTGTTCATCTTATTTATTTATTTATTTATTTATTTATTTATTTATTTATTTATTTATTTATTTATTTATACAAGCACTGGGTACAGTCAGAAGCACGGGAGGGTGAAAGAATTCCCCAGAGCCAGAGCGGGGAGCAGAGCAGGCAGAAGGAACGAAGTACACTGCTGAGGGGAGCAGCGGGCGGCAGGAGAGGTCTGCGTGCCATGTGGGACCCTAATTGGCGGCCATGGATTGAACTGGCACTGCAGAGGCTGCGGGCAGCTTCTCAACCACTGTGCCACCAGGGGAGGCCCTCATTGTTCATTTTTTAACAATGTTTGCTTTTATTTTTTTTTCCTCCCCTCAGGTGTAGTCCCCATAGAATTTCCTCTACCAATTCACCAGTGCACCATCACCAAATCCCCTGTGTTTCTCCCTCCCTCCCTCTTATCCCTCTTCCTTCCCCTCCCCTGGTCTATAATTGTCTGTTTTTGTTTTCTTTTGTTGTGCTTTGTATTTTTTTCCCTGATGTCTTATTTGATTCCACTATATTCCTCTTATAAGTGAAACCATCTGATACTTTTTGTCTTTCTGACTTATTTCACTAAGCATAATTCTAGCTTGATCCATGTTGCTGCAATTGGCATTAGTTTATATTTTTTGATTGCTGGACAGTATTCCATTGTGCATATATACCACATCTACTTGATCCAATCATCTACTTTTGGGCATTTGGGTTGTTTCTAGGTTTTACTTATTATAAATAGTGCTGCAATAAACATAGGGGTACAGGTATTCCTTTGAATCAATGTTTTTCTGTCCTTTGGGTAGATCCCTAGGAGTGGAATTGCTGGGTCATATGGTAGCTCCATTTTTAGTAGACTGAAGAACCTCCAGACAGCTTTCCAATATGGTTCAACCAGTCTGCATTCCCACCAGCAATGCAGGAGAGTTCCTTTTTTCACCACATCCTTGCCAACATTTGTTGTAGCTAGTTTTTTTGATATGTGCCACTGGTGTAAGGTGGTATCTCACTGCTTGCATTTCCCTGATGATAAGGAATGTTGAACCATAAAGTATATAGAAGAAAATATAGTTAAAACACTAAGCATACATCTCAGTAACATCTTTAAAGACACATCATCCAAAGCAAAGAAAGTTATGGAAAAGATAAACACCTGGGATTACATCAAACTGAAAAGCTTTTGTACAGCAAAAGAGACATTAACCAAAACAGACACCCCACTGATTGGGAAAAAATCTTTACACTCCATACAACTGATAAGGGGTTGGTCACAAAGATATACAAAGAACTCACATGACTCAACAAAAACAAAGTAAACAATCCAGTTAAGAAATGGGCAGAACTTTAAAGACACTTCTCCAAAGAGAAAATGCAAATGGCCAAGAAATCAGCATTTAAAGAAGAAAGTACATTTCTATCTTAGAAAAGACAATATTAATGATGGAGGTGAAGCATAACTTATGTCTATTGCTGAAAATTCAAAAACAGTATCTTCAACAAACTGCAGAATCTAATATTCTGGCTCTAACCAAATTTTTGGGTGACATGAGATTTAGGGAATTGAGTTGAAGAGAGTGAGTTGTGGATGAGAAAGGGAATTGACAGGAAGGCTAAATCTAGGGAGACAGAAGTTACCCTAGGGAAATTGCAGACTAAGGGGAGCAGTGTGTTGGAGCAAATGAGCACTGTGAGGCCTTTTGTTTATGAGGCTGAATGCAGTCTATTAGAACAATGTGATAGGATGAGAAATAACTTTGGGGAATGAAGTTGGTGCCAAATCAGGATTGGCCTATATTATGTGCTAAAGATCACACTTCTTGAGATACAGCTTTGAGAGTCTGGCATTATTAAGGATAGATGCTGTTTATCTGCTCTTGTAATATACATGGGAAGTTTATTTGGTTAAGTAATATATAGGTAATAAACCTTGCAAGTGGTAGGAACGTAGAAAAGATAGTTATTACAATGTTGTTTTTTTCTCTGCATCAGTGGGTATATTTTTAGTAGATTGATATATTCCAGATACAAAATACTGGCATGTGCACACTTGAAAGTTACTTTGTTTACCTGAAATTTGTACTTAACTAGGTATCCTATTATTTGTTATGCAAAAATGTTGATATGCAAGCCCTAATAGGATGTATAGTATCAGTGAAACCAGATAAATATGACGTGGGCAATAAAAACACATCTTGATAAGTAAGATAGAAGAGATACTTGCTCAGTAAAGAGAGAATTCTTTATACTTTGGGCCACAGTGGAGAATAGGGCTAGCTTGGAGTTTTGAAATAAACTTGTGCAAAGCCCAGTGACCACATTCTTGTGACAAGGAGTGTGAATTGTGGCTAAACTTTTGATTCTGGGGAAGGGGGAGCCAATAAAAGGGAAGTGCTCCCTTTTATTCCACTGGGCTGCTGAATCCTGTGAGGACCTCACAGGATGGGGCAACCCGTTGTCTGGGTTGTCTGGTGGCAGTCAGTTCTGCAAATACTTGTCAAGGTTTTCTATCATTCTGTTTTTGTTTGTGCTGTTTGTTCCCTGGGATCACATTGTCAAATATAGTATTCAAAAAGAAGAATTCTAAAATTGGGAAAATGATGCAGTAGCAATAAATTCAAATATTTAATCATTGGTACCAATAGATAAAGTCACCAATAAGGAGACCTAGACTAGGTTAAACAGAGCTCTATGGTATCTAGAAATGATAACATTTCCCAGACGTATAACTAACAAGAAATAAGGCTATGATCACATAACAGACAAAAAGCATTTGTAAGGATACAGAAGCCTTCTCCAGCATAAAACCTAGTAGCCCTAAATATTTTATTTTTATATATTTTTAAAAGATTTATTTATCCATGCAAACAAGAACCAGGGTTCAGGCCAGATGTGTGGGAGGCTGAGAGGATTCCCCGGAGATAGAGAGGGGAACAGAACAGACAGACCGACTGAGATACACTGCTGAGGGGAGCAGCGGGTGAGACGGGAGAGGTCTGATATGATATGTCATGTGGGTATCTCTCCGGCTGGCCAGGATCAAACTTGTGCTACAGAGGCTGTGGACAGCTTCATAGCACTGCACTCAACCACCTGCACCAGCAGGGGAGGCCCCCTAAATATTTTAAATAATAGTCTCCTTGCTTTTATCTACTTTTATCTATCAAAATGGATAATCTCCATTGCTCTAAGTGAATCTTGTCTTATTCTTTAATACCAGAAGGGAATGAATAGCAGGGTTGAAAGGGTAGTTATCAGCAGTCAAATGTTGATAAGCAGTCAAGTAGGAGGAATACTGGGGAAAAAAAAAGTCATTGAAGCCCTTTGTAAAATTGTTTTATTATCGTTTTAAAGAACAGAAGTCTGATTTTAGAATGTTTGAATGTGACTGTGTAGTTGCTGGGAATTCCTGTATCTCTTTTATGCCCCTGACAGTCACAGGCATCTTGGGGTGGTGATGAGATGCCATGTACCATATTGCTATTTCTATTTAGCAAGTCCAGAAGGAGTTTCTGAGGCAGCAACTCTCCAATTCCCAACATAAATAAGGTACAAGTCCACTCAATTTTGATATTCTAATGTAAAGGGGAATTTATTTATTTGTTAGAGTTGGCTCTATTATTTACTTAACTGACAGTGATAGGCCCTGACTGACATACAGTCCTACCTATCAGGGAAAGTCCACATTGGGTAACTCGGTGAAGACAAATGAATATAGGAAATCTGCTACATAGGTGATGAAAGCAATAAAAGGAGCATTTGGGGGATTGCCCAAGAACTCATGGCCATCTTAGGCTGGCAGAGGCAGGGAGGGCTGCCAGAGATGACTAAAAAACTCCCAGTGTCTAGAACTATGGAGGAGACTGCCTTACTGGGGTGAGGCTAGCAGAGGGGAGGGTGTCCAGTGGTTGCTGGAGCCAAGGAGATAGCAAAATCGTTGCTGGCATCACTGCCTGAGACTGAAATGCTACAGCCTCCTCCTTGCTTCCTCCAGTCTCTTCTCAGTTCTTCAATTTCCTGACAGTACTGGAAGATAGGTGGCAAGGAAGCTGAAGCAGAAGTATGGACAATAGATTTGAGAACATGGGCAAATCATCAGCCTAGATAAGCAGGTGTGTCACCCATATCTACCCTTCTCTGTGCTGCTGTTCTAGGACCACTCTCTTGATCCACAGCTAATATGGACAAGAAGAAATATTTCATCTTATTTGTAACAGTGCCTATTTTGTCTAACTCCTGTGGGCTTTTGTGATTTTGTTTTTGTTTTAAAGATTTATTTTATACAAGAACTGGGGTACAGGCCAGAGTTGCGGGAGGGTGAGAGGATTCACCAGAGACAGAGTGGGGAACAGAACAGGCAGACTGATGAAATACACTGCTGAGGGGAGCAGTGGGCAAGACAGGAGAGGTCTGCTGGGCCATGTGAGACCCTCACTGGCTGGGATCAAACTGGCACTGCAGAGGCTGTTGACAGCTTCACAGTGCGGTGCGGTGCTCAGCTGCCTGTGCCACCAGGGGAGGCCCTCCTATGGGCTTTTGTATTTAAGCGCTAAACGTGGTATCTTTTTCTCTATAGTGGCTCCCATCCACACTAATCTGTTGCATTATCTAACTTGGGAGAGTACAAGGAGGACTTCCTTAGGGATAGTATTAGTACTGGAGTCTGTATAGGGCTTGAATTCCCAGGTAGGATTTACATGATAAAAAGTCACAGATCACACAAAACTGTACACAATGTTCCAGATGTGATTTGTCTACTTACAAATGCATTCTGCTTTTTTTTTTTTAAATCTTTAATCTACTTTGTTTTTTTTTTAATATTAAATTTTATTTTTATATTCCCCCATACAATTGCAAACGCCCCATTCTGACCCCAATCCTTCCCCTCCCGCCCCCCACCCCCCAAAAAGTGTCTCTGGTTCATAGTTTTTTGTTGATTTTGATTTTCACTTTCTTATATTCATTTTCCTGGTCCCTTATTTAAGTTTTCTAGATTCCTGCTATGAGTGAGACCATCCGGTATTTTTCTTTTTCTTTTTGGCTTATTTCGCTGAGCATGATCCCTTCCAGTGCCATCCATGTTGCTGCAAATTGCATGTGTTTATCTTTTTTGAATGCTGAGTAATATTCCATGGTATATATGTACCACATCTTCTTGATCCAGTCATCTATTTTTGGGCATTTGGGTTGTTTCCAAAGCTTAGCTATTGTAAACAGTGCTGCTATAAACATAGGGGTGCAGGTGCTCTTTGGAATTGATGTTTCTGTGTCCTTTGGGTAAATACCTAGGAGTGGAATTGCTGGATCATATGGAAGCTCTATGTTTAGTAGGTCCAGAAATCTCCACACAGCTCTCCATAGTGGTTGGACCAGTTTGCACTCCCACCAACAGTGCACAAGAGTTCCTTTTTCTCCACATCCTCGCCAACATTTGTTGTTGCTAGTTTTTTTAATATGTGCCATTCTCACTGGTGTGAGATGGTATCTCATGGTAGTTTTGATTTGCATACTTACAAATGCATTCTGCTTTTATGAAAGCTGTCCATAAGGGTAGTATTCTCCATCAGAAAATTGTAATTTTAGGAAATCAGCCTGGTTTCTATTGGTTTTTTAAGGCATTTAACGTACAGGATTGACTTGAGTCTGTTGTCCATAAAACATTCTTTGATGTTTGATTTTCTTGGTTGTAAAAGCAGAACTCTCTATAGCTGTTTTTGAGAGGTTATTAAATCATATAATGAAAATCCTGAGTTTATATCGTCTTTCAAGATATTTATAAACTACTGATTTGATTGCATTTCCTTAACATCTGTTCATGATGTGGTTCTCTGTGCATATTTGTTCAATAAGAAATCTGCCCAGTCACAAGTCTTGCCAATCTATATTTCTCCAACTACTCAGGGATAATACCTCTAACATACCCATGATCAATTTCTCAAACCTATTTTTTTTTTTAGGTAAAACAATTAATTCAATAGGACTTGTTATTAGGGAATCATATTACTTTACAATGATGACTTTTCCATTAGTGATTACAAATCGATAGCCTACTAATAGAATTTCATTGAGGAATGACATAAACATTCTCGCCTATTGCTCTCGGAAACATAGTAGGTATTTTTTCTTTAATCTTTGGAACCTTTCTGTTCTCTGATTGTTCAGATTAAAACAAGTACTTCGGGAAACCCATAGGCAAGGTTTTTCAGCATTAAGAATTTGTTAAATGAATTTCCTTTTTTTTTTTTTTTTTTTTAAAGATTTATTTATTTATGCATGCAAGTACTGAGGTACAGGCCAGAGGGGCAGGGGTGTGAGAGGATTCACCAGAGACAGAGTGGGGAACAGAACAGGCAGATGGACTGAAATACACTGCTGAGGGGAGCAGCGGGCAAGTCAGGAGAGGTCTGCTGCGCCATGTGGGTCTCCTCCTTAGCCAGGGATTGAACTTGTGCTGCAGTGGCCGCAGATAGCTTCATAAGCTGCGTCTTAACCCCTTGCGCCACCAGGGAGGCTCCTGTTAAATGAATTTTCTGGGGGTGAAAACAAATGAGGTATTCTTTACATGTAGGGCTTCTTTTTTTTAATTAACTTTAAAGGAATTTTTTAAATTTGGAAAACACAATGCATAAAGAAAAAAATTACATATAATCCTATTTTAGATTATGAATGCATTTAATGGTGAGTAACAGAAACCTGGAAAAACTGTGGGTTAAATAAATTTGAAGTTTTATAATACTTATTAACAACCTTGGGCAGTTCATGGCTGGTATAGAACTCCATGGTGCTGTTGGACCCAAACTCCTACATTTCAGATCATTTTGTAGAGGCAAGATGTGGCTTCACTTTTGGTCTTACATGTATTTCCCAGACAGAAAGAAAGGCCTGTGCCCACTTTTCTGGTGTATGGTGGAAATAAATGTAAATTGTTTAATTTTGTGATAGGGTTGTAGGCAATATCACCCTAGGTTGATAAATGACTAAATGGAGGCCCAAAGTAGAATGAATTCCTTGTGAAATAGAAAGTCTCTGGTTAATTTGCATATTTGTCTCACTCCCAGGTTAATGTTCTTCCTAATACAGTTCATGACCTTTTTACTAGCAGTGTTTTCTTTTTACTTGTACAAGATATCAAAATTCTTATTTTTATCTTATTTCACCCTAGAATCAAATTTGATATTTCATGCAACCCCATCTCTTATTCATAACCAGATTCATCTATATCTAAGAGCAACATTTTACATTATGTGGACTGGGAACCACCTTGATTTGGTTTGCTTGGAGGTGGTGGCAGCGTCAAGATGTGTTAAGACAAGATAGTTGGATTCAGTCCTAGATCCAGTGAATCATACTTTGGGAGCTAAGTCCCTGAAATTGCACTTTTAATAAACTAGACAAGTAAATGTCATAACCATTACAATTTGCAGAACCATTGTACAAGAAGATAATTTTCTAGGTGAGAACAAAATCTCTCAGTTGAAGTTGCTTCCAGGTCATATAGTAATTTGGGTAAAATGAAGCAATAGTATCATTTTGTTTTACAGTAAAGGTTTCTTACCTCTGCTCTGAGAAGTGATCTCACCTCTTCGAAGCTAAAAGGAAATGATTTCTGATAGCAAATACAGTTGGTGAGAGTGTGTGTAGGTAATATATTGTGGTTAAAGTTGTAGACTATGGATCCAGAACCATTCAATTCAAATCCTGACTTTACTGCTGAACTAGCTCTACAGACTTGGGTAAATTGCCTCTGAGTCTCACTTTCCTTACCTGTAAACGTGGGGTTAATAATAATACCTCATGAATTTTTGTAAAGGATTAGTCAATACATGGTAGAAACACAGAGCAGTCTCTGGTATAAATGCTTAAGGTGTCAGTTATTAATGATGTTGTTATAATGGCAGGGTTAGTTTCTACACCTGTATGAATGGTGTGTCTTTGACTTATTGTAAGGTCTATCATTTTTGTAGCTGAAAAATCTTTTCTAATAAGAATGTGTGTCAAAAAGAGATTGAATGGATATGCATGATTGCACTTATTACTGGCAAAATAGCTTACGGCATAGAGTCTATTAATGGTGAAGAACAGAACTCACAGGAGATTCTCAGGCAGACTGTTGTTGTAGCAGAGTTCAGTTGAGATTAGTTGGCTTATTCTTTAGACACCTCCTTAGAGCAAGTGGGGGCTTGAGAGTGGGTCACGACTCCTCTGAACCTCAACCCTTAATTGAGGAATACTTGATAGCATCCCTGCTTACCTTGGAGGAAAGCTGAGACTAATTGAGCTATTTCCGTGGCTCAGCATTTCACAGTTCTTAAGAAGAATGAACTATGTTAAAGCATCACCATTGCAGCCTGTGGCTTATGTAACTTTAGTCCCTAAAGCTCCAGCTTCCAAATGGAACGTGTACAATAATCCAAAATGCATATGAAGTTGGGTTAATCATGAAGTGGTAGATCACTTGTGCATGGACAGAACACCACACTTTACAATTTGTCATATATAAAATGTAGATAATATATGCCATGTTTACTTCCTAGTGTGGGTTTTGAGAAAAGCAGGTGGCTAGTTTATGTAGAAGCATTCTGAAGTAAGCAAGCAAAGATGAGTGAGACTTTGTTGTCACGTAATAACCAGATGTCACATAGCAATCAAATGGTTGATAATCAAGTGACCGGTGCTGTCATTGCTGCTTCCATTGTGGTCTCTGGGTACTTGATTGCTCAGTATGGCTTCTGTTGATTGCATATGCCTTAGGTTATTCACAGGTTTAATGGGAGAGTCATTTCACCTTAGAGACATAGGTCATTTCCTTATTTACCTTTCCAACTTTGTGGGGTGAGATTAGATTGGCTTCTCTTCCAAAGAGTGCCAGCAGAAATTTAAGTTTGTTGAAAGTGCATACGAGATGACACTTGTGGTATCATGTAAAACTTGTTATGACTTCTGTTCAAGTTAGAGGAAAACAGTATTGCTAGTGGATATATTCTCTGTTTAAGCTGACATTAATAAAGTTCAAATGCAGCAACAAAGGTTATAGTTACATTGCAGGTGCATTTTTCAGAGAAGTGTAAAAGAAGTGGGGAAGATCTATGGACAGGTGATTTATTTTAGCAAATGTTAAGTCACTAGGCTAATACATAAAGTACATGCTAATTCCCCCTTTTAAAGGCAGGGAGATTGACTTCTTTTTTAGTGAAGTATTTATGTTTGGAGTTAAATTTGCCTTGTATAAAAAAGTTAGGGGAAAGGAAGGTGATTTTCACTGAGCATGCATCTAGTACATGGACTTATTATTGACACTAGCCCTAAGAAGTAAACATCTTTTTTTTTAAAGATTTATTTATTTATTTATACAAGCACTGGGTACAGTCAGAAGCGCAGGAGGGTGAGAGAATTCACCAGAGCCAGAGCGGGGAGCAGAGCAGGCAGAAGGACCGAAGTACACTGCTGAGGGGAGCAGCGGGTGGCAGGAGAGGTCTGCGCGCCACGCGGGACCCTCCTCCGGTGGCCGGGGAGCAGCCGGGGATCGAACCGGTGCTGCAGAGGCTGCGGGCAGCTTCGCAACCCAGCGCTCCACTGCTGCGCCATTGGGGAGGCCCAGAAGTAAACATCTTTATTCTACCTGATGAGAGATTCTGGGCCCAGAGATGATTTGTACTTGTCCAACACTCAGTAAATATTGGGACCAGTATTCAATCCCAGGACTAGCTCTGAACCAGTTTTTTAATTTTTTTTTTTTTGGGGGCCTCCCCGATGGTGCAGCAGTTGAGCACTGGGTTGCGAAGCTGCCCACAGCCTCTGCAGCACCGGTTCGATCCCCGGCTGCTCCCCGGCCACCGGAGGAGGGTCCCACATGGCGCGCGGACCTCTCCTGCCGCCCGCTGCTCCCCTCAGCAGTGTACTTCGGTCCTTCTGCCTGCTCTGCTCCCCGCTCTGGCTCTGGTGAATTCTCTCACCCTCCCGCGCTTCTGACTGTACCCAGTGCTTGTATAAATAAATAAATCAATCTAAAAAAAAAAATTAAAAAAAATTTTTTTTTCACCAATGACTGTCAACTAAGTGAGAATTAGTGATAAACTATTGTATCCAGACCTTCCTTTTACTGACATGCAGAATAGATAATTAAGTGTTCTGTTCAAAAAGAGTGACATAAGATCTATCTTTATGAGGTTTTGGGCAAGTGACAAACCATGTAATTAATCCATGCGCATTTACCCCTTCATCATTGCTTCCTTCTCTGTTTATGGGTTTGTGTCCTTCATATTTCAGAATCAATGATTTCTGCAGGACATTATGGAATAAAGATGGGAGAAGTGGCACACTGTGGAAACAAACAAAGGTGATATTTGAGCTGAGCTTTAGATAACAGGTTATTTTTTAGTGAACAAATGGGGATGGGGTACTAGAGAAGAAAATTCACTCTGAGACTGATGGGAATAATGTTATAGAAATGTGAAGCGGTAGTGTATTGAGCAGACATGTACTGGATACAGTACAGTTTTAGGTAAGTAAGATAATAGAAGCTGAGATTAAAAATACAGCTTTAAGGCTGAATGAATTCTCCTGGGTGCCATTCAGAGGGACTTGGTCTTTATATTGAACCATTCATCCAGTGATTTAAACATTTAGACACTAATAAATGGTAAACTGAAAATGAAATCTAGTTACAAAAAATGAAATCTAGTTAAATTTCCTGAAGGAGGTGACTCTTCCCCCCTGAGTTTTCCAAGTTGAGTTAACATTAGATAAACAGGAGTATGAGTTAGTAGTGAATAGAGAGCACAGACCAGGGAGGAGCCTGTACAAAAGCATGACAACATGAAAAAGCATGACCCTTAGAGGAAATAGCTAATAGGACAGTGTGTGAAATAGTTATTAGTTTGAAAATAGAATGAAGGGACAATTTTAGAGTGCTTAGATTATGTAGGCACTTGATCATATTTATGTAATGAAAACTCAGAACGTGAAACCTTGAGTGAGTATGCTGGGTTAGCAATACTCCATGCATATTTTTACACACTGGTGCTGTCAGGTTGTTGGCTTCTGAGGTCAACTAAATATTAACATTTGGAAACCTCCTAGACTCTGACCTTTGTGTCTCTTCCTTTGCATTACAAGTCTGGTAATAATTTGTATGTTTTTTTTTTAAAAACCTATAATAAATGTAATCAAAAGCATAAGGATTTCAGTGAGTCCAAGTTTTCTAGTGAATTATGAAAACTGAGGATGGGCCTGGGAAACCCTCAAGCTTGCAGTTGGTGTCAGAAATGAGGGTTTTCTTGTTCAGAATCTAATGTTGTATTGGACCCTAATTCCTTATAGTTGGAGTTAGAAGTATTGGGCCAACTTGTCAATTTGAAGTAGTACACCCTTAACTTTGTTTATCATGCACCCAGAGTTAACCAAACTGCAATCTGTGAAGTATTAAATTGATTAATTTCATTTATGATGCAGATTACTTAATGGGGATTACAAGAGAGGATTCAAAAGACATTTTAGAGATGGAAGCAACAGAAGTTGATAACTTATCTCAGAATTTGGGGTTATGGCTTGAAGTATAAAGAGGGTGGAGGATATGTTCTGTGCTTCAGGAGTTGTCTCATTGGCAAGTAAGTATGCTAGTGTTTTTCCAATGAAGAACAAAACAAACTGGAAAAATCCTTTCTGTAAACATACCAGGTGATAGATGTTAACTTAGTATGGTAATCATTTCACACTGTATACAAATGTCAAGTCATGCTGAACACCTTAAATTTATAGTGTAAGTCAGTCATACCTTGATAAAATGGGGGAAAAAAACTGGACAGAACTAACATCTTTTCTTGAAGCATTATCACCTCCTTTAGCCTTGCTAATCTATTTGTCTACATTGCCATATTCCATTTTCAGTCATTCAAGTCAGTTCAGCCTGGTTTTTACCCTTCACACTCTAACTTCTCTTGCTAAAGTCTGAAATGACCTGTTACTCTCTACTAAGCAACTTTGAGTTCTCACCTTAGACATCTTAGAATTTCAAATCCTTTTCTGTATTGAAACTTTGACCTCTCAGATTCTTCTTCCTTCTGGTTTTCTTCTTCCTCTTCTGGTTGCTACTTAATCTAACTTGCTAACTCCTCTTCCATGATAAATTTCTAGATGTCGGCATCTATATATTTTTATTACCTCACTTTCTGTCCTCTCCATACTTAAGGCCATGTGTCAATATGTCCATGGCTCAAAATAGCAGTGAATCTTAAATTTATTTCCAAACCATGCTAATCTTTGTAGCTTTAGACTCATCTGATTTTCAGTTAGAAACTTTTCTTGGATATCCTAAAGGTATCCCAAATCTAACATGTCCAAGAAATTTCTGTCTTTTTACTAGCCCAATCACCTGGTTGCTCATCTTTCCCACCAACTAGCCTGCTGCAGAAAACAGTCATTTGACAGCCATCCTTGATATCTTGTTCTCTATCACTTTTTTCTTTGCATTCTGTCATCACATTTGCCAATTCAGACTTCAAAACTCACCATTTTCTCTATTTCTATTGTTAATACCTTCTGCAAGTCACTACCTTTCCTGCTAGTGTATACTGTCTCCAAGTGGGTGTTCTTGCTTCCATTTTTCCCCACTGCCCCCAATCTCAACCATTCTTACAATGTTCATGGGAATCCAGTTGAAATGAAAACATTTCCCCATTATTTAAAAACCTCAAGGGCATTCAACTACATTTAAAAGAAAACCCAAGATATTAAACAGTCTTATAAGATGCTGAGCAATCTGGTCCTTGAACACTTTCCCCTCTTTCATTACCCCAGTGCTCACTATGTCAATACCTCCTGGCATTCTTTGCATTCCCCAAATGAATAATTTCCTTACTGCTTCAAAGCTTTTACATTTGCTTGTACCTCTGTGTGGAATATTCCCCTTACTCCTCTTTCTCCTTATGCTCTACTTATCTTTTGTTTCTTGGCTTAAAAGTTTTTCTATACTCCCCATATAATTCAGATTAGACTAGGTTATGCTTTGTTCACCCTAAAATATCTATTTCAAACAACAAAGGATTACTTTTTTATATGTCCGGTGTGAATTGGTGAAGAGGCTCTTATCTGTTACCAGGGATTTAGTCTGAAAAACATTTCCCCATTGAATGTTACTGCAATCTGAACATAAACCATCTTGTTGGTGAGGCAGGGAAAGAGCATGTGGAAGATCATGGACTCGTTCTTACATGCTATTGCCTAGAAATGATGAATCATTTCTTTTGATATTTTATTGACCAAAGCACTGGCACATGAAATTTCAGGGACCAGGGAAGAATAATTCTCCCATAGGCCTGGAAGCAGGAGAAAATAGGCAATATTTGGTGATTTGAAACCTGGCATTGTTTATTACATTCACTACTCTGTTCTTCATTAGCTCTCACAGCAGCCCAGCAGCCTGTTCTTTGATTTTTCAAAAAAAGTGTTTCTCAGAATTTGAAAATTATTTATGAGTGTTTTCAGTGGCTCTCTCACTTTTGGATTCTGACTGCCATCAGGTAAACTCCATGCCTATTTTATTCATCACTGTTCTACCAAGTAGCTAGAATAATATTTAGAATATGGTCGATATTCAGCAAATACTTGGTCAGTGTTGAATGAATATTCTGGATATGTAGAACATCCTTTGATGGCTACAGATGGAAATCAGATATTCAGGTTTAAAGAAAGTGAGAGGTCCTCCTCCTACCTACTATAATTTTTTAAATATTGTTTTTATTGATACATTTTGTTCTTTAGCTATATCTCTTTATGTGGTGACTCTAGAAAACAGAATGCTTCATTAACTCACTATAGTCTCCCTTCAAATAGATCTAAATGTGAACTTTAAAAAGTGTAATTCTATTTATCCCAAGTTGCCATCTGTAGTGTTATTGCTATCATATATGTTTCTATTTTATACCAACCATGTGTTGTTTTTTAGAGTAAGGTATTAGTGAAAAGATATGTATGGATCATTGAAGCAGAACAAAAAAGTGAGAAAAAGATCCACACAAATAAACAGTAGAAAATTTAGAAATAGATCCATATGAATATGGTCAGTTGATTTTTTTTTTTAAATGACGTGGTAATTCAATGGAGAAAGGATAGTATTTTTCCTATAAGTAGTGTTGGAACAATTGGATATCAACATATAAAAAAAATAATCCTATCCATAACTCATGTATATAAATTGATGTGAAGTCTCTCACATACCTAAATGCATAACCTAAAATTAGAAACTACTTCTACAAATGCAGAAAATATTTGTGGTTTTGAGTTAGGTGAGTTTTTTTTAAGAAGATACAAAAAGCAAAGACAAAGTAATAGGAATTGGAGTCCATCAAAATTAAACATTCTGCTTTTGAAAGGCATTGAATAAAAAACAACAGACTTAAATAATGTAAACTGTGTGTATCGGACCATGGATACATATTCAGGGTACTTAAGGAATTCATACAACTCAATAAAAATACAGATAACTCCATCAGAATTACCAAAGATTGAACAAACATTTCAAAAGAGATGGGTGGCAAAAAAACACATTAAAAGATGTCTAACATCACTATTATCAGGGACTTGAAAAAATTAAAACTAGGATGAGCTACTACTATGTCTGTTATAATGGTCAAAAGTGAAGTACCATGTTTCAAAATAAAAAGGAACAACTGGAATTCTTAGAGCTCTTGATTTTGCCGATTTTGGAATCCCAAATGACATAGCTGTTTTTGAAAACAGCTTGGCAGTTCTTAGAGCATTAAACATACATTTACCCTGAAATCCAACAATTTTACTCCTGGTATTTACTCATCACAAGGGAAAACATATAGTCAGAAAAACTTGATAGACAAATATTTATAGCAGTCTGATTAATAATTTCCAAAAACTAATTCTTACCAATGGGTGAAAAGAGAGTGGTTCATACAGATAATGGAGTACTATTTAATAACAATTAAATTAGTGAGCTATGCAGCCACATCCATAAGTATTGTGTACATTATGCTGAAGAACCTGAACACAGATACTATGATTCCATTTACATGACACTGTGTAAAGACTGTAGAGATAGAAATAGGACCAGTCCTGGGTAGGGAGGGGTGATTAACTAAAATGGGGCATGAGGAATTGGTTACAATACTCAATATGCTTCTCACTCATCAAATTGTATACATATACAGGGAGGAGTGAATTTTACTCTATGTGAATGTAACTCAATATGCCTGATGATAAAAAGAATTCTTTTGGGGTATACACATACCATTTACATGTAGCATGTGTGCCCATACATATGTGCACATATTTGCTGCAATGTTTTTCCATTTGATACTTTCCCATTGTTTTTTGATGAAAAGTTAAAATTATTAATATAGTTATTCTCTGTGTAAAGTCTCTTTTCCCTTCCTATGAATTCCTTTGAGGTTTTTTTTTTTATTTTAGCAATTTACCTATATTGTTCACCGGTATGATTTTCTTTTTATCTACCTTGGGCTTGAATAGCCTTGTTTATTACTGCTTTGTTTATTCACTACTGATATTTTTATCTCTTCAGCTTGGTTTACTTTTATGGACCTGTATAATCATGTTCACTCAGCCTCCTTCTGTAGTATATTAGTTATTATATTAGTTATTTACTGTTACAAACCACCCCTACATATAGTGTCTTAATAATGACTGTCACAAGTGTGTGGGTTGAATGTATGTTACACTCTTGCACCTAAGTTCATTTAAGCATCTACCTGTAGTAGGAGAGTTGGCTGGAAGCTAAACTCTGTTGGGAGAGCAGAGATTTTGTTTTATTCTGTCCATTCCATACAGTATTTCATGAAGTCATGGCATGGCTGTCTCAAGATAGCATGCCAACAGAGCAGAAATAAAACTTCAGTGTCTTTACGTCTAGCTTCAGATGGAGGCTTAACCTTAGAAGAAAGGCAAACATAACTGTTTTGGCATTTTCTTAGCCAAAGACTGTTAAAAAGCCAGTTTAAAGGATATAGACTGACTTTTCCACCTCTGTAAGAGAAGAGTGGCAAAGTAATATCACAGAAAGTTGCACTTGGGTTGGGAGTAATCTCTGCCATTTAAATAACTTTCTACATGAAGTGATGAATCTGTTTCTAAGCTATTGCCTGAGTGTTTTAATTAGTTATTTTTTAGCCTTGGATATTTCAAGTTCTCATTTTCTATTTCTCTTCTGAAAAATCCAATCTGTTCACAAATCATACTCATATTTTCCTATAAATCTTTAAATCATACAATAAATATTAAGTCGGTGGCTGCTAATACCAATGATGGGGTCATCTGTGATTTTTGCTGGTTGTTTTTCCTTGATTAATGATAACATTTTCTTATTTTGCTCCATGTCTAAGTTTTTATTATATATTACATATTGCTTATAATACAACAGTGAAAATTGAATTAAAGAGAACAAAGGTCTGTCTTACACAGAGTATGTAAGATGAGGTGTAAACATTAATACTTATGCAGCCCAGGTAAGCTAGGTAGGTAGATAGCAACTTGACCTGGATGGAGTTTATGTCTGTTAATGCAAAACCCCAACCTCCTGCACCACCACTGCCTCTTTGATTTGTCATTAGTTTAGCTGGGAAAGGACCGGACTGTAACATCAAGTATTGTTGGTCTACCTTCAGAGTCATATCTGGCAGATCCTAGGATTGAAGCTCCTGGAGAATGGGTTATAGTTTCTTTTTACTTTGTAGTCCTTGATTTACTGCTGTTTTGGGAGTTGGAGTGTTACTGGGTCACGTGAATTAATTTTACATTTTGGACTCTTTTAGATTCCAGTCCATCCTACCATCCAATGTTATATTCCTCTGGTTTTCTCCCAGTCTGCAACACACCTATCGTCAGACCAGATGCCTTTCCCAGGTATGGTAACACCTATAGCTCTCTCATTTAGGGGCATATCTTTTTCTCTCTGGAATATAGCTCATAAGTATGTTCTTGATACCATTGCTTTTGATAATCAAATTGGAAAATATATTTAAAAAATTTCTGTGTTGATCATTCTACACAAGGGGTGAGGTTACCTTGGAAAGAGGTTCTTTCTTTTGCTTGTATATCATAACTACAAGTGAAAAATCCTGGGTTTTTAACATGACTTTATGGATAGAAATAACTCCTGAACTATAGTGGTATTGATCTGTATCCTTGAGGTTCTTTAATTTCAATTTTAGTGGTTATTGAATTTCTTTTACTTTCTATTTTTTTATTCTATAGCATTTTGGGGTGAATTTAGCAAGTTGATTTTGCTGCAACAGAGATTATTCTTTTTTGCGTGGTCTGTGGGCATCAAAAATATAATGTGAGAAAATAAAAGAAACATGGGAGCAAATGTAGGTATTATGAATGCCTGTGACTGAATGGCATAACAAATAATTATGTTTTGGTAAAATTTTGAGGCATGTAAGTCTAAAAGAACTGAACTCACGCTGTATATTATAATAATGTAAAATGACCCCTAATGCACTCAAAGAGTAGATTCCCTGCCCTTGAAAGTAGGAAGTAAATTTGGAAAATGTTTTTGTCCACAAAAGAAAGGTAGAGTCTTTATTTCACACCTGACACAAGTTTTGGCTGAGAGATCTCACAATTACACTTGGTGTTTGTAACAGTGAACTGCATATGGAAAACTGTAGGATTCTCCAGAAGAGGAAGGCAGTGGGCAAAGGGATAGCTTTTTTGCTGTAAAAATTATCTTTGGAAATACAACTTGGAATAAATATTTCCAGAGTGGGCCTAATTTTTTAAAAAAATATTTATTTATTTATTTATACAAGCACTAGGTACAGTCAGAAGCGCGGGAGGGTGAGAGAACTCACCAGAGCCAGAGCGGGGAGCAGAGCAGGCATAAGGACCGAAGTACACTGCTGAGGGGAGCAGCGGGCGGCAGGAGAGGTCTGCGCGCCATGTGGGACCCTCGTCTGGCAGCCGGGGATTGAACCAGCGCTGCAGAGGCTGCGGACAGCTTCGAAGCCCAGCACTCAACCGCTGCGCCACCAGGGGAGGCCCAGAGTGGACCTAATTAATCTCAGGATACATATTAGCCTAATGCAGACTTTGAGATAATTGACTCTAAAGGTTGTACAATATCTGGGCTCTACAGCCCCTGGAAAATGGGCTCAAATATGGCTATACAAGTTGTAACCCCTGAAGCACATCTACTTTTATCTTCTGACTACTTGTTATTACTTTGTTTTTATTTATAAAATGGAGGCCTGGGAATATTAGAGACTTTTTTTCCCCCCTCAGTTAGTAGAACACCTGTATCATTCTGATTCCAAATGTTCCCATTCCAGCTTCCTTCTTCTTTCTAGTAGCAATATTTTATCTTTAGAGCATGTCTGATATTGTCTCTTCTTGCCAATGTTTTAATGGAAGTCTAACTGCTGGACTATTGGCCTTGTGTTACAGTCATCATGATGATGGGTAGAAAGGGCTAAAATATGGATAAAGAAAGATACTGAAGGGCCTCCCCAGTGGCGCAGCGGTTGAGCGCTGGGTTGCGAAGCTGCCCACAGCCTCTGCAGTACCGGTTCTATACCCGGCTGCTCCCCAGCCACCGGAGGAGGGTCCCACATGGCGCGCAGACCTCTCCTGCCGCCTGCTGCTCCCCTCAGCAGTGTACTTCGGTCCTTCTGCCTGCTCTGTTCCCGGCTCTGGCTCTGGTGAATTTTCTCACCTTCCTGTGCTTCTGATTATACCCAGTGCTTGTATAAATAAATTAAAAAAAAAACAAACAAACTGAAAACAAGAGTTGAAGAAACTGAAGGCCAGGAAATCAATGGGGAAAATTGTTTATAGAAAATTTGAGGGGAAGTAGAGCCATCAAGACTGCAGTATGAATGGTCATTGCCTGTGCATAGCACTTAAAATATTTCTGGTGAATATTAAGCAGGTAGTTAACTTTACTGCAGATTAAATACATTCATTTCTTAAAATTCTGAGAATCAATTTCATTTCTATTGATATGTCACTTGGGGATCTCATTAGATTTGGGTCACATTTTGAATTGGTACTGAGCCTTCATGCTATAATCAATAAGTTATATTTTTCTGTCTTTTCTCTCCAAAAAAAAAAAAAACAGAATCAAAACCTTCTGTACCCTTTTACCCATGAACAATTGGATTTCCACTTTAAGAACTTAGCCCCCCCTTTTTAAAAACTCTGTTCATTTGGAAAAATGTAGCTCACAGGGCTTTAAACAATTGTGAGGTGTTTATAATAAAGGAGCAGGGGTGAATTTTTCACTGATAGTACAAAATTGAGTTCAAGAGCTACTATAGATGGGGCTACAAAACCAGGGACAGGGTAAGAAAAGGAAGCCCAGAAAAAAGGATGAGAAATGTGGCCAATTTCATAGCTTTGCTAAGAGTTGCTTATATTGCCAATAGTGTGGATTTTGGCTCCAAGGCCCCGAAGCCTCATTACAGTGTGATTTATTATTTCATAAAGTTAGAAGGGCTTTTTGGGACAAAAAGGAAGTGGGAAGGGAGGGAATGAGTAATTCAGGGAAGGGAATTTTCCATAAGGACAAGTTTGACCTCTTAGTTTGGAAGTCAGAGAGGGAAGAAAATTAACTTTGGACTAATACTGCAAATAATAATAGTACAAATAGTGATTACCTTAACCTATGAGTATTTATATGCCAGGCACTGTGCTTGCTGCCACAACACTGAAGTTCAGCCTCCTCTCTTTACATTTTCTCTTCCTTACTGTTTTTCCTTTTTAAAGTTTATTTAAACCTACTACATTGTAGGGTTCCTTAATGCCTTTAAGCACTTGCAAATGCTTTTAAACATTTTTGGTAACAAGATAAGTTACAAATAAAAAAATAAAAAAAAACTCTATATACAAATGAGGAAAGCCACAGTTGCCTGGTTATTCCAGCTTCTTGCTCTTCTTTGCGGTTCCACCCACCATCTCTGAGCCGGGCTCTCCTTCACAGTCTAGCCACGTAGCACATAGTTTTTGCCTGTGACCTCTAGGCCACATTCCACATTCAAAAACTCTACTATTAGTTGATACTAGTTCAACTTTAAAAGCTACCTAGGCAGATGGGTATGAGGTAAAATGCCTTTAAGCTTTACATTTAAAATTTTTTAAATTGAATTTAAAATTTTAAAAAAATTTAATTTTAAAATTGAAATAAATTTTTAACTGAGGTAATATTGGGGCACCCTCATTGGTTATTACCACTGTAGTGCACCCACCACCAACTCACCCATATTCTACCCCTATAGACCTTTGTGCTCTCTTTCCTATTTGTTGTTACCCCTCCCCTCCCATCACCCTCCTTTGTTGATTGAGTTCTCTAGTTAGCTATCAAGAGTTAGTTTTTCAGGGCCTCTCTGGTGACTTAGTGTGTTGAGCGCAGTGCTGTGAAGCTGTCCACAGCCTCTGCAGCGTGGGTTTGATTCTTGGCCAGCCAGGGAGCTACCCACATGGTGCAGCAGACCTCTCCTGTCTCACCTGCTGCTCCCCTCAGCAGTGTCTCTGCTGCTGTTAGTCTGCCTTTTCTGCTCCCCGCTCTGTCTCTGGTGAATCCTCTTACCCTCCTGTGCCTCTGGCCAGTACCCCAGTTCTTGTATAAATAACTACATCTTTTAAAAAATACTAATAATTAAAGAGTTTTTCAGCTTGTCTTTATCTGTCTATTTAGTTAGTTTTAATATTCTACCTATTAGTGACACAGTCTGGTATTTTTCTAATTCTTGCTTATTTCACTTAGCATTTTACTTTCAAGTTCCATTCACGTTGCCACAAATGGCCTGAGTATCTTTTTTGATCACTGAGTAGTATTCCATCATGTATACATGTGTACACACTGTATTTTCTTGATTCACTCATCTGTACTGGGGCAATAGGATTGTTCCTATAGTGTAGCTATAGTAAATATCACTGCAATAAACAGGGGAGTGCAAGTTTACTCTTGAATTAATATTTTTGAATTTTATGCCTAGAAGTTGGAATTAAGTTGAACGGCAGATCAATTTTTAATGTTTTTTATTTAAAGATTTTATATATTTTTGCGTAGAAATACTGGGGTCCAGGCTAGAGGGGTGTGTGTGTGTGTGTGTGTGTGTGTGTGTGTGTGTGTGTGTGAGAGAGAGAGAGAGAGAGAGAGAGGATTCACCAGATACAGGGAGGAGTAGAACAGGTGAATCTACTGAAACACACTAAGGGGAGCATTATGTGATGCAGGAGAGGTCTGCTGCGCCATTGTAGGTTAGCTCTCTGGCTGGGTATTGAACTCAGGCCATAGCAGTAGTAGGTGCCGACACTTAACCACTAGGCCACCAGGGAGGCCCCCAGTTATTAATGTTTTGAGAAACCTCCATACTGCTTTCCATAAGGACTGGGTCAGTTTGCAAAGAATGCCTTCTAATTCATTTTCTTGTGCAAGTATTTTTCTAAACACTGTCATCTCCTTGACTTAATTCTTTGTAATCATTAGTTTTTATAAAATGCAGGACAAATTGCCATTTCCTATTTTCAGAGTTTGTTGTTGGAAGAAGGCTATAAGTCAGCAGGAAGCATAGAGAGGATGGAGCTAAATCTCTAGAGTTGACACATAAGCAAACTGAGGCCCATCACTTGTCAAATGGGTCAAAGTTGTCTGAAGGATGGGAAGCCTAAGGTGACTTTTATTCAGAATATTTGCCTCCTATTGTGTGTGGATTTAAGGAGAACCATCTCCCTTCACATATCACCTGACACAGTTCAATAATTGAGGAATCATAAAATTGGTGAGAAAGAGATTCATGATGTGTTGTCAGTGAAGAAAACTTCTTTATAAGTAGAAAGCATCACTATTGGGACTTGAGGTACTTGATAGCACATATGACTACTCTCAAATAAAAACTAAAAATAATCCAGCATGTGGGATGTAACATTGTAGGTGTCTGTGACAATAAATGCAGAGCCAGAAATAAAACTGGGGGTACAGGGTGTTGCTTAGCAATACAAATGAAAATGGGATGAAAATAGAGTTCTTCAGCAGAGAAAAAGTTGTTTTCTAGAAATAATGCACAGTGGAAACTGAATTTTCAACTTTATATTATATGAACTTTGTTCTTTGAAGTCCTGGGTTAATCACTGGCACTAAGAACATCAGAAGAACTCCCTCATCTTTTAAATTATTTTTTTTAGAGAGGGGATGTGTATCCTTTCTTATTGGAGATGGCATCTAGTGGAGAAGGACAGAACCAAAATGTGTATACAAATTACTATGATGTAGACTCCAGTGACATGAGTAAACATATCCCAATGTGAAGGAAATGTGCTGGTTACATGAAAATATTTCTTTTTTTTAATGACTATGTGGTAAGTACTATTCTGTCAATTTGACAGCTGCAGAAGTTGAGGTTGAGGAAAATTTGACTTGTCACAGATGCAGTGGGAGTAGAATCAGGATAGAACTAGGATTTGTGTGTACAAAATTTTGACACTTGGCACTTCACTAGATTGCTTCAAGAAGAGTGTTTTGGGGGCATAGTCTGGAGGGGGATGGTGTCATGTGAGCGTGTACATTGGGAAATTTTCTGGTAGAAAATTGTTTTTGAGTTGTTTTTAAGGACTGCAGTGAAGAAGGGTCTAGACAAGGTATGTTCTAAAATATGGTTGTCTTAATGGCAGTTGAAATCTTACTGTCACTCAGGTTTTCAAAAGTTAACTAGAGGTCAGTAACTTGGATGTAACCATCTCATTTGAACAGTTTCCTAATGTTTAAAAAATGTTCCCCTACTGGATTCTTGGCCCATGTTTGTTGGTGTAACTTGAGCTGCCACTCAGAATTTTGGGGAAATCCTGAATATGAGACTTCATAGTCAACAATCTTAGAGTTAGGAAATGAGTTTGACGTAGAGTAAAAGTGAAAGGAATGACCTTATACAATTCAGTTTGATGTGTTACTAGCAAAAAAAGCACAGCTGGAAAGTGAGACAATGAAGCCCCTTAAAGAACAAAACATTCCATTGTGACACGGAGGACAAAATCATCTTCGAGACATGAGTATAGTTTCCAGTGAACAGAAACTTAAGACCAACTTTCGACATTGTTTATTGGTAGATTTTATTGGAAAATTTGTTCAATCACTCAAACTATAGAGAAGTATAAAACACACATCCCACTTAGATAAAAATAGGTATAAACATTATCAGGTGTTCAGAGCAGTACTGGAAATAATATAGCAAAGTTTGTTCAGATGTTCCAGAATACCTTTAAACAGTCTCGGTATTGGGCAGAGAGGTTTTGGGGTCATTAATAATTCTGCCTTCTCTATGGAAAATTGAGACTATTCTTGAAGTGTGACTGACAATGTTCCAAATACTCGATGGGTGGGAAAAATGTGTAATTGTTACTATGTAAAGGAACAAAAGAAGTATTCTTTATTTTTAAATGACTTTCTCTTCACTTGGAAATTCCGCCTGCTTGCTCGTTACTTTTTTTTTTTTTTCAGAGAAAATGGGGGAAATCCTCTTAATACCTTTGTGTAAGAAAGCAAATCTTAAAATTAGATGTCATCTCTATACATGTATTCTACTCTGAGATAAGTAATAAGAGATCAGATGCCTATTTCCTCTGAATAGATACTAAGTTGAACCCCTAAATGTTGATGTTGGGGAAATCTTTGTTTCAATTCTTATTAGGTATCCAAAGCTTCATAGACTCTTGTAGAGGGAAGTAAATTTCATCAGTAGAGGGCTGAGGAACAGTTTGGGTAATAATTGTTTTTCAACATTATTTTGGATAAAGAATAAAGGGGCTCTTGAAAAATTTTTCTGAGAGAGCAATCTGTACTTTTGGAAAGATACCAAAACAACAGAAGAAGGAATGGATTTCAGTTTTTTTTTTTTGGAGGGAGATTTATTAAAGCTCAAATTTCTGTGCTTTCCTATGTGTCATTAGAAGGAAGCCAGTTTATATATGAATGAAAAACTAAACCATAACACAGATAATCTTACTTCCTGAAGGCAGAGCAAAATAAGAAAGCATATGTAGTATTAAGGACAGATGCTTTAGAATCCTAGGGCTGCCTTAACAAAGTACCTGTACCAGGCAGGTTTCAAATTGGTGTGAAATCAAGGTGTCAGCAGAACCTTATTCATTCTAAAGACTCCAGGGGAAAATTTTTCCTTGCATTTTCCATCTTCTCATGTTAGTCAGCAATCCTTGCTGTTGCTTGGTCTGTAGATGCATTACTCTCATCAAATGGCCATCCTCTCTTTGTGCCTTCACATAACCTCCTACCATGTGCATCCACAACTGTTTCTGAAGTTCTTTACCCCCCACCTTTCTGTTCTTAGTCTTTGATACCCTTTGGGGAATAAAGGGACACTTCTCTTACTTGGCTTAATATATTCAGTGCTTACTACGGTGCCTATCACACTGTAAGTTCTCAAAAAATGCCTACAAAACTATACTGAACTGAAATATTACTTGGGAAGCTTTTGTTTTCTGGAGGAAACAGAGTAGCGATATGGAGGCAAATGCTATGAGTTAGTATGCTGGATTCAAGTTCTTCCTTTGCCACTAACTAGAAGAATATTTATGGGAAAAATCTCTCGAATTCATTGGGCTACAGATTAGTGAGAGGTGTCTGAAAGGAATTGGTGATGAGTTTCTTTGCATCTGTAGTGAGGAGTATATGTCATCTTTATGTTTCAGGGTTGTAGGTTGACAACTCTGCAAATGCATGTTACCACACCATGACCACCACCAAAGCCCCAGTAATCCCCATAGTGACACGGCCCCTTCCCTCTGATTTCCTACCCTGCTTTTCTCTTCTGATAGCCTTAGCACTGTGGTTAGAGCTCAAGTTTTTTCTTTGTCTTTTCCTTTGCTTTGTTTTTTTATAATTCACATGAGTGAAATCATCAGGTACTTGTCTTTCTGAAAGCTTTTTCTTTTTTAAAGCATCCTTGTTTATTTTTTCACAACATAGGATTTCTCTCCTCAGGTGCAGTCACCATAATTTTTCCACCACCAAAGTGCCCACGGCCCTCTCACACTCCACTGTGCTCTCCTCTCTGCCTCTCTACTCTTCCCCTGTACCTGTCTCTCCTACTCCCCTCCTGAAAGTCTCAGATTTATAGTCTGCTTTCAAGGGTCAGTCTTAAGAGTTTGTCCTTCTCTCATCTGTTGTTTGGTATCTCTAGATTCCACATAGAAGTGAAACATCTGGCATTTAGCTTTCTTCTTCTGGCTCACTTAGAATAATCCCCTCCAGTTCTATCAATGTTGCTTCAAATGGCACGGATTTATCTTTTGTGATCACTGAGTAGTATTCCATTGTGTATATGTACCACATCTTTTTCATCCACTCATTTGTTATGGGACATTTAGGTTGTTTGTTTCTCTAAAAGTGGAATTGCTGGGTCATATGGTGGATCCATTTTTTTAAAAGATTTATTTATTTATACATATAAGAGCTGAGGTACAGGCCAGAGGTGTGGGGGGTGAGAGGATTCACCAGAGACAGAGTGGGGAGCAGAACAGGCAGATTGACTGAAATACACTGCTGAGGAGAGCAGCAGGTGAGCCAGGAGAGGTCTGCTGTGCCATATGGGTAGCTCCCTGGCTGGCCAGGGATCGAACTCGTGCTGCAGAGGCTGCGGACAAATTCATACGTTGCGTCTTAACCCCTTGCGCCATCAGGGAGGCCCTGGTGGACCCACTTTTAATCTGAGGAATATCCACCTTTCTTTCCATAGGGGCTAGACCAATCTACATTCTCACCAACAGTGTAGTGGGATTTCTTTTACTCCACACTCTTGTCAGCACTTGGTGTTTGTGGTTTTTATGATATAAGCCCTTCTCATATGTGTGAGGTGGTATCTTAATGTGGTTTTAATTTGCATTTTCCAGATGATGTGTTGATGAGCATTATTTCATGTCTGTTGGCCATATGCATGTCTTCTTTGTAGAAATCCTATTTAGTTCTTCTGCCAGTTTTTTTTTTTTTTTTTTTTTATAGAGGCATGTTTTTATTTATTTATTTATTTATTTTATTTGTTTGTTTTTTGTTTATACATGCACTGGGTACAGTCAGAAGCGCGGGAGGGTGAGAGAATTCACCAGAGCGGGGAGCAGAGCAGGCAGAAGGACTGAAGTACACTGCTGAGGGGAGCAGCGGGTGGCAGGAGAGGTCTGAGCGGCCTGTGGGACCCTCCTCTGGTGGCCGGGGAGCAGCCGGGGATCGAACCGGTGCCGCAGAGGCCGCGGGCAGCTTCGCAACCCAGTGCTCAACTGCTGTGCCACCGGGGAGGCCCCTGCCAGTTTTTTTTGAGTGAGTTGTTGTAGTATAGTTTGAAGTCTGGAAGTGTGATACCTCCATTTTTCCCTTCTTCGTAAGGAGACTTTGTATATTTGGTTTCTTTTTTTTTTTTTTTTGTGGTTCCGTATCAATTTCAAAAATCCTTGTTCTGTTTCTTTGAAGAATGCCACTGGGATTCTTCATTGGGATTTCATTTAATCTACAAATCACTTTGGATACAATGGCCATTTTGACAATGTTGATTCCTTCAATCCACGAGTATATATTTCCATTTCTTTTAACATTGTTTTATAATTTTCCTTGTAAAGCTCTGTCATCTCTTTTGTAGGTTTATTCCCATGTAATTAATTTTTCTGGGTTGAGATTATAAATGGGATTGCTTTCTTAATTCATTATTCGTCTACTTCATTATTTGTATATAGGAAGGCAACAGATTTTTGTGTTTGTTTTGTATCCAGCCCTTTGCTGAACTGGATTATAATTTCAGTTAATATTCCCATGGAGTCTTTGGGAATTATCTATGTATAGTATCATATCAGCTGCAAATTTTCTGTCTTATTTCACTTAGCACAATCCCTTCCTATTCCATCCATGGTATTGCAAATGTAAGTTTTCATCTTTTTTATAAACTTATAGCTGAGTAATATTCCATTGTGTGTATATATATTCCATATCTTCCTTACATAGTCATCTTATATACTATACACTTACATTGTTTCCATATTTTTAATGTTTTAAGGAACCCCCATAATGTTTTCCATAGGGGCTGGACTAGTCTAGCCAAAAATGTACAAGGATTCCTTTTTTTTCCCTCCACATCTTCAACACTTGTTTCTGTTCTTTTTGATGCAGGCCTTTCTCATGGGTGTGACATGGTATTTCATTGGTGGTTTTGACATGTATTTAAATGATAAGTGACGATGAGAATTTTTTTCATGTGCCTGTTGGCCTTCTGTATGTGTGTGTAAAAGTATTTTAGTTCTTCTGCCCATTTTTTTGATATTTGTTTTCATATTTTTGAGTATCTTACTGTTTGCTATAGTGGCTGTACTTTTTTTTTTTATATTCAAACAATCTTGTATAGCAATCATATTTCTCTCCATCCTTGCCAATACATATTCTTTTGATAATAGACATCCTTATTGTGATGTCCTATTGTGGCTTTGATTTGCATATCCTTTATTGGTAACGTTGAGTAGTTTTTCATATACCTGTTTCTTACCTCACAAAATTGTACTCAACGTTACCAATAGAGGAAATATATGTTACATTTCTGTACACATGTTTATTTACTATGTGTAAGAAAATATATGAGGCATTGAGAAGAGAGATGTTAACAAATTATACCTCTACATCCTCTACTCCCCCTTATACCACCAGCCAGTTTAAAGTAACAAAGAATGAACAGAATTAGGTTTTTGGGAGTTAACATTAAAAAACAGGTTCTAGGAGTAGGTTTCCTCTATTCTGTCTTATTTGCATCTGAATATTTTAAACTGATTGACTTTTTATAAGGGCATTGATAATTGTGCAAGATGAAAGTTATTTCAAAATGCATCAAGCACTATCAAGGCATGACTTTCTAGGTAAGCTTGATGAAAAAATAATGCAATTAACAAAGCAATGATAGTGAATCACGCCATGGTTCTCAGCCTTCCCTTATAATAAGGAAGATAAGACCAAATGCAGGTTAGGGGGAGCACATCACTTTACAAAATCATCAGTAATTATGTAATTAAAATTAATATGCATGATAAATTGCTACATGATTGGAAAGATTTAAGAATTTTAATTACTCAGGGATAGGTTGCTTTATTCTGGATGGCTTAGATGCCTATTAGAGACTTCAAGTTCTTGAGAAAGGCTGCAAATATGAGCATAGAATAACTTAAAGTTTTTGCTATATAAACTATACCTCCAAAAATGTGAGATGAAGCATAATTGTTGTAGTATAAAAAGTCTAGGACAGTGATTCCTATATTTTGAGATAAACATTGAATATATGCAATTAAACTAAAGTTGATATTGACCACATATTTTAATAAAAAATTAGGAATTTTTTTCTAATTTGGAATTTGGAAATGCTTCTGTTGATGGGGAAAACTTTTTTTTAACAAATTGAATATATACAGCATAATTTTAAAAAGCCAAAATTACCTCTTAAATGTTTTTAATTTTGTGTATATTAACAAAGAAAATCTATGATTTCAATCATCCAAGGTTAGTTAGTCTTTCAGAATCACACAATTATGTTGCACTATCCTCTACCATTTAAGAGTAATAACAGTAGCTACTATATAAATAGATTAATTATGATTTACTTTTGGCATCTGGTTTTGTTCCCATAATTAAATTCATAGTATACAATTAGATATCATCATGGTATGCTGTCAGCTTCTTTCTATTGCCCTTTCAAGTGTTAAAGGCAAAGTAGCTATTTTCACATAAAAATATACAGTGCTTTTCCTCTCAACAAACATGCCACCTGCAAAAGCTGCTTGCCTATGTAGTCTTCTAGTCTCCTTTGCTTTTTTTTTTTTTTTTTTAAGATTTATTTTTATTTATTTATACAAGCACTGGGTACAGTCAGAAGCGCGGGAGGGTGAGAGAATCCACCAGAGCCAGAGCGGGGAGCTGAGCAGGCAGAAGGACCGAAGTACACAGCTGAGGGGAGCAGCAGGTGGCAGGAGAGGTCTATCGTGCCATGCGGGACCCTCCTCCGGTGGCCGGGGAGCAGCCGGGGATTGAATCGGCGCTGCAGAGGCTGCGGGCAGCTTCGCAACCCAGCGCTCAACCGCTGCGCTACCAGGGAGGCCCTCCTTTGCTTTTTTAAAATGAACGGTTTAAACCAGGGCTTTCTATAACAATCTTCACCATTCTTAGTTATGTACTGTTTTATTGTGTCCATGTTATTACTAGAAGCAATCTATAGATTCAGTGCAATCCCTATAACATTTTAATGATATTTTTGAATAGAAATACAACAGTCCTAAAATTTGTGTGGAGCAACAAAAGACTTGAATAGCCAAAAAGCATTACTGAGAAAAAATAACAAAGTTGGAGCCATAACATTTGGTTATTTTAAACTGTGTTTGAAATATGTTACAAAATTACAGTAGTCAAAACACTGATATAATTATAGACATATTGATCCCTTATATATGGCCAACTAATGTGATAAGGAGGCCAGAAATACTCAGTGGGGGATGGAAGAAAAGAATTTCTTCAATAAATGATGCTGGGAAACTGGATAACCAAATGCAGAAGACTAAAAATATATTCTGGTCTTACACTAGACACAAATTAACTCTAGTGCATTTAAGATTTGATCATAGTAACTGACACCATAAAATTAGAAATGTAGGAGATAAGCTCTTTGATAGCAATCTTAGCAATGATTTCTTGGGATCTGACACAAGCAAAGAAACAAAAGCAAACATAAAATTGGGCTACATAAAAGTTCGTGCACAGCATAGGAAGTTCTCTTAAAAAGTGAGAAAGTAGGGCCTCCCCTGTGGCGCAGCAGTTGAGCGCTGGGTTGCGAAGCTGCCCTCGGCCTCTGCAGCGCCGGTTCGATCCCCGGCTGCTCCCCGGCCACTGGAGGAGGGTCCCACATGGCGCGCAGCCCTCTCCTGCCGCCCGCTGCTCCCTCAGCAGTGTATTTCATCCGTCTGCCTGCTCTGCTCCCCGCTCTGGCTCTGGTGAATTCTCTCACCCTCCCGCGCTTCTGACTGTACCCAGTGCATGTATAAACAAACAGACAAATAATAAATAAATAAATAAATAAAGCGTGCCTCTTTAAAAAAAAAAAGTGAGAAGGTAACCTGGATGAGAGAAATGCTTGCAAATCATATATTTGCTAAAGGCTTAATATCAAAAATACATAACAATCTCTAACTCAATAGTAAAAACCACTTTGTTAAAAAGGGCAAAGGAATTGACTACACATTTCATGACTAATAAGTACATGAAAAGATGCTTGACATTACTCAACACCAGGAATATGCAAATCAAAACCACAATGAGATAACACACTTAGTAAAATGACTATAGAAAAACTGTGAGGTTCCTTAAAATTTAAAAGCAGAAGTACTATGTGATTCAACAATTCCACTTTCATGTATTTATCTGAAGGAAATCACTATCTTGAAGAAATATCTGCCTCTTTATGCTTATTGCCGCCTTATTCACAGTAGCCAAGACAAGGAAATAAGCTAAGTGTCTGTTGATGGATGAGTGAATAAATAAAATCTTGTATGTGTATACACATACACATACAGACATACAATGGAAACTTATACAGGAATTAAAAGGAAACCCCTTGTCATTTATGCTAATATGGATGAAACTTGAGGGCATTATATTAAGTGGAATAAGCCAGAAAGATAAATAATATATGCTCTCACTGAAATATGTCTAAATTCAAAGAGAATAGATGGTTGTCAGGGGTTTAAGTTTGGGTGAAATGAGTGATGGAGGGCAGTTATAATATAAGTTCTGGGGATGTAATTGCCATACATAGGCTGTAGTTAATGTATTGCCTATTTGATATCTGCTGAGAGAATAGATCGCAAACGTTATCACAAAGTACTGACTTTGTGAGGTTATGGATGTTATTATGCAATATGTTGTGATCATTCTGCAATACATATTTATTTCAAATCCTTAGGTTGTATACCTAAAAACAATAAGATGGTGTGTTAACTATATCACAGTAGAACAAGAGTGGGGAAAAATTTACAGAGGAGAGTTGAGACCAGACTGAGTAGATGATGTGTAGCTTGAAAAACAAAGGCCTTAGAAAATGGGTCCTCACTTATGGCAACAGATGAGAAAAATACTACAAATACTACAAAATACTACAAATACTAAAACCTTTCAATTGGTGAACTTTCACGTAGTACAATATATTTTCCTCAGGAGCTCCACAGAAACATAGCTTTCGTTAGCTCATCTCTCTCCATTATGCCCCCTCTCTAAATGTTTATTTCCACATCTTTGAATAATAGTTTGAAATGTAAGTCTTTCTTCGGATCTTTGGATTGGGCATTGCAGTTAGATCAAGTTTTCAAATGGAGTTGTCCAACCTCTTCCGTAGCTCTCATAGAGGTCAGTACATCCTGAGTGCTATGGTAATGCATGAACTCAGACAACTCCAAGTGTATGTATGCAAAGAAGAAAGTCCATTGTAAGTCCATTATTAGTGTCTGAGTTGTTTCCAATAGGTAATTTTCTCTGGGTGACCTATTGCTTTCTTAGAATTGCTATGTGCCTTAATAATAGAAGTTGGAAAAAATTTAACTTGTTTCCTTTTCCGAGTTGAGCTGCACACTTGGAAAGACTAATAAGACTTCCAAAATTAACTTTATCCCTCCTCCTTGCTGGAAGACATGAAAAGACAGTAAGAAATAACTCTTTTGGGAGTGCTTTAATCTCTTCTCCATAGCTGCTGTTGGTTGACCCTTTGTTATATACTGTTTCTGGAACCACTTGAACCTCTGTCTGTCTTCCTGCATCACTGTTACCCTGCCTGACCTATCACCTACAGTGACAGAAGGTGAAAGTCAAGGATTTGAGTATTAGCTATGGGCTGTCTGAGCATCCAGAACAAATTGGTATTCTGGTTTGGCAGTTGTCCTTGTCATTCTTCAGGCTGCCTAGCAACAGGTAGTCTGGAAATTAGTAGGATTTCCTATGTAGCAACTCTTTACAGGACTCTTTCTTCCTACCCAATCACATAGAATAGCATATGGGACAGTAATTAGGATGCCAGGGTTTTAGTTGAATGTTGTGTTCTGATGCTTGAATAAGCTGGTACTTTTCTGGGCTTCAATATCTTTATTTTTTAATGAAAGAGTTGAGTTCTGTTATTGTTTCCAGATAGGAAATACTGAATCTAACATGTCTTATGGAGCCTTCAATTTTGAAGCTGTGTCTTTCCTTTTATTTGAATTTTAGAAAAATTTCCTAACTTTGAGCAAGTTACTAGAGACATGTCATAGTTTTTTAACATGGATTAGGTAAAATTGACCTGTAGAGACCTTGCCTTCACAAGAACATTTCAGAGAGTCTGATGAAAAAGGCATGTGTGATATTGGGGGCCTTCTGAAGTACCAAAAAGTAAGTAATGTAAATGATAATTGAGAGAGAAAATTCAAACTAAGTATTCCACTTAAAATCTTTATCCAGACCATTTGGAAGTGGTGATAAAGATAGGGCTAAGGGTAGAAACTTGTGACTCTATCTGTCAGAGGGGGAGATACTCCTGAGAAAATTCCAGGGGTGTATTTTCTTACTGGAAGTGGTTGGAAAGTTTGGCAAAAGGATGATTTTGAAGTAAGGGATCTTCCAGGCAGCTGATGGCTAACCAATGCATAATGATGATGCCATTTAATTAGCAAGAAAAAATATGAACCACTAAGTCAAGCAAAGATGGTGAGAAAATGTCCCTAAAAATTTGGGAAAAAATTTTTTTCCAAAGATAAGAAGTTGATCTAATTTGTTGCCATTTTTCTAGAAGAACTTCATGCTTAGAAGTAAGAATAAAAAGATAGTGTAATGAGGTCAGTTAGATTTTTTTTGGAAGTGACCTTTTGCTCTGCTAGGTAGACTCTCCCAGATGTTTCTTCAGAGGTATCATCTTGTGGAGGAAAAATACCTGGAATAATTTACAAACAGTAGAGCTCTGTAGCCCAGGATGTGAGTCAACATAACTGGAATGTGTTTGAGAGGGCATTCACCGTGTTGTAGTAACATGTTATTTTTCCTATAATTCTACATGATCTAACTTTAGTTCTGCATACTGGAGAGAAGGGATCTTCAAATAGAATTGAAAACATGTGGAAGTCTGATTTATCCAAAGAAAATACCATAAGAGATTTTAGGGAGGGCTTAGGACTTGATAGATAACATTTATAAAAGGAGTAAGGGCCTCTTATACTGCAACTTTTGTGAGTGGATGTTTAGCTTCCTTAATGTTAGCAGTAAAAATAGATGAAAGACTTGTTTTTGGGGGAACAGTAAGTTCAATGGAAGGATTTAAGACATTCTATAGTCAGATTTGAAATCTTATATATAAATCTTAAATGACCTTTGAGAATAATAGTGCTGAAGAGGATTAGAGAGCTGGCTGACCATTTGCATCCTTAGGGGACAATAAATGAAGTGACGAGGAATTTAGAGATACTTAAAAATAAATGAGATTGCTTAACATTTTTTCCATGCCTTACAGTTTATAGAATATTAGATTTTAGAAATGATGAAGCTCAATCATTCATTTCCTATACTAAAGAATTGGGACCTAGAAAAATTAAGTATCTTGACCAAGTTTGCAAAAATGACCAATGGAGGGACTGGGGTCTGGAGCCTAGGAATTTGTTTCTATATTGTGCCCCTTCATGACCATCCTACTGCACAGCTTTGTTCCATATCTTTTCCTGTTGTCTTTTTTTTTTTTTAATATTTATTTATTTATTTATTTATTTATACAAGCACTGGGGTACAGTCAGAAGCGGGTGAGGGTGAGAGAATTCACCAGACCAGAGCAGAGAGCAGAATAGGCAGACTGATGAAGTACACTGCTGAGGGGAGCAGTGGGTGGAAGGAGAGGTCTGCGCGCCATGTGGGACCCTCACTCAGGGGCCGGGGATCGAACCAGTGTTGCAGAGGCTGCAGGCAGCTTTGCAACCCAGCACTCAACCTCTGAGCCACCGGGAGGCCCTTGTGTTGTCTTCTTAAAGCCATACTAATGGGAGAGCAATAATGGGATCTTTTTTAGTGTGAGTAGTAGTCCATATAGATGTCTCAGCTCACAGTTTCCATCAAAATTGCCCTTGCTCCATTCTCTTCAACTCTCATGCTTGCTAATACTCATTCTGGGACTCCACTTGTACAAGACTTATCCAAAAAGCCTATAAACTCAATGCACAATCTCTAAATTATTTTTAAGTAATATTGCATTATAACAAAAGTTTTGGCAGTTCTCTGCCTGCCTGTGTCTATGCAGGTGACCTTTTTTCTCCTTAATAAAATTATCCTTTTAAAATATAATACAAACAAAAGTTAAGTGTACATAGTTATTAATTCACGTGTATATACAACATCAAATTCATTGCTATAGGTCCAGGTCTATTCTTCCCTATATATCATTTTACCTTTGTTACAGTTTATGGATTCCCACCCTCTTCTCATAACCACTAATTGGTATAGTTCAGAAGTTTTTTGTTATATTTAATTCATCTGTTTATTATCTCTATATGCCACATAAGAGTGAAATATTACATTGCAAGCCATTTTTTATCTGGCTGATTTCACTAAGCACAATTCCTTCAAATTTCATCCTTGTTGCAAATGGAACCTAAAATTCTAAGGACTGCCCTCCCTGCCCTCCTCTTGCGTTAATTGAAGAATTTGTAATTAATTTTGTTTTTTGAAACTTGGAACTCCCAATCCTTGGAAAATAATCTCTTTAACAAAACCTGTAGCTGTGAGGGAAAAGTGAGGACTGTAGGTTATTTTAGAATGAATGCCAAATAGGTTGGTGGACCAGGGGAAAATCTGCATATTTACTGATATTTGATTAATTTTATTGTGTAGCAGATTGCTTATATAATAAGCACATGTGTTTCACTTTTTTTTTTTAAATCCAAATTAAATAGTTAGTGCTGCTTCTTTAACCTACAGTTTATTTTAACTTTTGCTCACTCATATTTGCCACATGTTTTTTGACATTTGTTTCAGGATTAGTTTCAGTCAGTACACAGACATCAGAAATAAGTGTTCAAAAGTGTTCTTCCATCAATGCTCAATATTTTATTTTACCACTCTTCAGACAGTTAGATGATAAGATTAGTGCTTTTCAAAAAATAAATGTTCATTGTCTTATAACATTTCAGGTTATAATATTACACTTTGCCATCTGTATATGCTATTTTATGATCACCACCAAAATTCTAGTTGCCAACCATCACCATAAAATTTCCTCTCAACTTATTTCACATTCCTCCAACCCCAAGTCACTAGTCTCTTCTTGTCTATTAGGTTCTGTTTGTTCATTTGCTTTCTTTATAAGAATGAAATCATAAAGTATTTTATTCCATTTCACTCATCCCACTTACGTTATACTCTCAAGGTTCATTCATATTGTCACAAATGGCAAGATACCATTATTTTTTAATAACCGAATAGTCTTCCATTGTGTGTATATACCACATTATTATTGAGATAACCATCTTTTTTAGTTTAGTTATTCTATTTATGTTATTCCATACTGTGTATATATATGTATATCTCCATACTGTGTGTATATATGTATATCTCCATACTGTGTGTGTGTACACACACACATAATATTTTTCTAGCACAATATTTTTCTAATCCACACATATGTCTTTGGACTCTGGTTGTTTCCATAACTTGATAATTGTAAATAGTGTTTCAATGAGCAAAGGAACACATATTTCCTTCAAATTAGTGTTTTTGTGTTCTTCCAATAGATACTGAACAGTGGAATTGCTGGATCATATGGCAGATTTATTTTTAATATTTTGAGGAATCTCCATACTGTTTTCTATAAGGGCTGGACCAATATGCATTTCCAACAGTGTAGGAGGGTTCCTTTTTCTCCACCCCCTTACCAATGCTTGTTTCTGATCTTCGTGATGTGGGCCATTATCGTGGGTATAAAGGTGATGTCTCATGGTGGTTTTGATTTGAATTTCTCTGATAAGTAATGGTCATTTTTTTCATGTGCCTGTCGACCATTTGTATGTTCTCTTTAGAGAAGTGCCTCTTTAACTTTTCTATCCATTGTTTGGTTTTATTATTGGTTCTTTTTTTGTACAGTTGATTGAATTCTTTTTAGATTTTTGATACTAGCCCTATATCAATGTATGGTGTGAAAGTTTTCTCCCATTTATTAGGATGTCTTTTAGTTTCAATGATAGTTTCTTTTGCTCTGCAAAAGCTTTTTAATTTGATATTGACCCATTTGTCTATTTTTGGTTTTCTTTACCTTGCTGTTGGAGTCAAGTCCCCAAGTACATCACTGAAATAGATGTCATACACTGTTTTGCCTATATTTTCTTCTATATATTTTATGGTTTCTACTCTGACATCCAAGTCTTTGATCCATTTTGAATTTTTTTTTGTGACATGTGTAGGCTAATGTTCGTTTCATTATTTTGCATGTAACTGTCCAATTTTCCCTAACCAATTTCTTTTATAGACTTTCCTTTCTCCATTGTATGTCCTTAGAGACCAGGTTTCTTTGATATTGTGTGTATAAGTATTTTGACAGTGACATTATTTGGACATCCCCTGCCACTGCTTATTATGTACATATGCTGAAGTCTGTACTGGGAAAATGGTCACAAGGCACTGATTTTTTTCATATGCTAATTGTAATTTCATTGGTAAGGAAAGTAGTGAGAAAAAGAAGGGAATGGGAGAATTTACTTTTAATTTCTTAAGAAGTGTTTTAGCATTTAAATTTTGATGGCAAATTAACATTTTCTTTAAAAACTTTTCATATTATGTAAGATTATTTGGAAAAATTAAAAATATGCAAAGGACAAAATAGAACAAAAGTCATTAACTCTATAATGCAGAGATGAACAAAACTGTTCGGTGCAGTTTTTGTTGTGTAATACGGACGTATACATTTATTCATAAACATTTACCACCATTATTTAAAATAATTATAAAAGTAATCTAAATGTATGAAGAAAAAAAGAGTATTGAATGGTATGAACTAGAAATTATTTTGCCAACACTATGCCCTAAGCCCTCTCTTTGTATGCGTTTTTGCTTTCTTTTTTTTGACTATTTTTCTGGTAACTACTTCCATAACTCCAAGTAATAATATTATACTTCATAGTTAGTGAATTCACATACTATCAAAGTAACTTAGCTCACATACAGTAATACCTTTCCTCTAATTCACAAATTTTTGTGGAACTACATTGGCTTACTATAATCTTTCTGCTGATGCAATTATCTTAAATATATATCCTAACTCCTTGTTAGATAAAAGATAAAAATGTGCATTTCTAGAAGGCTACCATTTTTTCTTTACTCTTCAAGTTGTGTTATCCAGGGCTACAATGGCTGGTTTTCCAGACAGCTCCAGGGGGCACCATTCATTCATAGTCATCATAGTTTTGTATAGTTATTGCTATATAAAGTATCTTCCTGAGAGGGCACTATTATGTAATTTACATAAATATATTATTTGGCTAATAATAGACAAGATTGATACATTTATATAGTATGTTTTGCAACTGTAGTAAGTAGTTTGTCCATACATCTAATATAAAACCTGAACAATAAAATATGGTTGTTCTGGAAATATAGACTCCTATGTGACTAAACGTTTACTTGGATCAAAATCATGTTGCATTTCTGTTTGCTTCATATTTTAACCCGTCTTTTTGTTCTTCTCTTCTTCCTTGAAGTTTTTAATTTTAATTTTTATGATTGTTGAAAGCTCATTACTAAATTTTAAGTATTTGTTAACATTTTTCTTAAAGAGCTCCTTTAATTTGTTCTAGTGCAGATAGTTGGAAATTGTTAAATTTTTTCCCTATAGAATCTGTGCTGGTTACAACATCTTGCTTTCCTTTGACTATATCTAAAGCATTTTGGATTCTATATCTTCCCTAATTCTTAAATACTGTGTCATGTACATCATGAAGTAATTTTGGGAGAAAATGTGTATCAGAGATACCTTTGAGACTTTGTCTGAATTTTCTTCTTTCATTTCATTGTCAAAATAAGCAAAATTTTGCTCAAAAGTGTTACTACTGTGCAGCAAACCTATTTCCTCTTAAATGGTCAACATACTTTTAAAAAGCACCTCTTCCTTTTAAGCCTCGGAATGAATTCCATGCTGCCAGCTTTTTTTAAACAATATACATCATTGCCATCACTTTAATAATGCTTTCTTAGTAGGTCACTATTACACTAAGTGGTAATCAATAGGTATTTAAATTGTTTAAAGAAGCTTTATCAGAACAATTCTGTAGAGAACATATTCTTAATTATTTAATAACAGCAAAATCTTACATACCTGTATATCTACTCCTATATACAGTCTGTATCTACTGTATACTTTAAATAAACTAACCTAATTATGATAACCCTAGAAGGTTGGTACTGTTTTTATCCCCATTTTATATGTTAGAGTCCTCTTTATAAATTTAGAAACTGATAAACAGGTTAAGTGACTTATACAAGTTCAAACAGTTTGTGAATGATAAATTTGGGATTTGAACTGAGATACTTGTATTTGAGAGTCTTTGTTCTTAACTCTTTTGCTGTTATTTTCTTAGCATAAATCCTTAGAGGTGGAATTGAGGGTTCACAAAAAGGGCATCCTGTTTTTATTAAAAAAGCATCCCTGATAATTATTTACTAAGCACATAGCAATAGAATGTCACAGATGATGTAATCTGTGGTTTTGAGTTTCATTATGAAAATTTCAAAGATAGACTCCAGTGTGACTTAGAAGGATTGTAGGTGCTAAAGGGCCCAGCTCTGAGAGTTGAAGGGATCCTATCCATATATAATTCTGAAGTGGAAAATTGTTCTCTCTGCTAGCAAAAAATTATTTTTATTATCTCTGCTTTTTAGGGAGCTGCATGTTATCCCATTTATTCTTTAGAGAGAAAGGAGAAAAATAAGCAGAATAGAAAATTAGTTAGGTATGGCCCTACAATTGCATCATGTTGAAAGTAGCATTTAGAATACCTCTTCTGAGCTCATCTAAGGCATGCATGTAGATGCCACTTTAAAGGTATAATTCATAGTTTTATGTTTTTTTTTTTAAAAGTGCTAATGTGTTTAGGGAAGCAGTATCCCAGGCTAGGAAAGATAATAATATACAATAGCCAAATGGCTGTCATAACAACCCTGTCAGTGAGCTGATATTTATATTGAGATATTATCATTGAATGAAAGTTTTTAACTGAACAGCAGCTGAATTTGCCTTTTTTGTTAATAAAAGGAGAATAGAGGAAGTTTTGAATGGCTGTTTATTCATTAATTTCTACTGCTAGACTTTCGCATGCCAAGAGATGAAACTTTGAAAAGTTGATGCTACAATGAATGTGGTAAGTACTGAAAATTATTTGCTGGCAATCAATTGGTAGCAGCAAATCACTAAAATTGAAGGATAAAATAATTTTGTATATTTTGTCTAATCAAAATAGCCATTTTGAAATGGTTATTGTTAAAAATATATGAATTAAGATGCCCAAGGAAATTGTTTTTCCAAGGAAACAGTCATGACCTAGAAATAGCACCCTAGTCTCAGTTGCTGAGATGCAACTATTTTGCAATTACATGTACTGAAGAAAGATATTTTGCTTTTTGACAGACCCTTCCCAGAGATATACATAGGAATACAGAGAAAAGAATTAGGTGCTCCCAGAGAATAGAAAGATGTGGATTAGCTGTATTCTGTAAAGCACACTTATTAAAATGATGATTTAGATGAGATGGATGATGGACATTATCAATATTTTCTTTCCTTTCAGTGAACTCCTATCTCCATTCTCCATTCTGACTTTTCACATAATTTATTGTTCCCTATGAAAATTTCTGATAGAATCCTGCTTTATGATAAAGTAAACCACAATGTATTACTTTTGTGGGGTATTTTAAATAACAGGAACAAAGTATTAAGCTAAGAACAACTGTCAAATTGGTTAAAACTTGTGATACTTTACTAGATGTTCTTAATAATGATTAAACAACGTACGGGATACAAACAAACTCAACACATGATGAAGTGCACAGTCTCCTTCTGGAGACTGAGTCATAGGGGGAATTGTTAAAAGAGAGTGAAGTATAAGGAAAAAAAATAGAAAATACATGATTGGCCAGAGCCACAGAAATGACCTTTTGGGGTGAGAAGCCCCAAAGCTTACTTAGTGTTAGAGGTTTGGTTGACTAGATATATTTCTGGTCAAGTGGAAGGAACATTTAGAGGGACACAAAAATTATAAGATTTGGTTTGTTGATGTGGCATCTTAGGACAGAAGCATCTCCTTTTTGAACCTATAAAATCAATTCAGCAAACGTCAAGATTTGTTTAACTTCATCTGAAACTTTGTGGTGTTGTGATAGGGAATTGGATTGATAAAATAGATCATTAGGATTGAATGAATACTATCTGGATATTAGATATATAACAAATACTCCAAGAGCATATACACTATACACAATTATGAATTGATGACCTAAATTTGGGAAGCAGAATAGAATAAAATCGAATAGACCAGATTTATCACTTGAGGGTAGGAAAGGATTTCTATACACACACACACACACACACACACACACACACACACACACACACACACACACACACACACACACACTTCTGAGAGAGGAATATACAGAACTACAGCTACATTAAAATAGAAAGCTTCTTAAATCTAAAGATATAAAAAAATCAGAAGACTAGTCACAAAGGGAGAGATACCAGATACACACTACATATAACTGATAAAAGAATAGTATCGTGGCATATCAAGACCCTTACAAACATAATTAACACTTGAAACTCAGTGAAACAAAGGGAAGGAGGTGAATAGGCCAATTCTTAAAATAAGAAAATGGAATGACTTTGATATTGCCCTCAGCTTTAGAAAGGATTTTCCTGCACTCTAAGTCCCTGACCATTTCTTAGAGCATTTATACTTAAAGACCACCTCTATGATAAATTCTTCCTTTGCATCTTTGAAATGTAAATCTTTTAAAAAGCCTCTTGCCATTTCTTATAAATTAGAAGTGTCTTTCTGAAGGACCTGGAAGTCATCCCTTTGAAATGTGAACATCAAGTTAGATAGTGCTTGCCCTGATCGCCCAGGTTCTGTGGGAGGGAAAGCAACCAACTGTAAAAACTAATTGTCCATCAGAGGGGAAAGGATAAAAAAATGTAATGACCATAAAATAGAATTCTACTGAGCAGTGCATAAAAGTCACAAATATCAAGTTGAACAAAGAAATAAAATGTAAAGAATATACACAGCATGGCATCATGAATATAAAATTTAAAAACATATTAAACTGTCAAATATTCCCTGAAGATTCATATATTTCCATGTTTTTATTTTTGCTGCATAATAAACTTTAAATCTGAGTGGTTACCTCTGAAGATAGGAGTGAGTTGGAAAATAATGGTGGGTTAGGGAAGAATACACAGCAGGAATATATGAGGGATTTCACATGGATTGACAGTGTGTTGTTTTTTGAACCTAGTGGTAGAAACACAGAAGATACAACATTTTTAATGTATAAAACATGTAAAATAATAAATTACAAAGAATGAATTTTGGGAAAGACGTATGAAGGCTTTACCCAGAAGGCTTACAAAGCAAGCTGGCATTATTAGAAAAAAACCTTTAGATACTTACGAACTGTTTACTTAAGACTCAGCACTCATTCTTGTCAAAACTGATTAAAGAAACAGAGGCAGATAAGACCCACTGTGACCTAGCATTACCTTTGGACCTAACATTACCTAACATTCATAAGACATCCCCTCTGCAGCAGGCTCTTGGCTGCCATTTTCTATAAATGTGACCCATGAAGAGACATAATCTGGTCATGAAACACTACTGAGCTTATGTAACCAAGAGTTACAATAATACAAACAATACCAAGAAGCCTATAAAATTCTAAATCCCTTTAGTTAGGTGAGACATTGGGAGAGTGATCCCACTATCTGCTTTGTTACTTGAGTCAGGTAGTAAAAACTTCCTCTGGTCAATTGTCAGTTGGCTGAGAAACGAGCCCCCCCACCAGCCCCTTCAATAACACCTCTTTCATTATGTTGACATCCAGGGGTCATTTGGATTTTTTGCTGTATTGTTGAGGTTGAACACTCTTTGAACTGTAAGTGGGGTTCTGCTAGGTTTGGATTGGTGCTTGCATTGAATACCAATTTCACCTCTGCCTCTGGAGCTAGGTGTGATCTCTGGGTGTTAGAAGTACTTTAAAATAAACATCAGGCAGATTGATAAGGGTTAAGTTGAAGCTTAATACTAATATGTATGCTTCCTGTATACATGGGACAGACCCATCAAAATTGAGTATCATCACATGATTCAGATGCCATCTTAAATAACTTAGCTAAAAAGTTTAGTTAGGAGTTTACCAAGGGAGGCAAAGTAGAGAAAGGAATACAGAATTAAGTTCTGCCTTCTTCACTGAAAAGAGATAAGATTAGGTCTTCGTAGTACAGTGAGGGAGATGTCCTGACAGAAATTTATGTATGTTATATAGTCTTATGTATGTCTTTTTAAATTCAACTTCCAGCTAGCCTTCAGAGTTCCTCCCATGCAATCTACCTTTGGCCAAAAAGATACATTTTGAGGTAGCAGAATTTTGCCTCCCTACGTTGGTGAGCTCAGAACATGGAATAGGGGAAGGGAGGAATAGAATTAGGTATTCCTTTACACATTTTCCCCACTGTTTTTCATATTATAATACCAGTAGATTGAATACTAAAATAAAAAAGTTTTTTTTCCATCTAAATGTATTATATAATGGTTGTAAAGCTGTTGGTAATTTGCTTCATAGTTTACTTGCCTTCATCCTCTTTTCTTTGTCCTTGAGTTTTTTAGTCACTTCCTATACTTAATCCATTCTCTATCAAATTCTATAGATTATGTGGTGATTTAAAGTAGCTCTTTGTGTGTGTGTGTGTGTGTGTGTGTTGGGGGCGGGTTAGAGATCTTTAAATAGCCCCCAGCCTGAAGTTTGAAATTTGATCCTTGTTTAAAAAGGTACATGTATTTCTTTTCATTCATGAGTTCATTCTACAAATATTTGTTGGAACATACATTTTCTAGATACTGTGCAAGTTCCTGGTGATAAAAGAGATGAGGTAGGCCCTATCCCTGTCCTTGAGGGTGTTAGATTCTGGTGGACATTCCCAAAAGAGGCAGCGATAGATATGCAAGTTATTGCCTAAAAATGAACTTCAGCTAATTCCCTAGAGATTCTGAAAATACAAACAAACCAGTCATAAAGTGTTTCTAACAGAAGTTTTTATGCTAAGAAGAACATTTTTCAATTAAAGAACTTTCCTGCCACACTAACTGAAGCAGAAACCCCATTTAATCTTACCAAGGAGTATAGTGCTTGGGTTTAATTTGGTGAGAGTGAGGTTAATATTCTATCAGTTGGCAACAAATGGCAACTGTCATTCTACTTTAGTACTTAATTGTAGCTTGAATTACCATGAGCTATACATATGGGGTTCTGCTTCAGCTAAGCAATATAGTATAGGCAGTTTCTTTGGGATTCTTGGATCCTGGAGAGGACGTTACAAAATCTCCCCTGTCTCTTCAAAGGTACTGATGACAAGAACTTCATCTGGCATCATAGTCAAACTTTTTTTTTTTTTTTTTTTT